>NC_135802.1:15868679-16567067 GCF_964213995.1 Mustelus asterias
TGGCTTGTCCACTTCAATTGCTGTTCGGTGGCAACTGCAGCATGTTGGTGATGGGGAATTCAATGATTATAACGCTGTTGAATGTCAAGGGCAAGAAGTTGATGTCTGTCTTGTTACAGGTGGTCATTGCTTGGCAGTTGAGTTTCAAGAATATTACTTGCCATCTACAGCCCAAGCCGCTGTGCAGACCTTGCTGTATCTAGGCATGGAAATTTTTGGTTACTTGTAATCTTTTAATAGAATTCAGGATCACTATCAGTTGCCTTAATTCAGATTCACCTTTTCATTTTCCTGCTGCATGTCACGAGTTATCTACATGAGAATGTAGGAGCATAGAGCTGGATTATGTTATTTCACCCTTGGAGCTTGCTCTGCCATTCAACAAGATCATGACTAATTTACCTCAACTCCACCGTCGAATAGCATCACCATATCCCTTAATTCTCTTAGTTATTGAACATACTGAGGATCACAGCCGACTGGGATAGAGAATTCTTACCCTTTGCATGAAGAAATTTCTCCTCCTCTCAGTCCTAAATGGGTCGGCGCCTTGTTGCGAGACTGTGACCTCTTAGGTTCCCCAGCCAGGACAAACATTTTCTCAGCATCTATCCTGTTAAGCCCCTTTCATTTAGGTCACCTTTTACGAAAGGAGGTTGACACCTTTCAGGACAAATCAACCACTTTGATTGAAACTGCTTCAATATTCCCTCCTTTATTACTTCTGAAATGTGGTTTCTTGAATTCATCCACCCTTTGTTAATATAAAGCCCTCATTCATGTGGATATGTTTAGTCTCTGGTCCTAGAAAGTGTCTGATAACCTGATGGTGCTAACAATATCATATGCATTGTTGATTCGATATATCCTATATGTACACCATCTATGAATTGCTGGTGAACTGGATGATTCTAGTGTGAATTTGTTTAGAAGTATTGTTCATACATATTACATGTGAGATCCATTTAAGAGATGATTCGAAATCGAAGTTACTTCCGGACATCGTCAATGTTCAAAACTGCTTTTTGTTTTCTAGTAATATCGGCTTCATCGGACACCACAGTGAAAGTGTGGAATGCCCATAAAGGATTTTGCATGTCTACGTTACGAACTCACAAGGTAATTTTTTTGTGAAAAGAGGAAGACTATATTTGCCACAAAGTGAAAGTGTGCATTTATTGGCATGGTACTGGCACTTTTAGAAAACAATTTTTTTCCTCTACACTAATGGTTCTGAATTAGTTTTGATGTGAAGGTGACCTTTTGGGCACTGCGACTAATGAGGATCTCTTCCTCCTGTTCCATATTACGCACATGTTCCAGTGCATCTTGTCTCAGATTTGAGAATGGAAGAATAAATATCGAAAGCTGGCATTATCCATTTTATATCCAGTTAATTTGAAGAATGAAAATTTAAATCCCTTGCTTTTAGTAAATTAGAGCTTAAACCACTGAAGTAACTAATCACCTTTGTGGTTACTTGAGATACTTGAGGGGATAGATCACAGGAAATATTTTTATCTATAAAAACATTGAGTCGGCTCAGTTGAAAGCAATTTTGTCTCATGAGTCAGAAGCTTGTGCGTGCACACAGCGCTATGTGATCTAAACTGACAATACAGCACTGAGGGAGTACTGCATTGTTAACAAATTTTGGATGAGGAATCAAACCCAGGGGGCGATTCTCCCAGAAGTGCAGAATTGGTGGGAAAACTGGTCCAGATCACGACTGGTTTTTTTTCAGTGCAACTTCAGACCTGAATCTCCCCACTCTGTGCACTGCAGAGGTCCCAATTGTGAATCTCATTAAAAACCCGGGGGTGGGGGGGGTCTATTCGCGGCAGAGGCTGACAGCTCCGTAACTCTGCGCATGTGCAGTGGCCCCGATCTGTCAGTCTCCCCGTTTGCTGGCCTGCTCGATCACTGGCCAGCCCGGGACCTCCTCAGTGCTGCTCCTTCCCCAGCCCCATGGCCCGATCGCGGCCCCCACAACAATTCCTGGGCCAACCCTGACCCCACCTGCCCCGGAGCGCCCCGATGTCCAGCCAACCCACCCCCAGCAGTGGTCCTGCCCCAACCGCTGGCATTTCTCCAGCCCAGACTGTTCCCCATGCAGAGTGGCAGTGCGACCTCCCCCCTCGCCCCCCCCAGCCTCACTAATCGCCCCTCGGCCCTGCCCACAGTAGGCTGTGCCCCCTGGGCCTGGGCACTTTGCCCCTTGGGCAGTGCCAGGGGCACAGGTTGGTGCTGCCCATGCCCAGGAGACAACCCACCGCCGCCTGACCTCTGGGGGGGGCCCCGATTGCCCCCTCTTCACTCCAGTGGGGTTTCCCGCTCATTCCCCGAACATGGGGAGCTACTCTGAACCCTGCCGGAATGAAGTACTCCTGGCGGGGTGGGAGATGCTATTGGGCCCGGCAAATTCCTTGCCAGGCCCAATAATCACAGTTAAACCACAGTTAAACCCAAATTCAAATGACTTGCCCCTCTTCTCGCCAGGTGCCAGTGTAGTCCCGACCGCGATTGTTCCCTGGCTCTGGGAGACGCGCAGGCATCGGGAATGCATGCGCGAATCCGGCGAAATGGCCGACATGCAATCCTCCCAACCGGACCCGCCAGAAAATTTGAGGGTTGCAGTGGGAAAACCAGTTTCCTGTCTGCTTGTTCTGATGGCTCAGGTGCACCTTGTGGAATTCCCTCATGGAATTAAATCTGAATATTTGTAACCCAGGAGTGTTTAGAGAATATCATACTGGAATAGGTTTTAGTAATTCAAGATTTGTGCAATTGGTTCAAGGTAAAAGTAGCAAACTTCCATTTATAACATGTTGTGGAATGGCACTGTGCAAAGCAAGGAGGGGGAAGAATCATCTTGTTCCCAACTCCCGATTTCTATCTCCCTAATTATTGCTAGAAAATGCACTTGTTGAATAAGGTCAGTATCACACTTAAAGAACAAAGAAGAACAAAGAACAATACAGCACAGGAACAGGCCCTTCGGCCCTCCAAGCCCGTGCCGCTCCCTGGTCCAAACTAGACCATTCTTTTGTATCCCTCCATTCCCACTCCGTTCATATGGCTGTCTAGATAAGTCTTAAACGTTCCCAGTGTGTCCGCCTCCATCACCTTGCCCGGCAGCGCATTCCAGGCCCCCACCACCCTCTGTGTAAAATATGTCCTTCTGATATCTGTGTTAAACCTCCCCCCCCCCTTCACCTTGAACCTATGACCCCTCGTGAACGTCACCACCAACCTGGGGAAAAGCTTCCCACCGTTCACCCTATCTATGCCTTTCATAATTTTATACACCTCTATTAAGTCTCCCCTCATCCTCCGTCTTTCCAGGGAGAACAACCCCAGTTTACCCAATCTCTCCTCATAACTAAGTCCCTCCCACATGATTGTGATGTTCTTGGTGCTGGAAACTCACTCCCTAATTACGCATACGGAAATTAAATAATACTGCAGCGTAAGTCACTAGTTTTAGAGAGGAGGGAGAAAATTGGGTGAAAGCTAACGATTTTTCTTTCTCCTTCCGTGTAGGATTATGTTAAGGCATTGGCTTATGCAAAAGATAAAGAGTTAGTGGCTTCAGCGGGGCTGGACAGACAGATTTTCCTCTGGGATGTAAATACTCTCACAGCACTGACCGCCTCAAACAACACTGTCACAAGTAAGTTACTAACTGTGAATGGAATGGTAGGGGAAATACAAATGGAGCTTTTATCACAATAGATGTAAATGCTTGGGAGATTTCTCGAGGTTGTTTTGTTTTAATTTGTTGTTATGTTGACAATGCTGGCAAAGTCACATTCAGTGATTACCTATAATTGCACTGAAAACATAATAGGCCTAAGGCTTGCTAGGTCACTTCAGAAGGCACACAGTGTAGTCACATGTACTCCAGATTGGATATTGATAGACTAAATGGATAGAACTTGTCTGGTAACCTTCCTTGAAGCGCCATTAGTGAATCAGTTGTATTTGCATGGCAATCTGGTGGCTTTAATTCATTTCTTTCCTGATGTTCGTTCATAATGACGTACATTCTATACTGTAAGAAGTCTCTCAACTCCAGGTCAAAGTCCCAACAGGTTTATTTGAATCACGAACTTTCGGAGCGCTGCTCCTTCATCGGGTGATTTAGATAAGGATAGTCTGCACAAAGTAATTTATGTTTAGTCAACACTTGAGTGAAGGACTGGTGATTTCAGTGAGAGGATTCAGTTTTATGGATGAATGCAAATAAACTTAGATTTGAGCGCGTGTTCATCCATAACACTGGAATTGGCAACGAATACAGTGTCCTGACTGGGAGCTCTAATGTTGTCAAACTGAAGAGAATGATGAGTTGATGGCTTCAACACTTTCTAGCAATTAGTTATGTCCAAACAGTGCAGCATTTAGCAAAGAAAATTGATAACAACAAGTCCAATGACAGCACAAGAGAAATTATTCTTTTGGACTCTGGGTAAGTATTAATTTTTAAACTCTGCAAACACTTTTCTCATTGCAATGGTAACTTTTATTGGTTTCAAATTGTTTTTTTTCTGTTATGGTATGTGGACATCACTGGTAAGGCCAGCATTTGTTGGCCATCCCTAATTTCCTTGAACCAAGTGACTTTCCCAAGCCATTTCACAAACCGACATAGCTCCACCCATTTTCAAAAAAAGTTTTTTTACCTGCATTTTTATATATATGATGAAAAAAATAGTGAGAGGTGTTAGCCCCTTGACATTAGATTTGAGTTTATGCCCATAACATTGGAAATAAGTGTAATTTTGGTGTGGACAATTAGCAGAAGAAGATGGCCGCCTTGCTCTCTCTCTATCGCCCTCCACCCATCCGTCCATCTACCAATGTGTCAGCCATGAAGTGAAGACTTTGTACAGAAAAAGATTTTTGGTGCTAAATACATTTTTTTTTCTAACAGCGTCATCATTGAGTGGGAATAAAGACTCCATTTATAGCCTTGCAATGAACCAGATGGGAACAGTAATTGTTTCTGGGTCTACAGAAAAGGTAAGTTGAATTATGATGCCAATCATGCTTGACTGCTTCCTGTAATTGAGAAGACACCTCTTCAATTTTGTTGACCTATTTTCCAAATGTGTTTGATGACTGACTTCGGCTGCCAAATAGTACTTGGACCTCATGCTGTGCCTTATGACTAACCATTTTTCTTTTGATGTTTCCTTTTAATTAAAGCTTAGAACAGTAATGTGCATATTAAATTTCACACTTTTTAATAAGTTGTGCGAGTGTTATGATTGGGGAAATTATATTTTGCAGTTGCATTTTTTTTGTTGCGTGCAAAAAAAATGACCAAATCAGTTTCTTCAAATTTGCTTGATCTACTTTATAACTTCTGAGAACTTTCATTTTTCTATTTCATTGGAGGAGTAATTTCCATTTGATTTGCTTAAACTTGCTGATTGAATTTATGACATTAAGCAGGAATTAACAAAAGGTGTTAGAAGAGGGATCTTGCCTGTTTAACAGCAGGTGCCTTTAGTCTCAATGTGCCTAAAGTAGTGTGAGGTGTTGGTTGTAATTAACAGGTTCTGAGAGTGTGGGATCCCAGGACATGTGCAAAGCTGATGAAACTTAAAGGTCACACGGATAACGTGAAAGCTCTATTGTTGAACCGAGATGGCACACAGGTATTTCACATTTCTGATACTGTTCAAGTAAGAGTCATTTTGTATTGTTCTATTCATCAATCTTGGTTCAGGGTCTTGCATGAATTGAAGTTCTTCCCTCTTCTCTCCAGTTGTTTTTGCCTCTATCTCTTGCCCCCCTTCAACTCTTTCTCTTCCCCCTCTCACTTGTTCAATTTGGCCTCACTCAAAGTTTAAAGTTTTTTTTTTTAAGTTCATTTATTAGTAATACAAATAGGCTTACATTAACACTGCAATGAAGTTACTGTGGAAAATCCCCTAGTCGCCACACTCCGGCGCCTGTTCGGGTACACTGAGGGAAAATTTAGCCTGGCCAATGCACCTAACCAGCACATCTTCAGACTGTGGGAGGAAACCGGAGCACCTGAAGGAAACCCACCCAGGCATGGGGAAGAACATGCTAATGCCGCATAGACAGTGACCCAAGCTGGGAATTGAACCCAGGTCCCTGGCACTGAAGGCACAAGTGCTGACCACTGTGTCACCATGCCACCTTGCTCTGGCACTGAAGGCACAAGTGCTGACCACTGTGTCACCATGCCACCTTGCTCTGGCACTGAAGGCACAAGTGCTGACCACTGTGTCACTATGCCACCTTGCTCTTGTCTTACTCACTCTTGCTTCTCTATTTCTTTAATATCAAATTATATCAAATGGTGCTCCATCATTTTAATTCCTGAAGAATATTCCTTCATTCAACTACTAATCTTGCCTGACTGTTGTGGCAAGATATCAAGCAAAAACCTAATGTTTCACTGATAAAGCCTCGGAGTTGGAGAAACCCCCTCCAAAATTGCCTTTGTGAAATTTTTTTAAAAGAATAAAATTTTATCGTAAGTGTTTATACATGGTTTCAGTGTTAAGAGTGAAGTCTCGCTATGCATTAGAAGTATGTTACAACTAAGCCTATTATAAACTGGCTTGAAGGCAGAGATAAACTGGCTTGATGGTTAAAAATCTCTATTCAGCAACACGTTAGCCTTGAGTAGGTGGAAGAAAGGAAAATGCTTGTACTGCTCTTCAGGCCAACTCAATTTGCAGTATTCATTGAAAGTCTTTCAATATCAACCCACAATGATTGCAATGTTGTCCTTATCCAAAATGGGTTTGTAACCTTTTTCAAGCTTTCTGTTGGTCAATTGACAATTTTTTTCCCCATCTTTTTCCCTTAGTGTTTATCTGGTAGTTCTGATGGAACCATCCGTCTGTGGTCCTTGGGACAACAGAGGTGCATAGCAACCTACAGGGTTCATGATGAAGGAGTTTGGGCACTGCAGGTCAACGAAGCCTTCACGCATGTCTACTCTGGAGGACGAGACCGAAAAATCTACTGCACAGACCTCCGGAATCCGGATATTCGAGTTCTAATTTGTGAGGAAAAAGCACCCGTTCTCAAGGTACAGTCTGAAAAGTTAGGCGCAACACTGCAGCGCTCAGGACTCTTATTTATCAAATCTGTTTTTTTTATTCATTCATGGGACATGGGTGTCGCTGGCTGGGCAGTATTTATTGCCCATCCCAAGTTGCCCTTGTTCAGAGGGCAGTTAAGATTCAACCACAGTGCTGTGGCTTTGGAGCCAAATGCAGGCCGGACCGGGTAAGGACGGCAGATTTCCTTCCCTAAAGGACATTAGTGAACCAGATGGCTTTTTCTGACAATTGACAATGGTTTCATGGTCATCAGTAGATTCTTAATTCCAGATTTCTTTTTTATTGAATTCAAATTCCGCCATCTGCCGTGGTGGGCTTTGAACCAAGGTCCCCGGAACATTAGCTGTATTTCTGGATTAATAGTCTAGTGATAATGCCACTAGGCCATCGCCTCCCCTTTAATGTATCCTTCCTCCTTCTTGCATATAATAGGTAGAACCAAGACTGCAAGCAGGGCAACGGTAAAGCAGTGAGAATAGCAAACAGAATATTGGCAATGAGCTTTTTTAACAAAAAGCACCACCCTCTCGGCGAACAAATAGGAAGTAAAATATAGTTGTTAGGTCACAAGTGGCAAGAAGCTTAAATCCTATGGGCATCAGTGCAGCCACATTGTTGACATGAGGCTCTTGTTGACTTCAGCTTATCCCTTTCCACTTGCAAAGCATTAGAGAATGAAAAAAGAGGGGTGAAAACAAACTGCAGCCTGTTTGAGAAGAATTCGCTCTCTGAGACACAACCCATGCAGTGTTTATGGCTGCAAAGAAGAAACCAATCTGAAATATACAACACCAACTTATGTTTATACAGTGCCTTTAATGTTTGTGAGGAGAGTTATGTAACAAAGTATGACACCAAGCCACATAAAACAATGTTGGCCATACTTCGAAATACTTCCATTTTCAACACCGAAACAACTGTTCTATCTAACCAAAACCTTTGTGTTACTTAATTCAAATTATTGGTTTAAAATGAAAAAAGAGTTTTGATATGTAAGAGATGTGCACAAAATGACACAAATGTCTGCAAACACTTGGTTGGCTGCTTGGAGTCCAATGTCAATTTGGACCTATACTGTGGAGGACTGAAGCAGCTTACACAATGGGTAAATAATTAGCAAATGACATCCAGATAAACGAGACGTTTTGGTATGGAGATTGGGAAGGTCATTTATTGGAAGCTGTCAGTCTAGGTGGGGGAGAAGAACAAAGGAATCTTCGAGTACATTTACACCAATTGCTAAAAGTTGTAAGCCCATTTGTTAAAACCAGACAAACCAAGCACTAGACTTTATTTCAAAAAGAATGAGAAGTGAACTTATTGAAACACCTAAAATTATGAGGGGGTTTGACAGGACAGATACTGAGAGGGTATTCCTCATGGAAGAATCTAAAACTAAGGGGCACAGTTTAAAGACAAGGCGTCTCCCATTTATGACAGGATGAGGAGGATTTTCTTAAGTTTTGTTAGTGTTTGGGATTCTCTTGCCCAGCGAGCTGTGGAGACTGGATTATTGTATGTTTTCGAGGCTAAGTTAGATTAGCAAGGGAGTTAAAGGTTGTTGGGGCGGCCACACCCGACAGCAAGAGGAGGACTGGAAAAGGAGCCTGAGAAAGGAATTCCAGTGATCTAGAGTCCAAGGACTGAACCCACCTCCCAGAAATACCTGCCAAATATGCGGTCGGAGATTTGATTCTAGGATTGGGTTCACCAGTCACACAAGGACTCTCAGAAACCATGAGGTCTTTGAAAATTTTTGAAAACTTTTGACAGTGGATACAGAACATTTCCACTTGTGGGAAATGAGCATAACCAGAAACTATCACTATAAGATGATCAGCAAGAAATCAACAGGGAATTCAGAAAGAAACATTTTTCTTTATTTGTTCACGAGATATGGAGCTCACATGTTTCCAAGTCAGGATAGTGTGTGGTTTGGAGGGGAAGTTCTAGGTAGTGGTGTTCCCATATGTCTGTCCCCCTTGTCCTGCTAGATGGTAGCAATCATGGGTTCGGAAGATGCTGTCCTTAGTGAGTTCCTGCAGTGTATCTTGTACATGGTACTCACTTATCCAAAAAGTGGTAAGAATGAAGAACTCTACTTCAGGACGTAGTTGAAACAGATAGATAGTATTTATGCATTTGAGGGGAAACGAGAGAAGGGATTAGAGAGTGATAATAGATTTAGATGAGGAAAGATGGGAAGAGGCTCATGTAGAGCTTGGACTAGTTAGGAGTATTTCCTGTACCCTACATCTTGTACATTTATTTGGTTTCCGTATCCAGAATAAAAAAGTAAGTAGTTACAAGATATTATTAAACTAGAAAGAGTGCAGAAAAGATTTACTCGGATGCTACCAGGACTTGATGGTTTGAGTTATAAGGAGAGGCTGGATAGACTGAGACTTTTTTCTCTGGAGCGTAGAAGGCTGAGGAGTGATCTTATAGAGGTCTATAAAATAATGAGGGGCATAGATCAGCTCGATAGTCAATATCTTTTCCCAAAGGTTGGGGAGTCTAAAACTAGAGGGCATTGGTTTAAGGTGAGAGGGGAGAGATATAAAAGTGTCCAGAGGGGCAATTTTTTCTCAGCGGGTGGGCTAAACACAGGCAATTGGGATTAGTTTAGTTGTTTAAAACAAAAAAGGGTGGCATGGACAAGTTGGGCCAAAGGGCCTGTTTCATGCTGTAAACCTCTATGACTCTATGAATCTGACTGTCTTGTAGACGATCAGGTGAGTCTAGGAAGTTCGAGAACAATTTATTTTCCATGCAACTTGCCACCGTTGTGAACTATTTTTTTTTTCAGAAATCTTAAAGGCTTTCACCACCTTCTTTAGAGCCCCATTCCACAGGCAGATTGTTATCTAAGGAAAGTGAAACTTGTTTTCTCGCTCTCCACTTGTTTAATTTGTGAAGGTGGGCCCTAATTCTATCTGATTCCATCATTTATTTGGAGTATTGCGTGCAGTTCTGGTCACCACACTACCAGAGGGACGTGGAAGCTTTGGAGAGAGTGCAAAGAAGGTTCACCAGGATGTTGCCTGGTCTCGAGGGTGTTGGCTGTGAGGAGAGGTTGAATAAACTAGGATTGTTTTCACTGGAAAGACAGAGGCTGAGGGGAGTCCTGATAGAGGGCTACAAAATTATGAGAGGCATAAGGTGGATAGTCAGAGGCTTTTTCCCAGGGTGGAAGTGTCAATTACAAGAGGGCACAGATTCAAGGTGAAAGGGAGAAAGTTTCGGGGAGATGTGCGGGGGAGGTTTTTCACACACAGTAGGTGCCTGGAACGCACAGGCAGAGGAGTTGGTGGAAGCAGGCACATTAGCAACCTTTTAGGCATCTGGATGGGAACATGAATAGGGAAGAAATAGAGGGATATGGACTGAGTAATGGCAGAAGATTTGTTTTCAGTTTAATTAGGGCATCATGATCGGCATAGGTTTGGAGGGCCGAAGGGCCTGTTCCTGTGCTTTTACTTTTCTTTGTTCTATTTTAAATACACTCTGTGCTTGCATGCTTCCTGTCCTTCACATGAAAATATCTGAATCAGATCCCTTCTAATCTCTGCATTGCTCTGAATGAAATATTAGTTCAGGAAAGGTAATTTCCGTTAGTGTGGCAGCTGCAACTGAAACCTTTTATAATTCTGCACCGATCTGCTGCTTCTGTGTGGCTGTAGCTAGTGTGCAACTAGGCAGATATACCTCTCCTTTCTTGTGGCTGATGTAGATGGAGAACAATATCTCTAACATTGCATTAAGGTGGTTGAGCTGTGCTGTGTTCTAATCCATACCAGTGAGCAGAGTAAACAAAGACCATCACCCATGTCAGGAGCACTGATGCTCTTGCTCCCCAGCTTGTGATTGCCAATTTTTAGACCAGTTTGATCCTTGTCTTCAACTTGGCTGCTACCTTTGTCAAAGGGTCCGTGGAAGGTTGGCATACACAGCTTCATTCCAAAGTAGATCGGGGTTAGAGTATTGCCGGAGTAGATCATTTTCAGGTTTCTCACTGAGTGATGAGGTAGTCTCGTTTAAAATCCTGTTGAATCCCTTTCCACAAAAGTGGGCTAAACCCATTTCAAAGTGATGTCCAACACATTAGTTTTGTGCAACATTTGATGTACTCAAATCCAAATCCTGGATTATGAGAGACACGAATATCGACTGAATCTTCCATCCCTCCGAGAATGTCATTCCTCAAAATCCATGTATCCGCATATGGTCTTGTCCCCAACCCATACAATGCATAGATGTGCGTGCAGGTTAGATGGATTGGCCATGCTAAATTGTCTCTTAGTATCAGGGCACTATCAGGGTAAGGGGTGGCACAGTGGTTACACTGCTGCCTCACAGCGCCAGGGACCCGGGTTCGATTCCCAGCTTGGGTCACTGTGCCTGTGGGGAGTTTACATGTTCTCCCCATGTCTGCGTGGGTTTCCTCCAAGTGCTCCAGTTTCCTCCCACAGTCTGAAAGATGTGCTGGTTAGGTGCAGTGACCTGAACAGGCGCCGGAGTGTGGCGACTAGGGGAATTTCACAGTAACTTCATTTCAGTGTTAATGTAAGCCTTACTTGTGACTAATAAATAAACTTTACTTTACATGGGGTTATGGGTATAGGGCCTGGGTGGGACTGTTGTTCTTGCAAGCTTAATTGGCCAAATGGCCTCCTTCTGCACTGTAGGGATTCTATAATAGGAGATTTACTTAAAATTGGAGAACAGTGTGGTTCAAATCAGCTTTAAAATTTGCAGCTACTTAAGTTCCCAGCATGTTGGCTCTGCCTTACTCTTGATTAAGTTTTTTGTTCTGTTAGTATTAGGTATTAAACTTGTGCCCCCTCTTAACTTCTCTGTTTTAACTTGATTTGCAGATGGAGATCGATCGATCAGTGGACCCAGCTCCAGCTATCTGGGTCGCTACCACAAAATCGTCAGTGAATAAATGGGTGAATATATATTTGTGCTTGTACAGACTGCATTCTTCTTATTTAATGTTGCAATCCAATCTATCAGTTGCTTTGTATATTGGCATCATATCTGTGAATGTGCACGCAATAAGGAACAACTTACGGTATTACCATAAGAATGCATGTATAGGCCCACCCACAAACTTGAACATGTTTATTTTGTCCATCCCTTCTTTCCCCTGCCCCACAATTTGAAGGAATCATTTCAGAGATAGCATGGACCAAATGGCTTTTTTCTATCTGTTTCTACCTTGTGAAAGGCCCCACCCCAACTCAAACTGATTTTCCATTTTAAAAAAAAGATGCAGGTTATCTGTGAATGCAGTACAACATATAGTCATGCAACTTTGAACAATCCTTTCTTGCTCAATTCCAATCCTTGCCCACTGATAACCCTCCTTTGTATAAAAGGCTTGACTTTTATACAAAATAGGGTTGCATTCCCTGGAATTTAGGAGTGATTTGGTAGAGGTTTTCAAGATTTTAAAAGGGAACAGATAGAGTAGATAGAGAGAAACTATTTATGCTTTTTAGGAAATCTAGGACTGGTTAGAAAATTGGAACCAGTGATTTCAGGAATGAAAATAAGAAACTCTTGGACATACAAATGGTGGTAGAAGTTTGTGCCTTTTTTTTTGCAAGCCGATCAATTGATAATTTTACATCTCAGATGATAGATTTTTATTAACCAAAGATATTAAGGGGAATGGAGCAATGCAGGTATATGGACTTAGGTCGCAGAACAGGCTCAATGGCCTACTCCTGTTCCGGTGTTCCTATTCATGGACAAAAAACAACTTTGTATGACAGTGATCAGAGTCTTCCAAACAATAGACATATGAGAAAATGGGCGGCACAGTGGTTAACACTGCTGCCTCACAGCACCATGGACCTGGGTTCGATTCCCGGCTTGGGCCTGTGTCTGTGTGGAGTTTGCACGTTCTCCCTGTGTCTACGTGGGTTTCCTCCGGGTGCTTCGGTTTCCCCCCACACTCCAAAGATGTGCGGTTAGGTGGATTGGCCATGCTAAATTGACCCTCATTTTAGGGGTTCAGCAGGGTAAATATGTGGGGTTACAGAGATTGGATGGGATTATTGTCAGTGCGGGCTCGATGGGCCGAATGGCCTCCTTCTGTGCTGTGGGGACCCTATGGATAAGCTTGCAGTTTAATCTGTGCGCTCATTTGTGTTTTACTAAAACCTGCAATCAAATTTCAAACTGTTACTTCAAAAAAAAATCGCTCTTCAGATTATTTTTCTGGATCCTGACTTTGAAACGATTTCACAAGCAGCCGTGGGGGACAGATTGCCGTGTTGGTAGAAAGCATGCGCTGCTGGCATCAGTCTGCTGGTCTTTCCACCCCAATTGGGAGCTTTGTTTCAGCCTTAAGTAGTCTTGGCTATCATAAAATAGAATAATAGAATCCCTACAGTCCAGAAAGAGACCATTCAGCCCATCGAGCCTGCACTGACAACAATTCCACCCAGGCAGTATCCTCGTAACCCCATGTATTTTCCCTACTAATCTCCCTGACACTAATGGGCAATTTAGCATTGCCAATCCACCTAACCTGCACATCTTAGAGTGGGGGGAAGGGGAAGCAGAAAATATTTCTTAAAACTTTGCAGGTATTCCAACATGTTGTGTATATGGTGATGTTTGCCTGTGTGCAGTACAAACTTTAAAATCATCTTTGGCATCTTTTGTCCATAAAAAGAGTGGGACAACTAAAGGAGTGACCTTCCTCAGTCAACGGTGCACAGAAGTTGTGTTCATAAATGGCTGTATAATGTCAATACTTTATGGTGAAACACCTCTTCAAAAAGTTCAGGTTTTTGTTTGTTCCAAACTGTTTAAATGTCTCTATAGAAATGTCTCACTGCCAGTAGGATGTGGAGGCTTTGGAGAGGGTACAGAAAAGATTTACCAGGATGTTGCCTGGTATGGAGGGCATTAGCTATGAGGAGAGGTTGGAGAAACTTGGTTTGTTCTCACTGGAACGACAGAAGTTGAAGGGCGACCTGATAGAAGTCTACAAGATTGAGGGGCATGGACAGAGTGGATAGTCACAAGCTTTCCTTCCTTTTTCCCAGGGTGGAAGAGTCAACTACTAGGGGACATAGGTTTAAGGTGCGAAGGGCAAGGAGATGTACAAGGCAAGTTTTTTACACAGAGGGTGGTGGGTGCCTGGAACCCGCTGCCGGGGGAGATAGTGGAAGCAGATACGATAGTGACTTTTAAGGGGCGTCTGGACAAATACATGAATAGGATGGGAATAGAGGGATATGGTCCCTGGAAGGGTAGGGGGTTTTAGTTCAGTCGGGCAGCATGGTTGGCGCAGGCTTGGAGGGCTGAAGGGCCTCTTCCTGTGCTGTAATTTTCTTTGTTCTTTGTAGAAGAGATGGGAGCCCAATTACTGTTTTGTTCCCCAGTGCTCTGATTTAAGTTTACGGTAGCAGCAGCGTTCCCACCAAAGATTTATAGAAGTTTCATGCATCTGTTTTAAAACGGTGCATTGCTACATCATAACCTTGTGCGACTGTAAAGAATAGGCAACCGAGGCAGTTTATCACCAGAGAAGTTTATTCAATGAGATAAACATTTTAGAATTAATTCTGTAAGATCCAAGGAGGCCTGGGCATTCTCTTCTTTCTGTTTCCTGCCCTAGCAACTACTGTATTCAGCCAAGGGACTAGGTAAGCAAAATCCAGCTGATGGCCTTAACTTGCACATTAAGATTAGCAGAAAATATTGCAGAACAATGCGGATGTTCTGGCAGAACTAGCAATTTGTATCTCGACTGTGTTGAGAACCGATGTAATTTATGAATTTAGTGTTTTGTGGATCGACTATTTAAGTTTGGGTCTTAAATAAATGCTCGGGTTACTGTCTGTGTGGAGTCTGCATGTTCTCCCCAGGTCTGCATGGGTTTCCTCCCGGGTGCTCTGGTTTCCTCCCACAGTCTGAAAGACGTGCTGGTTAGGTGCATTGGCCATGCTAAATTCTCCCTCGGTGTACCCGGACAGGCACTGGAGTGTGGCGACTCAGGGATTTTCACAGTAACTTTATTACAGTGTTAATGTAAGGCTACCTGTGACACTAATAAATAACATTAAACACTGCCTGTGTGCGGTTTGTACCTTCTTCCTTTGTCTGCATGGATTTCCTCCAGGTGCTCCAGTTTCCACCCACAGTACAAAGACGTGCAGGTTAGGTTGATTGGTCATGGCAAGTTGACCCTTAGTATCAGAGGGATTAGCAAGATAAATACGTGTGATATTGGGGATGGGGCCTGGGCAAGATTGCTGTTGCTGCAGGCTCAATGGGCCAAATGGCCTCCTTCTGTACTGTAGGGATTCGTAACCAATGCTCCTTTGAATATTATTAGAACAAAGAAAATTACAGCGCAGGACAGGCCCTTCGGCCTTCCAAGCCTGCACCGACCATGCTGCCCGACTGAACTAAAACCCCCTATCCTTCCGGGGACCATATTCCTCTATTCCCATCCTATTCATGTATTTGTCCAGTCGCCCCTTAAAAGTCACTATCGTATCCGCTTCCACTACCTCGCCCAGCAGCGAGAACCCGGCACCCACCACCTTCTGTTTAAAAAAAAACTTGCCTCGTACATCTCCTTTAAACATTGCCCCTTGCACCTTAAACTTGTGCCGCCTAGTAATTGACTCTTCCACCCTGGGAAAAAGCTTCTGACTATCCACTCTATCCATGCCCCTCATAATCCTGTAGACTTCTATCAGGTATAACCCTAAAGCTTTCTATAGGTATGTCAGGAGTAAAAGAATGACTAGGGTAAGATTAGGGCCAGTCAAGGACAGTGGTGGGAAGTTGTGCGTGGAGTCTGAAGAGATAGGAGAGGCACTAAATGAATATTTTTTGTTGGTATTCACACTGGAGAGGGACAGTGTTGTCGAGGGGAGTACTGAGATGCAGGCTGTTGGACTGGATGGGATTGATGTTCATAAGGAGGAGGTGTTAACAATTCTGGAAAGGATAAAAAATAGATAAGTCCCCTGGGCTGGATGGGATTTATCCTAGGATTCTCTGGGAGGCTAGAGAGGAGATTGCAGAGCCTTTGGCTTTGATCTTTGTGTCGTCATTGTCTACAGGAACAGTGCCAGAAGACTGGAGGATAGCAAATGTTGTCCCCTTGTTCAAGAAGGGGAGTAGGGACAACCCTGGTAATTATAGACCAGTGAGCCTTACTTCTGTTGTGGGCAAAGTATTGGAAAGGATTATAAGAGATAGGATTTATAATCACCTAGAAAGAAATAATTTGATTAGGGATAGTCAACACGGTTTTGTGAAGGATAGGTCGTGCCTCACAAACGTTATTGAGTTCTTTGAGAAGGTGACCAAAGAGGTGGATGAGGGTAAAGCGGTTGATGTGGTGTATATGGATTTCAGCAAAGCGTTTGATAAGGTTCCCCATGGTAAGCTTTTGCAGAAAATACGGACACATGGGACTGAGGGTGATTTAGTAGTTTGGATCAGGAATTGGCTAGCTGTAACAGAGGGTGGTGGTTGATGGGAAATATTCATCCTGGAGTTCAGTTACTAGTGGTGTACCGCAAGGATCTGTTTTGGGGCCACTGCTGTTTGTCATTTTTATTAATGACCTAGATGAGGGCGTGGAAGGATGGATTAGTAAATTTGCAGATGACACTAAAGTCGGTGGAGTTATAGACAGTGCGGAGGGAAGTGGCAGGTTACAGAGGGACATAGATAAGCTGCAGAGCTGGGCTGAGAGGTGGCAAATGGAGTTTAATGCAGAAAAGTGTGAGGTGATTCACTTTGGAAGGAGTAACAGGAATGCAGAGTACTGGGCTAATGGTAAGATATTTGGTAGTGTGGATGAACAGAGGGATCTGGGTGTCCATGTGCATAGATCCCTGAAAGTTGGCACCCAGGTTGATAGGGTTGTTAAGAAGGCGTACGGTGTGTTAGCTTTTATTGGTAGAGGGATTGAGTTTCGGAGCCAGGAGCTCATGCTGCAACTGTACAAAACTCTGGTGCGGCCGCATTTGGAGTATTGCGTACAGTTCTGGTCACCGCATTATAGGAAAGATGTGGAAGTGTTGGAAAGGGTGCAGAGGAGATTTACCAGGATGTTGCCTGGTATGAGGAAAGGCTGAGGGGCTTGAGGTTGTTTTCATTAGAGAAGAAGGTTAAGAGGTGACTTAATAGAGGCATACAAGATGATCAGAGGATTAGATAGGGTGGATAGTGAGAGCCTTTTTCCTCGGATGGTGTTGGCTAGCACGAGGGGACATAGCTTTAAATTGAGGGGTGAGAGATATAGGACAGATGTTAGAGGTTCTTTACTCAGAGTAGTAAGGGCGTGGAATGCCCTTCCTGCGGCAGTAGTGGACTCGTCAACAATAAGAGCATTCAAATTGTTATTGGATAAACATATGGATGATATTGGAATAGTGTAGATTAGAGGGGCTTTAGATTGGTTCCACTGGTCGGCGCAACATCGAGGGCCGAAGGGCCTGTACTGCGCTGGAATGTTCTATAATCTTGTCGACTTCAATCAGGTTGAATCTGCTCCCACCATCCTATCAGGAATGCATTCCGCAATAATTTGTTTCCTCCTGTTGCCTCTCATCCTTTTGCTGTTTACCTTAAATCTGTGTCTTCTTGTCATCAGTCACCCTGCCACTGGAAACTTTCTTTTTATTTACCCTTATATCAGTTCATAATTTTTAATATTTCCAACAAATCTCCTAATAACTCAGTACAATACAGGTAAGCTTGAGAGATACGGCCTAGTATACTCAGAAAATTATGAAACAATAAAATATGTGGAAAGTCACTTCAGACCATTGCTTTCATTCCTCGCCTGAAATCTCAGCTCTGATGCTAAATAGACCTATATATTTGAAATTTTACACTGAATAAATGAGGACAATCCATGTGTGCTGTGTGGATGTGGGTGGCACAGTGGGTTGGCCCTGCTGCCTCTCAGCGCCAGAAACCCGGATTCAATTCCAGCCTCCGGTCACTGTCTGTGTGGAGTCTGCACATTCTTTCCGTGTCTGCGCGGGTTTCCTCCGGGTGCTCCGGTTTCCTCCCACAGTCCAAAGATGTGCAGGTTAGGTTGATTGGCCATGCTAAATTAACCCTAGTGTCAGGGGAAATCACAGGGTAAATATGTGGGAATGGGGCCTGGGGGTGATTGTGGTTGGTGCAGACTCGATGGGCCAAATGGCCTCTTTCTGCACTGTAGGGGTCTGTGACTTAACCAGAGTTTCTCATTTGTTTTGCAGTCCATGAAGGGTATCCAGAATTTCAGGGCATCTGGTGATTATGACAATGATTGCAGCGCGCCTTTAATTCCCCTTTGCACACAGCCAGAACAAGTCATTAAAGGTATGTGTCACTTACCTAGGAATGCATTTATTTATCGCTTCACTAAATAAATAATGTGTGAAATCTTATGATACTCATTGGCTTGATTGTCTCCAGCCAGGGCAGTTACCAGGATCTTGGGTTCATGTCACGCTATCTGTAACCCCCACAACTTGACTGGGCTTGCAAAATCTCACTAACTGTCCTGTCTGGAGACAATACACATCTCTTTTTAACCTGTGCTTAACCCTCTCTCCGCTCACATTGTCTGTACCTATAAGACTTGATTACCTATAAAGACTCGCATTCCAACCGTTATTTTGTAAATTGAGTTTGTGTCTTTATATGCCCTGTTTGTGAACAGAATTCCCACTCACCTGATGGGGCAGAGTTCTGAAAGCTAGTGGCTTGTAACCTGGTGTTGTGAGACTTCTTACTGTGTTTACCCCAGTCCAACGCCGGCATCTCCACATCATCCTTTATATCTGCCAGAGAGTGGCTGCAAGGCCTCCGTTTAGTGTCTCCTTCAAAGGGATGGCAGCTCCAACAGAGCAGCACCGTCAGCCTATTTGTGCTCTTGTGTCCAAGATAGGTTTTTTTCTATTAACAAAATACTTTGTGGTTCTTTTTGAATGTCTTCCTTTCCCCCCTCATGGGCAAAAAGTGTATGGGAATTAAAATACTAATAAAAAGACGTCAGATTAATCATAAGGAAATTAAATTGGGATGGGGAATTTTTTTTAGTGTTAGCTGAAAATTATACATTTACACTACCCATCCATAAGTTTTGAGTGTATTTTATTCCAATTAACATAAAGAAATCTCTCCTCATACCACAAAAGAAAGGAGATTCCAGCATCCGCAATCATTTATTTTATAACAAAGAAACATATTGGGGTAAATTAATTGCTAATCTAATGTGAATTGTATCCAGGTGTTCTCAGAGGCAAGTTGATTTAATTGCATTTGAAGAGGTAGTATGACAATTACGTAGTTCAGAAACAAAGGTTTTGGAGAAATTCTGAGCGGTTTAGTTTGTGCGTTATATGAAAACAGATGGTATCTAATCTCAAAGCATTACAGCAATGGAGCTAAATTTAAAAATCTGAAAAGTTCAAGCTTGGGTCAGTGTCAATCAGACTGTAGCTTGGGGACATTTAAACCTTTAGAACATAGAACAGTACAGCACAGAACAGGCCCTTCGGGCCACGATGTTGTGCCGAGCTTTATCTGAAACCAAGATCAAGCTATCCCACTCCCTATCATCCTGGTGTGCTCCATGTGCCTATCCAATAACCGCTTAAATGTTCCTAAAGTGTCTGACTCCACTATCACTGCAGGCAGTCCATTCCACACCCTATACCTTTAGTGTTCAGCAGAATTGCTACTCTGTATGCATGTGGACCTCCATTTACCAGCTACCTCACTGTGGGGACGTGTCGCAGGACAAGGAGGTACTCATTTAAGATGGATTTAAGGAAGAATTTCTTCTGAGTGGTGAAAATCTTTGGAATTCTTCACAGCAGGAAGCTGTGGAAGCCGAGTCCTTGAACATTTTTAAAGCTGAGATTGATAGGTTCAGTCGGGGAATTAAGGATTCCAGAGAATAGGCAGAAAAGTGGACTTCGTGTTAGATCAGCCATGATCTTATTAAATGGTGGAGCAGGCTCAAAGGGTTGAATGGCCTACTTGTTCCTGTTTCATATGATCTTATGGATCAAGTTGAGATTCAGAACTATGCAGCAGTGGAATATTGGATGATGTTGCGTGGTCAGAAGACTACTCAAATGCAGTACAATAAAAGAAGGGCTCTTAGGAAAGTATTTAATGACAGAGTGCTGATTTTTGCTTGTGCCTGGCCTCCACTTAGCAACTGTACATGTGTTATGTTGCATCATTCTGGTGGCTGTTGAGCACTATGTGTGTACCCATCCCAAATGGACTGCAATAGTTGAAAAAGGTGGGTTATGACCATCTTCTTGAGGGCAATTAGTGAAGGGCAACAAAGACTAACTCTGCCCGCACACCAAGAATGAATAAAAAATAGTTGGCAAAGTTGAAAATGTTTTATAGGTTGCCTAACAAAGTGGAAGTTTTGACTAAAATCTGTTGCACACCAATTAAATTTTAATAACACCAACATTTTTCTCCTCCATTTCAGGGGCAGTGCAGTGGTTAGCACTGCTGCCTCACAGCACCAGGGACCCAAGTTCAATTACTGCCTTGAGTGACTGTCTGTGTGGAGTTTACACGTTCTCCCCATGTCTGAATGGGTTTCCTCCGGGTGCTCCGATTTCCTCCCACAGTCCAGTTTTGATCTCCTTATTTGAGGAGGGATGCGGTGGCATTGGAGGCAGTTCAAAGGAGGTTCACCAGATTGATTCCAGAGATGAAAGGGTTGTCATATGAGGAGAGATTAAATAATACTCACTGGAGTTTAGAAGGATGAGAGGGGATCGGATCGAGATATATAAAATTTCAAAAGGGATTGATTAAGTAAATGTAGACCAAATGTTTCCTCTTATGGAGCAATCTAGAACAAGAGGTCACAGATATAGGTTGAGAGGCGGTAGATTTAACACTGAGATGAGGAGGAACTACTTCTCTCAGAGGGTGGTGAATTTGTGGAACTCGCTGTCCCAGAGCGCGGTGGAGTCTGAATCATTAAATGGTTTCAAGAAGGAGATACATATATTTCTAATAAGAAAGGGGATGCGGGGAGGTGGATTTGAGACCAGGGAGAGTTCAGCCATGATCTGATTGAATGACGGGGCTGGCTTGAAGGGCTGAATTTGCTTGCTTCTGTTCACAAACCCTGCTATTCGGGTAAGGTAGATTAGTCCTGATAAATTGTCCCTGAGTGTCAGGGGATAGTAGGGTAAATACGTAGGGTTACAGGGATAGGGACTGGGTGGAATTGTTGTTGGTGCAGGCTCGATGGGCTGAATGGCGGCCTCCTACACTCTAGGGATTCTATGTTCTGACTTTCCATCTGCCTTGGCCAAATTGAAAGTGCAGATTCTTTTGTATATTTTCGAATCGTTCATATAAATAGCAGACACAGCACTGACTGCTGTGTCAGGCTAGAATGTGGCCATCTCCCTGGTATCCTACCTCCAATAACTACTAATTGGCCAGTATACCTACTCCTCCGAATACACTTCTGCCTTGATGGAAATGCTGATTAATTCCCAGTTCAAGCCAGGAATGGTTTTGCTACCCGGAAATGGAACTGCCTCCTGATTCCCACCTTCTCACCCAAGTGACTAGTGATGCTGGGTATTGTCTGACTATTCAGCACACAGTGGGCACAGTCACCCTCACTCAATGCCCTTGTCTGTTTGCTTCCAACAGGGTTTACTACTTTGTAATCCAGAGATAGCAACTCTGGCCAACTGATACTCAGCCATTAGGAATACTAAACTTGGATGTAGCATTGCCCTCTGGCTCAATAGCATCGAGGTCAATTCTATAACTAGGGTTGTACCGGCAGATCTTGGCCATCTCAGCTGGGACCAAACCCAGAGCCGTCTGAATCTGTGCAGATCAGTTATTCCATGCATAAACTCACCAAGCCAGAAGGGGAATATTATCAACAAGTCGGAAAGAGAACTTAATAATTTACAGTGGGTAGTCAAATGAGTAACGAGCTGTTTGAATGCTGTAGGTATGTCTTTTCTCATTGTTGTTAGCCCAGTTGAAACAATGTAGTGTGGTGCTTGCTGTTTCTTCTTTAAAAGCAAAACTGTACATCGCCAGGGAAACCAGTGACTTCACTGAAACTGAACCAAAACAGTGGTTTAATCCAAATTCAGTGAGTCTCTTTCAATCTTGTTGTGGAGATGGAAACATCAGGTCCACTATCCACACTTCAGCTGGCTCTAAAGGTGCAACAGTGGTTAGCACTGCTGCCTCACAGCGCCAGGGTTCGATTCCCAGCTCAACTCATGGTCTATGTGGAGTTTGCACATTCTCTCCATGTCTGCGTGGGTTTCCTCCCACAGTCTGAAAGACGTGCTGGTTAGGTGCATTAGCCATGCTAAATTCTCCTTCATTGTACCCCGAACAGGCGCCGGAGTGTGGCGACGAGGGGATTTTCACAGCAACTTTGTTGCAGTGTTAATGTAAGCCTACTTATGACACAAATAAATAAAATGTTTATGAAGCAGAATGATCCAGTGTGCCTTTTGCTACCAGCGTTACTCCAACTCAATTCCCCCGCATCATTGTTTTGAAAAAAAGTTTGGATGTTTTGAGAGGTCACGGCTCGCGCTCTCAAACAAAGTTAGCTTGACCTCGTAAAGTTAGCGAATCTGTTCTACTTTGGGCTTTCTCCCAACTTTTTTTTCCCCTTTTGTTTTCTCAGTGAAGAGGCAGCTGCCATATGTAGACATGGTCTTTTACAAAACAAAAGCTGTAACCTTCTGTGTGCCAAGAATGGGACAACATGTCCAGGCACTCTATTATATCACACTGAGAATCAATTGGAATCTCCATCGTTTTCTGCTACTCCTCCATAAGATAATAAATATAGCATTGTTAAGACTTTTGTGAACAGGAAAATGTTAGATTTATGCACAAGTTTGACATTACACAGAGGCAGAAAAGCTCAACAAGAATGTTGATGGTATAAATAATTAGGAATGTTCGCCAGTTTAAAAACTGAACGAAAACAGAACCTGTATGAATGTGTGTATGCCAAAAGAACTCATTCAAGTCACTAGTTTTAATGTCAACGTTAAATCTAATCTTATGCAATCAATTCCCCAACGAGACCAAAAGGAGGACCCACAGGCAGTCAGCAGCATCTAGAAGAATAGCTGTAGGGAGTACCTGAATGCAGCCAGCCGCATTTAGAACAGCGGGTGAAAGGAGGACCTAGAGGCAATCAGCAGCACCAAGAAAAGTTAATTAATTAACACATACTACATATGGTAGGTGATGTGTTGAGACTGCAGAATGTGGGGCACCCTAGACATCACTGCGATCCAGGCCAAAAATATACAAGTGTTTGTGGCTTAAGAAGCTTCACAAGACTCATTGATCTGGAGGTCGAACTGCAGACATTACAACACATCGGGGAGAGCAAAAGTTACCTGGACACTTTACACAAGGAGGTGGTTTTAGGAGACACCTTGGGTTCAAGTGAAGAACATCCTAGCGTACAGCTGATTTGTTCAGTGGTCAGGAGGGTGCGGCTGTGAGTAGTGCAGGTACAGGGACCCAGAAGGTAGACGTGAAGGAGCCTCAGCCTTTGTAGTTGTCCAACAGGTTTGAGGTGCTCGCGGTCTGTATGGATGATTGTGGGGCTTGCAGAACTGATCATGGTACAGGAGTCTAGTCAAGCAGGGGCGGAAAATAGGAATCACTTGGGGAATTAGTTTGCAGGCCCCCAAACAGTAGTTGCCCAACAGGACTGAGTATCCAGGAAGAAAAAATTGGGGCTTGTGAATATTGCTGAGGCTTGGGAACATTGGCAGCTGGCATGTAATGTAGGAAAATGTGAACTTGTACACTTCGACAGGAAGAATAAAAATGCATCATATTATTTAAATGGGGTGAGATTGTAGAACTGTTGAAGTACAAAGGGATCTGGGTATCCTGGTACATGAATTACAAAAAATAGTTTGCAGGTACAGCAAGTGGTTAGGAACACAAGTGGAATGTTGTTGTTTATTGCAAGTGGAATGGGATAAACAAGGAGGGATGTTTCACTATAATTGTCTAGGGTATTTCTGATGCCATATCTAGAATACTGTGTACAGTTTGGGATCCTTATTTAAGAAAGGAATTACATTAGAGGCAGTTCAGAGAAGGTTCAGTCAACTGATTCCTTGGATGAGGGTGTATCTTATGGAGAAAGTTTGGGCAGGCTGTGTCTGTATCCATTGGAATATGGAAGATTGAGATGCAATTTTTTAGAACATACAAGATCCTGAAGGGACTTGACAGGATGGATGCTGAAAGAATGTTTTCCCCTTGTGGGAGAGACTAGAACTAGGGGGACACCTTTTTAAAATAAGGAGTCTCCCACCTAAGACGGAGATGGGGAGAATTGTTTTGAATGTTTTGAGTCCATGGAATTCAATCTCCAGGGATCAATGGAGGCAGGGTCAATTAATACTCTAAGGCTGAGTTAGATAGATTATTGATTGACAAGGGAGTGGAAAGGTATTGTGGGTGGGGTGGCGGGGGGGGGGGGGGGTTAGGAAGGGATGTGGCATTGACGACACAATCAGATCAGTCATGACCTTACCAAATGGAGGGGCAGGCTGGAGGGGCCGAATGGCCTGCTGCCCCTGCTCCTAATTTACATGTTCGTACGCTCAGCCAAGAGAAATTCTAAACTTAACGATGCATGACCTATTTTCCTTTTTGGGAAAATAGAGCAAAGCATCAAGATAGTAACCAAAACAGCTTGCGTTTATGTAACATATTTGACATATTAGAATGTTCCCAAAGCACTTCACAGGAAAAAGGTTTGACGCAGCGATGCAGAAGTCAATATTGGGACAGAAAAGCTTTGTGGTCAAAGAAATATATTTCAAAGAACATCTGAAAGGGAGAGAGTGAAAGGCGGGAATTCCAGAGTTTATGACCTCAGCAGGTAAAGGCACAGCCATCAATAGTGGAATGATTAAAAGCAGGGATGCACAAAAGGCTAACATTGGAGAGGTATAGAGATCTGAACAACAATAAAAACATCTTATATTTATATTGTGCCTTCCCCAAAGGCGCTTCACAGGAGCATGAATAAACAAAGTATGACACCGAGCCCCCTCAGGGGATAATAGCTTAGATTACTAAAAGCTTAGTCAGAGAGAGAGATTTTAAAGTGTCTTACACGGGGAAAGTGAGGTCGAGATATGGAGAGGGAATTCCAGAACTCACTCGCTAATTAGTGTTCACCCAAGAAACAGCCTATTGCTGGCATCTGTGGGCCCTTGCATGGCTGATGAGCCTGATACAGAGCCGCATCTTCACCATACTTGACAGGTGTTGAGGTGGGTTTTGTCCTTGGACTCTAGATTGCTGGGAATTCTTCCTCAGGCTCCTTTGCCAGGCTTCCTCTTGCTGTCAGGTGTCCTCGAAGAATTGCGTCCCTTCAATCAGGAGGTTCTCGAGTACTAGTTTGCTGAGAAAGGGTCTCGCAGGTGTTGACGACTAAGTTGCATTTCTTGAGGTAAACCTTCAGGGTGTCTTTGAAGTGCTTCCTTTGTCCTCTTCCTGTTTGGGAACCTTTCTTGAGCTGCGCAAAGACTTGCTTTGGCAGTCATGATTCTGACATCTCAGCACATGGCAAGCCCAACTGAGTTGTTTTCAGATGATCACTACCTTGATGCTGGTGCTCTTGGCTCCTTCACAGATGCCGATGTTAGTCCGTCTGTCCTCCCAGCAGATGCAGAGAATGCATTGCAGATAGTGTTGTTGGTATCTGTCCAGGGCTTTGAGGTGGCGTCTGTATGTAGTTCCTGAGCCACATAGAAGAGTTGGAAAAATGACTGCCTTGTACACCAGGATCTTGGTGTCAGCATGAATGTTGCAGTTGTCAAAGAGTCTCATCACTGGATGCTGGAAAGCAGCACTCGCAGATTGGATATGATGTTGGATCTCTGCATCAATGTCAGCCTTGGGTGATAAGTGGCTGCCCAGGTAGGGAAAATGTTATATGTTTTGGAGGGTTTCTCCATTGATCTTGATGGAAGGAGAGACTGGTTCTTGCCCTGGGGTGGGTTTGTAAAGGACTTGAGTCTTCTAGAGGTTGGGGCTGAGACCGATTCTACAGTCTGCTTCTGTGAAGGTGTCAAGCATGATTTGGACATTGTCTTCTGAGAGAGTGGAAATGGCGATGTCATCCACGTACTGAAGTTCCATGAGCGATATCAGTGTCATCTTCTTTTTGGATTTCAACCAGTTGAGGTGGATAAGTTTTCTGTCCATCCTGTGGACGATGTTCACTCCACTGGCAAGCTTGTCCTTGACCAGGTGAAGGATGGTGGTAATGAAGATGGAGAAAAGGGTGGGGGCAATTACAAATCCCTGCTTGACTCCATTCTTGATTTTGAAGGTTCCTGTCTTGTTTCCATCAGTAAGTACTATCACCAACACCTTGTCATAGAGGAGTCGGAGGATGTTGATGAATTTCTCTGGACAACCGGCCACGTCATAACCGACCTTTGACAGGGTCTTCCGTAGCACTTCCCGATTGACTGTCATTGGTTTCCATGCCTTCAGTTGTCTCATAGAACATAGAACATAGAACATAGAACATTACAGCGCAGAACAGGCCCTTCGGCCCACGATGTTGCACCGACCAGTTAAAAAAAAACTGTGACCCTCCAACCTAAACCAATTTCTTTTCGTCCATGAACCTATCTACGGATCTCTTAAACGCCCCCAAACTAGGCGCATTTACTACTGATGCTGGCAGGGCATTCCAATCCCTCACCACCCTCTGGGTAAAGAACCTACCCCTGACATCGGTTCTATAACTACCCCCCCTCAATTTAAAGCCATGCCCCCTCGTGCTGGATTTCTCCATCAGAGGAAAAAGGCTATCACTATCCACCCTATCTAAACCTCTAATCATCTTATATGTTTCAATAAGATCCCCTCTTAGCCGCCGCCTTTCCAGCGAAAACAATCCCAAATCCCTCAGCCTCTCCTCATAGGATCTCCCCTCCATACCAGGTAACATCCTGGTAAACCTCCTCTGCACCCTCTCCAAAGCCTCCACATCCTTCCTGTAATGTGGGGACCAGAACTGCACACAGTACTCCAAGTGCGGCCGCACCAGAGTTGTGTACAGTTGCAACATAACGCTACGACTCCTAAATTCAATCCCCCTACCAATAAACGCCAAGACACCATATGCCTTCTTAACAACCTTATCTACTTGATTCCCAACTTTCAGGGATCTATGCACACATATACCTAGATCCCTCTGCTCCTCCACACTATTCAAAGTCCTCCCGTTAGCCCTATACTCAACACATCTGTTATTCCTACCAAAGTGAATTACCTCACACTTCTCCGCATTAAACTCCATCCGCCACCTCTCGGCCCAACTTTGCAACCTGTCTAAGTCTTCCTGCAAACTACGACACCCTTCCTCACTGTCTACCACACCACCGACTTTGGTGTCATCAGCAAATTTGCTAATCCACCCAACTATACCCTCATCCAGATCATTAATAAATATTACAAACAGCAGTGGCCCCAAAACAGATCCCTGAGGTACACCACTTGTAACCGCACTCCATGATGAATATTTACTATCAACCACCACCCTCTGTTTCCTATCCGCTAGCCAATTCCTGATCCAATTTCCTAGATCACCCCCAATCCCATACATCTGCATTTTCTGCAGAAGCCTACCATGGTGAACCTTATCAAACGCCTTACTAAAATCCATATATACCACGTCCACTGCCCTGCCCATCCATCCACCTCCTCTCAGCCCCAAGTTCTGGACCTTATCCTTGGATTACCACCTTGCCGTGGTGGAAAGGCTTGAACATTCCATTGATCCCGAGGGCGATGCCATCGGGAGTCTGAAACTCCTACCAGGGTCACCCATGATGGTAAGGTCAGAGGTGAGGAACCAGTCAAAGCGCAATACAAAACAAGGCCTCTATGGTGGATCAGGTGAAAAATACTCTTATCGACAGCTGCGATGGCGGATGAAGGCTCCAACAGTGGGAGATCCCCAGTCGTCGCGGTTTCCTTGCAACTGAAACCAGACCTACCCTCTGTCTAGGATTGTTTGTCTGCTGATGTGCAATGGCACACCCATGTTCAAAGACAACAGGCGTCTACCTAGAGGAAGTCAACAACACCCCCCACACGGATGAGCCCTGCCGCGATCAGTGAGAGGTGACAGGGACAGGACCGTGAGATCTGGAAGTCCTTGGCTTTGGACCGGCACATAGGCAGTGGAGTTTGATTTAGTAGCCTCGCTCTTGGAATAGGAACAGGAGAACATTCTGGCAACTTTCTTCAGGCTGAAGGGTCTGTTCCTGTGCTTTACTTTTCTGTGTTCTATGTTTTGGATGGCCTCATGTTTACGGAGGGGAGAATGTTGG
The DNA here is from genome assembly GCF_964213995.1 of Mustelus asterias. Lineage (NCBI taxonomy): Eukaryota > Metazoa > Chordata > Chondrichthyes > Carcharhiniformes > Triakidae > Mustelus > Mustelus asterias. The sequence goes on from NC_135802.1 coordinate 15,897,226, forward strand.
AGACCAATCATGAGTTGCGTTGGAACATTTGAGTCAAGAGTTAACAAAGGCATGAATGAGAATTTCTGCTCATTACACAAGAGGTGTGACAAATCAGACAGTGGAGAGTTGAGAGAGGTTGAGAAACAGAATTAATCTGCATTTGGAGAGGCAGGGATTTATTCTGGAATAATCAGCATGGTTTGGTTCAGGGGAGGTAATTCTAACCAACTTGATTGAATTTTTTTGAAGAGGTGAGTAGATCCGGGCAATGCATTTGGCGTAGTCTACTGGGACTTGAGCAAGACTTTTGGGACCCATAGGCATTTGGCAAATTGGATCCAGAGTTGGCTGAGTGGCAGGAAGCAGAGGATGATGGTCTAAGGGTGTTTTTTTCTGACTGGAAGCTTGTCACCCCACAGAGTGTGGAGATGCTGGCGCTGGACTGGGGTAAACACAGCAAGAAGCCTCAACACCAGGTTAAAGTCCAACAGGTTTATTTGGTAGCACAAGCCACTAGCTTTCGGAGCGCTACTCCTTCATCAGGTGAGTACCTGAAGGAGCAGCACTCCGAAAGCTAGTGGCTTGTGCCACCCCACAGGGCTCAGTGTTGGGACCCTTGCTGTTTGTGGTTTAGATGATTTAGACTTGGATCGTTAAGGAGGGCTGATCATTAATTTTGCAGATGATATGAAAATTAGTGGGGTGGTAAATAGAGAGGCGGATAGCTTTTAGATTGCAGGAGGATGGAGACGGGCTGGTCTGATGGGCTGGTGAGTGGCAAATGGAATTCAATCCGGGCAAGTGTGAGGTGATGCACTTGGGCAGGATAAACAAGACCAGGGAAACATGATGAATGACAGGACCCTGGGGAGCACTGAGGATCAGAAGGATCTTGGTGTGCATGTGCACTGATCCCTTAAAGTAGGAGGACAGGTGGATAAAGTGGTTAAGAAGGCATATAGTATACTTGTCTTTATTAGCCGAGGCATAGAGTTTAAGAGCAGAAAGGTTATATTATATAAAATATTGGTTAGGCCACAGCTAGAGTATTGTGTGCCGTTCTGGAATCCACATTGTAGGAGGGATGTGCTCAGTGCTCATCTCACCCTTCTGTGTAAATAACCAAATAAAATTCTTTGCAAAGGATATCAGTAATTATCAGTTGCCAGTTGACTGCTGCACTCCTGGGTTAAGGGTCATGGCAGGTGGTGGGGGAAAGGATGGGGAGGGCCCACCACTGTCCTAGCCCATGATTAACATCTGGAAAGCCTGACTGAGATCGTGAGGACATGTATTTGGACAGGGTGTCATATCTGCCGGCAGGAGATGAGCCCTGTCCCTGTCGGGACCTGAAACTTGGCTAAAGTGCCGCTTTAGTATCTCCAAAGTATTGAGAAGAGAAAATTAGAAGGATTATCTTTAATTTAAAAAAGAAAATTATTGTAATGCAAAGCGTATTGGTCAGAAATTGAGTAAATGTTGGACTGAGAAGTGAAAGAGGGAAAAGCAGAAAATGATGAGAAAACAATGAAATAAGTTTCAGGTTTTGTATGATTAGATTCCAGCAGTGATGAGTGTTTTTGGCATTGCAGTTCATGGGATGCAAATTGCAACAGCAGTGAGATAGGACCAACTCTGAGACCATAGAACCGTCCTGTATCTACTAGAGGTCTAAAGGCTTAAGTTATCCTCTCTTGAAAAATGTCTACACAAAAACATTTTTGCCAAATATTTATCTTCAAGTACAAAGTAGCAAATATGGTGGGAGGGCTTCGTAAATTGTCCACACGGCAATATGCGTGTGAAGCAGTAGTGTGACCTATTGTGCTGATTTGGCTCTTCCATCCTTCCACCATAACATTGAGGAGGGATTTGCCAGCCCCTTTTGCCAATGGCGGGAATCCTGATTGCCCTCTGAATCCAGCTAAAAACGGGATTCCCGCCAGACTTGAAGGCATTTGGCATTCACCTGGCCCACCCAGCTGGCCTTGATCGGGTTCCTGCCCAAAGTGGACAGGGACCCAATAATCAGTAAAACCCCCTCGTTGACATATCGTTAGCCGGCTTGCCAGCTCACTCGGTGGCAACTCGCTATTCGCCTGCCTCCCCAGCGGGTGCTGCACCAGGCAGGCTTCGGTGTTGGTCATGGCCAATGGGGGACCTGGCAGTTGGGTGGGCTCTGGCTGGGGACAAGCGGTCGGCCTCAGCAGTCTCCCTATGATGGCCTGTCCCTTGTAGCCCTGGGAAAGGTGTTCAGTTTCAGGATAGTGAATTCAGACACCATCCTGGGCTAAAATGCTCCATTATTTTCTCTGTCCTCTAAAACCATTCAAGTTCCCTGGTGACTTGCATCTCCCCGGATAGCTGGAAGGCTTCCAAATTACCACAGCACTCAGTGCAGCATAAGGATTCTCAATTGATTGACAGCTTAATGGTTTTTACTCAGCATGCAGTCAGCTGTGTTCATTTATCTTTTTATTCATGCTTGACTGCATCTGAAGTACCTCCCATTCTTCCCAACCTCAGTGTTTACACAAAAGAGGAAGATAAAAGCACTTAGCTGGATTGAAGTTGCCTGCTGCTGCCCCCAGCCCAAGCCCACCCATCCCCCAGGACCCCTGGGGGATCCTCCCTCTGCAGCCTCTCAGTGGCAGAGGGACATGTGGGCACTGGACCTATTTCCTTGACCCCACACTCGGGGTCCAAGGTGCCTGGCCAGGGTGAGGATGCCAGGGCTCAGTGCACTATTAGCACTGCCAAGGGGCAGGCCTGAGGGGGGGGGGGGTCTGTGGGAGGAGGGGGATGGGGGAGAGACAGGTGGGGGGGGGGGGGGACGCACACCTTATTTCACTGGTGGGGGAAAGATGCCGCCTTGGCTGAGGGGTTGGTGGTACTCCCCTTGTCAATGGGCAGGTTACTATTTCATTTTGTGGGAGGAAGGGGAGACTTGTTCACGAAAGTGGAGATTAAAAGAGGAACCCCGATCTCTGGCCGGCGTGATTCCTCTAATGCATTAATTTGCATCTTTCAAGTGGATGAATCCCACCTGGCAGACTCTGCCAGTGGGAAATACTCGGTTTTCCTGCTAGCGTGGGCACTTAATTCCAATTTGGGTGAATTGTGGCCGTTGCGTTTTTAAGAAAAACTATAATCACAAAATTCAACCTGATTGATGGATTTTCCTTCTATCCTCTAGGGGGTGCTAGTATCATCCAGTGTCACATATTGAATGATAAGAGACACATCGTGACCAAAGATACCAACAACATTGTGGCATTCTGGGATGTGCTGAAGGTGAGTCCAGATTTAAGTCAGGGATTTGTTCAGAGGATGTTTGTAACCTAATGGCTCCGCCTGGAGAACAAATGACAAATAGATCTTCCTTCCTGCCCGTCTCTATCAAATGCAATGGAAATGAGTTGTAACAGATTAGAGTCATAGAGGTTTACAGCATGGAAACAGGCCCTTCGGCTCAACTTGTCCATGCCGCCCTTTTTGTTTAAAACCCCTAAGCTAGTCCCAATTGCCCTCATTTGGCCCATATCCCTCTAAATCCATCTTACCCATGTAACTGTCTAAACGCTTTTAAAAAGACAAAATTGTACCCGCCTCTACTACTACCTCTGGCAGCTCGTTCCAGACTCCCACCACCCTCTGCGTGAAAGGATTGCCCCTCTGGACCCTTTTGTATCTCTCCCCTCTCACCTATGCCCTCTTGTTTTAGACTCTCCTACCTTTGGGAAAAGGTATTGACTATCTAGCTGATCTATGCCCCTCATTATTTTATAGACCTCGATAAGATCACCCCTCAGCCTCCTACGCTCCAGAGAAAAAAGTCCCAGTCTATCCAGCCTCTCCTTATAACTCAATCCATCAAGTCCTGGTAGCATCTTGGTAAATCTTTTCTGCACTCTTTCTAATTTAATATCCTTTCTATAATAGGGTGACCAGAACTGTACATAGTATTCCAAGTGTGCCTTACCAATGTCTTGTACAACTTCAACAAGACATCCCGACTCCTGTATTCTGTGTTCTGACCAATGAAACCAAGCATGTTGAATGTCTTCTTCGCCACTCTGTCCACCTGTGACTCCACTTTCAAGGAGCTATGAACCTGTACCCCTAGATCTCTTTGTTCTGTAACTCTCCCCAACCATTAACTGAGTAAGTCCTGCCCTGGTTCAATCTACCAAAATGCATCAGCTCGCATTTATCTGAATTAAACTCCATCTGCCATTCATCAGCCCACTGGCCCAATTGATCAAGATCCCATTGCAATCCAAGATAACCTTTTTCACTGTCCACTATGTCAGCAATCTCGGGTGTCATCTGCAAACTTACTAACCATGCCTCCTATATTCTCATCCAAATCATTAATATAAATGACAAATAACAGTGGACCCAGCACCGATCCCTGAGGCACACCGCTGGTCACAGGTCTCCAGTTTGAAAAGCAACCCTCTACAATCACTTCTGTCATCAAGCCAGTTTTGTATCCATTTAGCTACCTCACCCTGGATCCCATGAGATTTAACCTTATGCAACAACCTACCATGCAGTACCTTGTCAAAGACCTTGCTAAAGTCCATGTAGACAACATCAACTGCACTGCCCTCATCTACCTTCTTTGTTACTCCTTCAAAAAACTCAATCAAATTTGTGAGACATGATTTTCCACTCACAAAACCATGCTGACTGTTCCTAATCAGTCCTTGCGTCTCTAAATGCCTGTAGATCCTATCTCTCAAAATACCTTCCAACAAACCCACCACAGATGTGAGGCTCACTGGCCTGTAGTTCCCAGGCTTTTCCCTGCAGCCCTTTTTAAACAAAGGCACAACATTTGCCACCCTCCAATCTTCAGGCACCTCACCTGTGACTAACGATGATTCAAATATCTCTTCTGGGGATCCACAATTTCCTCCCTAGGCTCCCACAATGTCCTGGGATACACTTCATCAGGTCCCGGGGATTTACCTACCTTGATGCGCTTTAAGGTTGATCCACAATGATCTGATTGTCCAGTTTGCCTGATCTTTGCTGTAACAGCATGAATCAATTCAATATTATAATGGGCATTAAGGTCATCCTCTGACTACCTTGTGAACAGAATACCAATGCATCTTTTGGTCGGTGCTACTTGGATTACCAAGTTATCTAATAAACTGACTGCTGGAGAGTGTTTAGTGTTCACTATTGCTACCAATGATGTTTTTAATGCTTTTCTTTTTAAATATGGTGGAGATGATATCTCACTGTGCAACTTTTTTGTTGTTTTTGGGACTGTGGAGTGGATTTTGATATCTATGGTCTAGATTTTCCAAGTAGCGACACTGATGGTAGAATTGCCGCTGCACATATAAATTCCCCTGACTTGACGCTGCTCCGCATTTCTACCGGGGTCTTCCGAGTCCAGCTGCAAAGGAATGCACAGCGCACCATCATTTAGGGAGCTCAGTCAGAGTGAAGTTGGGGGAAGACAGGACATGTCCTCTTTTTATGGCACATTTTATGGGTCCGGTTTAAATGTTAGCGACTGGATGAGGTAATGAGTGGGTGACTGAGTGAATGGATAGGTGTTTGGTTGCAGTGGATAGGGAGATGGGGGTGGGATTGGTCGCAAGGAATCATTGGGGTGGTTGAGTCTGGCCAACGGGTCAGATTGGCGGGGAGGGAGTTGGGTGACTGGGGAGTCAGTCACATTGTTACCCAGATGTCAGACTAGGTTTTCATCTGCCTTAACATTTCCTGGGGGACTACCCAGGTAAGTACCACAGAACTACCTAAAGTCTCTGACTCTAGCTCAGTGTCTGAGATTTACATGCAGGGGCCCGGAAGCTGGGAACTTGCCCCTCAGAAGTTGAAATTTCCTCGACAATTCCCACGGAGACCCGCATTTTCGGTCATATATCCGGGCAGAGGATTTAGCGCCATGTCTTTTTAAAAGCTATTAACTTGGGTCTGTAAATTGTGGCACAGAGGAGTTAATGATGTAAATTAACTGGATTAAAAGCAGTTTATCCACTCGTTTCTTGTTATTTTTTAAAAAGACTACTTATTATTTAAGCTGCTCCCTGACATATTCCACACTCCAAACTTGTTGAGCTTGTTGTTCCAGAGTGACGTCACTAGCGTTTGTATTCAGGTCGTAGAAAGGCAGGTCAAGTTATGTATAATCATAATTCGAATGGTCTTTAAAGTGCTGTTTCACTTACCGCCCACACCACCTGCCCCCTAAAGTGTCCTTTTGGACTAATAACCAAGAACTGGCCAGGAAAAGATTTGACGCCACTTAATGATGCTAATTTAAGTGAATGCAATTTAAAGCACTTCTGTCTGAAACAGGCTGGAGAGGTTTGTTCCGTGGCATGACTCATCTCTGAGATTGTTTGTGAGCAGTTTGGCTGTTCTGTGTCTAAAGTGAGATTCAGCTCTATTCTGCAGAAAAATGGTTTACACATTCTATATCATAAACTGATTAGAACTAATTTGCTATTTATATACACGATGTTAGTGCAGCCAAGTATTGGTTCAATGGTGCAGCATTGTATATCAGGCTCCTTTGGAGAATAAATGCTAATATAGACCGATTGGACTGAAGGTCCTTTTTGTGCTGCAAATTCTATTTAAATGCACACCACTCCACACTGCAAAGGTAAGTGCTTGAACCACTGCTTTTTTGATATATATTTAACACCACGTGAAGTGATGCAGAAAGGGGAGGGAGAAGCACCACAGACTTAATGGCACAGTTCTAATGAATGGGGCAAAAGGACTTGAGGTTTCACATGAATATATCTTTGAAGGTGGCAGGACATATTGAGAATAATTAGTGAAACTTATAGGAACACGGGACTTTAAGCACAAAAATAGGAAGTTCATGCTGCATCTTTACTAAACTCTGGTTAAGCTACAATTGTTAAAGTTTAGAAAGTTTATTTATTAGTGTCACAAGTAGGCTTACATTAACACTGCAATGAAGTTATTGTGAAAATCCCCTAGTCGCCACACTCCAGTGCCTGTTCAGGTACACTGAGGGAGAATTGAGCATGGCCAATTCACCTAACCAGCACGTCTTTGGACTGTGGGAGGAAACCGGAGCACCCAGAGGAAACCCATGCAGACATGGGGAGAACATGCAGACTCCACACAGACAGTGACCCAAGCCGGGAATCGAATCCGGGTCCCTGGCGCTGAGAGGCAGCAGTGTTAACCACTGTGCCAAGGTGACGCCCTGGAGTATTGCTTTTAGCTCTGGTTGCTAGACTTCAGGAAGAAGACTTTGAGAGCAGAATGGTCTCGGGGCTGAGGAATCACAATTACAGGATTGGGTTGGAGAAGCTGGAGCACAGGATATTGAAGGGAGATTTGGTAAAGATGTACAAGATTATGATAAGATTTACATAATATAGACAAAGAAAAGCTTTTCCTTTCAACTGACAGTACAAGGCCTTAGAGAGACAGATCTAAGATTTTGGGCAACAGATATGGGGGTGGGAGTGGTGATTGCTGATCTGAGCAGGAATGTTTTGTGATGCAGTATGTGATAATGATCTGGAACTCGCTGCCTATGGAGGATGGTGAAAGCAGAGAAGAGCATTGATTTCAAAAGGACATTGGATAGGTACTTGTGGGCCATGAACTTGCTGCACTCCAGGTATAGATCAGGGGATGGGAATGATTGGATTGCTGGACAGAGAGTCAGCATGGACCCTATGGGCTGAATGACCATCATGACATTGCTAGACAACTTGAATGACATTGCTCATTTTCATTCAATTTCAAAGAATTTCTATATAAATTGACTATGCACTCCTAGCATGTTCATTCCTTTCAGTTGATCCTGAAAAGGATACATTTTTATCCATTTTACAACAAAATTGATGGAATACAGTCCCCATAGCAATGGTTAAACCTCCTGCAATTACACGCAATATCGATTTATTCAGTTCCCATCAACCAATTAACCCCCCTGAGAACAGTAGTCTTTGATACATTTGTTTTGATCAATTTCACTATCCTCTGTACTACAACTTTCTCCCCTCTGGGGCGTTGCCAAACATTCACCATACACTATCCATGTGAAGGATAAAACTAATGCTCAGCAAAATCTCCAGAACCAGTGCCTAACTAAAGCATTGCTTGTTGACAGAAGACCAACATCTTTTTTCAGTGAAAATGAATGTTCCTTATATTGCATTAATAATGGTCCACGAAAAAATAAGAATGCAATTCTCAGCAACCTCTATCCATACAAATATTACATCTACAAAAGCAGGTCAGGCTTGGAATCCTGCAGCGAATAACTCGCCAAAGCCTATCCACCATCTACAAGGCAGGAGTGTGATGGAATACTCTCCACTGTCTGGGTGAGTGCAGCTCCAACAACACTCAAGAAGCTTGACACCATCCTGGACAAAGCAGCCCATGTGATTAGTATCCCTTCCACAAACATTCACTACTTCCACCACAAATGCACAGTGGCAACGCAGTGTACCATGAACAAGAATCACTTTAGGAACTCACCCAGACTCCTGACGCAGCAACTTCCAAACCTGCAGCCACTACAATCTAGAAGGACAAGGGCAGCAAATATCTGTGAACTCCACCACCTGGAAGTTTCCTTCCAAGTCACTTGCCAACCTGACTTGGAAATATATCACTATTCCTTCATTGTCACTGGGTCAGAATCCTAGAACTCCATCTGTAACAGTACTATGGGTGCACCTACACCACAGGGACTGCAGTGGTTCAAGAAGTGGATATGCCGGCATTGGACTGGGGTGGGCACAGTAAGAAGTGTCACAACACCAGGTTAAAGTCCAACAGGTTTATTTGGTATCACGAGCTTTCGGAGGGCCGCTGCTTCATCAGGTGAGTGCACATCATGGCTAACGCCAACACCATAAACCGCCGGCTCGAAGTGGAGAGGACCTCCAAGAAGATGGCGCATATTGACACACCACTCACCTGATAATGGAGCAGCACTCTGAAAGCCCATGATACCAAATAAACCTGTTGGGCTTTAACCTGGTGTTGAGAGACTTCTTACTATAGTTCAAGAAGGCAGCTCACCACTACCTACTGGAGGACAATTAGGGATGCGCAATAAATGCTGGCCTATCCAGAGATGGACCAGGGAGCGGCACGGGCTTGGAGGGCCGAAGGGCCTGTTCCTGTGCTGTATTGTTCTTTGTTTATGCCCATATCATGTAAATGAATTTTTTTTTAAACCCTGATCCTGAAACCAGCCAGAACTGTGTTTCTGTCTTGAAGCAAAGACAGTAATGGTCTCTAGTCTCCAGGAGGGATAGCTGGAAACAATATCCAAGAAATGGATTGTCGAAGTAAGGCTAACATCATACTTAGCCACATGGTGATGCAATCATATTTTGGGTTGCCTCTTTTAATTAAATCTTCCAGTCTGCAAAAAGAGACAGCTGTGTCATTTTTGCCTTCAAAGACCTGGAAAACGTACATCCTGGACTAGCCACCCAGCCTGAGTCCAAAACTATCAAGTCCATCTGTAAAGAAATTGGACTTCCTGATGCAAAAACCACAAGTGTCTTAGCTACATGACCTGCTGAACATTCATCTTTGTGAGGTGAACCTGCGATAATGTTGATAGTAGCTACAGCTATTTGAACCCATCTGAACTACATTTCAAGAGAGGACAAAGACTTTATTGGCCTGCAGCAACTTCTTCCATGAACCCAATACCTGAACTATCAACCATTCCTTTGGTTTATAACTTGTAGCAGTATACTGTTATATACTTGCATTGATTTCAGAGAAGCTGCACTGAGCACTGTATAATATGTGAATGGCATCGTCGGAAATGGGGTCACTGATTGCTAGCGTGGGTAACTGTGCAGAGTAAAGCAACTGCCTGTACTGAACACACCTCATTAATAAAGCTCCTTCAGTTTGTCAGCCTCCGTGCCTCCTAGCATCAATCCTGCAGACACAACATGTACCATTTTCTATAATTGTACCTTGTGTGTGGGAGTAATTAATATAATGTTTAGACTTTTGGGTTGAATGTTTGAATAAAAGACCCTCTTTTAAACTCATGAAAACTAGCTGCTGTTAATTCTAACTTGACCCCACACTTCGGGAGCTAAGTGACATCTTCCTTTCCAAAACCACGCTGATTGTGGACAGTCAGGATGTACGTTGGTTTCAGTTCACTCCCGACCGTGTCTGTAAGAAAATAAACAGACTTTTCTTTAAAGTATTCTTTCATAGGATGTGGGTGCATTTGTTGCCAAACCCTAATTCCCACAACTGAATGGCTTTTGCTGGTCATTTCAGAGAGCAGTTAAGAATCGGGCACATTGCTGTGGGTTTGGAGTCACATGAAGAACAGACTGGACAAGGATGTTGGATATCTTTCCCTGCAGGACATTCGTGAACTAGCTGGGGTTTTTTTTTTTTACAACTATTGTCATCACCATTCCTGAGACTAGCTTTTAATTTCAGATTTTTAAATTGAATTTAAATTCCACCAACTGCCATGGTAGGTTTTGAACCTCTGTCCTTGTGATATTAACTTTAGCCTCTGGATTGCTGGGTCCAGGATGGATGGACATCCGGTCCCTGATTACTCGTCCTGTAAATTACCACTACGCCACCATCTCCCATCTCTCGCCATTGAATGGTGATTAAAAACATTGCATTTAAATAGCACCCTTCGTGACCACCAATGAAGCACTTTAAACTGCTGTCACTGTTGGAATGTAGGAAACGTGGCCGCCAATTTCCAAACAGAAGGACTCCCACAATGATTGCATTATCTGTTTTATTGTTGTTTCAGGGCTAAATGATTGACCCTGACTCTTGGAATAACTCCTCTGCTCCTCATCAAAAGAATGCCATGGGATCTTTAATGTTCACTGAGGGCAGTCAAGGCCATCCGGCACTTCCGACTGTACAATATTCGGCCTCAGTGCCACAATGGACTCTCATATCTCACTACTCCTGTTCCATAAGGCCTGACCTGGCAGTTGCTTTCAGTTTCTTTCTTGCAACACATCGTGTGAAAATGCTTCAATTTTGTGTAAATTCCATTGCTGCCTGTAACCCGCTTAATGTTGCTGAAGTTTGGACAGTTAAGTGTTTTCTGTTTACACACAGTGGGACCACAGAATCTGGGAATAACTCTCCACGGATTAAATAATTGATCATTTTCTGAGTGATTTTGACCCAGAAATTAGAAAGAAAACTGACAAGGGGAGACATGCGGGGGATGTTTTTCACACAGGGTGGTGGGTGCCTGGAAAGCACTGCCAGTGGAGATGGTGGAAGCAGACACATTAGCAATGTTCAAGGCGTATCTTGATAGACACATGAGCGGGAGGCGAACAGAGGGATAGAAACTGCACATCAGCACAGGTGGGCCAAAGGGTCTTTGTTCTTTAATGATTCAATACAGTTTGCTGCCCAGATCCTAATGATTGGTTCATTAAAAGATATTAAAATATTTCAAATAAACAGCTCATATATTCTCCAACAGGCTTGCAAAGTGGAAGACCTTGGGAAAGTAGAATTTGAAGAAGAAGTCAAGAAACGGTTCAAAATGGTTTATGTGCCAAACTGGTTCTCAGTGGACTTAAAAACGGGGGTAAGTTTTAATCTTCTGTTTTTTCACTTGTTTCAAAATCTCACTATTTTACTTTCTTCACGTGTGCCTGGCGAGACTGTATTTATTATCCGTCACTGGTTTCCTTGTGAGGGTGATTTGGTCGTGTCTCAGACCTGTCATAATTCTGATCCTTCCACAATGGTGTTGGGTAGGGAAGTCCAGGATTTCATCCCAATGACTATGAAGGAATTAGGATGTTGTACGTCCTAATCTGTATGAAGCATTTCAGAAGTGACCTTGGAAAAGAATTAACTAAATGTTGCTGCAAACACTCGTTGTCGGAGTATGCGTTATGCAGAGGTGATATGACTTCTGTCTCCTGAAGGGCAGTTTTCCCAGCATGACTGTTTTGACAAGCCACATTAAGCATTTATACTCCCTGCTGAAGTATTCTGAGACCTTTGGAGCGCTGCTATCATACACCCAGGCACAATTGTGCACATGGAGTCTAACACTCAAAGGTTTTTGTGCAATTGGTACATCTTTGGTTGACTAAGAAGCTATATCAGTCTTTCTTGTAGTGAAAGAAAAAGTCCAGTCTCTTCAATCTTTCTTTGTAACTTAATCCACTAAGACCTGAAGTGCTCTGGGTCATTCTTTTCTGAGTAATTCCTTATGCATCTATAGAGGCGGGTTGGCTATCTGACCTGCTGTGAGTTTTCACTATTTTATTTCAGGTTGTCAGAATTCAGAATTGCCCTGATATGAAATTTAATGACATTGGGCATTGAGTATAGGAGTGGGACATTATGTTACAGTTGTATAAGTTGTTGGTGAGGCCGCACTTGGAGTATTGTGTACAGTTTTGGTCACCCTGTTATAGGAAAGACATTGATAAATTGGGAAGAGTGCAGAGAAGATTTACAAGGATGTTGCCAGGACTAGTGGGCCTGAGTTATAGGGAGCGGTTGGCCGACTGGGGCTTTATTCCTTAGGACGTAAGGACAGCACTGTGGCACAGTGGTTAGCACTGCTGCTTCACAGCGACAGGGACCCGGGTTTGATTCCCAGCATGGGTCACTGTCTGTGAGGAGTTTGCACGTTCTCCCCGTGTCTGCATGGGTTTCCTCGGGGTGCTCTGGTTTCATCCCACATTCTGAAAGACGTGCTGGTTAGGTGCATTGACCCGAACAGGCACTGGACTGTGGCGACTAGGGGAATTTCACAATAACTTCATTGCAGTGTTAATGTTACTTGTGATTAATAAATAAATAAAACGTAAGAGAATGAGGATGGTTAACATTGCTGCCTCACAGCACCAGGGACTCTGGTTCGATTCCCGGCTTGGGTCACTGTCTGTGCGGGGTTTGCATGTTCTCCCCGTGTCTGCGTGAGTTTCCTCCAGGTGCTGTGGTTTCCTCCCACAGTCTGAAAGGTACATTGGCCATGCTAAATTGTCCCTCAGTGTACCCGAACAGGTTCCGGAGTGTGGCGACTAGGGCATTTTCACAGTAACTTAATTGCAGTGTTAATGTAAGCCTACTTGTGACACTGATAAATTTTATTGAGGTGTATGAAATCATGAGGAGCATAGGTAGGATGAACATATGTAGTCTTTTTCCCAGGGTAGGGGAATTGAAAACTGGAGGGCATAGGTTTAAGATGACGGGGGAAAGATTTAAAAGGGACCTGAGGGGCAACTACTTCACGCAGAGGGTGGTGCATATGTGGAATGAGCTGCCAGATAGTGTGGTTGAGGCAGCTTCAACAGCAACATTTAAAAAGCATTTGGATAAGTACATGGATGGAAAAGGATTAGAGGGATATGGGTCAAACGCGGGCAATTGGGGCTAGCTGGGAGGGCGCCATGGTCGACATGGACCAAAGGGCCTGTTTCTGTGCTGTATTGCTCTATGACAAAAAAGGATATTTGTTTGAAAATCAGTTTTTAACTTTGAATCAGTAGGCTTGCTGAAATGTGGAAAAGTTATGCATGGTTTGTTTCGGTCATCCTGGGCCATTCTTGTGCATTGCAGATCTGCAGACAAGAGTCTCATGGTTGAGAGCAGTTGTAGAAAAAGTGGTAATAAAATAATTTAATCTCAGTGCCTAGAAATGGGTACTTCAGTGTCAGAGAAGAATTTTTAAATGTGCTTGAGTTTAGAAATCATGCAATGGTAAAACCGTAACTTGGCTCTGACCGAAATGACCTTGAAGATTTCAAAGCCACCATATCGTTTTGTCCTTGGAACTGTTCGTGTTAAGATGGGCTCGCCTGTGTGTTTCGTTTTAAAGAGTGTGAACTGGTATAATTTAGATTCATGAGAGGGCAACAGCTCATTCACTTTCGGTGAATCCAAGAACATCACACTTCAAACTTAAATGCAAGCAAAATCTTTTTGTACTTTTCCAATTCAATCAAATCAAGTCCAATTCAGAGTCTCAACAAGTTGAGACATTTCCGATCCAAGCTGACAAGACAGGGTCTGCGACCCTTTACCCTGTCTTGGGCCTGATCTACATGAACCAAGCTGAATGGAGTAGGCAGACGTCTCTGCCCCCAAGGCTTGATCTCATTTGCATCTTAGCCAAAAGGCCGAGATGCCGCTTTTAAAAATTGCTTCATATGAAAATGAAGCTTAAATGCAACCCAATGGCCACGACCAAGTGCAGCATCAGCAGACTACACTTCTCTGCCTTTTGGCTAAGATCAAGTGTAGTTATGCGGATGCTGCACTTGGTTGAGGTCATTGGGTTGCATTTAAGCTTCATATGTTTCATATGAAGCAATTTTTAAAAGCGGTATCTCGGCCTTTTGGCTAAGATGCAAATGAGATCAAGCCTTGGAGGAGGAATTCTCCGCCTGCTCCATTCAGCTTGGCTCATGTAGATCAGGCCCAGGACAGGGTAAATGGTCGCTTGCCCTGTCTTGTCAGCTTGGATCGGAAATGTCTCAACTTGTTGAGACTCTGAATTGGACTTGATTTGATTGAATTGGAAAAGTATATTTTTTTAAAAATAAGCAGACTACACTTGATCTTAGCCGAAAGGCCAAGAAGCGGCCTTTGGCTAAGTAAAAGCAAAATACTGTGGATGATGGAGATCTGAAATAAAAACAAAGTGCTGGAAAAACAATTTTTGCTGGACAAAGTTTTTTCCACACTTCAAAGTTAGTTTGACAAAAGACTGGCTTAAGACTGTATTCTTATTTTTTCTTTGAAAGCTGGCATTTTTTCCTGAGTCTTTCTTTATGCCAGTTTTGATCTTTGCAATTCTATTAATTTTTAGAATTTAATAATATATCCTGATGCATTTTATCAATTTTATTCAGTTTTTTTTTTAAGTGCCCTCATTTTCCAGAAGAATTCATTGATTACATTTTCTGAAGTGGGTCGGTTTTAAAACTCTGGCAAGCTCTTTCTCTTCAGTTACAATGACTGACAGGACTTTTAATTAAATCTAGTGTGTGATTGTGATTTCCTTATAAAAGGATCTGCTTATGCAGCAGCCTGCAAATTCCTGGATTGTAGTGGTCCCAGAACTCGAAGTAAGTTTGTAGATAACGGATTTCCTCGGTGGCTAATTGTTCACTGAAATGCAGGCTGTACATTTTAATGCAGCGAGGTTTTGGCAAATAAGTTACACAATTAAATCAATCCACCAATTGATTAAGCAGTCCGAACAGTGAAAGAGCTTATCTGTAAACTAATTCAATTCTGCATTCAACACTTGCTTTACATCAAATGTTGTTGCAACTTTATTAGAAGGTTATAATTGTATTTTAGGAATGAGTGATTCCTTTCATGTCTTTGTTTGTGATCTTATTCGTAGAAATAAGACCATCAAATCTCCTCCATCGCAACCATTGATTTTGGTGACATCTGATCATTGGTCGCTGCTAATGCTGTTTCTGGTCATTCAGCAGTCATATTTGATACTGTGCTTTGAGCTATTCCTTTCAGAATTGGAGCTTTAGACTCCATGTTCAACCCCTGTTATCACTGTTAGTAAGAAGTCTCACAACACCAGGTTAAAGTCCAACAGGTTTATTTGGTAAGAAATACCATGAGCTTTCGGGGCACTGCTCCTTCGTCAGATGGAGTGGAAATGTGCTCTCAAACAGTGCAAACAGACACAAAATCAAGTTGCAGAATACTGATTAGAATGCGAATCCCTACAACCAGCCAGGTCTTAAAGGTACAGACATTGTGTAAAGGTCTCTACCTTTAAGACCTGGCTGGTTGTAAGGATTCTCATTCTAATCAGTATTCTGCAACTTGATTTTGTGCCTGTTTGCACTGTTTGAGAGCACATTTCCACTGCATCTGACGAAGGAGCAGTGCTGCAAAAACGTATGGTATTTGCTACCAAATAAACCTGTTGGACTTTAACCTGGTGTTGTGAGACTTCTTACTGTGTTCACCCCAGTCCAACGCCGGCATCTCCACATCATCACTGTTAGTGCCAGACCTTGATTAGCTCTGCTGCCTCAGTACCAGGGACACAGATTTTGATTCCCAGCTTGGCTCACTGTCTGTGTGGAGTTTGCACATTCTCCCGTGTCTGGGATTTCTCCGGGTATTCCGTTTTCCTCCCACAGACTGAAAGACGCGCTGGTTAGGTTCAATGGATGTGCTAAATTCTCCTTCAGTGTACCCGAACAGGCGCCGGATTGTAATGACTTGGGGATTTTCACAGTAACTTCAGTGCAGTATTAATGAAAGCCCACTTGTGACACTAATAAACGTTAAACTTGACCTGGGACCCAACCTGTAAGAGAACCCTATGCACTGATGTGGAGCTCATTAATTTTACTTGTGCCCAACTATGGTGCAACCTTAATCGTGGCCTCAATCTGTGCCTTCCACCCAACCCAATGCCTCCAACTTCACTTCCATGCAAAGAAAGGTAGAACAGTAGGAGTAGTCATCAACACGAGGTGTGTATGATGTCCTAATTTAGTGATCAGCTCATGCAGATTATGTTTCTCAATGGATTTTAAAAGAACAAATTCCAACTCTGTAACTCCGCTCAGCATCTTAATGTTTAATTTTCATGGGAACTATTCAGTTCCTTCAGTTGGATGTTTCTATAGGGACTGCGTCTAGTGTAGATTTTATTCGCAGCATGTTCGAAGTTCTTGGGTTGTGATAAAGTTCACACTGCAGGATTAATGAATATGGTGTCATTACTTTTACTTATTGAGCAGTAATGTGGGATGGATTACCAGGAATTCCTGCAGGCAGGGAACATTATTAAGAAAAATGCCTGGACAGGCGATAATGAGCAAGAGTGATGTTTGGTTATCGTTGCTGCTCTGATAGCTGTGAAGCTGTGTGGTTTTCTATCCACCCAATTAGTTGTGTCTAAATTTGTGTTTGTGTTCTGTTTCTTTCTGGTAGATGTTGACAATTACTTTAGACGAGAGTGACTGTTTTGCTGCCTGGGTGTCAGCAAAGGATGCTGGATTTAGCAGTCCTGATGGATCTGACCCAAAACGTAAGTGGCTAATGGTAAGGCTGAAGCTGGGGTAATGTACGGAACCACTTTATCTCCAGTCTTGAGAGTCAGGATAAGAACTGATTCTGGTTACTGTAAAGTGGATGTTGGGGATGGTAAGCCAATCAGCAGAGTGAAGTGGTGTTGAAAGAAGACAACATTTATCGGTGCTAATTCCAACAATAGCAGTGATCTCCTAAAGTCAGCTCTTCTCATTTCTCCTCGCCTCTCAGTTTTGTACTTTCCTCTTCAGTTGCTCATAGGAACCTCCCATTTGCAATATGATTAGAGAAAAGAATACATTGATGTCCGTTGCCTTACTTGTGCTTGAAGGAAATACAAGTCTACTTACTGAAGGATCCTCTGCTTGTAAGTTGCCCATGGTCCTTCAAGGTTCTCACTCTTTTGCCACCACTGACAATTTGTTGTTTCGACTGTTGACCATGTCTTATCACCCTGAGCATGAATCTTTTGGGCCTGCGACCACTCGCAAAAGGGCAAGGAGAGCAACCCCATGAGGTCTCAAATGACCTTGCTACCCTAATTCAAATATTATTGTGTTGTATAGAAAATAGGAGCAAGAGTAGGCCATTCAGCCCATTGAGCCTGCTCCTCCATTCAATATGATCAAGGCTGATCCTCTATAGCAACACGTTACCCCTGCTCTCTCTGACACCTTTATCTTCTTAAATACTTTCAGTGACTTCACCACCACAGCCTTATATGATAGAGAAAGAATTCCACAGGTTCACCACCAATTGAGTGGTGAATCTGTGGAATACATTTCTCCACATTTCAGTCCTAAATGGCCTACCTCATATTCTGAGACTGTAACCCCTTGTTGTAGACCCTCTGGCTAGGGAACTATCATCCCTGCTTCCAGACTGTCCAATCTGTCAGAATTTTATACCTTTCAATGAGATCCCCTCTCATTCTTTTAAACTCCACTAATTATAGGCCTGGTCAGCTCAGACTCTCATATGACAATCCTGCCATCCCAAGAATCAGTCTGTTGAACCTTTGTTGTTGCACTCCCTCTATGGCAATTATATCTTGTAGGTAAGGAGACCAAAGCAGCATACAATACTCCAAGTGTCGTCTCACCAAAGCTGTAAGACATCTTTGCCCCTGTACGCAAATCCTCTTGCAATGAAGGCCAGCACACCATTTGCCTTCCTAACTGCCTGCTGCAGTTGCAAGCTTGCTTTCAATAACTTCACACTTATCCACTTAATACAGCATCTGCCATGTATTTGCCCGCTCACTCAACTTATCTAAGTCATATTGAAGCCTCTTTACTTCCTCTTCGGCGCACTCAATTCCACCTAGCTTTGTGTCATCAGCAAACTTGAAAATATTACATTTGATGCCATCATCCAAATCATTGATTAATATTGTGAATAGCTGGGGCCCAAGCACTGATCCCTTTGGTATCCCACGAGCCACTGCCTGCCAACCCAAAGAAGACACATTTATTCCTGCTCTTTGCTGTCTGCTAATCAATTATCAATCCATGCCGATATATTACCCCCAATCCCATGCACTTCAATTTTGCACACCACCCTCTTATCAAAAGCTTTCTGAAAATCCAAATACGCCGCATCCACTTGTTCATCCTTATCTATTCTGCTAGCTACATCTGCAAAGAATTCCTGTAATTTTGTCAAATATGATTTCCCTTTGATCAATGCCTGTTGACTTTCCATGTTGACTGTCTAATTCCATTGATATTTTCTAAGTGTACGGTTATCATCATCTTTATAATAGACTCTAGCTTTTACCCCTGCCACTGTTGTTAGGCTAACCGGTCTTTCATTCCCTGTTTTCTCATTCCCTCTTTTAAATAGTTGGGTTACGTTTGCCCCTTTCCGATCTGCCAGGACTGTTCCAGAATCTACAGAATTTCAGAACATGACCAACGCATCCACTATATCCATGGCCACTTCCTTTAATACCATGAGATGTAGATTATCAGACCCTGTGAATTGATCAGCTGTCAGTCCCATTAATTTCTCCAGCACTATTGTTTTTACTAATTATTATCTCCTTTAATTCACCAGACCCTTGCTTGGTTCCCTCGCATTTTTCAGTTATTTGTGTCATCCCCCATGAAGACAAACCTCCCCCTCCCCATCCCGTGCAGCTGAGCCACTCACTGTAACACCACTTTCTGCACACTCTCTCCTTTCCTTCTCGATGTACGGGTATGCTTTGTATGGCGCGCAAGAATCAATACTTTTCACTATATGCTAATACATGAGACGATAATAAATCAAATCAAATCTTGCTGCCGTCCCTGGAGAAACCAACTCCCTTAGCAGTATCCAAAATGGAAAATCTGTTGGAGGGAGATGGACCCAGGGGACTCCCGCACTACTTGCCTAGTGCTCTTACTCTATCTGGTCATCACCCATTCCCTTTCTGGCTGTGCACTCTACCTGCAGTGTGACCCGTCACTATACGCACGTTCCATTGAAGATCTCAGCTTTGCAGTGCTCCACAGTGACTCCAGCCGCTGCTCTAGGTCCAAACTGTGAATTTTGACTTGCTGCACCTGGCAACACCTCCTGCACACATGGTCACCCTGTACACTGGAAATGTCCCTGGATTCCCACATCTCACAGGAGGAGCATTCCATGTGGCCAAGTTGCCTTGCCATGACTAACTCTTAACTTACCCGTTTTACATTTACTTTCTCTAGTTTAAAGAATATTGAATGAATACCTGGGACCTTATCTTATTTCTTATACTTGAAACCCGACTTAATCTAAACTGGAGCCCAATCTTTATTTGAAAGATGGCCAGTAGAAATGCTCACCTGGTCCTACTTACCAATGCCACCACTCCTCTCAGGCTGGCTCTTGGTCCCTCTCGAACTTGTGTTACTCCTGCATAGTTTCAAAAATCACCGCTCGTCGTGCAGCTTTTATTTTTTTATCCACCCACTCTAGCTGCTGCTGACTGCCTGTCTCGGGGTCTTCCTCTTTCTCTCTAGTCGCTGCCGATTGCCAGGCCCAGGTTCCTCCTCTCGCCCTCTCCTCTCCCCCAGGCACCCCAGATATTCTCTCTTCCACCTTCTTCCGTCGGGGAAAAAGATACAAAAGTCTGAGGTCACGTACCAACCGACTCGAGAACCGCTTCTTCCCTGCTGCTGTCAGACTTTTGAATGTACCAACCGTGCATTAAGTTGATCTTTCTCTACACCCGAGCTATGACTGTAACACTAAATTGTGCACTGTCTCGTTTCCTTCTCTTTGAACGGTATGCTTTGTCTGCATAGTGCGCAAGAAACAATACTTTTCACTATGTTAATACATGTGACAATAATAAATAAAATAAAATCAAAATCAAATCTAGGTGCTGCCGACTGCCTGTCTCAGGGTCCTCCTCTTTCTTTCTAGTTGCTGCTGACCACTGGCCCAGGTTTCTCCCCTCACCCTCTCCTCTAGGTGCTGCTGACTGCCTGGCCCAGGTTCTTCCTCCTCGCATTGGTCTCGTAAAATGGACAGAACTGTGTTGAATATTTTTTCTTTAACTAAAAGCACTTGGTCCAAATATTGATCCTACATATTGTTTCAACCCAGATATTTCCTCCATGAAACGTAAAGATTGAAATTTAATGGCGCATGACTGCAGAATGTCAAGTTCCTGTTGAGAGGTTACATAAGTTTTTATGTCCAGTCTTTTAAGCGTTTGAGGCAATATTAAGCTTGCTTGTTTCAAAGTTTTCAAAGTGTAATGTAATGAAGCTATGTCGATCACACTGGCTTTGATTTGTAGCAGTTTGACTTGTTTGTTTTTGCACTTCAATTTTGCGTCGTCTTCCTGATATCATAGAATCCCTACAGTGCAGGAAGAGCCATTCGGCCCACTGAGCCTGCACCAACGACAATCCCAACCAGGCCCTTTCCCTGTAACCCATGTATTTATTCTGCTAATCTCCCTGACATTCAGGGTCAATTTAGCATGGCCAATTCACCTAACCCATACATCTTTGGACTATGGGAGGAAACTGGAGCAAACCCACGCAGACATGGGGAGAACATGCAAACTCCACACAGACAGTGACCCAAAACCAGAATCAAACCCAGGTCCCTAACACTGAGGCAACAGTGCTAACCACTGCGCCTCCGAGCCACCCACAATATGCTTGGTTCTGTCTGATTTATGGCACCAAAGATGGCCATTTCACCCATTGAGTCCATGCTGACTCTGCATAACAAACCAGTCAGTCCCATTACCCTTTTTCTTTCCCTCTAGCCCTGCAACTTTATTTCCTTTGAATGCTCATCCTATTACCTTTTGAAACCATTGGTTGACTTGGCATGAGCAGCAGGTTCCAAGCTATTATCACTCACTCAAGTTGCATGAAAAGGAAAATAAAGAATCAATGGATCGGACTCCCAGATCAGCACAGAATCACTGGTGGATTTCTGACAAAGTTCCAAGTTGCATCTTAGATATTTGTTTGGTCCTGCAGAACTTTGCGTATTACTGAAAGAGATAGACATGCTATCAAAACTGTTTGTCTTGCACTCATCAGGATAGCTCACAAGAAATTACCACCAATAACCGTGGAAATAGTGATTTATACTGCATGAGAATTGGTTGGGAAGTAGACTCTGGTAGAGGCGTTGCCATGGAGAATGCAGCATGGAACAGTTAACTGCACAGCTTTGTCCAATTTTAGACTCGGGGCAGGTCGACTCTGATCAAGACATTGCCCTGGCAACCTTTGACATAGTTAAATGTTCGAAACTCTGGTTGAGATTCAGCTTAGAAGCAGGAAGAAAATTTAGATTTCACTATTTTACATACAGTGCAGTAAAGATGTAGAACAGACTGTCTGGAAGGACAATGATATTCCCAAACATAGAGAAGATTGGGCAGATAATTAGCAAGGAAAGTCACTGAACAGTGTGACAGAGTGGGAATTTTTTTGAATTTTGTCACCAGCCAGATATACTGTAATGATCTCTTTACACTTAGTTAATGAGCTTCCAGCAACCTTTCTCTGAAGTTTTTTTTTCCATTCTCTTTTATATTTGCAACTCTCTCGAGAACTTAATTTGCACCTGAGTCTCTTCAAAGTTGGTATCCATTTGCTTTTATAAAAGTGTGATCTCTAAGCACTCTATAAATCCCAGACATCTGTTAGTGCTGTTGTAATGGCAATGTTATTTATCTGCACAATTGGAAGTGACACTGGTACAGAGTTCTCCAAATCCTGGATGGTTATTTGCACTGGTGAGCAACTTGAAATATGATGTCTTGTACATTAAACCAGGCATGCTGTTTGGGTTTGAATAATTTAAAACTGCAATTTGGTTACTTTTAGCTAATAAACTGCATCATTTTGGTTTTGCATTAACCTACAGCCAAGTTGATCTTTCTCTACACCCTAGCTATGACTGTAACACTGCATCCTGCACTCTCTCCCTTCCTTCTCTATGAACAGTATGCTTTGTCTGTATAGTATGCAAGAAACAATAATTTTCACTGTGTTAATACATGTGACAAATCAAATCACATACTCGCTTAGAGAATTGAAACCAAAGTGGATTTACTTGGGTTTATAAAAACAAATTGTAACATTAAGACTTGCCAGTCCTATCCATTTTAATCTGTTCTTTAGTTAAATTATTAGTTTGTCATCGCACTAATTACTGCAATCCTATTTAGAGAAGGCAGTCCGTCCCTGTTACTTAGCAACTTCACAAACACATTGTTGCAAAGTTATCTTGCCTTTTAAAATATTTTAACACCAAAAGTTTTGTGAATGGTTACCTTCAGTTAAGCTATCATTCATTATTCACTGGATATTATTCACTTCAACTCTGAGGATTGATGGACAGCACCTTCCAAACCCGCTGCCACTTAGGACAAGGGCAGCAAATATGTGGGAACGCCACTGCCTGCAAGTTCCCCTCCAAGTCACACGTCTTCCTAACTTAGAAATATATCGCCATTCCATCACTGTCGCTGGTTCAAAATCCTGGCAGTCACTCCCAAACAGCACTGAGTGCAACTCACCACCACCTTCTCAAGGGTAATTAGGGATGGCCAGTAAAAATGCTGACCCAGCCAGCGGACATCCATCTCCCATGACAGAATTTTTTTAATGTGGACAGCATTGACATGCATTTGTTGCCCCATTCCTGGCTGTCCTGGGAAACGCCGATTTGGTGTTTAGTGGAGATGTCTGTTGATCTAGCACCAATGTAGGGACAGTCTGTGCCCATGTTTGTAGGTGTGTGACCTTGGAGAGGAACCTGACAGAAAAACTGTTCCATTGTGACTTTTGTTGATTTCAATGGTTGAGGTTGGAAAAGGAGACAGATTCTGTTAAAACAACCTTGGTGACTGATCGCAGTGCATCCTGTAAATTGTACATACTGTAGCCACAATGCATCGGTAATGGATATGGAGACTAGTGAAAATATTTTTTTAAATTCTTTCACAGGATATGGGCATCGCTGGCCAGGCCAGCATGTATTGCCCATCCCTAATTGCCCTAGAAAAGATGATGGTGCACTGCCTTGAATTGCTGCAGTCTGTGTGTTTATTTTTTTTATTGGTATCACAAGTAGGCTTAACACTGCAATGAAGTTACTGTGAAAAACCCCTAGTCGACACACTCCGGCACCTGTTCGGGTACACTGAAGGAGAATTTAGCATGGCCAATCCACCTAACTAGCACGTCTTTCGAACTGTGGGAGCACCCGGGGGGAAATCCACGCAGACGTGGGGAGAACGTGCAAACTCCATGCAGACAGTGACCCGAGCCGGGAATTGGAAACGAGCCTGGCGCTGTGAGGCAACAGTGGTAATCACTGTGCCACCGTGTGGTTATCAGAATTGAGAAAGAGGAGACAAGAGATTTAATCAAAGTCCTTGCAATTATGAAAATTTTTGAATGGGTAGTCAATGATTAAGTTGATTTGTAGGAGCATTGGTGAACTGGTATCAATCATTTGAAATTCTCACTGAGTATCTGAGGAGAGGGCATGGTCCTTAGCTGGGAAACTGAGTTTGTAGGGAAACCGGAAACAATGGCTGTCTTCCCAATATTGATGGAAGGAAGTTTTTGCACGTCCAGCAGACAGAGAAGCCATTCTCTGGCCACTATTAGAATGGAACCAGGTTAGTGTAGTCCCACCTAGCTGGATATGACCATGGAGAGACATTAGAGGAGAACGGTATGATTAATCACATCAAAGGCTCCAGAGGTTGCCAAATTTCAGTCCTGTGACATGTCCATCTCCCTCTAACAGATTTTCCATTTTGGATACTGCTAAGGGAGTTGGTTTCTCCAGGGACGGCAGCAAGATTTGATTTGATTTATTATCGTCTCATATATTAGTATATTGTGAAAAGTATTGATTCTTGCGCGCCATACAAAGCATACCGTACATCGAGAAGGAAAGGAGAGAGTGTGCAGAAAGTGGTGTTACAGTGAGTGGCTCAGCTGCACGGGATGGGGAGGGGGGTTTGTCTTCATGGGGGATGACACAAATAACTGAGAAATGTGAGGGAACTAAGCAAGGGTCTGGTGAATTAAAGGAAATAATAATTAGTAAAAACAATAGTGCTGGAGAAATTAATGGGACTGACAGCTGATCAATTCACAGGGTCTGATAATCTACATCTCATGGTATTAAAGGAAGTGGCCATGGATATAGTGGATGCGTTGGTCATGTTCTGAAATTCTGTAGATTCTGGAACAGTCCTGACAGATCGGAAAGGGGCAAATGTAACCCAACTATTTAAAAGAGGGAATGAGAAAACAGGGAATGAAAGACCGGTTAGCCTAACAACAGTGGCAGGGATAAAGTCTATTATAAAGATGATGATAACCGTACACTTAGAAAATATCAATGGAATTAGACAGTCAACATGGAAAGTCAACAGGCATTGATCAAAGGGAAATCATATTTGACAAAATTACAGGAATTTTTTGCAGATGTAGCTAGCAGAATAGATAAGGATGAACAAGTGGATGTGGCGTATTTGGATTTTCAGAAAGCTTTTGATAAGAGGGTGGTGTGCAAAATTGAAGTGCATGAGATTGGGGGTAATATATCGGCATGGATTGATAATTGGTCTGAAACCTGATTGGGGGGAAAGATAGGAATGGATTTAGGTGGCAACAGCACGCTCAAGGACTTTGGAGAGGAAAAAGAGATTGGACAATTGTTTGTGAGGATGGTGAGGTCAGGGATTGATCTTTTGAGGAGGGGGTGATGGCAGCAACTGTTAACTTTCCTGCCTATGTTAGCCAATATTTGTTATGTTGTCAGTGGTTTAGTGGGAATAGGATCGAGGGAGCAGGAAGTGGGTCTCGTGAACACTATGAGCTCAGAGAAAGAATGAAGAAAGATGGGGGTAAAACTGGAGAACAGATTCAGGGCTACAGCAGGGGGAATCTTTAGAGGAAGTTTGGCCCGGTGGGCTCGTGGAAGGAAGACGTGACAGAGAATGTGGAAGACATGTTTACTCAGAGAGTAGTAAGGGCGTGGAATGCCCTGCCTGCAGCAGTGGTGGACTCGTCAACGTTGAGAGCGTTCAAGTGGTTGTTGGATAAACATATGGATGACATTGGAATAGTGTAGATTAGAGGGGCTTTAGATTGGTACCACTGGTCGGCGCAACATCGAGGGCCGAAGGGCCTGTACTGCGCTGTAATGTTCTATGTAAGCAGCTGATTGGGTAATCTCCTTAGTCATCAAGAGGTACATGGGCTGCTTATTGGAGGTGAAGGAGATAGAGGAAAGGGGTGTAAGATGAAGAGACGGGAAATGTTAAAATGATGCCAGCTGACTGGGGGAATGAAGCGAGAGGAATGTAACCTTTTGATGCATTGCATTGAAGTCCTGCGGCAGCAAGGCCAGCATTTATTTCCCAGTCCTAGTTAACTTGAAAAATGTAGTGATGGGCTGCCTCTTTATCCATGGTACCACAGAATAAATAGCAAGGGGGTTGCATACATGATTTATTCTCTTGCTTTCCCTCCCTGCTTGCTTGTAATTCAGCCAGGCCACTCTGAAGCCATGTCTGCAGCCAAACGAGGCAATCCAAGGGCGTGAGGTCACCAGACTGTATTTGGTTTGGAAGGGGATTGGATGTTGGCCATAGATGGTCAATGCATAGCTAGGGGAGACAATGGAGACTGAAGAGGATGTAGCGACCTGGTTCCTATACCAAGTTTTTGAGTATTTTTGCTGTTCTTTGTTCTTTTGTTGCTTTAATTGGGAATATAAAATTTAAACGGAAGGTTGGCAGCAAATTACAAAATGTCGTAAAATTATTGTTGATATTTTGTAGACATTGTTATTTTGTCTGTGATTGATTTTGGTCTGGTTGTATGGCTAAAAAGACGAGACTTATTTGATTAGCAATCATTTCCGAATAAATCAGCCTCCTCTGAAGAGCTTTTGCAGCCCCATTCAGTGTGACATTTTCTTCAAACAGTAAATATAGATTTTGCCACAAAGGAAATTTTTAAAACCGGAGTGCCGGAATGGTCATTGTGTCAGCTTATTACAGGAAACCAATTAATCGTAGAATAGAAATAACTACAGTGATTGCACTTAGGGGTTGAGAAGCTGATTCCACTACTGTGATGGTTCTGTTAGCTGATTTCAAAGAAAAAAATTATCTTTTTATTTAAAAAGGAACTTAGCCGGATGTCAGTGCGTTGACAAAAAGTGTAAAACTGGAGCCTGAAAAATTATATTTTTGGCTACCTCATAAGGGACTTAATTGTAATATTCAAAAGATCTTTATTAATTTTCTTTTATATGCAAGTAGTATTTTATGGTCTAGTCAACTGGTTATTATTTAAAATCTGGGACAGTAGCAATCTGTTGCTGAGAACATCATGAATTCCCACGATTCCATTGCACTGATTTGCTTCATTCATTTTTGGTTCTTGAGTGATGACCTTTTCTTCCTATCCTCTTGCAGTCTTCTCAGCCAGCACACCTTTGCAGCCCCTTCTCTCGTTCCCGAAATTCTTGACATAATTTTAATCTCAAGGAAGACCGAGCAGGATTTTAAATATTCCTGGGGATAAGGTGTTCAGTAGGAAAGGAAGAAAAGGAGGAGACATGTCGGTATTGATTAAGGAGAGTGTTGGAGAAAGAGGGCGTCCCAGAGAGCACAAGGATGCAACCATTTGGCTGGAGCTAAGGAACAAAAAGGGTGCAATTACATTGCTCAGTCTAGCCTAGTGGGAAAGATCATGGAATCCCTAAAGTGCAGAAGCAGGCCATTCAGCCCATCGAGTCTGCACCAACTCTTCAACCAAGCATCTTACCCAGGCCCTATCCCCATAACTCCATGTATTTATCCCACTAATTCCCCTAACTTGCACATCTTGGGGCACTAAGGGGCAATTTATCATGGTCAATCAACCTAGTCCGCACATCTTTGGACTCTGGGAGGAAACCCACGCAGACACGGGGAGAATCTGCAAACTCCACACAGGCAGTCACCCGAGGCCAGAATTGAACCCGGTGATGCTGTGAGGCAGCAGTGCTAACCACTGTGCCACTGTAGAGGAACAAATCTGCATTATAGAATAGTTATAATGGGGGACTTTAATTACCTGAATGTAGATTGAGACTGTGATAGTGCAAAGTGCACAGAGGGGCAAACATTCCAAAATTGTGTTCGGGAAGATTTTCTACAGCAGTGTATGTACAGTCAAACAAGAAAGGATGTTTTTATTAACTAAAATAAAAGCAAAATATTCCAGATACTGGAAATCTGAAATAAAAACAGAAAATGCTGCATAAACGCAGTAAGTCTGACAACATCTGTGTAGAGAAATAGAGTTTATGGTTTGAATGTAAATGATCCTTCTACAGAATCATATTAACTGTTAGTATGATGGTGGAATAATACAGCAGCTTCTTTCATAAGTTTATTTTGCATCCAATTTGACAGTGATGAAAACTCCATATAATTACCCCACAGCAACTCATTTGATTTGATTTATTATTGTCACATGTATTATTATAGTGAAAAGCATTGTTTCTTGTGCGCTATACAGACAAATCATACCATTCCTAGAGAAGGAAACGAGAGAGTGCAAAATGCGTGTTAAAGTCATAGCTAGGGTGTAGAGAAAGATCAACTTAATACGAGATAGGTCCATTCAAAAGTCTGATGCCAGCAGGGAAGAAACTGTTCTCGAGTCGGTTGGTACATGTCCTCAGACTTCTATATCTTTTTCTTGACAGAAGAAGGTGGAAGAGTGTATGTCCGGGGTGTGTAGGGTCCTTGATTAGGCTGGCTGCTTTTTCGAGGCAGGAGGAAGTGTAGGCGGAGTCAATGGATGGGAGACTGGTTTGCTTGATGGGCTGGGCTTCGTTCACGACTCTTTGTAGTTTTTTGTGGTCTTGGACAGAGCAGGAGCCATATCAAACTGTGATACAACCAGAAAGAATACTTTCTATGGTGCATCTGTAAGAATTGGTGAGAGTCGCAGCTGACATGCCAAATTTCCTTCGCTTTCTGAGAGAGTAGAGGTATTGGTGGGCTTTCTTAACTATAGCGTTAGCATGGAGGGATCAGGACAGGTTGTTGGTGATCTGGACACCTAGAAACTTGAAGCTCTCGACCATTTCCACTTTGTCCCCATTAATGTAGACAGGCGCATGTTCTCCACTACGCTTCCTGAAGTAGATGACTATCTCCTTCGTTTTGTTGACATTGAGGAAGAGATTATTGTCACCGCACCGGTTGACCAGATTCTCTATCTCTTTCCTGTACTCCCTTGTCATTGTTTGAGATCCGACCCACTACGGTGGTCATCAGCAAACTTGAAAGTCGAGTTGGAGGGGAATTTGGCCACACTCAACTGTTCTAGCTGTGTTCATTTATACTCTTGTGAAGGTTGAGCCAAGAGCAATTATCTGTCTTTAATAAGGCAAATAGCGTGACAATGTAATTGTGACAGTTTGCACTTGCTGATACATTGCTGAGCATAAAGGGGATTAAAAAAAGCAAAAGGCTGGTAAAAAGAGGAGGAAGGCCAATGAGGGAATTTATGCATGGGGGCTGGGGGCATGGCTGAGGTATTAAATAAAAACTTTGCATCCGTCTTCACCAATGAGGTGGATGCTATCCAGGCCATGGCAACAGAGGAGGAATCTGTCATTAAAAGGGTTCAAAATTGATAAGGAGGAAGTATGGATAGATTGCCGGTACTTAAAATTAGCAAAAGACCGGGTGAGATCGGTGGTTTGGTAAATCGAAGATTTGTGGTCGGTGCAGACTCGATGGGCCGAATGGCCTCTTTCTGTACTGTAGGGTTTCTATGATTTCTATGAGATGCAGCTAAGGATATTGAAGGAAGTGAGGGTGAAAATTCCAGGGGTACTGGCCATAATCTTTCAGTGTTCTCTAGGCTCGGGTGAGATGCCAGAGAACTGGAGAACTGCAAATTTTGTGCCCTTGTTTTAAAAAAAAAGGTTGTCGGGCAAAACCCAGCAATTGCAGACCAGTCAGTTTAATGCGAGTGATTGGGAAGCTTCTGAAAACACTTGGATGGGACAGATTAGTAGTCACATGGGAAAATATGGGTTGATTAGGAAGAGCCAACGTGGATTTCTAAAGGGGAAATTGTGTAAACTTGCTGGGGCTTTTTGAGGAGGTAACAGACCGTAAGATCATAAGACATAGGAGCAGAATTGGGCAACTCGGTCCATCGAGTCTGCTCCGCCATTCAATCATGGCTGATATTTTTCTCATCCCCATTCTTCTTCCTTTTCCCCATAACCCCTGATCCCCTTAATCAAGAACGTATCTATCTCCGTCTTAAGGACACTCCAGGACCTAGCCACCACAGCCTTCTGCGGCAGAGTTCCACAGATTCACCACTCTCTGGCTGAAGAAATTCCTCCTCATCTGTGTTTTAAAGGATCGTCCCTTTAGCCTGAGGTTGTGCCCTCTGGTTCTAGTTTTTCCTACTAGTGGAAACATCCTCTCCACGTCCACTCTATCCAGGCCTCTCAGTATCCTGTAAGTTTCAATAAGATCATCCCTCATCCTTCTAAACTCCAACGAGCACAGACCCAGAGTCCTCAACCGTTCCTCATACAACAAGCTCTTCATTCCAGGGATCATTCTTGTGAACCTTCTCTGGACCATAACAAGCCCAGCACATCCTTCCTTAGATATGGGGTCCAAAACTACTCTCAATACTCCAAATGGGGTCTGACCAGAGCCTATACAGCCTCAGAGGTACATCCCTGCTCTTGTATTCTAGCCCTCTTGACATGAATGCTAACATTGCAATTTGCCTTCCTCACTGCCGGCTGAACCTTAAGAGAATCTTGAACAATGACTCCCAAGTCCCTTTGTGTTTCTGATTTCCTAAACATTTCCCCATTTAGAGAATAGTCTATCCCTCCATTCCTCCTTTCAAAGTGCATAACCTCTCACTTTTCCACATTGTATTCCATCTGCCACTTCTTTGCCCACTCTCCTAACCTGTCCAAGTCCTTCTGCAGCCCCCCTGCTTCCTCAATGTTACTTGTCCCTCTACATATCTTTGTATCATCTGCAAACTTAGCAACAGTGCATTCAGTTCCTTCCTCCAAGTCGTTAACAGAAGGGGTTGATAAGGATAAAGCTGATGATGTGGTGTGCATGGACTTTCAAAAAGCATTCAATACAGTACCACACAGCCAACTTATGTGAAAAGTTACAGCTGATGAAATAAAAGGGAGAGTAACAAGGTGAATACCAGGTGAAATTATCCGAGTCATAGTAAACAGGGTAATAGTCAATGGATATTTTTCAGGCTGGAGGAAGTTTTGTAGTGGAGTTCCCTAGGGCCCGGTATTGGGATCCTTTCTTTTCCTGATATATATTGATGATGTGGATCTTTGTGTGCAGGGGACAATTTCAAAGTTTGTGGATTGCACAAAACCTGTAAGCATTATAAACTGTGAGGAGTGCAAAACTTCAAAACAATATAACAAGCTGGTGCAGTGGGCAGATTGGCAGATGAAGTTCAGTGCGGAGAAGTGTGTAGTGAATGAGGCGCAGGAGCAGAGGGAGCTGGGTGTGTATATGCTTAGATCATTTAAGGTGGCTGAACAGCTGGAGAGAGCAGTTAATAAAGCATTATGTATCCTGGGCCTTATTAATAGGGCACAGAGTACAAGAGCAGGGAGATTTTGCTGAACTCATGCAAGACATTAATTAGACCTCAGCTGGAATATTGTTCTGAAAGCCACACTATAGAAAGCATTGGAGAGTGTTCAGGAGAGGTTTACAAGAATGCTTCCAGGGATGAAAAGTTTCAGTTATGAGGATAGTTTGGAGAGGTCGGGACTGTTCTCCATGGAGAGAAGAAGGCTAAGAGCAGATTTGATAGAGATGTTCAAAATCATGAGGGGGTTGGACAGAATAGATAGGTAGAAATTGTCCCACTCTCAAAAGGATCGAGAATGAGGGGTCGGTTTTAAAGTGATTTGTAAAAGAAACAAATGTGAGGTGAGGAAAAACTTTTTCTCACAACGAATGGTTTGGGTCTGGAATGCACTGCCTGGCAGTGTGGTGGAGGCAGGTTCATTTAACAGCACATTGGATGATTATTTGAATAGAAACAATATGCATGAGTATGGGGAAAAGGCAGGAGAATGGCACTAAGTCATAATGCTCAACGGAGAGCCGGTGCAGACATGATAGGCTGAATGGCCATTTGCACCATAACAATTCTGTGATTTTGTCTTTAGATTGATTAAGTCAAATGTTTGAGAAGAAATGGAGGAAGGAGCCAGGTAATGACAGACCTCGGTGGAGAGGTAACTGGAAACAGAATGACTGAGCAATTGGACAACACAAGCTAAGTCATGATGTGATGAATCCAGTTGAAATGTTTTGAGGGGGCTTCCACTGTGGCGGATAGAAGGCAATCAATAAATGTGATCTGTATGGACTTAAATAAGGCATGTTATAAACTTTCACATGAGATTGTTGGCAAATATTTAAGTGCACAGAATTTGAGGTAACTTGGTGACCAGGTTTGAAACTTGGTAGAGGCAGTGAGATGGGGGTAAAAGAAACATACTCTGGGATGTTGCCGAGTGGCATTCCCCAGGGATCTGTCCTGGGATATTAGCTTTTTTTCTTGTGCCTTTTAATACTTGAAACTATATTCAAATTTGCAGATAACACTAAGATAGGAAGCACATTAAATTGTATGAAATGAAGTGTAAAGTGAGTGGGCAAAATGAAGATGAAATTCGAGGTGGGAAAGTTTGAGGTCATTTACTTTGAATCTTAGACAAATTATGGTATTTTCTTAATTGGAGAATAGAAACTGTAGAGGAGCAAAGGAATTTGGGTGTCCAGATACAAGATACACGCAAAGCTGCTTGCATTGGTAAAAAAGTAACAACAAAGATTAATTCAATGTTTGCCTGTGTTCTCAAAACAATGCAAAGGAGTCAAAGTTATGTTTCAGTTGTACAGAGCCTCTGCCAGAGCCCATCTGGAGTCCTCCATTCAGTTCTGGGAACCACCACTAAGGAAGGTTACATTGCTCTAGGAGAGATGTAGTGATGCAGGCACTTAAATGGTTAAAACTGATGTTACAAATTTGGGTTGCATCCTCCTGAGTTTGGAAGGTTGCGTGGTGCTCTTGTTGATCTGTTAATGATTTGATAGAATAGGTTTAGGAAAGCTATTGCCGTTGGTGAACGAATCTAGAATATGGAGACATAATCGTAAAAAAATATATAGTCAGGCCATTCAGGAGTAAAGTCAGACTGTTTCACACACACTGTAGTGGAATTTAAGCCCCCAGTGTGCTATGGATGCTGGCTCAATTGAAATTTCCAAGACAAAGATAGAATTTTATCAGGTGAAGTTTATTTATTAGTGTCACAAGTAGGCTTACATTAACACTGCAATGAAGTTTCTGTGAAAATCCCCTTGTCGTCACACTCTGGCGCCTGTTCGGATACACAGAGAGAATTTAGCGTTGTCGGTGCACCTAACCAGTACCTTTTTTGGATTGTGGGAAGAAACCGAACGAAACACATACAGACACAGGGAGCATGTGTAGACTGCGCACAGATAGCGACCCAAGCCAGGTATCAGACCCTGGTCCCTGGCGCTGTGAGACAGCAATGCTAACCGCCGTGCTGCCTGCCGAGGCACGTGGATTGAAGAAAACTATTGAAGGAGGTGCGGATCAACCATCACCCAATTGAATGGCAGCAGCAGATTCCAGGGGTCGATGACCTGCCTATCTTGCTAAGTATTTGATTACCTAATCTGCCATTGATCGACTGGGTTCCAACTTGCCGTCGCCAGACATGATATATTGGAGACAGCTCAATGCCGAAGAAACTCTGCTTACATTAGTGCCTTCAAGCAATCAACAAATTTGTACCAAAATCTGTACACCATTAGTTTGATAGCTTTCCATCTGATTGAATTACGTATTCCCCAGCTCCCTCAAGCACTTAGGAACAGATCAACTTCGCAGTCCTGTTGCATGCAAAGGGGTTTCAAAGCTGCACTGTCAATTTGAGAACTCTCCCCAAGTAACCTTAAGAAAATATCCAATAGCAAAACACTATTAAATTCCAAATTAACAATTATATTTTTGTTGCCAGCAAGACATGCCTGTCACATTTAACATGTGAAAACTGAAATTGCCACTGCAAAGTTTGTAATTTGTTGTCAGAATGGTGTAAATGAAATGTTATGCTGTCGTAGCTGGATGCATTTCTCTATTCCTGCTGAGACAATTTTAAAATAATGCAATGCTGTGAGATTTGATTCACAGCCATATTTTTTGCTCATCATCTCTGAGCAGGTTGACTTCTTCTTAGAATCCCTACAGTGCAGAAGGAGGCCATTCAGACAATCAAGTCTGCATCAATTCTCCTCCACTTGTTGGGTTATGTTAGTTATACCCACCCAAGCATAGTCCCTCATCAAAGGGTCAAAATGTTTGTGTTCATTGGATTTTCAGGTGGCGCAAATCCAGTGGTTAGCACTGCTGGTTATCAGCGCCACGGACCTGGGTTCGATTCCTGGCTTGGGTTACTGCGGAGTCTGCACATTCTTGACAGAAGCCAGAGGGTGGTTGTAGAGAGAGTTGTTTTTCAAACTGGAGGCCTGTGACCAGCGGTGTGCCTCAGGGATTAGTGCTGGGCCCACTGTTATTTGTCATTTATATTAATGATTTGGATCAGAATATACGGGGCATGGTTGGTAAGTTTGCAGATGACACCAAGATTGATGGTGTAGTGGACAGTGAAGAAAGTTATCTCCAATTGCAACGGGATCTTGATTAATTGGGCCAGTGGGCTGACGAATGGCAGATGGACCTTAAGTTAGACAAATGCGAGGTGATGCATTTTGGTAGATTGAACCAGGGCAGGACTTATTCAGTTAATGGTAGGGCGTTGGGGAGAGTTACAGAACAAAGAGATCGAGGGGTACATGTTCATAGCTCCTTGAAAGTGGAGTCACAGATGGACAAGAGTGGTGAAGAAGGCATTCGGCATGCTTGGTTTCATCGGTCAGAACATTGAATACAGGAGTTGGAATGTCTTGCTGAAGTTGTACATGACATTGGTAAGGCCTCAATTGGAATGCTGTGTGCAATTCTGGTCTCCGTATTATAGAAAGGATATTATTAAACTAGAAAGAGTGCAGAAAAGATTTACTAGAATGCTGCCGGGACTTGATGGATTGAGTTATAAGGAGAGGCTGAATAGACTGGGACTTTTTTCTCTGGAGTGTAGGAGGCTGAGGGGTGACCTTATAGAGGTCTATAAAATGATGAGGGGCATAGACAAGGTAGATAGTCAATATTTTTTCCCAAAGGTAGGGAAGTCTAAAACTAGAGGGCATAGGTTTAAGATGAAAGGGGATAGATACAAAAGTGTCCAGAGGGGCAATTTTTTCACACAAAGGATGGTGAGTGTCTGGAACAAGCTGCCAGAGGTAGTAGTAGAGGCGGGTACAATTTTGTCTTTTAAAAAGCATTTAGATAGTTACATGGGTACGATGGGTATAGAGGGATATGGGCCAAATGCGGGCAATTGAGATTAGCTTAGGGGTTTTTAAAAAAAAGGGCAGCATGGACAAGTTGGGCCGAAGGGCCTGTTTCCATGCTATAAACCTCTATGACTCTATAACAAATTTGATTGAATTTTTACACTAGGTGTGTAGATGAGAGCAGTGCAGTTGATGTAGTCTACATGGACTTCCGTAAGGCTTTTGACAAGGTCCCACATGGGAGACGATAAAGACGGTTAGAGCCCATGTGATCCAGGGCAATTTGGAAAATTGAATCCAAAATTGGGGTCGGGGCAGGAGGCAGAGGGTATTAGTCTAAGGTTGTTTTTGTGACTGGAAACCTGTGTCCAGTGGTGTGCCGCAGAGATCAGTGCTGGGTCCCTTGCTGTTTGTAGTGTACATTAATGATCTAGACGTGAATGTTGGGGTGTGATCAGTAAATTCACAGATGACACAAAAATTGGTGGTGTAAATAACGAGGAGGAAAGCCTCAGATTACAGGATGATATAGATGGCCTGTTCAGATGGGCAGATAAGTGGCAAGTGGAATTTATCCCTGGAAAGTGTGAGATGATACATTTTAGGGGGATAACAAAGTAAGGGAATACACAATGCTCAGTAGGACACTAGGAAATACAGACGACCAGAGAGACCTTTGGATGCATTATCAAAGATCCCTAATACCATACCATTCTGCATTGCATGTTCCCCATGCGCATCATTTGAGCATGTGGATAGGCACATCTTGACCTTATAAAGATGCCATATTAAGTTTAAGAAAATAATATAGCAACTGTGATGGGATGTGGATATTGTTGGCAAGGCCAGCATTTGCTTCCCACCCCCACTTGCCATTGAAATAAGTGGCTTTTGTTGGGCCATTTCACAGGACAGTTAAATTCAATCACATTGCTGTGAGTCTGGAGTCAGGTGTAGGCCAGACCAGGTAAGGACAGCAGACTTCCTTCCCTAAAAGGCGGCACAGTAGGTTAGCACTGTTGCCTCACAGCACCAGGGAGCCAGGTTCGATTCCCAGATTGGGACACTGTCTGTGTGGAGTTTGCATGTTCTCCCCATGTCTGCATGAGTTTCCTCCGGGTGCTCTGGTTTCCTTCCACAGTCCGAAAGACATGCTGGTTAGGTGCATTGGCCATGCTAAATTCTCTCTCTGTGGATAGTCAGAAGCTTTTTCCCCAGGGTGGAAGAGTCAATTACTAGGGGGCACAGGTTTAAGGTGCGAGGGGCAAGGTTTAAAGGAGATCTAAGAGGCAGATTTTTTATACAGAGTAGTGGGTGCCCGGAACTCGTTGCCAGGGAGGTAGTGGAAGCGGATACGGTAGTGACTTTTAAGGGGCGTCTTGACAAATACATGAATAGGATGGGAATAGAGGGATATGGGCCCCGGAAGGGTAGGGGGTTTTAGTTCAGTCGAGCAGCATGGTCGGTGTGGGCTTGGAGGGCCAAAGGGCCTGTTCCTGTGCTGTAATTTTCTTTGTTCTTTGTACCTGAACAGGCGCCGGAGTTTGGCGACTAGGGGATTTTCACAGTAAATTCATTGCAATGTTAATGTAAGCCTACTTGTGACTAACAAAAAAAACTTTAACTTTAAAGGCAGTTGAGACTGTTTTCCCTTCTTCCATCTCTCCGTAAAAGAGAATACTCAAAACCTGCTTCCTTTTCCTCCTCATCTTTGTGTGATCAAACACTCTAGAAACACATTTCTCAAGGAAAAATGATCCTGCA
Source organism: Mustelus asterias (assembly GCF_964213995.1). Classification (NCBI taxonomy): domain Eukaryota; kingdom Metazoa; phylum Chordata; class Chondrichthyes; order Carcharhiniformes; family Triakidae; genus Mustelus; species Mustelus asterias. The sequence goes on from NC_135802.1 coordinate 15,934,094, forward strand.
GGACATTAGTGAACCTGATGGGTTTTCATGACATTTGATGATGGTTTCATGGTCACCGTCACTGAGACTTGCTTTCAAATCCAGATTATTTTTTTGTGAATTGAATTCAAATTCCACCAACTGCTTTTGAGAGCATTACCGCAGCTGTCTGGGCTACTAGTCCAGTGGCATTACCAGTGTACCACGGGCTCCTCCTCTACAGATTTTAGTATTTTCAGAACTTTGCACTGCAGTTTTTTCATCAGTGCCAATTGTGCGCGGTTCACATTAACAACAACCTGGCAGTATAATAACAGCATTAGTTATAAATGGTTTAGTGCTAAAGTGTGAAGCAAATCTGATTTGCTTTTGTTGGGTTTAAGTTCAGAAGTTCACCGACAATACCGGTCTGTTTGAAAAATAATTTGTACTTCTAGCAGAATGCAAGTTAATTACCTGAGACATTTTATTTTCTTTGGATTCGTTTTTAAAAGGTTTTCTCCTTTTTCTGTGTTGGCAGCGTGCTACTTTTGATTTTTGATTTGATTTATTATTGTCGCATGTATTAGTATACAGTGAAAAGTATTGTTTCTTGCGTGCTATACAGACAAAGCATACCGTACATAGAGAAGGAAGTGAGAGAGTGCAGAATGTAGTTTTACAGTCATAGCTAGGGTGTAGAGAAAGATCAACTTAATGCAAAGTGGGTCCATTTGAAAGCCTGACGGCAGCAGGGAAGAAGCTGTTCTTGAGTTGGTTGGTACGTGACGTCAGACTTTTGTATCTTTTTCCCCGACGGAAGAAGGTGGAAGGGAGAATGTCTGGGGTGCGTGGGGTCCTTGATTATTGCTGGCTGCTTTTCCGAGGCAGCGGGAGGTGTAGACAGAGTCAATGGATGGGAGGCTGGTTTGTGAGATAACTAACACTGGCGAAGGAAAGATATGTAAACCTGCCAGTGAAACAAGTGGGATTTTTAAAAATATATTCATTCTCAGGGCGTGGTGTCACAGGCAAGGCTGGCATTTATTGCTCACCCCTGATTGTCTTGGGAAGGTGATGGTGGGCCACCTACTTGAACTGCTTTTCTTAATAGAAATTTGTTGCAACTGAGTGCTTGCTGAGCTCCATCAAGAGGGCAGTAATGATTTAGCCACGTGGTGTTGGAATCGCGTCATATCGGCCAACCTGGGTAAGAGCCGTGGGTTCAATCCCTTACCTCATGGACATTTGTAAACCAGTGGGTTTTTAATTGACAATTGGGCAAGTTCGCGATAACTTTTTTAAAACTCTCACATTAACAACAAACTGGCAGTATAATAGCAGCATGAGTTGTAAGTGATCTAATGCTAAAGTGCGAAGTAAATCTGATTTGCCTTTGTTGGATTTTTAAGTTCAGAAGTTCACCGACAATGCCAGTCTGTTTGAAAAATAATTGAGTCTTTTGGCAGAATCCAAGCATTTCGTGGAATTCAAATCTCAAACTGCTTTAATGGTTGAACTCCGGTTCCCTGGATGATTAGTTCAGTAACATAACAGTTATGTTACTCAACTAGTCATGCAGAGAACCAGAAAACCGTACCTATGCCATCATTTTAATATTATGGCAACCGAATTTCTATTGCAAATCGCTGTAGTTATTTATTCTCTGGACGTTCACATCAAAAGATTAAATTGCAAATGTAACCCGAGAAATTTTTTAATGTTTTATTTTTAAAATCTCATCATTTAAAACACAGCAGCCACAAAGATGAGAGAGTTGTTCACACAAAGGGCTTGGAATGCAGCTTGCATTACCGCAAGTAGTTATTGAAGCCAACTTATTAACAAGGGAATTAGAATTGTATTGAAGGGTATGAGAAAAGAGCATGGAAATAGGATTAAAGCAAATAGCTGTTACATGGAACTAGGCCAAATAGGCTCCTTAAGCACTGAAACTTCAATGATTTTGTGCAAATGGAATTGGAACGTATTATCATTTCACTTGCATGTGACATTGCTGAAGATAACACAAGCCTGTCCAATTTCTGCCCTATTTTTCCCACTATTAAGCCACCCCATTAGAAATTGCCATATTATACCAGTAGCGTAGTGGTATTGTTACTGGTTTTATAATACAGAGGCCTGGACTGATTTTCTGGAGACGTGTTCAAATTCTAATGTTCATCGAAACATAGAAAATAGGTGCAGGAGGAGGCCATTCGGCCCTTCGAGTTTGCACCACCATTCAATATGATCATGCACTTCCAGTATTCCACTCCTGCTTTCCCTCCATACCCCTTGATCCCTTTACCCAAAAGGGCCACATCCAACTCACTCTTGAACATATGTGGAGGAACTGAAGACTGTGGAGGAACAGTGATATCTTGGGGTCCATATCCACAGATCTCTAAAGGTTGCCACTCAAGTGGATAGAGCTGTGAAGAAGGCCTATAGTGTGTTAGCTTTTATTAACAGGGGGTTGGAGTTTGAGCCGTGGGGTTATGCTGCAACTGTACAGGACCTTGGTGAGACCACATTTGGAATATTGTGTGCAGTTCTGGTCACCTCACTATAAGAAGGATGTGGAAGCGCTGGAAAGAGTGCAGAGGAGATTTACCAGGATGCTGCCTGGTTTGGAGGGTAGGTCTTATGAGGAAAGGTTGAGGGAGCTAGGGCTGTTCTCTCTGGAGCGGAGGAGGCTGGGGGGAGACTTAATAGAGGTTTATAAAATGATGAAGGGGATAGATAGAGTGAACGTTCGGAGACTGTTTCCTCGGGTGGATGGAGCTATTACCAGGGGGCATAACTATAGGGTTCATGGTGGGAGATATAGGAAGGATATCAGAGGTAGGTTCTTTACGCAGAGAGTGGTTGGGGTGTGGAATGGACTGCCTGCAGTGATAGTGGAGTCAGACACTTTAGGAACATTTAAGCGGTTATTGGATAGGCACATGGAGCACACCAGGGTGATAGGAAGTGGGATAGCTTGATCTTGGTTTCAGGTAAAGCTCGGCACAACATCGTGGGCCGAAGGGCCTATTCTGTGCTGTACTCTTCTATGTTCTATATCTAACAAACTGGCCCCAACCGCTTTCTTTGGTAGAGAATTCCACAGGTTCACAACTCTGAAGAAGTTCTTCCTCATCTCAGTCCTGAATGGCTTACCCCTTATTCTTAGACTCTGATCCCTAGTTCTGGACTTCCCCAAACATCGAGAACATTCTTCCTGCATCTAGCCTGTCTATTCCCATCAGGACTTTATATGTTTCTATGAGATCCCCTCTCAGCAGAAAGAATTTAAATTTAGCAAATTAATAAAGCTCTGGAATATAATGTTAGTCTCTTAATGGCCATGAAACTACCAATTGTGGTTTTAAAAAAAACCCATCTGGCTTACCGATGTTTTTCGGGGGAGGAAGGTCTACCAATCTGGCCCATGTGGTATTCCAGAACCACAGCAATGTGATTGACTTAACTGCTCTCTGAAATGGCCTAGCAAAGCACTCAGTTGTAGATGGCTCAGCACCGAGCAGTCGGGATGGGCAAAAGATAATGGCCTTACAAGCGATGTTCACATCCCAAGAACAAATATTTGAAAGAGGAAAATTGATATTGGTCTATTTAATAACCAGCAGCTATGACTCGACTTTGGGTGTGAGGAAGTTTGTGTGAAGCAGTCACCCGTTGGGCCGAATGGCCTGCTCCTGTGTTGTAAATTCTATGTACTGTGCACTGCTGTTCCCGTGGTTGTTGGGCATTTGTTTTCAAAGTGGCTTTGCGGAGCTGGATGATGTATTTCATTTTAATTTCTTCTCAATTTTGGGCAAGTTTTATATCACAGTAAAAGAGAAAGTAATTGAACTGGAGGGCGCACGCAGACCTGCTGAGATTTATTGCCTGCTCGTATGATGTGAGGATTAGGTTCTTGCTGTGAAACTTAATGTCATACTAAAGAAAATAATCATGGCAATTGTGTGAGTCACCCAGGAAACTCAATTGCTAGAGGTGTGCAAGCATTGGACATCCAGTCAATTCAATCTCTGGGAATTAATTAGAATGCAAGTGAACCTTCGCATGTGAAGGAACAGAGAATAGTGTAACCAATTTTGCAGATTACATTAAATTGGGCATGTAAGTGATAATGGGGCACAGACAATCTAAGTTAATGGGCAAAACTATAGCAAGAAAAATTCACTATGTGGGCATGTGTGTTGTCATCTAATTTGGATCTGAGAAAGACTAATTAAAATATCACCTTAATGGTGAGAGGCGAGAAATAATGAGGGAGTAAAGAGAGTTAGTGTCCCTAGTCATGAATCACAGAAGCTAATGCTCATGAGCGAAAAGTAATCAGAGGCTGATTCAAATTGCCCTTTCTTGCAAGGGGGTGTTCAATACAAAAGTGAGGAACTAATGTTTCAGTTGTACAAAGCCTTGGTCAGATCCCAACTCTTAAACAACAGACCTCAAGGTTTTAGTATTGGAAGGAGTACAGTGCAGATTCCACAGAACTATCCCCTATCTTAATTCTAAACAATATTTGCGTAAAGATAGCCGTATTTCCATGTTCAGACAATCGTCTTTAAAATGTTGAAGGGATTTGTGATTTGTTGAAGGAAAGGGCATGAACGCACTGGAGGGGGTGCAGAGGGGATTCACCAGGATGCTGCCTGGGATGGAACATTTAAGTTATAAAGAGAGGTTGGATAGGCTCGGGTTGTTATTGTTGGAGCAAAGACTGAGGGGAAACCTGATCGAGGTGTACAAGATTATGAGGGGGCATGGACAGGGTGGATGGGGAGCAGCTGTTCCCCTTAATTGAAGGGTCAGTCATGCGGGGACATCGGTTCAAGGTGAGGGGCAGGAGGCTTGGGGGGGATGTGAGCAAAAACTTTCTTAACCAGAGGATGGTGACAATCTGGAATGTGCTGCCTGGGAAGGTGGTAGAGACGGGTTGCCTCACATCCTTTTAAAAAGTACCTGGATGAGCACAATGATAACATTCAGGGTTGTGGGCCATGTGCTGGTGGATGGGATTAGGTGGGAGTTCAGGTGTTTCTCATGTGTTGGTGCAGACCTGATGGACCGAAGGGCCTCTTCTACACTGTATGATTCTAAGATTTGATGAAGTAAGTGCAGAGAAATGATTTTCACGATGTGGGAATCCAGAACAAAATTCTAAAACAGAAAATAAAATTAAAGCTTGCGCATTTAGAAGAAAAATCAGAAAGCCCTTTTCACTCAAATTGTAGGGGAAATTTGGAACTCAATAGGCTGTGCAGGTCATTTGAAATTAAAGATGTGGGATCTTGGGGTTCTTTGGGTAAGGGTATCAAGGTGTATGGATACACCTCAGTGGGTAAATTGAGTTGAGACACAGACCATATAAGACCATAAGACATAGGAGTAGAATTAGGCCACTTGGCCGATTGAGTCTGCTCCGCCAATCAATCATGGCTGATATTTTTCACATCCCCATTCTCCCGCCTTTTCCCCATAACCCCTGATCCCCTTATTAATCAAGAACCTATCTATCTGTCTTAAAGACACTCAATGACCCGGCCTCCATAGCCTTCGGCGCCAAAGAGTTCCACAGATTCACCACTCTCTTGCTGAAGAAATTCCTCCTCATCTCTGTTTTAAAGGATCGTCCCTTTAACCTGAGGTTGTGCCTCTGGTTCTAGTTTTTCCTACTAGTGGAAACATCCTCTCCACATCCACTCTATCCAGGCCTCACAGTATCCTGTAAGTTTCAATAAGATTCCCCCCTCATCCTTCTAAACTCCAACAAGTACAGACCCAGAGTCCTCAACCGTTCCTCATATGACAAGCTCTTCATTCCAGGGATCATTCTTGTGACCCTCCTCTGGACTCTTTCCAAGGCCAGCAACTGTTCAATATCGAATTGAACAGTTGAATAGGCTTGAGGGTAAAATATCTACTTGCACTTGAATTCTTTTCATCATTTAAACATCATTTAAAAGTGGAAGTATGTGTCCAAGGTACTTGTCAAGATGAAATAGTTAATGTCCTAAAGACCAGAATGGCCTCTTTAGGTCCCATGCATTTCTGAATGCTGATTATGATTTTAAATATCTAACTTGTTTTTGGTCTTAAAAATAAATTTTCTTCTGTGTGCTCCGGTTTCCTCCCACAGTCCGAAAGGTGTGCTGGTTCGATGCATTGGCCATCTAAATTTTCCCCCAGTGTATCCAAACAGGCGTCGGAGTGTCGCAACTAGGGGATCTTCACAGTAACAGTGTTAATGTAAGCCTACTTGTGACTAATAAGTAAATTTCCACGCTTCCTTTTGATTAAATTGATTATTTCCATGTTACAGTTAACCTTGGAGGACTGTTACTGCAAGCATTGTTGGAATATTGGCCAAGAACGCACATCATTCCAATGGATGAAGAGGAAAATGAAATGAATATGGGTCAGTATTTCACACCAGAATTGGTCTTGAGAGCAGATAAATGTAGAATTTGTTCAAAAATTGAAGTTGTTGTTTGCTAATTGTGCAATGTTCACCATTTACAACTCAGACCTTGAAGCAGTCCATGTACATATGCACCAAGGTTTGGACAATATTCGGGCTTAGGCGAATAAGTGGCAAGTAACATTCACACAAGTGCCAAGCAATGACCATCTCCAACAAGAGAGAATCTAACCACCTCCCTATGACACTCTGGCATTACCATCGCCGATGCCGCCACCATCTGTATCTGGGGGGTTACTATTGACCAGATGCTGATCAGGACCAGACATATAAATAATTTGGCTACACAAGCAGTTCAGAGGCTGGGAAGTCTGTAACAAGTAACTCAGCACCTGACTCCCTAAAGCCTGTCCACCACCACCATCTAGGCAGAAGTCAGGAATATGATGGAATATTCTCCAGTTGCCAGAATGAGTGCAACTCCAACAACATTCGAGAAGTGCAACACTATTCGGGATAAAGCAGTCCGCTTGATTGGCATCCCATCCACCACCTTAAACATTCACTCCCACCACCACCACTACACACCACTTTACCACCTAGAAGACAAGGGCAGCAGATGCTTGGGGATACTACCACCTGCAAGTTTCCCTCCAAGCCACGCACTATCCTGACTTGGAATTATGCTGTCATTCCTTCAATGTCGCTGGGTCAAGATTCTGGAGCTCCCTTCCTAACAGCACTGTGGGTGGAGCTACACCACATAGAACATAGAACATAGAACATTACAGCGCAGAACAGGCCCTTCGGCCCACGATGTTGCACCGACCAGTTAAAAAAAAAACTGTGACCCTCCAACCTAAACCAATTTCTTTTCGTCCATGAACCTATCTACGGATCTCTTAAACGCCCCCAAACTAGGCGCATTTACAACTGATGCTGGCAGGGCATTCCAATCCCTCACCACCCTCTGGGTAAAGAACCTACCCCTGACATCGGTTCTATAACTACCCCCCCTCAATTTAAAGCCATGCCCCCTCGTGCTGGATTTCTCCATCAGAGGAAAAAGGCTATCACTATCCACCCTATCTAAACCTCTAATCATCTTATATGTTTCAATAAGATCCCCTCTTAGCCGCCGCCTTTCCAGCGAAAACAATCCCAAATCCCTCAGCCTCTCCTCATAGGATCTCCCCTCCATACCAGGCAACATCCTGGTAAACCTCCTCTGCACCCTCTCCAAAGCCTCCACATCCTTCCTGTAATGTGGGGACCAGAACTGCACACAGTACTCCAAGTGCGGCCGCACCAGAGTTGTGTACAGTTGCAACATAACGCTACGACTCCTAAATTCAATCCCCCTACCAATAAACGCCAAGACACCATATGCCTTCTTAACAACCTTATCTACTTGATTCCCAACTTTCAGGGATCTATGCACACATACACCTAGATCCCTCTGCTCCTCCACACTATTCAAAGTCCTCCCGTTAGCCCTATACTCAACACATCTGTTATTCCTACCAAAGTGAATTACCTCACACTTCTCCGCATTAAACTCCATCCGCCACCTCTCGGCCCAACTTTGCAACCTGTCTAAGTCTTCCTGCAAACTACGACACCCTTCCTCACTGTCTACCACACCACCGACTTTGGTGTCATCAGCAAATTTGCTAATCCACCCAACTATACCCTCATCCAGATCATTAATAAATATTACAAACAGCAGTGGCCCCAAAACAGATCCCTGAGGTACACCACTTGTAACCGCACTCCATGATGAATATTTACTATCAACCACCACCCTCTGTTTCCTATCCGCTAGCCAATTCCTGATCCAATTTCCTAGATCACCCCCAATCCCATACATCTGCATTTTCTGCAGAAGCCTACCATGGTGAACCTTATCAAACGCCTTACTAAAATCCATATATACCACGTCCACTGCCTTGCCCCCATCCACCTCCTTGGTCACTTTCTCAAAAAACTCAATAAGGTTAGTAAGGCACGACCTACCTGCCACAAAACCATGCTGACTATCACCTATCAATTCATTACTCTCCAAATAACTATAAATCCTATCCCTTATAATTTTTTCCAACATCTTGCCGACAACAGAAGTGAGACTCACCGGTCTATAATTCCCGGGGAAGTCTCTGTTCCCCTTCTTAAACAATGGGACAACATTCGCTAACCTCCAATCTTCTGGTACTATACCAGAGGCCAACGACGACCTGAAGATCAGAGCCAGAGGCTCTGCAATCACTTCTCTTGCCTCCCAGAGAATCCTTGGATAAATCCCATCCGGACCAGGGGATTTATCTATTTTCAGACCCTCCAGAATATCCTGCACATCCTCCTTATCAACTGTAATACTGTCTATTCTACTCCCCTGCAACCCAGTGTCCTCCTCAGCTATATTCATGTCCCCTTGCGTGAACACCGAAGAGAAATATTGGTTCAATGCTTCACCAATCTCCTCCGGTTCCACACATAACTTCCCTCTGCCATCTATAACTGGCCCTAAACTTGCCCTAACCAACCTTCTGTTCTTGACATACCTATAGAACGCCTTAGGATTCTCTTTAACCCTATCCGCCAAAGTCTTCTCATGTCCCCTTTTAGCCCTTCTAAGCTCGCTCTTCAACTCCCTCTTAGCCAATCTAAAGCTTTCTAGTGCACTACCCGAGTGCTCACGTCTCATCCGAACATAAGCCTCCTTTTTCTTTTTAACCAACAAAGAAACTTTTTTGGTGCACCACGGTTCCCTAGCCCTACCAATTCCTCCTTGCCTGACAGGGACATACCTATCACAGACTCGCAGTAGCTGCTCCTTGAAAAAACTCCACATGTCGGACGTTCCCAGTCCCTGTAATCTCCTGGTCCAACCTATGTTTCCTAATTCTCTCCTAATAGCCTCATAATTACCCTTCCCCCAGCTAAAACCACTGGCCCGAGGTTCATGCCTATCCCTTTCCATCACTAAGGTGAACGTAACCGAATTGTGGTCACTATCACCAAAATGCACACCAACTTCCAAGTCTAGCACCTGGTCTGGCTCATTTCCCAGCACCAGATCCAATATAGCCTCACCTCTAGTTGGCCTGTCTACATACTGAGTCAAAAAACCTTCCTGCACGCTTTGAACAAAAACTTTGAACAAAAACATGGACTGCAGCGGTTCAAAAGGCAGCTCACCACTACCTTAAGGGCAATGCTCAATGAATGCTGGCCTAACCAGCGACACTCATTTCCCAAGAATGAACAAATAAAATAAATATGCAATAAGTTTAAATCCTTAAAGTTGTTTTTCTCCATAATACCACTCTATCCCTTTTCACTGAGTGATTGTCTCATTTACTTGGACTACATAAATGCAAGTTATTTCTTCCTAACCGGCACTAATCTGCTTCTGATTGTAATATTATATTTTAATCTCAAGTTTCCAATTTTTGTATCTGCTGCAGTGAGAAGAGTTTGATAAAAAGTCTCTCTGTGAGAGTTTGGCTAGGAAAGAATACCCAATTATAAAGGAGGTGGCTGGGCTGAAATTCCACTACTGATAACTTCTGAAGGAACTTTTGTTGTCTGGCACCATTCCCTTTTTTATTTAAGATGGTGACAAAACTTTTTAAATTAAAACATGATCCACTTACAAGAGAATGGCCAAATCAGGACTGCTGGGCAAGCAATGCATTTTTACATGAAAGAGCGATAGGCCATCAGTTTGCCTGATGTATTGAGTTACCAGTATAGCCATCTTATCAGAAAGTTCCCAAAAGCTACTTCTGCCTGACTTGAAAAGTGTTAAGTTTATTTATTAGTGTCACAAATAGGCTTACATTCACACTGCACTGAAGTTACTGTGAAAATCCCCGAGTCGCCACACTCCGGCGCCTGTTCGGGTACACTGGGGGAGAATTTAGCGCGGCCAATGCACCTAACCAGCATGTCTTTCGGACTGTGGGAGGAAACCAGAGCACCGGGAGGAAACCCATGCAGACATGGGGAGAACGTGCAGACTTCGCACAAACCAGGAATTGAACTTGGGCCCCTAGCATTGTGAGGCAGCTAACCACTGTGAGGCCGTGCCGTCCATGTCTGCATGGGTTTCCTCCAGGTGCTCCAGTTTCCTCCCGCAGGCCAAAGGCATACAGGTTAGGTGAATTGGCCATGCTAAATTGCCCCCAAGTGTCCAGAGATGTGTAGGTTGGTGGATTAGCCATGGTAAATGCGTGGGGCTACGGAATAGGGAGGAGGCTGGTTGGGGGAGCTGGGTGTGCATGAGAGAAGGTTCAGTAGATTGATTCCAGGAATGAAGGATTTGAGAGATTGAGTTTCTTAAGCTTACACTCGCTGGAGTTTAGAAGAGTGAGAGGAGATCTGATTGAGGTATATAAGATGCTAAAGGGGATTGACAGGGTAGATGTGGAGTGGATGTTTCCCCTGGCCCCGGACATTCTTGAATGAGAGGCCATGGTTTTAGGCTGAGGAGTGGCAGATTTAAAACAGAAATAAGGAGAAATTACTTCACTCAAAGGTTTGTGAATCTGTGAAATTCTCTACCCCAGAGTGCTGTGGACGCCGGAACACTAAACCAACTTAAGGAGACAGGTTTTTAATTACTGGCAGGATGATGGGTTTGGGGAGAAGGCAGGAAGGTGGAGATGAGGCCAAGATGAGATCAGCCTGGATCGTATTGAACATCGGAGCAGGATTGAGGGGCTAATTGCCTACTCCTGCTCCTGGTTCTTTGATTTGATTTATTATTGTCACATGTATTAGCATACAGTGAAAAGTATTGTTTCTTGCACGCTATACAGACAAAGCATACCATTCATAGAGAAGGAAAGGAGAGAGTGCAGAATGTAGTGTTACAGTAGTGTTATATTCTCGTCAACTATGTAAAGCAAATAGCCAATTTTAAAACTTTATTCAATTTAAGAAAATTGATTTTTTTTTTTCCATTTCAGTCAATGGTGAGCAAGAGAACCGAATACAGAAAGGCAATGGATATTTCCAGGTGCCACCACACACTCCAGTCATATTTGGTGAGGCAGGTGGTCGCACTCTCTTCAGGTATTGTCTAATACTATTACCTCTGATATTGCTCTGGCCAGCACAGTTTGGACTACATGGCGGTTTCAGTGCATGTCTTTAGAAGAATGTTAACTAATCGGCCTAGACCAATGCCTACTCCTATTACATTACAAATGCCAGCTAAGCCTAGAAGAAATTAAACATTAATTCTGGCATGAGAATGAAAAGGACGAAACTAATCTTGGTTTGCGCTATAGATTCAATCCAGTTAACAGAACCTTTTTGTTTCTTGGTGCCCAGATTCATGAATATTCTGTTTCCAAAGCTGTCGTCGACACACCTGTATTTTCCCCTTGCGTTTATTCATTCTCCCTATTCCTAAATCATTGAACAATGAGAGTAAAAGTTTATTAAATTATTTGCAGACTTTTGTGTCGAGACGCAGGCGGTGAAACTGAATCCATGCTTCTGAATGAAACTGTGCCCCAGTGGGTCATCGACATTACTGTAGACGTAAGTAACTCCCTGATTCAGTCCTCTCCATCGGCATGGAAGTGCTCTTAACATCTTGTGTCTCGAAATACATGATGCAGCATCTTTGTTTGATGTTCAGAAACAGTTTCACTACTTCTGTAACAACAGCATGTATTTATAATGAAATGTCCCAAGACCCTTCGCAGGAGCATTACAAAATAAAGTATGACACTGCACCACATGGCCAGATAACCAAAAGCTTGGTCAAAGAGTTGGTTTTAAGAAGTGGCTTAAAGAACGAAACTGAGGTAAAGAAGCAGCGAGCTGTAGGGAGGGTGTTCCACAGTTTGCTGTCTGGGCAACTAAACACAGTAAGAAGTTTAACAACACCAGGTTAAAGTCCAACAGGTTTATTTGGTAGCAAAAGCCACACAAGCTTTCGAGGCTCTAAGCCCCTTCTTCAGGTGAGTGGGAATTCTGTTCACAAACAGAACTTATAAAGACACAGACCCAATTTACATGAATAATGGTTGGAATGCGAATACTTACAACTAATCCAGTCTTTAAGAAACAAAACAATGGGAGTGGAGAGAGCATCAAGACAGGCTAAAAAGATGTGTATTGTCTCCAGACAAGACAGCCAGTGAAACTCTGCAGGTCCACGCAACTGTGGGAGTTACAAATAGTGTGACATAAACCCAATATCCCGGTTGAGGCCGTCCTTGTGTGTGCGGAACTTGGCTATCAGTTTCTGCTCAGCGACTCTGCGCTGTCGTGTGTCGCGAAGGCCGCCTTGGAGAACGCTTACCCGAATATCAGAGGCCGAATGCCCGTGACCGCTGAAGTGCTCCCCAACAGGAAGAGAACAGTCTTGCCTGGTGATTGTCGAGCGGTGTTCATTCATCCGTTGTCGCAGCGTCTGCATAGTTTCCCCAATGTACCATGCCTCGGGACCGCTCGACAATCACCAGGCAAGACTGTTCTCTTCCTGTTGGGGAGCACTTCAGCGGTCACGGGCATTCGGCCTCTGATATTCGGGTAAGCGTTCTCCAAGGCGGCCTTCGCGACACACGACAGCGCAGAGTCGCTGAGCAGAAACTGATAGCCAAGTTCCGCACACACAAGGACGGCCTCAACCGGGATATTGGGTTTATGTCACACTATTTGTAACTCCCACAGTTGCGTGGACCTGCAGAGTTTCACTGGCTGTCTTGTCTGGAGACAATACACATCTTTTTAGCCTGTCTTGATGCTCTCTCCACTCCCATTGTTTTGTTTCTTAAAGACTGGATTAGTTGTAAGTATTCGCATTCCAACCATTATTCATGTAAATTGAGTCTGTGTCTTTATAAGTTCTGTTTGTGAACAGAATTCCCACTCACCTGAAGAAGGGGCTTAGAGCCTTGAAAGCTTGTGTGCCTTTTGCTACCAAATAAACCTGTTGGACTTTAACCTGGTGTTGTTAAACTTCTTACTGTGTTTACCCCAGTCCAACGCCGGCATCTCCACATCATGGGCAACTAAAGGCATAGTCGCCTGTGGCGGAGTAATTATAATTGGGAATACACAAGAAGCCAGAATTAGAGGAGCGCTACACTGAATTGTTTAGTGAGGCCTTACTAAATTACCAGCAAGCAACTGAAAGTGATTTATTACAAATAAGATATATTGAGATTCCAAATAAAATGCACAGATTTTCAGGATCATGAAGAGATTTCCATTGCAATTGAGGCTTTTTGCAAGATCGCTAGGTCCTTGGAGACAATTGCCTTGGTGCCTTGGCTAGTTCTTTGTGCTTCTGATTGTGCAGCACCAAGCCCAGCAGAATCCTATCTTTGCCTGCACTCGTGTATTCTGGAAGAGGTTATTAGATGTCGATCAGAACTGTTGATACTTGGGCTTTCTTCCATCCTTGCTTCCAAGTGAACATTGAGGCAAATTGTGCTATTGCAGCGACTGCTTAATCTGAGTTCCAGCATCTTTAGGGGGAGGTAATGGCCTAATGGTATCGTCACTGGACTGGTAATCCAGAGACCCAGGGTGAAATCTAAGGATCCGGATTCAAATCCCATCAGGACAGAAAAAAAATAAATCTGATGACCATGAAACCATTGTCAATTGTCGTAAAAACCCATCTGGCATCTGCAGCACGCTGGCACAGTGGTTAGCACTGCTGTCTCATAGCATCAGGGACCTGGGTTCAATTCCAGCCTTGGCCAACTGTGTGGAGTTTGCACACTCTCCCTGTGTCTGCACGGGTTTCCTCCGGGTGCTCGGGTTTCCTCCGGGTCCTCGGGTTTCCTCCCACAGTCCAAGGCTGTGCAGGTTAGGGAGAGTAGCAGGGTAAATGTGTGGGTTACGGAGGTAGGACAGGTTGGGCCTGAGTAAGATGCTCTGTCTGAGAGTAGGTGCAGACTCGGGCTGAATGGCCTCCTTCTGTACTGTAGGGATTCTATGATATCTTGGTGTGTACAGTTCAATACAATTGCCTACCTGGCATATAGGGGGCAGCAGAGTACGCAATGTCCCCATTGGTTTCTAAATACTATCTTTTCAAATGAATGTGCCAGATGTTGTTGCCATGATGGTTAAATCTTACGCCACAGTGAACCATTTGCCAAGTCTCCCTGTCAGATTTCAGTTGGATCACCTCAGTGGTGCCTTTCGAAGATTAAACTTGATTAACATTAACCTTTAAATTAAACTTCCTTAATTCCTTGTGTCTCTGGTACCATTTTGGTTCCTCACCTGTGTTTCATCTCAAAATCAATATCATGCTACCTGTGATTAGATAACCGGAATTGTATCTAACCACTTTTAATATGTGTGTCCCTCCACTTTGATTTTTTAATTAAAAATAAAAAAATTTGCCTGCAATGGTGCCATGCTTTTATTTTTAAAATGGGATGATGCAGAATTTTTCATTCAGCAACTTAGAAAACATGATGGAAAATCTGAATGGGAATCTCAACATCACCGACACTTTTTAAAACCCAACTCGACTCATTAAAAAAATTCCATAAGACGTCTTGCCTTTACTTTCCCCTTTGAGTTTCTTGCTCTAGGTTTATTTTTCATTGTGGTAGCTGTGGACCTTCTGTGACCCGTTTGTTTTTACATTCTTTTTGCAGAAAAACATGCCCAAATTCAACAAGATCCCATTCTACCTGCAGCCTCATTCTTCTTCGGGAGCAAAGACACTTAAAAAGTAAGTAAGGATAATTTTAAAACTCTTCAGGGCCAGGGGTGGAGTGCAAGGTGAGGCCAGGAGGTGGCCTAACAAAGACAAGGGGGCAATGTGGAAAGAGAACTGTACAAAAGAGATGGGAAGGCTCATGATGGCAGGAGAGGGACA
This sequence comes from Mustelus asterias, assembly GCF_964213995.1. NCBI lineage: Eukaryota > Metazoa > Chordata > Chondrichthyes > Carcharhiniformes > Triakidae > Mustelus > Mustelus asterias. The sequence continues at coordinate 15,949,360 of NC_135802.1, forward strand.
AGGAGGTGGGTGAAAAAGAAATAGGGCGGCACAGTGGTTAGCACTGCTCACAGCGCCAGGGACCCAGGTTCAATTCCGGCCTTGGGTGACTGTGTGGAATTTGCAGTACTCCCAGTGTCTGCGTGGGTTTCTTCCCACAGTCTAAAGATGTGCAGATTAGGTTGATCAGCCTTAGTGTCGGGGGATTAGCAGGATAAATACGGGGGTTACAGGGTTAGGGCCTGGGTGAGATTGTTGTCGGTGCAGGCTCGATGAGCCCAATAGCCTCTTTCTGCACTGTGGGAATTCTATGATATGCGTTTCCCCTGAGCTGAGGATTTGCTCTGCTGTAGAGCTGAGAACAATTGTCTCTTTTTCTTCACTTTTGGATCTTTTCTTCTTTGCACCTCAATTAGTTCAGAGGGAATGTGCAAGTAAAGATTTAAGCCTGTTGAGTTTGTACATCAAACATTGTGCTTAAGTTATCAAAGGGGTGAATTTTGTAAAGTAATATTATACAGATTGAAAATCTGGTAAAGACTTGCTGAACTTGATCCGACTTTATTTAGTCTTTCAGTGTTTAATGTGACTATTATAATTGGTTGGTGAAAACTTTACAAAAGATTAACTGTCAGCACTAACTGCAATTTTTTTCCTTTAAAGTGTTTAATGTGCTTTGTGTTCACCTGGTACTACTCTGCTGATATCAAAAGACAGTTGAGGCAAAAATAAACCTGGCAACCAGCCTCATGAGGCCTTAGAGAATCCTTGGTTAGAAAGAACCCTCTGGAAAGAGGAATAGGCCATCAAATCCCTCATTCCAAATCTGTGGATAATCAGTCTCTAATTGGTACTAGTTGCCATCACTAATGCCCTTTGATCTCCCATTCTAAGGGGCACTAACAATCTTCCTGGGTGCTGTTTTAAAAATAAAATTGGGCCACGCTATTAATATCTCCTAACAGTCTTTACAGGGATGATGGAGAATTATGACTGAGGTTTTTGTAGCTTTTAGTGGAAAAGGTTTTATAAGCAAACTCACTGTCCGGTGGCTGTTCTCATAGTACAAGAGGCAAGAAAAAGCTTATTAATCCTATTAAATATCTGGACATGATTCATCTGTAAGCTTAATGTACCTAAATCAGTAGCTGATTGCATAGGGCAATGTTGGAGGATACAAGTCTCCATTCTCTCGTGGTCTATCTTGAAGAGGCAAGCGAGTAACAGTGCGATCAGCAATCTTCTATCTCTATTTGATTGCTGTCCCTAATTAGGATCCAATTGTGCTCATTTGACCCGGGTTCGAATGTGGTGGAATTTGAATTCATTAAAGAATATCTGGAATTAAGAATCTACTGATGACCGTGAAACCATTGTCGATTGTCAGAAAAACCCATCTGTTCACTAATGTCCTTCCAGGAAGGAAATCTGCCGTCCTTACCTGATCTGGACTACATGTGACTCCAGAGCCACAGCAATATGGTTGACTTGCAACTGCCCTCGGGCAACTAACGATAAATGCTGGCCAGCCAATGATGTCCATGCCCCAAAAATGAATTTTTTAAAAAGTTCAGCTTTGACGATTTCAGCATACGTTGTTGACGTTTGCTTTTATTTACAAGAAACATTTTGCGAGACTTTAAAAAGGTGTCAGAGCTGGGGCAGGCCAGCTTTCTTGTCTTGTCAGCCATGGTGCCTCTTTTTCTTTCATTCTGATCTGCTCAACTTTTCCAATAACCCTTCTTTTGCAAACAAATACCCATCCATCCTTTCAGCACCTCATGAGCTGGGCTAGTGTCTTTCACATTCCCAAAGTCCAGTCTGAGGATTTTATTTTTCCAGATTTACCCAAAAGCAAATTAAAGTTTCAAAATGTTGTCCCTGAGAATGTGGCCATTGCATCAAGACCGTATTTATTACCCAATCTTGGTTGCCCTGACCAGGCGGTGCTGGGCTTCCTCTAACCTGCTAGCTGCTTTACAACTGTTTCCATTAGTAGGAAAGACTAGCATTTGAGGGCACAGCCTCAGAGTAAAGGGACGGCCCTCTAGAACTGAGATGAGGAGGAATTTCTTCAGCCAGAAGGTGGTGAATCTAGGGAACTCAGAAGGCTGTGGAGGCCAGGTCATTGAGTGCATTTTAGACAGAGATTGATAGGTTCTTGATTGGTAAGGGGGATCAAAGGTTATGGGGAAAAGGTGGGAGAATGGGGTTGAGAAACTTATCAGCAATGATTGAATGGCTGAGCAGACTCGATGGGCCGAATGGCCTAATTCTGCTCCTATATCTTATGGACTTGCTAGAGCGCATCTGAGGAAATTAAGAGTCAATCACATACAAGGTAAATCCATTTTGAAGGCCAATAAAGGCCAGTGAATATTTAAACTCGGATATGTTTGCAAATGTTCTGGGTAAACTGAGACTGCTAATTTGGATTCCAGCGGCTCACTCCTGTACTGCAATATTTCCCGCGTAACTTCAACGCTGATCCCAGGAACAAAATGTTCCCAATAATTGGGTTCTTTGTGCTGAACTCATAAAATACAGCCAGCGCTTTTTGCCAAGTTTCACCGAGAAAGAGCAGCAGCAGTTTATAAATACAATCATGTTTATGTCTGACTGTTTGAATTCCTGAGTCAGTGCTGTGGTTTGAGATTTGCAAACTGATCAGCTTAATCTGAGAGCTTCTATTAATCCTGATTTGATGCAGAAACCTTTGGCCAACTTGATTCCGTATTCGTCCACAGGCGTGTGACATCTCAGCTTTATTTTGTTCTTACAATGCAAGCCAAACTGTAAGGCCTCATTTACCTTCTGTCTATCTACTTTGCACAAGGGGATTTTCACAGTAACTTAACTGCAGTATTGATGTAAGTCTACTTGTGACACTAATAAACTTTAAAACATATACTGTGTATATGAGTCACTATGAAGTGAATATTCATTTTGTTTTTCTGGACATAAATATCATTCCGTATCTCGTTTGATGTTAGAAATCTATGATTGTTAAGCGCACCACAGTGCTTATAATATGATAGTGGGGGAAAAGTAACTAAGTAAAAACACAATACAGCAGTGACATCCCTCAGCATCTGTGAATAAAAAGGTGCATTTCAGTTTTGAGTAGGGGTCTATTGGGGTGGGGGGGCTAAATTATGTTTCTTTCCTTCTGGCTGTGGCTCAGTTGATAGAATATTGCTGCTGAGGCAGAAGGTTCAAGCCCCACTCCAGAGAATTGAGCACAAAAATCTAAGCTGGCAGCCCAGTGCAATATACTGAGGGAGTGCTGCACTGTCAGAGGTGCCACCTTTCGAATCGATGTTAAACTGAGGTCCTATCTGCTCTCTCTCGGCTGGACGTGAAAGATCCGAAAAAGAACAGGGAGTGTTTTTCCTGGGGATACCTGCCCCTCGATCAATATCCTCTAACCAATTATCTGCACTGCTGTTTGCGGGAGTTTGCTGAGTGCCAACTGGCTGCCACATTAAAACAGTGACTACACTTAGTTGTGTGAAATGCTTGGAAGGTCATGAAGTTGTGGAAAGTGAGATCTAAAATGTAAACGGTTTAAAGAAACTGCCTGATCTGCTGTGAATTTAGTGTTGTGCACTTTTTTTGTTTAATATCTTAACACCCAAGATCTTTTTGTGACTTCATTTAATTTAATACATTAATACATGGCACAGTGGTTAGCACTGCTGCCTCACAGCGCTAGGGACCCGGATTTGATTCCCGACTTGGGTTACTGTCTGTGTGGAGTTTGCACTTTCTCCCTGTGTCTGCGTGGGTTTCCTCCGGGTGCTCCAGTTTCCTCCCACAGTCTGAAAGACGTGCTGGTTAGGTGCATTGGCCATGCTAAATTCTCCCTCCGTGTACCCAAACAGGCACCAGAGTGTGGCAACTAGGGGATTTTCACAGTAACTTCATTGCAGTGTTAATGTAAGCCTACTTGTGACACTAATGAATAAACTTCAACATTAAGCTCTGCACACCCCCCCAACAACATTCAGAGAATCACATGTTCTAATCAATTGCTCACCGGCTGCAACCTTTAACCATTTTGCAGAGATCGTTTATCAGCTAGTGACATGCTGCAGGTTCGGAAGGTGATGGAGCACGTTTATGAGAAGATCATCAACCTCGACAATGAATCCCAAACAACCAGCTCCTCAAACAATGAGAAGCCTGGGGAGCAGGACAAAGAAGAAGACATTGCTGTACTGGCAGAGGAGAAGATTGAATTACTTTGTCAAGATCAGGTTAGCTTGATCCTTACTAATCTGTTCTCAATTAGTTAATATCAAACAACCTTGTAAGAGATTGTGAAGGCCATTCTGCCTGCTTCTGTGATCAGATGGAAGTTAAAGATAACGCATTCCCAATTCTTGGGGAATATTAGCCACTTCCCTATCACCGAAAAGGCAGAATAATTGATCACAGAAAATGCTGGAAGATCTGACAGCATCTGTGGAGAGAGAATAGAGCCAACTTTCCACAGATGCTGTTGGACCTGCTGAGATCTTCCAGCATTTTCTGTTTCTGATTCCAGCATCCGCAGTAATTTGCTTTAATTTTGGAATGATTGATCAACCTGTTGATGAGATGTTGGTGCAGAATGTTCACTGAGCTGATTACTTAAATCTCTACATGCCGAGAGTAATTAATCGTGTGAAGCACTTAGCGCATTTGCCAAAGAAATATCTCAATGTAAAATCCATACTGCTGTTTCCTCGCAAGAGGTTGCAAGCATGCAATGAATAGCTGAAACCCAGTTGACTGCACATTGATCATCCTACCCTGTCCTGTGTTTGAGACTTATCTCACTGCATGGTAACAACATGTTTCTCAACACCTCTCAACCTTAAATCTGCAGGTGCTTGATCCAAACATGGACCTGCGGACAGTGAAACACTTCATCTGGAAGAGCGGAGGGGACCTGACACTTCACTATCGGCAGAAGTCGACGTGATGATTAATGGGGAATGGCAGCGGGCTTGACTCCTAGAAGCCAGTACTCTTATTGTGAACTTTCTTGTCTGCACCCAATCTCATTACCTAAGCTGGGTTACAAGAGCAATAACAGTGCCCAGTGCACCGCTCTGTTAGACCCAGCTCAACTGACCGATTTAATCCAGTATGGAGAAAAGCGTCAAATCATACGGAAAATTCTAATGCTATACAATATAGGAAGACTGCAGATTGTAAATTGAAATTAATCCCAGTGCACTGTCTTAATTTGAACGGGCAGGGCGCAGAATACTGTAGATTTATAGTGTGGCGGGGATTACACTGCCCAGTGTACAAAGCATAGATAAATGATCCAGATAATAGACATAAACGCTTCATCAGTAGGTGTCCTTTATTTGTTTCTAACTCATTGTCTACACAGAAACGTTTCCTGCATGGACACCGCACTAGCTACTGCTGTCACCTTACTATATGTGATGTTATCCATCACTGCAAATTCTTGTTTTCATGCATTCCCGAGCTTTCTTTTTAGATGTCACGTAAACGCCACCAATCTTGTTGGTTCAGTTGGGAAATGAGGTAGGGAAGGGAATGTGGAAAGAGCAGATTCATCGCTAGTGTTGAACGCAAACAACGTCCCAGCTGCCAATTAAATGTGCTCAATGTTTGTGAGTTGTACCCCCAAACCGACTGTCCTCGCTGCTTGAGGTTTTAGTCTTGTTATTTTGTTAAATTCAGTTAGTGGTGCTACATCTGTCAAAGGTTAATCTTTTGATGTGCCAGAGAGGAACCGTGTAGAGAGAGAGTTCAATTGGAAAGAGAATGAAATCCGGTTAGTAGGACACGATGGCACAAGTTCCGGGTTAATGGGGCAGGTTCACAGCAGATGCCAGAACATATTCCTTTGTGTTACGATGATCAACAGCTAGGGATGGGTTGAAGCCAAACTAACGGACGTATTGTCATGGTGTGACTGATATTCTAAAAGGAAGAATTCTAACGGGCTGTAAGTCACCTTGATCCAAACCCTACCTTGTGAGAAGTTTGTTGTAAATAAGATTCTTTTTTTATTCAGCTAATATTAACAGACAAGATTTTTTAAACTTTTTTTTAAGAAAAAAGCTTTGAGACTTTGTAGTTGATTGCAAAATTAATTCCTTTTGGATGCTCCCAATCCAGAGTTGAAACATTAAGGCTCAAATAAAGTAATATTTAAATCAGTGTGGTACCTTCAATCCAATACACTATAGATACACAAAACTGACTGGATACCCTTGGTGATGTCCTGTCTCAGAACTTCTGTGCATATTTTATATTGTAAATTATAGCTGGGTTTCCCAGACCTTTCCGATTTGAGAAATTGCAGGTATTTTAAACTAAAGAACAAGTTAAGAGGCTGGATTTTGCCTTTTTTGAGCAGTGACACATTTTATGCCAGTTTAATTTTGCTGCCATCTTCCTCTACCCATTGACCTATGAACACCTACTCATTTCCACATTAAAAGTAGGAGTTGTACCACAGAGTGCCTCACAAAGAATTGAAAGGAAGTAAAACCACGGTGAGTGTTACAGTGACAGTCAAGCAAAAAGACCAGGGTAAAAATTCATTCTTAGCAGGGAGAGGCAGTGGCCTAGTGGTATTATCGCTCGACTATTAATCCAGAACCTCAGCTAATGTTCTGGGGGCTCGGGTTTGAATCCTGCCATGGCAGATGGTGGAATTTGAATTTGATTTTTTTTAAATGGCTGGAATTAAGAATCTTCTGATGACCGTGAAACTATTGCTGATTGTCGGAAAAACCCATCAGGTTCATTAAGGTCCTTTAAGGAAGGAAATCTGTCGTCCTTACCTGGTCTGGCCTACATGTGACTCCAGAGCCACAGCAATGTGGTTGACTCTGAACTGCCCGCCAAGGGCAACTAGAGATGGGCAATAAATGCTGGCCAGCCAGCGATCTCCGTGTTCCAAGTGTGAATAAAAAAAATTCTTCCAGACTAATTTCATTTTCCCGAGTTGCACAGAAATGATTAAAAACTGCTACATGTTCGCTTTGGAAGGGTACTTGTGATTTTAGTCTTGCCCTGAAGAGCTCGCACACCCAACTGCAACATCAGTACAAACTTAATGGATTTGCTATGGTCAGAGACCTTTTATTTTTGAGCTGGCTATTCGAAGCAACCAATCTGAGTTGTTGCTTACTTCAAGATAGCTGCCCATCGGGAACCTTCAGCGCTGGCACTAGTTTAGGGTTGATAAAACAATTTGAGGCTTTGGGCAAATCTCTCGCACACAAGAGGTGTTAAATCGAGGCTATTGGCAGATGTTAATGTTACACTGCACTATTTCAAAGAACAGCAGGGCAGGAATATTTAGCCCTCAATCTACATCATTAATACCCCATTATCATTTTACTGTTTGTGGGACCTTGCTGTATACAAATTAGCTGTCACGCTTACTACATGTGACTGCACTTCAAAAGTGCTCCCCAAAAGATCCTAAGTTTGTGAAAGGTGCAATATAAATGCAAATCTGTCTGTCTCCCAATAGGAACATACACTTTGTCCATGCATTTTTGTCTCCTGGACGCCATAACCGTCGGTTCCCATTTATTGATGGATGGAATATTTGAGGTTTTCACTTTGACAATGTACTGTACCACATCCAGTACACAGTTCTTCCAAAGTGTCTTTAGCTCCCATTTTCTGCCTGGCATGTCAGTGTAATTGCCAGTTATCTATTCATCTATTAGGATCTTTATTATTTGAAGTTATTTTTAATATTGAACACCGTTTAACATATGCTCTGGAATTGATTAACTTGGGAATTAATCATTTCAGGTTTCTGATTTGTAATGTCCAGAGTTCCCAAGGTGAGAGGCATGACTGTTCAGAGGAATAGTCCCACTAGTGGAACTGTTTGTCACATGGCTAATTTTCTTTTTCAACTTTGCTGTCCAGTAAAATTTATACCAGAATACTGCTACTGTTCGTGTAAATTGCTTAATGGCACCTGTTTGGATATGGTGTTGCTCGCAAGGCCAGCAATTATTGCCCACCCCGCGATGCCTTTTAGAAGATGGTGGTGAGCTGCTCCTGCCTTGAACCGCTGGCAGCCCCTGTGGTGAAGTTACCCCACAGTAGGGAATTCTGGGATTTCGATTCAACAGCGAAAAAGGAATGAAGATAATGTCTCAAGAGGTGCTGGGTTTGAGTTGGAGACAACCTCGGAATATATGTTGGCCTGTTCTGTGTTTGTAGCCTTTCAGCCCAACCAAGCCATGCTAGTGATTATGCTACACTTGAGCCTCCTCCCATCTTTCGTCATCTAACTCTATTGTCATGACCTTCTATTCCCTTCTCCCGCACCCTTGTCTAGCTTTCCATTAGATATAGACAGAGGTTTACAGCATGGAAACAGGCCCTTCGACCCAACTTGTCCATGCTGCCCTTTTTTTTTTAAACCCCGAAGCTAGTCCCAATTGCCCACACTTGGCCCTAGGTTATGTGCACCTCGGCTATTCACTTCAAACATTTCACACTCACCACTCTTAGGGTAATGAAGTTTCTTTTGAATTCTTTGTGGCTATCTTCTATTGGTAGCCTCTAGTTATGCTCTTCACCATAAAAAGAAATGTTCCCTCTGTAAGCTTTCAGAATTTTCAACACCTCCAGGTCACCTTTTGCCTTTTTTAATGTAAGTAAAGAAACCCAGCCCCTTTGCGGATATGTATACCCATGTACATTTGGTATTGACCTTGTAAATCTCTGCACTCTCTCCAGGATTTCCATATCCTCAAAATGTAGTCACCAGACTTGCATTCAATACTCTGTGTGTTCTAACCAGGGTTTGATAGTGCTTTAGTATAACTTCCTTGCTTTTCAATTTTATCCTTCCAGCAATAAAACCTAGTACTTGGTTTGCTTTTTTTATGGCCTTGCTAACCTATGGTGTTATATTTGTGCTCCCAGATCCAAGGCTCGATGTGGAGTTAGCAAAACCTCCCTCCTATTCAGTTCTACATTTGAAGGAGAGGTTCCCATGCACTTTCTGCCGCCCTCCTTTGAGAGAATGGAAGTCATGGGTTTAGAGATGCTGTCAATGGAGGGTAGTTTAGATTTTCAAAGGAAAGAATACAGAAAGTTAGATGAAAATTTGGATTTGGGTATTATTCGGCATTATATGATGAAGGGCAACAGGTAATTCTAAATACCTCCATCCCCTGTGTTAAAAGGTGGTCTTCATGTCCCTGCAATATCCAGCACGGTGGCACTGAGTGTGGCATGGTGGCACATTGTTTGGCACTGCTGCCTTACAGTGCCAGGGACCCGGGTTCAATTCCCGGCTTGGGTCACTTTGTGTGGAATCTGCACGTTCTCCCTGTGTTTGTGTGGGTTTCCTCCTGGTGCTCTGGTTTCCTCCCACAGTCCGAAAGATGTGCTGTTTAGGTGCATTGGCCATGCTAAATTCTCCCTCCGTGTACCCGAACAGGCACTGGCGTGTGGCACTAGGGGATTTTCACAGTAATTTCATTGTAGTGTTAATGTAAGCCTATTTCTGACAAATAAATAAAAATTAATTAGTATTTAGCTGTGCACTTGCGTTGCCAAAATATACAAGGCTATGGACCAAGTGCTCTCCCTCAGTGTACCCGAACAGGCACCGGAGCGTGGCGATTAGTGGATTTTCAGAGTAACTTCATTGCAGTGTTAATGTAAGCCTACTTGTGACACCAATAAATAAACATAAAAGGAACGGCAGAAGTCCTAAGTGAGATGATTTTGGATTGTCTCATCCGCAGTTCCCAAGGGGCCAAAACACAATTGACATTCTCAGTCAGATAAACCACCAGAACGGTAGGTTTGTGAAATGTAATTTTTACCCAGCAGACTTCTGGATATTTGTTCAGAAGCTGAGCTTGAGGGAAATACAAAGAGCTTGACCTGATCTGTGTTTTCGATCGACAACCGTAAAGGATGAAAAAGGTGCGCAATTGTTTAGGTATTTTGAGAGCATTGCAAAACAGAATTGTCAAATATATTATTCTTTGACCAAGTTGTTCATTTTAGATCCTACTTAACCTATCTATTTTTATTAAGTTTAAGCAGAAGTAGGCTAGAGGCAGTATTTTTGAATCTCGGCCATATGAAGCAGGCTGCTACTCTACACTGTCCAACTTCAAACTGAAAAAGTGAGAGGGCATGGGATCCAAGGGGCTGCTGCCCTGTGGATCCAGAACTGGCTTGCCCAAAGGAGGCAGAGAGTGTGTATAGATGGGTCTTTTTCTAATTGGAGGTCGGTCACCAGTGGTGTGCCCCAGGGATCTGTTCTGGGACCCTTGCTGTTTGTCATTTTCATAAATAACCTGGATGAGGAAGTGGAGGGATGGGTTGGTAAGTTTGCCGACGACACGAAGGTTGGTGGGGTTGTGGATAGTCTGGAGGGACATAGATAGGATGCAAGTCTGGGCAGAGAAGTGGCAGATGGACTTCAACCCAGATAAATGCGTAGTGGTCCATTTTGGTTGGGATGAAGGATTACAATATAAAGGGAAAGACTCTTAGTACGGTAGAGGATCAGAAGGACCTTGGGGTCTGGGTCCATAGGACTCTAAAATCGGCCCTGCAGGTGAAGGAGGTGGTTAAGAAGGCGTATGGTGTGCTGGCCTTTATCAATCGAAGGATTGAGTTTGGGAGTCCGGGGATAATGATGCAGCTATATAAGACCCTCGTCAGACCCCACTTGGAGTACTGTGCTCCGTTCTGGTCGCCTCATTACAGGAAGGATGTGGAAAAGATTGAAAGGATGCAGAGGAGATTTACAAGGATGTTGCCTGGATTGAGTGGCATGCCTTATGAGGATAGGCTGAGGGAGCTCGGTCTTTTCTCCTTGGAGAGACGTAGGATGAGAGGAGACCTAATAGAGGTATATAAGATGTTGAGAGGCATAGATTGGGTGGACTCTCAGAGGCTTTTTCCCAGGGTGGAAATGGCTGCTACGAGAGGACACAGGTTTAAGGTGCTGGGGGGGTAGGTACAGGGGAAATGTTAGGGGGAAGTTTTTCACACAGAGGGTGGTGGGCGAGTGGAATCGGCTGCCGTCAGTGGTGGTGGAGGCAAACTCAATAGGGTCTTTTAAGAGACTCCTGGATGAGTACATGGGACTTAATAGGATGGAGGGTTATAGGTAGGCCTAAAAGGTAGGGATATGTTCGGCACAACTTGTGGGGCCGAAGGGCCTGTTTTGTGCTGTAGTTTTCTATGTTTCTAAACTGATCCCGTTTCACAGCAGGTCCAAAAGGGCTGAAACGTGTTAGGTTTGTTTTACTGTTGATCGCTAGGTTTGATGTTTGGGTGTGTGAGAAGGAAACATGTTTAAATTAGGGGTACGATGGCCTAGTGGTATTATCGCTAGACTATTAATCCAGAAACACAGCTATTGTTCTGGGGACCCGAGTTCAAATCCCGTCACAGCAGATGGTGGAATTTGATTTCAATTTTTTTTTTAATTCACTACTGTTGCAATATCAGGTTAAGGATGGCTTGGTGACACAGTGGTTAGCACCACTGCCTCAGTGCTAGAGATTCGGATTAAATCTCGGCGTTGGGTCACTGTATGTGGAGTCTGCATCTGCTCCCCGTGTCTCTGTGGGTTTCCTCCGGGTGCTCCAATTTCCTCCCTTCAAAGATGTGCGTTGGTTAGGTGGATTGACCATAGTAAATTGCCCCTTAGTGTCACAAGATGTGTAGCTTGGATGTATTAGCTATAGTAAATGTGTGGGGTTATGAGGATAGAGCAGGGGAGAGGGGCTGGGTAAGGTACTCTGTTAGAGAGTTGGTGCAAACTCGATGGGCTGAATGACCTCCTGCACAGTAGAGATTCTATTTGTTCTTTTAAGAGGTATCTGGATGGATACATGAATAGGGAGGGAGTAGAGGGATGCGGCCGGGTAAGGGCAGAAGGTTTTTATTTGGTTTAGTTAGGGCATCATGTTCGGCATAGGCTTGGAGGGCCGAAGGACCTGTTCCTGTGCTGGACTGTTTTTTGTTCTTTTAATAATCATAGCTTTCCCTGTAATAATGTATTGCATGTTTGAGATTGATGGGAGTGGGGGGTGGATTGGTAAATCTTATTTTCACTTGTCCAGTTTCCAGGGTGGCATGGTGGCACGGTGGTTAGCACTGCTGCCTCACAGCGCCAGAGACCTGGGTTCGATTCCCGGCTTGGGTCACTGTCTATGTGGTGTTTGCACGTTCTCCCCGTGGCTGCGTGGGTTTCCTCAGAGTGCTCTGGTTTCCTCCCACATCCTGAAAGACGTGCGGGTTAGGTGCATTGACACAAACGGGCGCCGGAGTGTGGCGACTAGGGGAATTTCATAGTAACTTAATTGCAGTGTTAATGTAAGCCTTACTTGTGACTAATAATTTAACTTTAACTCCAATAATAACCACCCCTACCTAGTGTGAGGCATAATTGTAACCCCATCACTGAGAGCTGATGACAGTTTTGTTATTGACATTTACAGATAATTGACAAGAGACTGAATTGAAAATCCCCTTGAATGGCTGGGAGTCAAAATTTTGTTCCAAAACCAAAAAAGCAATGAAATCACTGCCCGCCTCTGAAAAGGAAAAGCGATGAGGGTTTAGGGCATCAGAACTGACCTGTTATACAAAGATCAAAGAAAAGTACAGCACAGGAACAGACCCTTTGGTCCTCCAAGCCTGTGCCAATCGTGATCATAGAAAGATCATAGAAACCCTACAGTGCAGAAGGAGGCCATTCAGCCCATCGAGTCTGCACCGACCACAATCCCACCCAGGCCCTACCCCCACATATTTTACCCGCTAATCCCTCTAACCTACGCATCTCAGGATTCTAAGGGGCAATTTTAAACCTGGCCAATCCACCTAACCCGCACATCTTTGGACTGTGGGAGGAAACCGGAGCACCCGGAGGAAACCCACGCAGACACGAGGAGAATGTGCAAACTCCACACAGACAGTGACCCGAGCCGGGAATCGAACCCGGGACCCTGGAGCTGTGAAGCAGCAGTGCTAACCACTGCGCTACCGTGCTGTGATGCTGCAACTAAACTTTAAAAAAACCTTCTCCCCTTACTCGGTCCGTATCCTTCTATTCCCTCCCTATTCATGTACAAATCCAGATGCCTCTTAAATGTTGCTAATGTGCCTGCTTCCAGACACCCACCACTGAGTGAAAAATGTTCCCCACACATCTCCCTTAAACTTTCCTCCTCTCACCTTGGACCTGTGCCCTCTTGTAATTGACACTTCCACGCTAGGAAGAAGCCCCTGACTATCCGCCCTGTCTATGCCTCCCATCATTTTGGAGACCTCTATCAGGTCTCCCCTCAGCCTCCGTCTTTCCAGTTACAACAATCTCAGTTTATTCAACCTCTCCTCATAGCCAACGCACTCGAGACCAGGCAACATCCTGGTGAACTTTCTTTGCATTATCTCCAAAGCTTCCACATTCTTCTGATGGTGTGATGACCAGAACAGCCCGCAATACTCCAAATGCGGCCTAACTAAGATTTTATATAGCTGCAACATGATTTGCCAACTCCTGTACTCAAAGCCCCAGTTAATGAAGGCAAGCATGCCATATGCTGCTTTAATCACCTATTAACTTGTTAGCACATTTAGGTTTAGCATGTTTTAGCACCAATGCTAAACCATCTCTAGCACTGATTGTGAACTTCCTGCAATTTATTCTAAGAAAGAACTGAAGGTGTTCAATCACAAATATATTAACAAATTGCTGGAAATGCACAACAAACCTCGGAATCTGCAACCAAAAATGCTGGAAAATCTCAGCAGGTCTGACGGCATCTGTGGAGAGAGAATAGAGCTAACTTTTCACGTCTGGATGACTCTTGGTCACCAGAATCTCAGAATCTGACAACTTATCTGAAACCTATAAAATTCTAACAGGATTAGACAGGGTAAATTCAGAAAGAATGTTCCCAATGGTGGGGGAGTCCAGAACTAGGGATCATAGTTTGAGGACAAGGGATTAAGCTGAGAAGAAGTTTCTTCACCCAGAGGGTGGTGAATGTGTGGAGTTCACTACCACGAAGTAGTTAAGGCCAAAACATTATCTGATTTCAAGAAGGAATTAGATGTAGCTCTTGGGGCTAAAGGGATATAGGGGGGTGGGGATATCTGGATATTGAATTCGATGATCAGCCATGATCAAAATAAATGGTAGAACAGGCTCGACGGGCCAAATGGCCCACTCCTGCTTCGAGTTTTTTATTAACTATATAGAGACTTTGATTCATTACCTGAAACTTTTACTTGCAATTTTTCTTCTGAACAAGAACAAAAAACAGTTTAGCACAGGAACAGGTCCACCAAGCCTGCGCTGATCACGGTGTCCTATCTAGACCAACTGCTTGTATCCCTCTATTCCCCGTCTGTTCATGTGTCTATCCAGATAAGTCTTAAATGTTGCAAACATATCTGCCTCAACCACCTCACTTGGCAGTGCATTCCAGGCCCCACCACCCTCTGTGTAAAAAAAACTTCCCCTGCACATCTCCACTGAATCTTTCCCCCCTTATCTTGAACTTGTGCCCTCTTGTAATTGTCATTTCTGCCCTGGGAAAAAGCTTCCAACTGTTCACCCTGTCTATGCCCCTCATAATTTTATAAACTTCTGTCAGGTCGCTCCTCAGCCTCCGTCTTTCCAGGGAGAACAATCCCAGTTTGCGATGGAGACAGACCACTAAGGGTGGGTCTTCTGTGTATTCAGAAATTTGATTTCTGATTTTCAGGGTTCAATAAGCTATCTTTGATTTGATTTGATTTATGATTGTCACATGTATTAACATACGGTGAAAAGTATTGTTTCTTTTGCGTTATACAGACAAAACATCGTTCATAGAGAAGGAAATGAGAGAGTGCAGAATGTAGTGTTACAGTCATAGCTAGGGGGTAGAGAGTCAGTTGGTACCTGACCTCAGACTTTTGTATCTTTTCCCCGACGGAAGAAGGTGGAAGAGAGAATGTCCGGGGTGCATGGGGTCCTTAATTATGCTGGCTGCTTTGCCAAGGCAGCGGGAAGTGTAGACAGAGTCAATGGATGGGAGGCTGGTTTGCATGATGGATTGGGCTACATTCATGACCTTTTGTCCCTTGCGGTCTTGGGCAGAGCAGGAGCCATACCAAGCAGTGATACAACCAGAAAGAATGCTTACCAGCAGTAGTGTATTTCTCCTGTAAAACTAGTACTGTCGGAGGGTTTGAATAGAATGTACTGTCGACTGTTTGTCATATTTCTACTTATTCACACATTATCTCTAAGAACTACTGTATATCATAGAAAGAATCATAGAAACCCTACAGTGCAGAAGGAGGCCATTCAGCCCATCGAGTCTGCACCGACCACAATCCCACCCAGGCCCTACCCCCACATATTTTACCCGCTAATCGCTCTAACCTACGCATCCCAGGACTCTAAGGGGCAATTTTTTTAACCTGGCCAATCAACCTAACCCGCACATCTTTGGACTGTGGGAGGAAACCGGAGCACCCGGAGGAAACCCACGCAGACACGAGGAGAATGTGCAAACTCCACACAGACAGTGACCCGAGCCGGGAATCGAACCCGGGACCCTGGAGCTGTGAAGCAGCAGTGCTAACCACTGTGCTACCGTGCCGCCCCAAAACCACTGGTAGGTCTTTACCAGTGAAACTCTCGTATAATTTGGTTTTTGCACACCGTCCGCAAATGGAATTGGCCAAAATTATTATCGAAGGGCCATTTGCTTTGCCTGCTTCCTTCTCTTTCATCCCTGCTGCAATGTCAGGTTGTATGATGAAAGCTCTTTTTCAACATACTGCTGTTTTAAACCTACATGTGACACTCTCTGACCTACTCAAGTTTCGCCTTCACGCCAACCTCTTACTACGTTGCCAGCCAGTGATTAAAGTAGATTGAGCCACAGCGCATTTCATTAGAAACTCCCAGAAAGGTGCAGCGTCCAAAGTGACATGTGCAAAATTTCCACATGTTAAATCAATAACTTTGTTTAAAACGGTTTACGATTTCTGAATTTAAAGGATATTTGTAAAATTGTGGGTGTTTTTTTTTCGGGGGGGTGGTAGAGAGGAAAGAAATGTAGCTCCTGAACCGATGAATTTGCAAGATACTTACTTTCTTTGCCACAAACGAGAAATTGGATTACAGAAAAAGCAATCAGAGTCAGGGATCTGGTTTCTCTTCAGCTGGGGTGAGGTAGCATCACTAAGAAGAGCGGTCTGACCTGTCTATCCACATTCCTGAATTATTTATAGATTCTTGATCCAAATCAAAGGGAAGGTTTTTTCACCTGACTACGGTTTTTATCACAGAAAACGCCTGCATATTAATATGGGTCTGATCGAGGTATATAATAGGGATTGATAAATGTAGACCAAATGTTTCCCTTGTGGGGCAATCTCGAACAAGAGGTCACAGGTATAGGTTGAGAGGTGGTAGATTTAGAACTGAGATGAGGAGGAACTACTTCTCACAGAGGGTGGTGAATTTGTGGAACTCGCTGCCCCATTGTGCGGTGGAGTCAGAATCATTGAATGGTTTCAAAAAGGAGGTAGATAAATTTCTAATAAGAAAAGGGATATGGGGAACGGATTTGAGACCAGGGAGAGATCAGCCATGATCTGATTGAATGGTGGAGCAGGCTCAAAGGGCTGAATGGCCTATTTCTGCTCCTAATTCCCATGTTGCTATGGTGGCCTAGAGATTCCCTGTATAAGGCAGCACACATAAATCATTAAACATAGTTGCAACAATAAAAGTCCAATTATTGGGCACCAATTTGGCAATATATAAGAGGAGAGTGTTGCATTGTCAGGGATTCTTCAGAAGAGACGTCAAGCTAAGACCTGAAAAGATTCTGTGACCATTCAAAGAAAAGCAAGTTGTGTGTCCGGTGCTGGTCACCCTTCTTGTTGCTATTGACTGGAGTTTGGCCTTGGGATTTTTGTACAAAGCAATCGGGTGAAAAATAAATCCCTTTGGTAAATTGTAGGTAAGGTCTAAAGGTTCCATTTCGAAGGGGAGAACATTTTTTAATTAATTCGATGGATGTGGACTTCCCTGGTCAGGATGGCAGTCATTGCTTATCCCTAACTAACCCTGAGAATGTGGTGGTGAGCTGTCTTCCTGAACCATCGCAGTCCAACTCTGTCTACACTTCTCGCTGCCTCGGAAAAGCAGCCAGCATAATCAAGGACCCCACGCATCCCAGACATTCTCTCTTCCACCTTCTTCCGTCGGGAAAAAGATACAAAAGTCTGAGGTCACGTACCAACTGACTCAAGAACAGCTTCTTCCCTGCTTTTGGTTTGACCTTAAAAGAGGCCACTAGACTTTTGAATGGGCCAACTCGCACTAAGTTGATCTTTCTCTACACCCTAGCTGTGACTAATACTACATTCTGCATTCTCTCCTTTCCTTCTCTATGAACGGTATGCTTTGTATAGTGCACAAGAAACATTACTTTTCACTGTATACCAATACATATGACAATAATCAAATCAAATGAATTTGGACATGGACTGCTTCAGTATCTGAGGAGTTATGAATGGTGCTGGACATTGTGCAATCATCAGCGAACATCCCCACTTCTGATCTTATGATGGAAGGAAGGTTATTGATGAAGCAGCTGAAGATGGTTGGGCCTAGGACACAGAGTACTCAGGCACTCTGCACGTAGAATTGCAAAGTGCCATCCCCAAATCATCCCTTACAATCACCTGCAGGAAACTCCTGCTACTAAAGAATGTTGTTTTTCAGTTTTGTAACTCATATCTCTTAGAGTATCAAATATCAATATTTATTCTTAAGGTTGCATTTGTGACGTTACTGGCTTTACAAGCATCTGCAAAGTATGAATTGGTTTAAAAAGCAGACTGTATGAAGAGTCATAGAGGTTTACAGCATGGAAACAGGCCCTTTGGTCCATGCTGCCCTTTTTGTTTTAACCATTAAGCTAGTCCCAATTGCTTGCATTTGGCCCATATCCCTCTATACCCATCACACCCATGTGACTATCGAAATGCTTTTCAAAAGACAAAATTGTACCTGCCTCTACTACTACCTCTGGCAGCTTGTTCCAGACACTCGCCACCCTCTGTGTGAAAAAATTGCCCCTCTGGATCCTTTTGTATCTCTCCCCTCTCACCTTAAACCTATGCCCTCTCGTTTTAGACTCCCCTACTTTTGGGAAAAGATGTTGACTATCTAGCTGATCTATGCCCCTCATTATTTTATCGACCTCTATAAGATCACCTCTCAGCCTTCTATGATTCAGAGAAAAAAGTCCCAGTCTCTCTAGCCTCTCCTTATAACTCAAACCATCAAGTCCCATCTTCTCTGCACTCTTTCTAGTTTGAGGTTAAATGGTAATTATTGGACATGTAATTTGTGAGCAAAGCAATTAATATAATCCTGTATGAATTTTGTTTGAACTATGGGTCACAATCCACAAGTAAGCCCTTGGAAGAGAAGTTGAAAATCATAAATTGCCTCCTATGGAAAAACCATGCTCATTTTCCAGTGGTTAGTGACTGAATAGACTGAACACAATTCCACTGGGTTAGGTGGATTGGTCATGCTAAAATGTCCCTTAGTGTCAGTGGGACTAGGTAGGGTAAGTGCATGGGGATAGGGGCTGGATGGGATTATGGTCGGTGTAGACTCGATGGGCTGAATGGCCTCCTTCCTGTACTGTAGGATTCTATGATTCTAAACTCACATTGCCAAGGACGTTGTGTTTTACACTCATATGAAGTTGAAATAAAATGAAATGTCTTTCACATCTAATTATCAAAGTATATTATATTTAAATGTGTTTAGCTTTAGTTTCTAGGAAAGAAGACACCTTGGTGGTTTTTATTTCAATGTTCTGGCTCCTGAAAATTCAAACCCTTTAAAACCGGAATGACATTGATTGTGTGACTGGAAGAAGTGATCGGGATGCAAGCCAGGTAACAGCCGATTAGCAATAATTGTGCAATTGCTTCACACACCAATCGACAGATGAACTGGATTTTCAAGTAGTTAAGAGAGTCTGTAAAAACATTACCAAAGATGGAGGAACCCAGAAACATCCAGAAGAAACGGGGAAGAGTTCAATGGAGTATGTGAGGTATGGGGTGGGTGGAAAATAGAAGCATACTTAATTAAATACTGAATACAGGTGGAATTGTGAGCGGTGAGGAAGAAGTGAAGAGGCTTCAAGGCGATTCTGACAAGTTGAGTGAGTGGGCAAATACATGGCAGATGCAGTATAATGTAGATAACTGTAAAGTTATCACTTCAGTAGGAAAAGCAGAATGGTGATAGATTGGGGAATGTTGAAAGGGACCTGGGTGTCCTTGTACACCAATCACTGAAAGCAAGCATGCAGATGCAGCAAGCAGTTAGGAAGGCAAATAGTATGTTGGCCTTCATTGAAAGGGAATTTGAGTACAGGAGCAGGGATGTCTAACTTGTACAGGGCCTTGGTGGAGTATTGTGTGCAGTTTTGGTCTCCTTATCTAAGAAAGGATATACTTACCATGGAGGGAGTGCAGCAGATGTTCACCAGACTGATTCCTGTGATAGCAGGATTGTCATATGAGGAGAGATTGGGTCAACTGGGCCTGTATACTCTGGAGTTTAGAAGAATGAGAGGGGATTAATGAAATGTATATTATTTTGACAAGGCTGGACAGACTGGACGCTGAAATAATGTTCCCCTGGCTGAGGTGGGATCTAGGGCAAGGGGTCACAATTTCAGGATACAGGAGAGGCTATTTTGGACTGAGATGAGGAGAAACTTCTTCACTCAGAGGGTGGTGAACCTGTGGAATTCTCTACCACAGAAAGCTGTGGAGGCCAAGTCACTGAATATATTTAAGAAGGAAATAGATTTCTAGGCTCTAATGGTGCCAAGGGCTATGGGGAGAGTGGGACTATAGTATTGAAATTGAGGATCAACCATAATCATATTGAATGGTGGAGCAGACTCAAGGGGCCGAATGACCTACCACTGCTACTCTCTATGTTTCTATCTGCGCCCCCCGCCCTTGCAGTCTGTTACTTTAAAACAACAATTTGTATTACTGTGGCAGCTTAACAAAGTAAAACATCCCACGTCGTGGGAGCATTGTCAAATAAGATTCAAAACATCCACAGAAGGTGACCAAAAGACTTGAGAAGTAAGTTCGAAGGAGCGGCACGGTGGCACAGTGGTTAGTACTGCTGCCTCACAGCGCCAGAGACCCGGGTTTGATTTCAGCCTCAGGTCACTGTCTGTGTGGAGTTTGCATGTTCTCCCCGTGTTGGTGCGGGTTTCCTCCGGGTGCTCCAGTTTCCTCCCACAGTCCAGAGATGTGTGGGTTAGGCTGGTTGGCCATGCTAAATTGATTCTTAGTCTTAGGGATATTAACAGGGTAAATATAAGGGGATAGGACCTGGGTGGGATTGTAGAGGGTGCAGGCTTGATGGACTGAATGGCCTCCTTCTGCACTGTAGGGATTCTATGATTCTACGAGCTTCCTGAGTTCCTGATCCAACCTCACACGGGAGGGGGAGAACAGCAAGCAGTGCAGTGAATATTTTTATAGGCTTTGGTGTTGTTATCCGATATTGCTCCATCTCCTTTTAAACAGTGTAATTTGACCTGAATCAGGTACCTGCGGGAGTCTGTTTAATGTGCCCACAATACTGTGGTAGGGGAACTGTCTTTCTCATTTCCAACCTTGCTTGGAAACTTTATCGCTGTAGAGTGGTTCATTTGTAAATGGGCTTTCCCTCAATCAAGTAGAATTAAAAAAGACATTGTTTATAACCCTAATGAACAAATATTAAAGTACTTTGTTCTAAAGTGCTCTGGGACACCTTGAGGTTACGAGAAGTTCTACATGAACGCATGTCTTTTTTTTGTAATATATTTATAAACGGGGAAAAGTTTTCTTAATATTCAGGCCTATTAAATAAATCACAAGGCGGTATCAGATGGGGGAAAGGCAAAGGGTAGCTTCTCGGAGCGTTACTGTTTATTAATAATCTGAAAGTGAAGACAAAAACAAAGCACTAGGAACAGGTACGGGGGGTGGGGCATGAATCGATTCCAGCCTCCCGGACTACCTGGATCCACTACAGTTTGCCTACCGCCGCAACAGATTTTGATTTGATTTATTATCGTCACATGTATTAACATACAGTGAAAAGTATTGTTTCTTGGGCGTTATACAGACAAAGCATACCATTCATAGAGAAGGAAACGAGAGAGTGCAGAATGTAGTGTTACAGTCATAGCTAGGGTGTAGAGAAAGATCAACGTAATGCAAGGTAGGTCCATTCAAAAGTCTGACAGCAGCAGGGAAGAAGCTGTTCTTGAGTCAGTTGGTATGTAATCTCAGACTTTTGTATCTTTTTCCTGAAGGAAAAAGTTGGAAGAGAGAATGTTTGGAGTTCGTGGGGTCCTTAATTATGCTGGCTGCTTTGCCGAGGCAACGGGAAGTGTAGACAAAGTCAATGGATGGGAGGCTGGTTTGCGTGATGGATTGGCTACATTCACGACCTTTTGTAGTTCCTTGCAGTCTTGGGCAGAGCAGGAGCCAGACCAAGCTGTGATACAATCAGGAAGAATGCTTTCTATGGTGCATCTGTGAGAGTGGCGAAATTCCCCTCCAATTCAATTTTCAAGTTTGCTGACGACACCACCATAGTCGGTCGGATCTCAAACAATGACGAGACAGAGTACAGGAATGAGATAGAGAATCTGGTGAACTGGTGCAGTAACAATAATCTCTCCCTCAAATGTCAACAAAACGAAGGAGATTGTCATCGATTTCAGGAAGCATAAAGGAGAACATGCCGCTGTCTACATCAATGGGGACCGAAGTAGAAAGGGTCAAGAGCTTCAAGTTTTTAGGTGACCGGATCACCAATAACCTGTCCTGGTCCCCCCATGCCGACGCTATAGTTAAGAAAGCCCAGCAACGCCTCTACTTTTTCAGAAGACTAAGGAAACTTGGCATGTCAGCTACGACTCTCACCAACTTTTACAGATGCACCATAGAAAGCATTCTTTCTGGTTGTACCAGAGCTTGGTATGGCTCCTGCTCTGCCCAAGACCACAAGGAACTACAAAAGGTCATGAACGTAGCCCAATCCATCATGCAAACCAGCCTCCCATCCATTGACTCTGTCTACACTTCCCGCTGCCTTGGCAAAGCAGCCAACATAATTACGGACCCCACGCACCTCAGACATTCTCTCTTTCACCTTCTTCCTTCGGGAAAAAGGTACAAAAGTCTGAGGTCACGTACCAACCGACTCAAGAACAGCTTCTTCCCTGCTGCTGTCAGACTTTTGATTGGACCTACCTAGCATTAAGTTGATCTTTCTCTACACCCTAGCTATGACTGTAACACTACATTCTGCACTCTCTCCTTCCCTTCTCTATGAACAGTATGTTTTGTCTATAGCGTGCAAGAGACAATACTTTTCACTGTATACTAATACATGTGACAATAATAAATCAAATCAAAATTCTAATCAATAACTTTATTGGGGGTCACTAGGAAGTGAGGTTAAAGTTACAATCAGTGCAGCAATTATCTTATTGAATGGAGTCTGCTGCACCATTCAATAAGATCTTTACTGCTGTGTACAACAGCAGTAAAGATGGTATACCAGACACACTGACATAGCACAATTCCCACTGAACTGATGTTGAATTTGTATCCAGCCCTCATCTGGCCCCACCTCATTTTTGGATATGGTTCTGGTCACCAGACTAAAGCTTGCTAAGTTTAGCTATAAAAAGGTACAGAGAAGGCACTGGAAACCCTGGAAAAGAGGTTCTCAAAAAGAGGGCAGCACAGTAGTTAGCACTGCTGCCTCACAGTGTCATGGACCTGGGTTCAATTCCCGGCTTGGGTCACTGTCTGTGTGGAGTTTGCACGTTCTCTCCGTGTCTGCGTGGGCTTCCTCCGGGTGCTCCGGTTTCCTCCCACGCTCCAAAGATGATTGAAGATCAGATCATAGAATTCCTACAGTGCTGAAGGAGGCCGTTCGGCCCATTGGGTCTGCACTGACAATAATCCCACCCAGGCCCTATCCCCGTAACCCCACATATTTACCCCGCTAGTCCCTCTTGACTCTATGGGTCAATTTAGCATAGCCAACCAACATAACCCGCACATCACTGGATCCACCCAGATGTTCGGGTTAGGTGGATTGGCCATGCTAAAATGACCCTTAGTGTCAGGGGGATTAGCAGAGTAAATGCATGGGGATAGGGCCTGGGTTGGATTGTGGTCGGTGTAGACTTGATGGGCCAAATAGCCGCCTCCTGCACTGTAGGGATTCTATGGTTCTATGAAACTGTTAATAGTGATTGGGGAGTGAGGAAAGAGAGGTACACACACACACATGCACATACACGGATATGGAATCATTTACACCAGAGGTTGAAGGAGATCACATTGTGAGCTTCGAGAGAGTACGGTTTTGTCCCAAATCCTTTCCGTATCTCCTCTGCATATTCAATTCCACACATTGAATCCTTGGTGAGCAGCGAGTACTGCTTTATCAGTGTTAAGTTTCCAACTGCATAACCAATCTTAATCCTTGTGTAAATTGATGGCATCTTGACTGTTCTCATTGTTTTAGAAATTGGGCACCTTTCCATTTTATCATCTGGATTATGGATTTGGACTGGAAACAAATGGGCCTGCACTCAATACCTCCCTCCAACTAATGTAAACCTGGAACCTGAGGACATTTACAACAAAGGAGTCTTTTTTAGCCCATTTGAATTTACTAAAGGTCATCGACTTGTAACATTAACTCTTGTTTCTTTCCTCACACTCTGGTACCTACAGCACTCGCCCAGTAACTTAAAGGATTCCTTGCAGTGTTAGTCCAGTTTTTTTACTATTACCCCTAGAATTGTTGCCCCCCCACCTCTGTAATAAAACTGAGTCTTGAACTGTCTAGCTCTGCCTTTTGGGTGTCCAGATTCTAGACATTACAACCAAAAAACTGCTGGTCCACTCATGGAGGCTGTGGATCATGACTGGTTGTTGCAAGGAAACATGTTCTAGGCTCTGTTGCCTCAATAATCCAGCATCCGGTTCGAGTCTGCTTCCTCTGGGAACTGAGGAGTCCTGGCTTATGGAAGTCAAGTGGGATTCCCAAAACTGCA
Source organism: Mustelus asterias (assembly GCF_964213995.1). Lineage (NCBI taxonomy): Eukaryota > Metazoa > Chordata > Chondrichthyes > Carcharhiniformes > Triakidae > Mustelus > Mustelus asterias. The sequence continues at coordinate 15,973,542 of NC_135802.1, forward strand.
TTCCCTGTGAGTCTAATTTAAGAGTGCAGATAACAAGCAACCAGATGACCAAACAACCTTCTCATCACCAAATCATCCCTCGAGAAATTTCTGTTTGCACATTGATCTTTCCCCCAGAATTTTAATACCCAGCAGTTGTAACTTTACATTGAGTGGGGAGGATGCTCATAGCCGAGTTGGGCCGAATGACTCGCTTCTGTGCTGTAAGTGTTATGTAATAGAATTTATTACATGTAATCAAAAACAGATTGTGTGCCTTTGAAACTTGGCTATTGCTGCACATGTTGCTCAGAGATCAGTTTGTGGTTGTTACATCACCAGTTTGATTTCTCTGATCCAGTTCCTAGCACCCAACTATGTGCATTTTATGGAGATTGGCACAACACTCTGCCAGTCTCCTGCATGGCATACTAAAAGTGAAAGTCTTAAATAGTCACAAGAGTATCATAGAATCCCTACAGTACAGACGAAGGCCATTTGGCCCATCAAGTCTGCCCCAACTCTTACCCAAACCTACCCTGTATTTACCCCACTAACCCCCCTAACCTATATATCTTGGGACACTAAATGAATATTTCTCATCAGTATTTACTGTTGAAAAAAGCATGGATATTAGGTAACTTGGGGAAATAAATAGTGATGTCTTGAGGAGTGTCCATATAACAGAGGAGAAGGTGCTGGAAGTCTTAAAGCGCATCAAGGTAGATAAATCCCCAGGACCTGATGAAGTGTATCCCAGGACATTGCAGGTCCTCTAGCAGAGATATTTGAATCATTAACAGCCGCAGGTGAGGTGCCTGAAGATTGGAGGATGGCAAATGTTGTGCCTTTGTTTAAAAAGGGCAGCAGGGAAAAGCCTGGGAACTACAGGCCGGTGGGCCTCACATCTGTAGTGGGTGAGTTGTTAGAAAGTATTCTGAGAGACAGGATCTACAGGCAATTAGAGACGCAAAGACTGATTAGGGACACAGTCAGCATGGCTTTGTGATGGAAAATCATGTCTCACAAACTTGATTGAGTTTTTTGAAGGGGTAACTAAGAAGGTAGATGAGGGCAGTGCAGTTGATGTTGTCTACATGAACTTTAGCAAGGCATTTGACAAAGTACCGCATGGTAGGTTGTTGCATGAGGTTAAATCTCATGGGATCCAGGGTGAGGTATCTAAATGGATACAAAATTGGCTTGGTGACAGAAGACAGAGGGTGGTTGTAGAGGGTTGTTTTTCAAACTGGAGGCCTGTGACCAGCGGTGTGCCTCAGGGATTGGTGCTGGGTCCACTGTTATTTATCATTTATATTAATGATTTCGATGGGAATTTAAGAGGCATGGCAAGTAAGTTTGCAGATTACACCAAGATTGGTGCCACAGTGGACACCTAGGATTGCATTTCTAGGATTGCAACGGGGTCTTGATCAATTGGGCCAGTGGGCTGACGAATGGCAGGTGGAGTTTAATTTAGATAAAAGCGAGATGATGCATTTTGGTAGATCAAACCAGGGCAGGACAGGGGTACAGGTTCATAGCACCTTGAAAGTGGAGTCACAGGTGGACAGAGTGGTGCAGAAGGCATTCGGCATGCTTGGTTTCATTGGTCAGAACATTGAATACAGGAGTTGGGGCATCTTGTTGAAGTTGTACAAGACATTGGTGAGGCCACACTTGGAATTCTGTACAGTTCTGGTCACCCTATTATAGAAAGGATATTATTAACTAGAAAGAGTGCAGAAAAGATTTACTGGGATGCTACCGGGACTTGATGGTTTGAGTTATAGGGAGAGGCTGGATAGACTGGGACTTTGTTCTCTGGAACGTAGAAGGCTGAGGGGTGATCTTATAGAAGTCTATAAAATAATGAGGGGCATAGGTCAGCTAGATAATCAATATCTTTTCCCAAAGGTAGGGGAGTCTAAAACAAGAGGGCATAGGTTTAAGGTGAGAGGGGAGAGATACAAAAGGGTCCAGAGGGGCAATTTTTTCACACACAGGGTGGTGAGTGTCTGGAACAAGCTACCAGAGGTAGTAGTTGAGGCGGATACAATTTTGTCTATTAAAAAGCATTTAGATAGTTACATGGGTAAGATGGGCAGAAAGGGACATGGGCCAAACTCGGGCAATTGGGACTAGCTTAGGGGTTAAAAAAGGGGTGGCATGGACAAGTTGGGCCGAAGGGCCTGTTTCCATGCGGTGAACCTGTATGACTATGGGCAAACTTAGCATGGCCAATCAACCTAACCTGAATATCTTTGGAGTGTTGGAGGAAACCCACGCAGACACGGGGAGAATGTGCAAACTCCACACAGACAGTGACCCGAGGCCGGAATTGAACCCGGGTCCCTGGCACTGTGAGGCAGCAGTGCCAACTACTGTGCCACCGTGCTGCCCCACTTCTGTATCAATGAGGGAGATTGCTGTGAAAGTGATTAGTGCAATCAGTCCTGCGCCCGTATGAAAAGCCACTGGAATTCAGTCTGATTTCAGTGCAGGTTTTATTTAGTGGAGGTTTGTAACAACAGTATTGAATACTACAGTAAACGGAGACAGTGTGGCTATCTGAGCTCCTGGTTCTGGATTACTGCAGTCAGTGCAGGTTGACTAATGCTACTTGCAAGGCCCTTGGCCGGTCAGTTCAATGTCTGCAAGTCTTGCTTTCGATACTGCTCACTAAGCAAGGCGAATGACGTGCTGTGGCAAAATGGTGATCCCGAGAATTTTCTGTTCCAGGTAAACATCCATCCCTTCGCTCTGACTGCTCTTCCTGGGGACATTGTCAATGCTCCATCGTCAGTACCTGTTGGAAGGACAAGACCGATGGTAAAACTGGCTTCTTAGTTTTTTAAAGTTTATTTATTCGTGTCCTAAATAGTCTTACATTCACACTGCAATGAAGTTACTGTGGAAATCCCATAGTCGCCACATTCCGGCGCCTGTCCAGGTACACTGAGGGAGAATTTAGTATGACCAATCCACCTAACCAGCACGTCTTTCAGACTGTGGGGGGAAACCGGAGCACCCGGACGAAACCCACGCAGACACGGGGAGAACGTGCAGACTCCGCACAGACAGTGACCCAAGCTGGGAATTGAACCCGGATCCCTGGCGCTGTGAGGCAGCAGAGCTAACCGCTGTGTCACCATGCCACCCAAGGCCGTGTCACCTCCATGGTCTTAGTATCAACCATCAACTGCTTCATTGCTAAGGCGCACTCCCATCACCCTCTACTCCCTGCTCCAGGGAATGGTCCTAACCACTGGCTTCTCTTGCCTTTTTATTTCAGAGGCCCCAACTCAGGTAACATACTGTGGTTCACCCCAGTGATCTGGCAAGCAGCTTTTGTTCAGGCCTTGACTAATATTGCTGTGCTAGTGACCATGGTTAACTTTCCATCCCTCCCAGACACGCTATATGTGTACGGGCTGCAATATCTGGTTTTCTAGACTGGCTGTACATCAGGAAAGGAAGGAAAGCAATTGTACAAAAGCAAGTAATACAGATACTGGTAATCTGACATAAAAACAGAATGCTGGAAATACACAACAAGTGTGGCAGCAGCTGTTTGGGGGGGAGGTGGGGGGCAGGAACAGTGTTGACGTTTTGTCAACTGGGAAAAGTTTTAAAATGTTATAAATTTTGAGCACATGAAAGGTAGGCGAGGATGGGTAGAAGAACAGAAGGGAAGGTCTGTGATAGGGGCTGAGCTGCCGGCGTTGGACTGGGGTAAACACAGTAAGAAGTTTAACAACACCAGGTTAAAGTCCAACAGGTTTATTTGGTAGCAAAAGCCACACAAGCTTTCGAGGCTCTAAGCCCCTTCTTCAGGTGAGTGGGAATTCTGTTCACAAACAGAACTTATAAAGACACAGACTCAATTTACATGAATAATGGTTGGAATGCGAATACTTACAACTAATCCAGTCTTTAAGAAACAAAACAATGGGAGTGGAGAGAGCATCAAGACAGGCTAAAAAGATGTGTATTGTCTCCAGACAAGACAGCCAGTGAAACTCTGCAGGTCCACGCAACTGTGGGAGTTACAAATAGTGTGACATAAACCCAATATCCCGGTTGAGGCCGTCCTTGTGTGTGCGGAACTTGGCTATCAGTTTCTGCTCAGCGACTCTGCGCTGTTGTGTGTCGCGAAGGCCGCCTTGGAGAACGCTTACCCGAATATCAGAGGCCGAATGCCCGTGACCGCTGAAGTGCTCCCCAACAGGAAGAGAACAGTCTTGCCTGGTGATTGTCGAGCGGTGTTCATTCATCCGTTGTCGCAGCGTCTGCATAGTTTCCCCAATGTACCATGCCTCGGGACATCCTTTCTTGCAGCGTATCAGGTAGACAATGTTGGCCGAGTTGCAAGAGTATGTACCGTGTACCTGGTGGATGGTGTTCTCACGTGAGATGATGGCATCTGTGTCGATGATCCGGCACGTCTTGCAGAGGTTGCTGTGGCAGGGTTGTGTGGTGTGACTCATGGTGAACAATCACTGAAACAACTCTATGATGACATCAACAAGTTCCATCCCACCATCAGGCTCACCATAGACTACTCTCCGGAATCGGTTGCATTCTTGGACACGCGCATCTCCATTAAGGACGGTCACCTCAGCACCTCACTGTACCGCAAGCCCACGGATAACCTCACGATGCTCCACTTCTCCAGCTTCCACCCTAAACACGTTAAAGAAGCCATCCCCTACGGACAAGCCCTCCGTATACACAGGATCTGCTCGGATGAGGAGGATCGCAACAGACACCCCCAGACGCTGAAAGATGCCCTCATAAGAACAGGATATGGCGCTAGACTCATTGATCAACAGTTCCAACGTGCCACAGCGAAAAACCGCACCGACCTCCTCAGAAGACAAACACGGGACACAGTGGACAGAGTACCCTTCGTTGTCCAGTACTTCCCCGGAGCGGAGAAGCTACGGCATCTGCTCCGGAGCCTTCAACATGTCATTGATGAAGATGAACATCTCGCCAAGGCCATCCCCACACCCCCACTTCTTGCCTTCAAACAACCGCACAACCTCAAACAGACCATTGTCCGCAGCAAACTACCCAGCCTTCAGGAGAACAGTGACCAAGACACCACACAACCCTGCCACAGCAACCTCTGCAAGATGTGCCGGATCATCGACACAGATGCCATCATCTCACGTGAGAACACCATCCACCAGGTACACGGTACATACTCTTGCAACTCGGCCAACGTTGTCTACCTGATACGCTGCAAGAAAGGATGTCCCGAGGCATGGTACATTGGGGAAACTATGCAGACGCTGCGACAACGGATGAATGAACACCGCTCGACAATCACCAGGCAAGACTGTTCTCTTCCTGTTGGGGAGCACTTCAGCGGTCACGGGCATTCGGCCTCTGATATTCGGGTAAGCGTTCTCCAAGGCGGCCTTCGCGACACACAACAGCGCAGAGTCGCTGAGCAGAAACTGATAGCCAAGTTCCGCACACACAAGGACGGCCTCAACCGGGATATTGGGTTCATGTCACACTATTTGTAACTCCCACAGTTGCGTGGACCTGCAGAGTTTCACTGGCTGTCTTGTCTGGAGACAATACACATCTTTTTAGCCTGTCTTGATGCTCTCTCCACTCCCATTGTTTTGTTTCTTAAAGACTGGATTAGTTGTAAGTATTCGCATTCCAACCATTATTCATGTAAATTGAGTCTGTGCCTTTATAAGTTCTGTTTGTGAACAGAATTCCCACTCACCTGAAGAAGGGGCTTAGAGCCTCGAAAGCTTGTGTGGCTTTTGCTACCAAATAAACCTGTTGGACTTTAACCTGGTGTTGTTAAACTTCTTATAGGGGCTGAGGGCAGGAGAGATTAAATAACAAGAGGTTTTATTGGACAAGAGTGTTAATGGGACAAGTAAAGAAACAAAAGATGTGTCCGGAAGAGGTGTGAATGACAGGATCATGAATAGTTGCCACCCCAAAAGCAATGTTTATTTATTCTTTTTTTGTCATTCATTCGTGGGACATGGGCGTCACTGGCTGGCCAGCATTTATTGCCCATCCCTATTTGCCCTTGTTCAAAGGACAGTTGAGAGTCAACCACATTGCTGTGGCTCTGGAGTCACATGTAGGCCAGACCGAGTAAGGACGGCAGACTTCCTTCCCTAAAAGACATTAGTGAAACAGATGGGTTTTTCCGACAATCGACAATGATTTCATGGTCACCAGTAGATTCTTAATTTGGAATATTTTTTCTTGAATTCAAATTCCACTACCTGTCTTGGCGGAATTCGAACCCAAGTCCCCAGAACATTAGTTGAGTTTCTGGATTAATTGTCTAGTGATAATACCACTAGGCCATCGCCTCCCATCAACTGGGAAAAATTTTAAAACGTTATAGATTTTGAGCTTGTGAGAGGTGAAGGAAGGATCGCAAGGAGAACAAAAGGGCAGATCTGTGATAGTGTTGAGGGCGGGAGAGATTAAATAACAAGAGGGCAGAGGTTAAGATCTAGAGTTGTGGAATTCATGTTAAATTAAATCCATAAGGCTGTAAACATGCTGAGTTGAGCTTATGTTGAGCTTCATTAGAACATGGCAAACATGCCAAAATCAGAGAGCTTGCAACCAGTCACCTGTCATTTTAAGCATCCACCTTGCTCCCAATTTTGACCCCAGCATTCTTCATTTGTATTGAGAAAAATATTTGTATTTTCAACTCAATTAGTAACAGTCATCTCTAGCAGCAAGTTGCGGGGTTTAAATGCCACACCAGTACCTGAGTGCATAATCTAGACAAGGTTGGTGGCATAGTGGACAGTGAAGAAGATTGTCTAGGGATTTTGATCAATTGGGCCAGTGGGCTGATGAATGGCAGTTGGAGTTTAATTTAGATAAATGCAAGGTGATGCATTTTGGTAGATTAAACCAGGGCAAGGCCTACTCACTTAATGTTATGGGAGAGTTATAGAACAAAGAGATCCAGGAGTGCAAGTTCATAGCACCTTGAAAGTGGAGTCACGGTGGACAGAGTGGTGAAGAAGGCATTCAGCATGCTTGGTTTCATTGGTCAGAACATTGAATACAGGAGTCGGGACGTCTTGTTGAAGTTGTACAAGACATTGGTAAGGCCACACTTGGAATACTGTGTACAGTTCTGGTCACCCTATAGGATATTAGTAAAGTAGAAAGAGTGCAGAAAAGATTTACTAGGAAGCTACCGGGACTTGATGGTTTGAGTTATAAGGAGAGGCTGGATAGACAGAGACTGGGACTTTTTTCTCTGGAGCACAGAAGGCTTAGGGGTGATCTTATAGATATCTATTAAAAAATGAGGGGCAGAGATAAGGTAGATAGTCAACATCTTTTCCCAAAGATAGGGGAGTCTAAAACTAGAGGGCATAGGTTTAAGGTGAGAGGGGGGAGGTGCAAAAGGGTCCAGAAAGGCTATTTTTTTCACAGAGGGTGGTGAGTGTCTGGAACAAGCTGCCGGAGGTAGTAGTAGAGGCAGGTACAATTTTGTCTTTTAAAAAGCATTTAGACAGTTACATGGGTAAGATGGGTTTAGAGGGATATGGGCCAAGCGCAGGCAATTGGGATTAGCTTAATGGTAAAAACTGGGCAGCATGGACAAGTTGGGCCGAAGGGTCTGTTTCCAAGCTGTAGACCTCTATGGCTCTATGACCAAGTATTGTACTGGAGAGATTTTGTCAACCTTGCAGCCACTATATTGTCAGTTGGGCCTCAGTGGGTGGCACTACTGCCTGTGAAGCAAGTCCTACTCCCAAAGACTTGTACACAAAATCTAGGCTGCCACTCGGTGCAATACTAAGGGACAGCTACACTAGTGGAAGTGCCATCTTTCAGTTGAAATGTTAAATGAGGTCTCCTGTAAGCAGACGCAAAAAATCCCAGTGCACTGGTCCCATTTACAAGATGCATTGCAGCAACTCACCAAGGTTCCTTAGGCAGCACCTTCCAATCCCATGACCACTTCCAACTAGAATGGCAAGAGCAGCAGATACCTGGAAACACCACCACCTAGAGGTTCTCCTCCAAGCCATTCACCATCCTGACTTGAAAATATATCACCATTCCTTCACTGTCGCAGAGTCAAAATCCTGGAACTCCCTCCCTGACAGTCGTGTGGGTGTACCTACACCTCAGGGACTGCAGCGGTTCAGGAAGGCAGCTCACCACCACCTTCTGAAGGGCAACAAGCGAAGGGCAATAAATGCTGGTCTAGCCAGTGACATCCAGTAAATTTTAAAGAAAGAACAGGAAAGTTCTTTCCTCACCCCCTTTTACCCTGGCCAATATTTATCCATTAATCAGCAGCATTTTATAAACCCGCTATTTAATTTCTGTTTGTGGGAATGAATTGTCTGCCAAGTTCTTCAGTGGCTTCACTTCAAAAGTCCTCCATTGGTTGTAAAGTGCTTTGGGATGCTCTGGGGTCACATAGAAACATAGAAGATAGGAGCAGGAGGAGGCCAGTTGGCCCTTCGAGCCTGCTCCACCATTCATCACGATCATGGCTGATCGTCCAACTCAGCAGCCTAATCCTGCTTTCTCCCCATAACCTTTGATCCCATTCACCCCTCGTCACAAAGCGCGAGTCTTTCTACACAATGAAGGGGAGGGGAGGGAGGAGTTCTTAAAGCATTCTGGCCAACAATCTTCCTTCAATCGTCATTAAACCCATTCTCATAGAAATCATCATAGAAACCCTACAGCACAGAAAGAGGCCATTCGGCCCATCGAGTTGCACCGACCACAATCCCACCCAGGCCCTACCCCCAAATCCCCACATATTTTTTACCCACTAATCCCTCGAACCTACGCATCTCAGGACACTAAGGGCAATTTTAGCATGGCCAATCAACCTAACCCGCACATCTTGGACTGTGGGAGGAAAGCACCCGGAGGAAACCCATGCAGACACGAGGAGAACGTGCAAACTCCACACAGACAGTGACCCAAGCCGGGAATCGAACCCAGGTCCCTGGAGCTGTGAAGCAGCAGTGCTAACCACTATGCTACCGTGCCGCCCCCATCCTCCCCCATCCACAAAAAAAATTCCTTCAATCATCCGCGTCCCAAAAATAAAGATTACTTAACCATTCACATAGAATCCTGACAGTGCAGAAGAGGCCATTCAGCCCATCGAATCTGTACTGGCTCTCTGACAGAGTCTCTTACCCAGGCTCTTTCTCCAACCCTATCCCCCCCCCCCGTAACCTCACACATTTCCTATGGTTAATCCATCCAACCTACACCTCTTGGGACACTAAGGGGCAATTTACCACAGCCAATCTTTCCAACCCGCACATCTTTGGGTAGCAAAGTTGTAACATTTATGAAGGCAGGTTTCGGAGCGCAATTCCACCCACCTCGAAACTTTCCTGGGGCTCACTCTGTTTGGCAGTCTGTACTGGGTGAAGTCGGGAGGTAGACTCGCGGTGATTGTGGAAGACCTGTTGCTAATGTTTGGCTGCAGGGAGGAGACTGACACCCTCTCTGTCCTCTCGCTGCTGCCACTCCATTCTTGCTGAGAGGGGATTGCACTCGTGTTGGACATCCTCGAGGAGGTAGATACTCCCGACTTCCTCAGAACTTTCTTGGTTGCGTTGAGGTTTTTGGGTACATGTTGCTTCTTCTTCCTGGAGTTAGCTTGGTGGCTGTGCTCTCCTCTGACCCCAGAGTTGTTGGTCAAAGAGCAGAGGGATCCCAGGGAGTGTCGATGCTGCACTGAGCTTGGGGTTGGGGCAGGAATGGATTTCTTCGGCTGTAACAGAGTAAAGTTTATATGGTTTTAGTTTTCTTTCCCAGGTACAGTATTTTGTGTTTGAACTGATTTATTATTGTCACATGTATTAGTATACAGTGAAAAGTATTGTTTCTTGTGCTCTATACAGACAAAGCATACCGTTCATAGAGAAGTAAAGGAGAGAGTGCAGAATGTAGTGTTACAATCATAGCTAGGGTGTAGAGAAACATCAACTTAATGCAAGGTAGGTCCATTCAAAAGTCTGATGGCAGCAGGGAAGAAGCTGTTCTTGAGTCAACTGGTACGTGACCTCAGACTTTTGTATCTTTTTCCCGATGGAAGAAGGTGGAAGAGAGTATGTCCGGGGTGCGTGGGGTCCTTAATTATGCTGTCTGCTTTGCTGAGGCAGCTGGAAGTGTAGACAGAGTCAATGGATGGGAGGCTGGTTTGTGTGATGGACTGGGCTACATTCACGACCTTTTGTAGTTTCTTGCAATCTTGATACAACCAGAAAGAATGCTTTACATGGTGCATGTTGGTATTTGTTAGAGAGTCAGGGACATTAGTAGTTATGGTAGTGGACAAGTAATCCAGAAATTTGGGACTAATGGTCGAGAGGAATAAACAACTTTAATTCAATTAATTAAATTGGAATAATTTGGAACTACCAAATTATTGTTTAAAAAAAATCCCTTCAGAGGGTCAAATTTACGTGTGAATTATACTGTAAATGGCAGAACCCTTAGGAACATTAACGTACAGGGGATCTGGGTGTGCAAGTCCACAGTTCCTAAAAGTGGCAACACAGGTGGCCAAGGTGGTTAAGAAGGCACATGGCATGTTCGTCTTCATCAGCCGGGGCATTGAGTACAGGAGTTGGGAAATCATGTTACAGCTATATAAAATCTTGATTAGGCTGCATTTGGAGTATTGCGTGCAGTTCTGGTCACCACACTATCAGAAAGATGTGAAGCTTTGGAGAGAGTGCAAAGAAGGTTCACCAGGATGTTGTCTGGTCTCGAGGGTGTTGGCTATGAAGAGAGATTGAATAAATTAGGATTGTTTTCACTGGAAAGACGGAGACTGAGGGGCGACCTGATAGAGGTCTACAAAATTATGAGGGGCATAGACAGAATGGATAGTCAGAGGCTTTTTCCCAGGGCGGAAGTGTCAATTACAAGGAGACACAGGTTCAAGGTGAGAGGGGGAAAGTTTAAGGGAGATGTGCGGGGGATGTTTTTCACGCAGAGGGTGGTGGGTGCTTGGAACGTGCTGCCAGAGGAGGTGGTGGAAGGAGGCACATTAACAACATTTAAGAGGCATCTGGATGGGTACATGAAAAAGGAGGGAATAGAGGGATACAGACCTACGCATCTTGGAATGCCAAGGGGCAATTTACCATGGCCAATCCCCCTAACCTGCATATCATGGGACTTTTCACTAACATCTGTGGTCTTACAACTACCAAGAAGGACAAGGGCATATGAACACCACCCTGACTTTGAAATATATCATCACAGTGTCAAAATCCTGGAACTCCCTCCCTAATAGCACTGTGGATGTACATTCACTGCAGAGATTGCAGCAGTTCAAGTTGGTAGCTCACCATCATCTTCTCAAGGAGCATGGGAGATTGGCAATAAATGCTGGCCTTGCCTGTGACACCTCTGAATGAATTTTGAAACCAACAATTATAAATCATTGCTGTCTGTCTAGTCACTACGGTGCCGATTATCGTGACAATGATTCCTGGTCTGTATTGATCTCGCTGCTTTCAGTCGAGCCAGCGGGAATGATACCAAAAACCACCTCAATATATCTGGGTTAGGCGGAGGGAAAATGATGAGGTGAGTACGTGCTGCTCCTTACAAACATGTGAGACCTTCCTGTGAGGGGTAAATGGTTGACCAACCTCCCAATACTTTTACCATCAGAGCCTGCACCCAGAAATGGAGCGGTTCATATGAGATATTAACCTGATGCCCCATCCACCCTCTGAGTGGCACTAAAAGATCCCACAACACAATTTGAATTCAAAGCAGGGCAGTTTCCCTGGTGTCACAGCCAATATCTATCCTGAAATCAACATTGTCAAAACAGATCATTTCACTGGGACCTTGCCAGCTACATATTGGTGGCTGTGTTTCATACATTGCTCTAGTGACCATACTTCCAAAGCACTTTGGTTGTAAGTGCATTAGAACACCCTGAAGCCATCATAAGAGCTGGATAGTGAGCGACCTGTGCCACATGTGTCACTGACATTGGTCTGATTTGTGGATTGAGTCAGAGAGATATGCAGCACAAAAAAGGCCCTTCGGCCCAATGCGTCCATGCCTGTCAAAAACAACCACCTAACTATTCTAATCACATTTTCCTGCACTTGGTCCGTAGTCTTCTATGCCTTGGCAACGCAAGTGTACATCTAACTACTTCTTAAATGTTATGAGGGTCTCTCCCTCCACCACCCTTTCAGGCAGTGAGTTCCAGACACCCAACACCCTCTGGATGAAAACATTTTTCCTCACATTCCCCCCTCAACCTCCTGCCCTTTACCTTAAATTTATGCATCCTTGACACTGATCCCTCCAGCAAGGGGAAAGGCTTCTTCCTGTCCACTCTATCTATGCCCCTTGTAATTTTATACATCTCAATCTCCTCTGCTCCAAGGAAAACAACCCCAGTCATGCCAATTTCCCTTCATAACGCAAACTCTCCAGCCCAGGCCATATCGTGATAAATCTCCTCCACCCCCTTTCTAGTGTTATCACATCCCTCCCATACTATGGATTCCAGAACTGCACACAATGCTCTAGCTGTGGCCTAATGAACATTTTATATAGTTCCCATATAACCTCCCAGCTCTTAAACTCTATGCCTCGGTTAATAAGGGCAAGTATACCATATGTCTTCTTATCCACCTGTCCTGCTACCTTAAGAGATTGGTGTACATGTACACCATGATCCCTCTGATCCTCAGTGCTTCCCAGGGTCCTGTCATTCATCATGTGTTCCCTTGCCTTGTTTGTCCTGCCCAAGTGCATCACCTCACACTTATCCGGATTGAATTCCATTTGCCAGTGATCAGCCCATCAGACCAGCCCACCTCACCCCTCCATCAGTGGCCAAGGCTTTATACTCCGTGACCCTTGAACACTCTCCCTTAAATCTCTTCCCATTCTCCTGTTACCAACATTTTCCTAAAACCAGTTCTGTGGACCATGATTTTGCTTAACATTATGAAGTGCTGCATAACCTGAAAGAGTATACGTACATGCATGTGCCATACATATGTACACGGGTGCAAGTTATACATTTCTTCCCATCTTACCTTTTTATTTATAACATAAAATATCTCGTGCACTGGAACAAAAATGGCAAAGTTCTCGTAACACTGGAAATATCTCTTTCCTTCAAATGTGCCGTCATGCTGCCCGCCTGCAATCCAAACAGACATTGAGAAACTTAACAATAGGCAATATAACATGTGTACTGTATGGATACTCTGTTCATAGAACATAGAACAGTACAGCACAGAACAGGCCTTTTGGCCCACGATGTTGTGCCGAGCTTTATCTGAAACCAAGATCAAGCTATCCCACTGCCCATCATCCTGGTGTGCTCCATGTGCCTATCCAATAACCGCTTAAATGTTCCTAAAGTGTCTGACTCCACTATCACTGCAGGCAGTCCATTCCACACCCCAACCACTCTCTGCGTAAAGAACCTACCTCTGATATCCTTCCTATATTTCCCACCACGAACCCGATAGTTATGCCCCCTTGTAATAGCTCCATCCACCCGAGGAAATAGTCTTTGAACGTTCACTCTATCTATCCCCTTCATCATTTTATAAACCCCTATTAAGTCTCCCCTCAGCCTCCTCCGCTCCAGAGAGAACAGCCCTAGCTCCCGCAACCTTTCCTCATAAGACCTACCCTCCAAACCAGGCAGCATCCTGGTAAATCTCCTCTGCACTCCTTCCAGCGCTTCCACATCCTTCTTATAGTGAGGTGACCAGAACGGCACACAATATTCCAAATGTGGTCTCACCAAGGTCCTGTACAGTTGCAGCATAACCCCACGGCTCTTAAACTCCAACCCCCTGTTAATAAAAGCTAACACACTATAGGCCTTCTTCACAGCTCTATCCACTTGAGTGGCAACCTTTAGAGATCTGTGGATATGGACCCCAAGATCTCTCTGTTCCTCCACAGTCTTCAGAACCCTACCTTTGACCCTGTGATCCACATTTAAATTTGTCCTACCAAAATGAATCACCTCACATTTATCAGGGTTAAACTCCATTTGCCATTTTTCAGCCCAGCTTTGCATCCTATCTATGTCTCTTTGCAGCCTACAACACCCCTCCACCTCATCCACTACTCCACCAATCTTGGTGTCATCAGCAAATTTACTGATCCACCCTTCAACCCCCTCCTCTAAGTCATTAATAAAAATCACAAAGAGCAGAGGACCAAGCACTGACCCCTGTGGCACTCCGTTAGCAACCTGCCTCCAGTCCGAAAATTTTCCATCCACCACCACCCTCTGTCTTCGATCAGACAGCCAGTTACCTATCCAATCGGCCAACTTTCCCTCTATCCCACACCTCCTCACTTTCATCATAAGCCGACCATGGGGGACCTTATCAAACGCCTTACTAAAACCCATGTATATGACATCAACTGCCCTACCTTCATCAACACACTTAGTTACCTCCTCAAAAAATTCAATCAAATTTGTGAGGCAAGACTTCAATTACAACTGTGGGGAAATAAATTATTTGCTCTAGTTTAGCATGCTACCAATTTCAATTAGAAATGTAGCACCGGAACGGTGATCCAGGTTTAATCTGGAATATGCAGCCCTGTGGGCCTAAGAGCCAAATGCCTCTAGGTCTCCATTGATTTGATTTGACTTATTATTGTCACATGTGTTAACATACAGTGAAAAGTATCGTTTCTTGCGCGCTATACAAAGCATACCGTACATAGAGAAGGAAACGAGAGAGCGCAGAATGTAGTGTTACAATCATAGCTCGGGTGTAGAGAAAGATCAACTTAATGCAAGGTAGGTTCATTCAAAAGTCTGACAGCAGCAGGGAAGAAGCTGTTCTTGAGTCGGTTGGTACGTGACCTCAGACTTTTGTATCTTTTTCCTGACGGAAGAAGGTGGAAGAGAGAATGTCCGGGGTGCGTGGGGTCCTTAATTATGCTGGCTGCTTTTCCGAGGCAGTGTACACGGAGTCAGTGGGTGGGAGGCTGGTTTGTGTGATGGACTGGGCTACGTTCATGAACCTTTGTAGTTTCTTGCGGTCTTGCGATTTATATCCAACTGATAGCAGATCCTGAGATTTAGGCCCGTGTTTCCATGCCTCCTTCGTAGATTTCTTACAGTACTGAAGGAGGCCATTTGGCCCATCGAGCCTGTACCAACCATAATCCCATTCCCAGGCCCTATCCCCGTAACCCCATGTATTTACCCTGTTAATCCCCCTGACACTAAGAGGCAATTCTTTAGAGGGTTGTTCATACAGCTGTGATAGGGATGCTTAGCTTTGTTTGACAATTTTATGAGCTTACAACAAACTTTATCTTTGATAAAACAGAAAATGATGGAAAAACTCAGCAGGCCTGACAGCATTTGTCGAGAGAAAAACAGTTAACACTTCAATCAAATGACTCATCTTCAGCACTTTTATCTTCCTTTGAAATGGGGTTTCAATGCCTGTTTGTTTATTTGGACAAGAGGGGTTAAGAAGAGGATTAAAGTTTTTTTCAATTGGAGTATGACTGGCTGTGTTAGTTTTAGAAACATTAAGGGGGATTTTGAATGCCTGTTGCTTATTTTGAAAGTTTCATGAGCATTCCAAAGACTTGCCAGTAGTATTTTGGAGCTCATCATTACTGTACTTGGAGTTTACTGGATGATGGGGTACAGAGGGAACATTTTATTTATTTTATTTTTATTCATTCGTGGGACATGGGCGTCACTGGCTGGCCAGCATTTATTGCCCATCCCGACTTGCCCGAGGGCAGTTGAGAGTCAACCACATTGCTGTGGCTCTGGAGTCACATGTAGGCCAGACCAGGTAAGGATGGCAGATTTCCTTCCCTATAGGACATTAGTGAACCAGATGGGTTTTTACGACAATCGACAATGGTTTCATAGTCATCAGTAGACTCCTAATTCCAAGAATTAATCATGTGAATTGGGACATGGCCTAACAGATGTCATTTTCAGTATAGATTTAAGATTACACTTGTGCATCGGGTGAAGTTACTGTGCTTACTTGGCTCATCGAGTTCAACTCCCACAAAGACCGCATTGGCCATTCCGGAACCATCCAAATGGCCAACGTAGTGAGCAGTGCCTGACTTGTTGCCGTTGACGATCACATAATCATTTATGTTAATGGGAAGTTTCTGTCTGAAGAAGGATTGGAAAGAGAGGTTATCATACACGGGCCATCCCGCTCTGCTCAATGTTTGTTAAACATAAAAACTTAACAGCAAGAGAAGACCATTCAGCCCATCATCTGGAGTGCACTGGATTGACTGAGCCAGCAGCCCCTGGAAAGGGCCCAGGAAGCCTCTGCGCTGGGAGGGCATCCTCACTTATTGTATTCTCTGGGTTTCCCATCTGAGTTTCATCTGGATACTCATCCAGCCTCATCTGGATCACCAGCTGGAACGTATTTTAGTCCTGGTACACAATTGCTGGCCAGAATGGTCTTATCCTAACATAAAATTTCTATGCTTTAGTCTGCATCACCGTTACCCCTCCCCACACCCCCCTCCCTACGCCCCTCCCCCTCCCCACGCCCCTCCCCACGCCCCTCCCCCTCCCCACACCCCACGCCCCTCCCCCTCTCCACGCCCCTCCCCCTCCCCACGCCCCTCCCGCTCCCCACACCCCTCCCCCTCCCCACGCCCCTCCCCCTCCCCACACCCCTCCCCCTCCCCACGCCCTTCCCCCTCCCCACGCCCCTCCCCACGCCCCTCCCCCTCCCCACACTCTTCTGTTTCACCACGTCCCTCCCCCTGTCCACGCCCCTCCCCCTCCCCATGCCCCTCCCCCTCCCCACGCCCCTCCCCCTCCCCCTCCCCATGCCCCTCCCCTTCCCCACGCCCCTCCCCCTGTCCACACCCCTCCCCCTGTCCACGCCGCTCCCCCTGTCCACGCCCCTCCCCCTGTCCACGCCCCTCCCTCTCTCCACGTCCCTCCCCCTCTCCACGTCCCTCCCCCTCTCCACGTCCCTCCCCCTCTCCACGTCCCTCCCCCTCTCCACGTCCCTCCCCCTCTCCACGTCCCTCCCCCTCTCCACGTCCCTCCCCCTCTCCACGTCCCTCCCCCTCTCCACGTCCCTCCCCCTCTCCACGTCCCTCCCCCTCTCCACGTCCCTCCCCCTCTCCACGTCCCTCCCCCTCTCCACGTCCCTCCCCCTCTCCACGTCCCTCCCCCTCTCCACGTCCCTCCCCCTCTCCACGTCCCTCCCCCTCTCCACGTCCCTCCCCCCCTCCACGTCCCTCCCCCCCCTCCACGTCCCTCCCCCCCTCCACGTCCCTCCCCCCCTCCACGTCCCTCCCCCCCTCCACGTCCCTCCCCCCCTCCACGTCCCTCCCCCCCTCCACGTCCCTCCCCCCCTCCACGTCCCTCCCCCCCTCCACGTCCCTCCCCCCCTCCACGTCCCTCCCCCCCTCCACGTCCCTCCCCCCCTCCACGTCCCTCCCCCCCTCCACGTCCCTCCCCCCCTCCACGTCCCTCCCCCTCTCCACGTCCCTCCCCCTCTCCACGTCCCGCCCCCCCCTCTCCACGTCCCGCCCCCCCTCTCCACGTCCCGCCCCCCCTCTCCACGTCCCGCTCCCCCTCTCCACGTCCCGCCCCCCCTCTCCACGTCCCGCCCCCCCTCTCCACGTCCCGCCCCCCCTCTCCACGTCCCGCCCCCCCTCTCCACGTCCCGCCCCCCCCTCTCCACGTCCCGCGCCCCCTCTCCACGTCCCGCCCCCCCTCTCCACGTCCCGCCCCCCCTCTCCACGTCCCGCCCCCCCTCTCCACGTCCCGCCCCCCCTCTCCACGTCCCGCCCACCCTCTCCACGTCCCGCCCCCCCTCTCCACGTCCCGCCCCCCCTCTCCACGTCCCGCCCCCCCTCTCCACGTCCCGCCCCCCTCTCCACGTCCCGCCCCCCCTCTCCACGTACCGCCCCCCCTCTCCACGTCGCGCCCCCCCTCTCCACGTCCCGCCCCCCCCCTCCACGTTCCGCCCCCCCTCTCCACTTCCCGCCCCCCCTCTCCACGTCCCGCCCCCCCTCTCCACGTCCCGCCCCCCTCTCCACGTCCCGCCCCCCCCTCTCCACGTCCCGCCCCCCCTCTCCACGTCCCGCCCCCCCTCTCCACGTCCCGCCCCCCTCTCCACGTCCCGCCCCCCCTCTCCACGTCCCGCCCCCCCTCTCCACGTCCCGCCCCCCTCTCCACGTCCCGTCCCCCCTCTCCACGTCCCGCCCCCCCTCTCCACCCCGCCCCCCCTCTCCACCCCGCCCCCCCCTCTCCACCCCGCCCCCCCCCTCCACCCCGCCCCCCCCTCTCCACCCCGCCCCCCCCTCTCCACCCCGCCCCCCCCCTCTCCACCTCGCCCCCCCCTCCACCCCGCCCTCCCTACACCCCGCTCCCCCCCCCCCCCTCTCTATCTCACTTTCCCCCTTTAAGACTCTCCTCTCTGACCGAGCTTTTGGTCATTTGACCCAATATCACCATGTGTGACTCGGTGTTATGTTCTGCTTTCAAATGCTTCCCATGGAGGGCCTTGTGTTGTTACATTAAAGACACAATAATGTTGTGGTTGATTCGAATGCCACTGAGGCTGGAAATCCATTTACACGCCACGGGTTTACACGCATGATAAAGGTACCGAAACATCTGATAGGGTGAATGGAAATGAAATCAGGTGGAGGATAATGTGGGCCCCAGTTCAGTTTGGTCACTTTCCCACCGTACAGCATATATTATAACTCTTGACCCCACAAAGCTCATTATTAATATCAGTATGGTCTGTGAGAATAATGGGCCTTTCTTTAACCCTTATTGAACCAGGGTAATATTTTGTAACTATCCTTCTTGCTCTTTTCATTGAGCAGCCAATTCCAATTGCTGGTAGCTCTTTCTGTAGAAACAATCCCATTAGGAATTGCATTAAGACAGATAAAATACAGGGAGCGGAGTGGGAATCTTAGAATCCTACAGTGCAAAAGGAGGCCATTTGATCCATCGAGTCTGCACCGACAACAATCCCACCCAGGACCTATCCCCACAACCCTACATACTTACCCTCCGAATCCCATTGACACGAAGGGGCAATTTAGCATAGCCAATCAACCTAACCCGCGCATCTTTATGACTGTGGGAGGAAACCGGAGCGCCCAGACGATACCCACACAGATGCAGGGAGAATGTGCAGACTCCTCACAGACAGTGACCCAAGGCCGGAATTGAATCTGGGTCCCTGGCGCTGTGAGGCAGCAGTGCTAACCAACGTGCTGCCCTGAATGTTACACTGAATACACAGCACGGAAACAGGGCCTGGCCCAGCCAAATTTTCATGTCATCAGTTTCAGGATGTGGGCAATGTTGACGGGCGACATCCCGATCTGCGCCAGGGTGGCGTTATGGGCCTCCCCTGGGTAGCGAGTGCTTCCACCACGATGTAAGGTAAGGATTTGACCCAATGATTCCACAATCACTACAATGTCTGAATTCATGCCACGCCCTGTTCACCTGGGGTACGTTTGTTCATTGGTCTACATTGGCTCCTCTGAGGCAAATTCTCATCCTAGTTTACATATCCCTCCATGGTCTTGCCCCTCCCTATCTCTGTAATCTCCACCATCCCTCCATGGCCTCACTCGCTCCCTATCTCTGCAATCACTGCAGTGATAGTGGAGTCAGACACTTTAGAAACATTTAAGCGGTTATTGGATAGGCACATGGAGCACACCAGGATGATAGGGAGTGGGATAGCTTGATCTTGGTTTCAGATAAAGCTCGGCACAACATCGTGGGCCGAAGGGCCTGTTCTGTGCTGTACTGTTCTATGTTCTATGTTCTATCTCCTCCATCCCTCCATGGCCTCGCCCCCTCCCTATCTCTGTAATCTCCACCATCCCTCCATGGCCTCGCTCGCTCCCTATCTCTGCAATCTCCTCCATCCCTCCATGGCCTCGTCCTCTCCCTATCGCTGTAATCTCCTCCATCCCTCCATGGCCTCGCCCCCTCCCTATCGCTGTAATCTCCACCATCCCTCCATGGCCTCGCCCTCTCCTTATCGCTGTAATCTCCACCATCCCTCCATGGCCTCGCCCCCTCCCTATCTCTGCAATCTCCTGCATCCCTCCATGGCTTTGCTCCCTCCCTATCTCTGCAATCTCCTCCACCCAGTGATTCCACAATCACCCAGTCAGAAGGAAGTGTGGGGAAGCAGGGGTGAGTGACCTATTTTCTCTACAAGATGCAGCCCATTGCGGCTGTTCAAGACCTCTTCATAATGACAGGGCTGATGTTACACTGGGGGTGGGGGGGTCACATCCATCCAGCTTCAACAAAGGATCATTTGGACTCAATGTCAGCTCTTTTCTCTCCTTACGGATGTTGCCAGACCTGCTGAGGTTTTCCAGCATTTTCTCTATAGCTCACATCCATCCACTTGCTTCCAAAATGCGGTGGTTTAAACATCTTTTTTGGAGCCGCACTTTGCCCGTGAGAAGAGAGTGGACAAGAACTCACCTCTGCAAGTGCAGCAATAGTTCCATCTCTTTGTCATGGTCGCTGTGACCATTCGTCTGTTTGTAACTGCTAAAGAAGGAGCCGCAGCTGGAGCACTGGCAGCCCACCATGGGAAAAGGGAAGACGGAGCAACTCAAACTGGCATCCAGCTGATAATCAGGACTAAAGCAGAGAAGAAGAAAAGCACACTCAGCAAAGAGTGAAGAATAATCAACGCAACCAGAAATCAGTTATCACAACCCTACTTAAAGTAAATCCATAGAATCCCGACTGCAGGAGGCGTCCATTCAGCCCATCGAATTTGCACAGACCATGGTCGAATGGGCTAATTCTGCTCCTATATCTTATGGACCCCCCGAAAAAGCACTCCACCTCGGACCACTCCCCCACCTTATCCCCGTAACCCTGTGCATTGATCATGGCAATGTATCTAATCCGCACATCTTTGGATTGTGGGAGGAAACCGGAGTACCCGGAGGAAACCCATGCAGACAAGGGGAGAACGTGCAAACTCCACACAGTGACCCATGGCCAGAATCGAACCCAGGTCCCTGGCACTGTGAGGCAGCAGTGCTAATCACTGTGCCAACGTGCCACCCGGAATTATCTTTGATCTGCAGGTACAGCAAACCTGTGAACGACATCCACCCAACCCAACAGAACCAGGTCTACATCTCGTCAGTCACCATTTTTCTCATTTACATCTCAATTCCATACGTACGCCATATTGACAGTGTGTGTCCAGCACTGGGGCGGCACGGTGGCACAGCGGTTAGCACTGCTGCCTCACAACATCTGGGACCTGGGTTCAATTCCCGGCTTGGGTGACTGTCTGTGTGGAGTCTGCACATTCACCCCGTGTCTGTGTGGGTTTCCTCCGGGTGCTCCGGTTTCCTCCCACAGTCCGAAAGACGTGCTGGTTAGGTACCTTGGCCATGCTAAAATTCTCCCTCAGTGTACCCGAACAGGCACCGGAGTGTGGCGACAAGGAGATTTTCACAGTAACTTCATTGCAGTGTTAATGTAAGCCTACTTGTGACACAATAAACTTTAAACTTAAGCAAATCTGTACTTCACCTGCCTTCTCCTTTCATTGCTCCAAAATTATTCCCTTCATGGGGATTTATTATCTCTTCACTGCAATCCATCCTCCCCTCCCTTCCCACCCCTCTGCACTGTCATCCATCCACCATCCATTAGGTGTCAGCGATGGCACAGTTGTGACTGAATCAGGATGTTGCAGGTTCAAGTCCCACTTCGGAGACTTCGACACAAGTTTCAGGCTGATATTAGTCAGGATAGTCAGAAGCTTTTTCCCAGGGGGGAAGTGTCAATTACTAGGGGGCATAGGTTTAAGGTACGAGGGGCAAGGTTTAAAGGAGATGTACGAGGCAAGGTTTTTTACACAGAGGGTGGTGGGTGCCTGGGACTCACTGCTGGGGGAGGTAGTGGAAGCGGATACAATAGAGACTTTTAAGGGTCATCTGGACAAATACATGAATAGGATGGGAATGGAGGGATATGATCCCCGGAAGGGTAGGGGGTTTTAGTTAAGTCAGGCAGCATGGTCGGTGCAGGCTTGGAGGGCCGAAGGGCCTGTTCCTGTGCTGTAATTTTCTTTGTTCTCTTTGTTTGTTATTACCAGCGCAGTACTGAGGGAGTGTGGCACTGTTGGAGGTACTGTTTTTCAGATGCAGACATTAAACCAAGGCCTTGTCTGCTCCCTTCGGGTAAACATAAATGTTCCCATGGCACCTTCTCAAAACAAATCAGCCTGGGATTTCACCCTGAGCCCTATAGGGGAGAAAGATGCCCAGAGGCAGGAGACAGGCTTTGAATACTCAATGAATTATTTGTATCAGTGTTTACTGGAGGAGGAGGAATCTGACAAAATATTGGCAGGAGCAGAGATGTGAGAAGTAATGGATAGAGTACAAATGGAGAGGGAAGGGGGCGGCACAGTGGTTAGCACTGCTGTCTCACAGCGTCAGGGACCCAGGTTAGATTGCAGCCTTGGGTCACTGTCTGTGTGGAGTCTGACCATTCTCCCCATGTCAGCGTGGGTTTCCTCCGGGTGCTCTGGTTTCCTCCCACACTCCAAAGATGTGCAGGTTAGGTGGATTGGCCATGCTAAATTGCCCCTTCGTGTCTCAAGAAGGATAGGTTGGGGGGTTAGCAGTGGGGTTACAGGAAGAGGGCCTGGTTGGATTGTTATCGGTATAGACCTGATGGACCGAATGGCCTCCTTCTGCACTATCGGGATTCTATGATTCTGAGGTACTGGAAAGGCTGGCAAGACTTTGGATGAAGACCAACCACCTGGTCTGGGTGGCTTGCAACCCAGGTGCTGAAGGAAGTGAGGGTGGAGATAGCAAAGGAATTGCCCTAATCTTTCAGTCTTCAGTAGATATGGGGGAGGCCCCAGAGTATTGGAGATTGCCAAATCTAACAACTTTATTCAAGACATGATTATAAGGACAGTCCAGCAACTACAAGCCTAACAGTGGATAAACAATAAGTTTATTTATTAGTTTCACAAGTAGGCTTACATTAACATTGCAATGAAGTTACTGTGAAAATCCCCGAGTCGCCACACTCCGGCGCCTGTTTGGGTACACTGACGGAGAATTTAGCATAGCCAATGCACCTAACCAGCACGTCTTTCAGACTGTGGGAGAAAACTGGAGCACCCGGAGGAAACCTACACAGACATAGAACATAGAACATTAC
The DNA here is from genome assembly GCF_964213995.1 of Mustelus asterias. Lineage (NCBI taxonomy): Eukaryota > Metazoa > Chordata > Chondrichthyes > Carcharhiniformes > Triakidae > Mustelus > Mustelus asterias. The sequence goes on from NC_135802.1 coordinate 15,996,796, forward strand.
AGCGCAGTACAGGCCCTTTGGCCCTCGATGTTGCGCCGACCTGTGAAACCAATCTAAAGCCCATCTAACCTACACTATTCCAATATCATCCATATGTTTATCCAATGACCATTTAAATGTCCTTAATGTTGGCGAGTCCACGACTGTTGCAGGCAGGGCATTCCACGCCCTTACTACTCTCTGAGTAAAGAACCTACCTCTGACATCTGTCCTATCTATCACCCCTCAATTTAAAGCTATGTCCCCTCGTGCTAGCCATCACCATCCGAGGAAAAAGGCTCTCACTGTCCATCCTATCTAATCCTCTGATCATCTTGTATGCCTCTATTAAGTCACCTCTTAACCTTCTACTCTCTAGCGAAAACAGCCTCAAGTCCCTCAGCCTTTCCTCATAAGACCTTCCCACCATACCAGGCAACATCCTAGTAAATCTCCTCTGCACCCTTTCCAATGCTTCCACATCCTTCCTATAATGTGGCGACCAGAACTGTACGCAATACTCCAAGTGCGGCCGCACCAGAGTTTTGTACAGCTGCAACATGACCTCATGACTCCAAAACTCAATCCCTCTACCAATAAAAGCTAACACACTGTACGCCTTCTTAACAACCCTATCAACCTGGGTGCCAACTTTCAGGGATCTATACACATGGACACCGAGATCTCTCTGCTCATCCACACTACCAAGTATCTTACCATTAGCCCAGTACTCTGTATTCCTGTTACTCCTTCCAAAGTGATTCACCTCACACTTTTCCGCATTAAACTCCATTTGCCACCTCTCAGCCCAGCTCTGCAGCTTATTTATGTCCCTCTGTAACCTGCAACATCCTTCTGCACTGTCCACAACTCCACCAACTTTAGTGTCATCCGCAAATTTACTAACCCATCCTTGTACGCCCTCATCCAGGTCATTAATAAAAATGTCAAACAGCAGTGGCCCCAAAACAGATCCTTGCGGTACACCACTAGTAACTGAACTCCAGGATGAACATTTCCCATCAACCACCGCCCTCTGTCTTCTTACAGCTAGCCAATTTCTGATCCAAACCGCTAAATCACCCTCAATCCCATGCCTCCGTATTTTCTTCAATAGCTTACCGTGGGGAATCTTATCAAACGCTTTACTGAAATCCATATACATCACATCAACTGCTTTACCCACATCCACCTCTTTGGTCACCTTCTCAAAGAACTCAATAAGGTTTGTGAGGCACGACCTACCCTTCACAAAACCGTGTTGACTATCCCTAATCAAATTATTCCTTACTAGATGATTATAAATCCTATCTCTTATAATCCTTTCCAAAACTTTGCCCACGACAGAAGTAAGGCTCACTGGTCTATAATTACCAGGGTTGTCTCTACTCCCCTTCTTGAACAAGGGGACAACATTTGCTATCCTCCAGTCTTCTGGCACTATTCCTGTAGACAATGACGACATAAAGATCAAAGCCAAAGGCTCTGCAATCTCCTCCCTAGCCTCACCATTCAAATTTATTGGGCAAAACAAAAACCTTCCTGTCACATGGGGAGAACATGCAAACTCCACACAGACAGTGACCCAAGCCAGGAATCGAACCCAGGTCCCTGGCGCTGTGAAGCAGCAGTGCTAACCACTGTGCCACTGTGTCACCCCAGAAAAAAAATCAGGTAAATAAACTGTTGTGTATGTGGTGTCGGTCTCTTTAAGTCAGGACAACAGAAGTGAGTCACCTGACTTGAGGGAACTGAGAGTGAGTGGTCACCCCAGAGGGTGGAATCCTCTCTCAGACAGAATCTTCCAGCAGCCATGCAGTAAGTAGGTGAGGACTGGAGCTCTGCTCCCAGGCAGCCAAGGGCTGCAAACCTCCTGTACCAGGTTTCTCTTATCAACAAATACCTTTAAATACTAACAAACTCTAAAATCTTGTGATGACACCGTAACAGCCACAACATAGCATAAACCAACTGGACACTAAGGGGCAATTTAGCATGGCCAATCCACCTAACCAGCACATCTTTGGACTGTGGGAGGAAACCAGAGCATCCGGAGGAAACTCACACAGACATGGGCGGCAAAGTGGGGCGGCACGGTGACACAGTGGTTAGCACTGCTGCTTATAAGCACCAGGGACCCGGGTTTGATTCCCGGCTTGGGTCATTGTCTGCGTGGAGTTTGCGCGTTCTCCTCGTGTCTGCGTGGGTTTAGTCCAGGTGCTCCAGTTTCCTCCCACATTCTGAAAGATGTGCTGGTTAGGTGCATTGACCCGAACAGGCGCCAGAGTGTGGCGACTAGGGGAATTCCACAGTAACTTCATTGCAGTGTTAATGTAAGCCTTACTTGTGCCTAATAAATAAACGTTTTTACTATCAAGACATGGGAGAACTCCATACAGACAGTGACCCACGGTGGCACAATGGTTAGCACTGCTGCCTCATAGCGCCAGGGACGCGGGTTCAATTCCCGGCTTGGGTCACTGTCCGTGCAGAGTCAGCACATTCTCCCCATGTCTGCGTGGGTTTCCTCCAGGAGCTCTGGTTTCTTCCCACAGTCTAAAATATGTGCTGGTTAGGTACATTGGCCATGCTAAATTCTCTCTCAGTGTACCCGAACAGGTGCCGGAGTAAGGCGACAAGGGGATTTTCACAGTAACTTCATTGCAGTGTTAATGTAAGACTACTTGTGACACTAATAAATAGACTTTTTAAAAAACCCAAGGCTGGAATCGAACCGGTGTCCCTGGCACTGTGATGTAGCAGTGCTAACCACTGTGCCACCGTGCCCTATGTAAATTGACTGCAGTTTTTGCCCAAATAAAACAGTAAAGTACAAAAAGTACTGGCTGTGAAAGACAAAAAGATAAATTATTTTCTTTGTCACAATTAAGCACACAATTAGCCGAGCGTGTCTCATTCAAACAAGCTGTTTAACCAATAACTCCTTGAAACTGGGCTTTTGCAAAATGATGTCCTAAAGACCTTGTTATCTTGACAACAACACCTGACAGATGTTCAGCTCCAGTGATCAGGATCTAATGTCTCTGTGCTGGAGTGTGACTGATGGTATCTCTTTCCAAACACACATCCTGTTCCCACCAGAATTATGGGCGCACAGCCATCAGTTTAAAACAAAATTCCCTCATTATTGATCCTATTCAGTTTTAAAATGGAAAAGGGAACACTGTCACAATACCAACAATTCATACAGTCTTCGTTAGTTACGCAAGCAAATCACACGTAGCGGTCCCAGGTTTCCAGGGTACTGAAGGATTACGTAACCTGGCAACAAGCCACTCAGTCAACTAGTAACAGAAAGCGCACTAACAGAGACCAACTGGGGAGATATTCCTCCTCCTCACCCACCATGTGATCACTCGGCATGACAACCCTCCAACTGACACGACCATCCCTCCAGTACCCCAGCAAAGTGACTATTTGTTCTACACGAGGCTGGGAGGGAGAAACTAACACACGCCATCACCATGGGAAGGATCCTATTATCAGGCAGTCCCAACAACACACGCACAACGTACACAACACACACCGACAACACACAACGCACACATATTATACACACACATACAATACACGCACAAGGCACACTACACATACAACACACACGCAACACACAACACACATACAACACACATATAATACTCGCACAATGCACTCTACATACAACACACAACACATGCATACAATACACGTGCAACACACATGCAACACACAACACACCATACACCACACAAACACACAATACACACATACAATGCACAAATACAACACACACAATACACATACAACACACATAGCACACACATACACAACACACAAACATGCAAAACACACAACACACAACATAATCACATTAAACATGTGCAACGCATGCATCACATGCCACGCCACAAATGCAAAACACAACACACACCAATTTTTATTCCCTCTGCCCCCTGTCTTGCAGCCTTCCATCTCGCGAAATGATAGTTTGCGCCTTGGTGGTAAACCCTGTGAAACATTGCTGATGTGTCTAGCGATCCCCTCTCTAACAGGACACTCTGTGCTGCATTGGGAAGGTGCACAGTTCACTGGCCTCTAGTTTCTCTGGGCTCAGCCAGCTGACTGCTCCCTTTCTCCTCACCTGGTCCAATGACCCTCTAAACAATCAGGCCCCAGTAGTCATGGCCATCAGTGACTGTCTCCCTGTTGCCTGTGTCCATGTCCACCATCTTCACATCCTGTTTGCAGGTGTCCTGGTGTTGGAGGTAGGGACATCCAGTCGGTTGTGACCGAGTGGCCAATTCACTGGACAGGAGGTCTCTGGACTTACGGCCCTCAACCCCTCCTCCAGTCCCAGCTGGATGGAAACTGGTCTGATATGGGGCAGTTAAAATGAGGCTGGCAATTACCCTCCTGAGACCTCACTGCCTCCCCACCCTCCCTGTCCTGATCTTCAGCTGAGCTTTTGAGTGGTGAACAGGGCACCTGCAGAGAGGTGAGGGGTGAAGGAGGGGAAGTGTGGGGGTTGGTGCGGAGGGGGGGTGGGGGAGGGATGTCTATAAATAAGCAAGTCAAACCTGTTGATGTCCGAGCTAATCCCCCTGACACCAGGGGGGAACTTAGCATGGCCAATCCACCTAAACCAGTCTTTGAGGGGAAAGTCGTGCTTGACGAACATGTTGGATTTTTATGAAGATGTGACTAGGGCGGTTGATGGAGGAGAACCGGTGGATGCGGTGTTTTTGGATTTCCAAAAGGCGTTTGATAAGGTGCCCCATAAAAGGCTGCTGAAGAAGATTAGGGCACACGGAGTTGGGGGTAGTGTGTTAAAGTGGATTGGGGACTGGCTATCCGACAGGAAGCAAAGAGTCGGAATAAATGGGTGTTTTTCCGGTTGGAGGAAGGTAACTAGTGGCGTGCCGCAGGGATCGGTACTCGGGCCGCAACTGTTTACCATTTATATAGATGATCTGGAGGAGGGGACGGAGTGTAGGGTAACGAAGTTTGCAGACGACACAAAGATAAGTGGAAAAGTGAATCGTGTGGAGGACGGAGAAGATCTGCAGAGAGATTTGGACAGGCTGAGTGAGTGGGCGAGGATATGGCAAATGGAGTATAACGTTGAGAAATGCGAGGTTATACACTTTGGAGGAAATAATAACAAATGGGATTACTATCTCAATGGAAACAAATTAAAACATGCTACCGTGCAAAGGGACCTGGGGGTCCTTGTGCATGAGACGCAAAAGCCCAGTCTGCAGGTACAACAGGTGATCAAGAAGGCAAATGGGATGTTGGCCTATATTGCGAGGGGGATAGAATATAAAAGCAGGGATGTCTTGATGCACCTGTACAGGGCATTGGTGAGGCCGCAGCTGGAATACTGTGTGCAGTATTGGTCCCCTTATATGAGGAAGGATATATTGGCATTGGAGGGAGTGCAGAGAAGGTTCACCAGGTTGATACCGGAGATGAGGGGTTTGGATTATGAGGAGAGGCTGAGGAGATTGGGTTTGTACTCGTTGGAGTTTAGAAGGATGAGGGGGGATCTTATGGAGACTTATAAGATAATGCGGGGGCTGGATAGGGTGGAGGCGGAGAGATTCTTTCCACTTAGTAAGGAAGTTAAAACTAGAGGACACAGCCTCAAAATAAAGGGGGGTCGGTTTAAGACAGAGTTGAGGAGGAACTTCTTCTCCCAGAGGGTGGTGAATCTCTGGAATTCTCTGCCCACTGAGGTGGTGGAGGCTACCTCGCTGAATATGTTTAAAGCGCGGATGGATGGATTCCTGAGCGGTAAGGGAATTAAGGGTTATGGGGATCAGGCGGGTAAGTGGTACTGATCCACGTCAGATCAGCCATGATCTTATTGAATGGCGGGGCAGGCTCGAGGGGCTAGATGGCCTACTCCTGCTCCTATTTCTTATGTTCTTATGTTCTTTTGGACTGTGGGAGGAAACCAGAGCACCCGGAGGAAACCCATGCAGACACAGGGAGAATGTGCAAACTCCACACAGACAGTGACCTAATCCGGGAATTGAACCCGGGTCCCTGGTGCTGTGAGGCAGCAGTGCTAACTACTGTGCCACCGTGCCTCTCATGCTTCAAAACTCCGACAGTTGTAGGCCCAACCTGTGCACCTTATCCTCATAGGATAATATTCACAGCTCATTCAGAAATAAGCGATAGGTAACTAGTCTTGCATTTTAACAGTGGCCATACCTTATAAATGCCTCATTGGCTGCAGCATGCTTTGCAACTCCCCAAGGCCATGAAAGGCGCTACATAAGTGCAAGTATTTCTTTACTCTTTCTATTGAGGAGCCATTCACCCAGAGTCAAATCCTTGAGACGATCTGGGCCAATATGTGGTAGATACTATTTTGATGTGTAATTAGATTGGAAGCAAATACCTACAGAATAATTGTGTAATAAACAGGACAACAGGTACAATTACTGACCAGGTGTGATCAAGGCGCTATGTGGTAAATACATTTGTGAAATTGCCCATCAAATACTTAGCAAAGTAAACAGAATAGGCGGAATGTAATCTGAAATAACCTATTATTATATCAGGCTGCTTTGATAGATTGCCTCTGACACGATTTAGAAATGTAATCTCTGATATAATAAATGGAAATGCAATGGCCAATTTGGGCACTGCTTTTGGCCTATTTTCATCATTAAATTATAGCAGGACAAGACACTATCTCCCAGCAGTAGATGACCACAGAGCATTGTCTCTCAAATGTGTGTGTGTCTCTCTAATGTGTGTGGGTCTATAGAATGTGTGTGGATCTATGCAATGTGTGTGGGTCATAGAATCATAGAAACCCTACAGTGCAGAAAGAGGCCATTTGGCCCATCGAGTCTGCACCGACCACAATCCCTCCTTCATTACAGGCCTTCCTTCTGTAATGATCTTGAGTACATCCAGCATAGGCATGATGGGCCAAAAGGCCTCCCTACGTGCTGTACCATTCTGTGACCCATGCTATGTGGGACTACTTTTGCATAGTTTCTTTATGTCAAGACTTACAAATAGAAATGTGAAGCATCGAGGAACTGTCCGGAACGAACTAAATTACATCCCTCCCTTCACCCACCTTGGTGCGTGGGATGGAGATTGTAACTGTGCCTCCTTTGTTGGGAGTGTGCAATTTATTGAGTGTGTCCGCAATCTCCCCTCGTCTGTTCGATTTGTCTGCTCTCTGATGCATCGTTCTTCTCTGGAACTGGTGAGCGCTGTGTCCTGACTGGCACATCGGCAAGCTGTGGTGATTGGTTCTCTGTCATGTGGTCTAGAGTCACCAGTCTTCCTCGTGCTGTTTTCATGGTACATGTATTCCATTGACAAAATCTCCTGGGGCTCTTGCTTCTGGAAAATCAAAGATTACATGGATTTAGTTAGTGAGTTTTATTTCTCACCTGAAATTGTTTGGCATCCTTGTAATGCATCCTCCCCTAAAGCGAACCTTATGTGGGTTGGATCTCTGGTTTCTAATAACCAAGAGACCAGGATAGGCAGGGGTTGTTTCCTCTGGAACAGAGGAGGTTGAGGGAAGAGTTAACTGAAGCCTACAATACAATGAGGGGCCCACATAAAGTTCAAAGGTTTTAAAGTTTATTTATTAGTGTCAGAAGTAGGCTTGCATTAACACCGCAATGAAGTTACTGTGGAAATCCCCTCGTCGCCACACTCCGGCGCCTGTTCGAGTACACTGAGGGAGAATTTAGCACGGCCAATGCAGCTAACCAGCACGTCTTTCGGACTGTGGGAGGAAACCAGGGCACCCGGAGGAAACCCACACAGACGCGGGGAGAACGTGCAGACTCCACACAGACAGTGACACAAGCTGGGAATTGAACCCAGGTTCCTGGCACTGTATGGCAACAATGCTAACCATTGTGCCACAAATTCCTACTCCGATAGCAGAGAAGTCAGTAACCAGGGTACATAGATTTATCGCAATTAGCAGAAGGGGAAGGGGAGTTGAGACATTTTTGCACGCAGAGGATGATGGTAGTCTGGAACTCACTGCCTGAAAGGCAGTCCATCACGCTAACCAGCCTCCCATCCATTGACTCTGTCTACACTTCCCGCTGCCTCGGCAAAGCAGACAGCATAATTAAGGACCCCACACACCCCGGACATTCTCTCTTCCACCTTCTTCCGTTGGGAAAAAGATACAAAAGTCTGAGGTCACGTACCAACCAACTCAAGAAGAGCTTCTTCCCTGCTGCTGTCAGACTCTTGAATGGACTTACCTTGCATTAAGTTGATCTTTCTCTACACCCTAGCATTCTGCACTCTCTCCTTTCCTTCTCTATGAACAATATGCTTTGTCTGTATAGTGTGCAAGAAACAATACTTTTCACTGTATAATAATACATGTGACAGACCTGCCATCCCAGGAATCAACCTGGTAAATCAAATCAAATATCCTTTAATACCTTTAACTCAATTCAGAAATTTCCAATTAAACCCCAGCCTCCATGAAGAAAACGCAAATCACTTTCATAGAATAGAATCCCATCAGTGCAGAAAGAGGCCATTCAGTCCATCCCACCCAAGCCCTATCCCTGTGACCCATCTTTGGAGTCTGGGAGGAAACTGGAGGAAACACACAGACATGGGGTTTACATTAATCAGAAATGATCGCCGGAATTCTACTGCCCCGCACGCCATGGAATCGAAGCGGGCGAGGGGTGGATAACGGAAATATCCGTTGACCTCGGGCAGGAATTTCCAGTCTCGCTCGAGCGAGTCCATAAAATCCCACCCGATGTTTCCTTTTAGTACTGAACAGTGAGCGTAACCTTCACCTACATCACCTTTCAGATGTTGGAATCCCAACAGTGTCCAGAATGGTTATAGCTGAGGAGGCTATTCAGCCCATCGTTCTGGTGCTGACTCTCAAGAATAACTCACCCAGCCCCACTCACCCATTCTCTCTCCAAAGATATTCTCTCCAGATAATTATCCAATTCTCTTTGGAGGGTTCAGTTCGATCTGTTTCCGTCATAGTCCCAAGCTATGAATTCCAGAGCTTAACAACTCACAACATAAAATAAATTTTCCCCATTTTGCCCTTGCTCCTTACACCAATTATCTTTAATTTGTGCCCTCTGCCTCTTCGTACTTCTGCTGACAGGAACACTTTCTCCCTATCTACTCTGTACCGACCCTTCAGAATGTTCTATCCCTATCAAATCTCCATTTAATCTTCTCCAAGGAGAACTATCCCAACTTTTCCAACTTATCCACATAAATGAAGTGTCTCATCACTGGAAGCATTTTCGTGAATCTTTTCTGCACGCTCTCTAATGCCTTCACGTCCTTCCTGAAATGCAGTGCCCAGAACTGGGCATAGTATTCCAATTGAGGGTGAACCAGTGTTTTATATAGGATTAAGGTTACTTCCTGGCTTTTGTACTCTGTGCCCCTATTTATAAAGCCGAGCATCCTGAATGCTTTCTCAACATGTCCCACTACCTTCAATGATTTATGCACAGATATGTCCCAGTCCACTGTTTCTGTGTTTAGAATTGAGTTTCGGGATAGGGATGTTTTGCTGCAATTGTATAGGGCGTTAGAAAGGCCATACCTGGAGTATTGTGTGCAGTTTTGGTGTCCTTATCAAAGGAAGGATGTCCTTGCTATACAGGGAGTACAGCGAAGGTTTACCAGGTTGATTCCTGGGATAGCAGGTCTGTCATATGAGAACAGACTAAGTCAGTTAGGATTATATTCACTGGAGTTTAGAAGAGTGAGAGAGGGTCTCATAGAAACTTATAAAATTCCAACAGGGTTAGACAGAAAGAATGCTCCCAATGGTGGGGGAGTCCAGAATTAGGAGTCATAGTTTGAGGATAAGGGGTAAACCCTTTAGAACTGAGGCGAGGATAAATTTCTTCACCCAGAGGGTGGTGAATGTGTGGAATTCACTACCACAGAATGTAGTTGAGGCCAAAACATTGTCTGATTTCAAGAAGAAATTAGATATAGCTCTTGGGGCTCAAGGGATATGGGGGGGAATGGGGGATCAGGATATTGAATTCGATGATCAGTCATGATCAAAATGAATGGTGGAGCAGGCTCGAAGGGCCGAATGGCCCATTCCTACTTATATTTTCTATGTTTCTATGTACCCTTTATTTTACATTGCCACTCTTTATTCTTCCTACCAAAATGAATCACTTCACACTAAACTTCAGCCCCTACCTGTCTGCCCATTCCACCAGCCTGTTCATTGCTCTTGAAGTTTATCGCTATCCTCCTCCCAAGGCACAACATTTCCAGGTTTTGAGGGGATGGGTGCATAACCTTAAAATCAGAGCGAAACCGTTCAGGGGATTCTATAGGAAGCACTTCTTCATTTCAAATTCTAGAACTCAACTCCCCCAAAAAGCTGTTGACCCTGGAGTTAGACTGGAAATGTTAAAATTGAGACTAATTGAGCTTGGTTAGGTGTAAATATTAAGGAATGTGAACCAAGGCAGGTAATTAGAGTTAAGGGACAAATCGCCCATGATCTAATTGAATGGCAGAGCAGACTAAAAGGGCCAAATGGCCTCCCTCTGTGTTTTTATTGCCACACTCTCAGGCAGTTTGGTCATGCTTGCAGGAGACCCCATGCAGTCCCCAACTTGCAGGATACTGCGAGGCTTGGATAGAGTGGACGTGGAGAGGATGTTCCCACTAGTAGGAAAAACTAGAAACAGAGGGCACAACCTCAGGCTAAAGGGACATTGAGGCACAACCTCAGGCTGGGCGGCACGGTAGCACAGTGGTTAGCACTGCTGCTTCACAGCTCCAGGGACCTGAGTTCGATTCCCGGCTTCAGTCACTGTCTGTGTGGAGTTTGCACATTCTCCTCGTGTCTGCGTGGGTTTCCTCCGGGTGCTCCGGTTTCCTCCCACAGTCCAAAGATGTGCGGGTTAGGTTGATTGGCCATGCTAAAATTGTCCCTTTGTGTCTTGAGATGTGTAGGTTAGAGGGATTAGCAGGTAAATATGTAGGGATATGGGGGTAGGGCCTGGGTGGGATTGTGGTCGGTGCAGACTCGATGGGCCAAATGGCCTCTTTCTGCACTGTAGGGTTTCTATGATTCTATGAAATGCGTAATTAGAAAAGAGTATTCCTTGAAAAGAATCCTTGGAAACCATCAGTTCCGCCTCCTTCTCTCCTGCAATGGTTTCACTGAAGAGGATTTCCAGAATGCTGTCCATCCAGTTTAATTTGGAGCTGATCCGGTGCCGCCCAACCGCAAGGTAATCTGCCGCTGGCAAAGTATTTGTTTTCTTATTAATTTTGTTTAAAGTTTATTTATTAGCGTCACGAGTAGGCTTACATTAACACTGCAATGAAGTTACTGTAAAAATCCCTTAGTCACCACACTCCAGTGCCTGTTTGGGTACACTGAGGGAGAATTTATCATGGCCGATGCACCTAACCGGCACGTCTTTCAGACTGTGGGAGGAAACCGGAGAACCCGGAGGAAACCCACGCAGTCACCGGGAGAACGTGCAAACTCCACACAGACCCAAGCCGGGAATTGAACCCGGGTCTCTGGCGCTGTGAGGCAGCAGTGCTAACCACTGTGCCACCGTGCCGTGTAGATGTTGGGCAGGTTCTCTACACTCTAGCTGTGACTGCAACACAACATTCTGCATTCTCTCCTTTCCTTCTCTATGTACGGTATGCTTTGTTTGTATAGTGCACAAGAAACAATAGTTTTCACTGTATACTAATACACGTGACAATAATAAATCAAATCAAATAATGTTTTATTTTTTGGCCTCCCCTCATGATTGTGCTCTGACCCAAAGAAAAAATCACCCCGCTGATTACCTCACTCTGTCTTAGACGGTCACGTAGATGTTCGATCTGATTCCAAGCGTTCCCCAAGTCTTCCGTCAGCCTGGAATTTAATAGCAATGCTGCAAAGGGAAGGCGAAGGTTGAGAGGGGGTTTGAAGGAGGTGTTCAACAATCACGAGCCCAGACAGAGCAGACAGGGAGCTACGCTCATCCTCGGTGGGAGCATCGAGAATGGATTTGTAATGATTGACAGAAGAATCAGAAGTGACATGAGGAGGAACCTTTATTTTTTAAATAGAGCGAGGGGTTAGGATCTGGAAATGCACTGCCTGAGAGCGCGAGGGAGGCAGGTTCAATCGTGACTTTCAGAAGAGCATTGGACAATGGTTTAAAGAGAAAAGGCAAGGAGGAAAGACCAGGGGAGGGGTGTGGGACTAGCAGTTTTTTTTATTTATTATTGTCACAAGTAGGCTTACATTAACATTGCAATGAAGTTACTGTGAAAATCTCTTAGTCACTGCACTCCAGCTGTTCGGGTACACTGAGGGAGAATTTAGCATGGCCAATGCACTTAACCTGCACGTCTTTCAGACTGTGGGAGGAAACTGGAGCACCCGGAGGAAACCCACGCAGACACAGGGGGAATGTGCAAACTCTACACAGACAGTGACCTGATCTGGGAATCGAATCCCGGTCCCCGGCGCTGTGAGGCAGCAGTGCTAACCACTGTGCCACCATGTATCTCGTACAGGGAGCCAGCACGGACACGAGAGACCAAATAGCCTCCTCGCGTGTTTTATGCATCCTGCGATCAGCCAAAGAAGCCTCATTTATTCGCACAACTTAAAAACAGAATCAATCCCTACAATAACCCTTTAAAGAAAGAGAAGGTGGACTGTGGGCTGTCCACTACCATCGCCCCTCTTGTACATACTTTCCATTAGCTGTTCCTCGCACCTCTTCTGCATAAGGAGCTTCGGGCATTCCCCTTGGACTTCTCGAGACACTGTGGACTTGCGTCTATGGACCGACTTCTGTGGCGACGCTACATTCCATTCTGCGGAGGCTGCTTTGGCCAGTGCTTCCTGATCCACTTGATGGCCAGCTACTCTGGGAGATACCTGGATCACAAGCTGCCGTTCCTCCTCACAGCTTATCTGTTCCGTAGTCTGCATGGAGAGAGGGAAAAAAATCCACATGCGATTTAAACAATGTCAATTTTGACAGTAAATTCACAATTCCCCAGTGAGACTTGAGCCAGAATTGGAGCACAGAGAGATCAAGGGGTATATCCTTTCCACCTACAAAACATTAATAATATCCATTCTAAAGCTGTCACTATGAGCCAATTCCCCTTTGACTTTCTACACAGAGAGCAGCCCACATGCAAGTCTCTCGGCTTTCGTGTTCAGAACAGTCCACCAGATGAGCAATGTGACTCTCATTCCCTATTCCGTGATCTTTAAGACCCCCGTTTTATTTCTATCTCTTCCCAAGAGTGCTGACTCATGGTTGCAAGAGTCATAGAGGTATCCAAGCACAGGAAAAGGCTCTCTGGCCCATTGCATCTGCGCCAGTTAAGGACAAACCACCTAACTATTCTAATCCCATTTTCCAGCACTCGGCCCATAGTCTAAGCATCACAAGTGCACATCTAAATAATTCTTAAATGTCAAGGCAGTGAGTTCCAGTCTTGACAGCCTTGAACAGTGGGCCCAAATGTCAAGTGTGTCATGTCTGCTCCTTGCACTGGCAAGAAAGTCTACCAAAGCAAGACTCACAGCCAGTTGTCACCCCCAATTCTCTCTCTCTCTTTCTCACTCACACACACACACACACACACATATACAAACACACAGACTTTGGAGCTGGGATACAAAGAGAACACTCCTCATCAACTCCCCAAGTCAAGATATGGCGATGCCAGCGTTGGACTGGGATGGGCTCAGTAAGAAGTCTCACAACACCAGGTTAAAGTCCAACAGGTTTATTTGGAATCGCGAGCTTTCATCAGGTGAGTGGAGAGGTGGGTTCACAAACACGGCATATTTCGGCACGGACTCAATTGCAAGATAATGGTTGGAACCACATCAGGGATAGCCAGTTTGGTTGGAATCCTTCACTTGTCTAATCCGTGCTGCCATAACCAATTAAAGAGCTTATTGTGTCCTGTGAAGCACATTTCATTCATTATTAACATAAACCCCCAGGCAGGAGCCCACTCTGAGGATCAGTGCTGCCAATCCACACCACAAGAGCAATGGGAACTTTTAGATTTAGTCCTTTCGTGGGGCATGGGCATCGCTGGCAAAGCTGACATTTGTCACCCTAATTATCCTGGAACTAATTTGGCCATTTCAGAGGGTAGTTGTGTGGTTGACTGGGTAATGATGGCAGATTTCCTTCCCTAAAGAGACATTAGTGAACCAGAGGCAGTTTCTTTGGTGACAATTGATGACAGTTTCATGGTCACCATCACCATGATTCCAGATTTAATTCCAGATTTTAGTAATTGTATTTAAATTCCACCAGCTGCTGCGGTGGGGTTTGAAACCATGTCCCCAGAACTTTAGCCTGGGCCTCTGGATTGCTAGTCCAGTGATTCACCCACTGTCTCCCCATGACTAAGGTAAAGAGGTTGAGGTTTAGCACCCTGACCTCTGCATTTCAGTCGCACCCAGACACTTCAGCCCACAAACCAGGCTGGCACTCCTGTGCACTACTGCAGGAGTGCTGCAGTGTCAGAAGTGCAAATCTGGACTGAGATATTCAACAAAGCCTCCATTTGCCCTCTCAGGGGGAAAGTAAAAGATTTTCTAATACTATTCCAAGCAAGCCTGGCCAATAGTTATCCATGAACCACCATCACTGACAGTGCAAACTGACCTTGTAGTGAATTGGTTCATATAATGACTGAGTTCAAAGGCACGACATTGACCGTACAATGCTTACCCTGAGGTCATGAACAGGGATGTATAAATGCATGTCTGGCAGCATCTGGAGAGAAAAGAGCTGACGTTTCGAGGGCAGATGACCCTTTGTCAAAGCTTTGACTGGACTCGAAACGTCAGCTCTTTTCTCTCCTTACGGATGCTGCCAGATCTGCTGGGATTTTCCAGCATTTTCTCTTTTGGTTTCAGATTCCAGCATCCACAGTAATTTGCTTGTTTATATAAATGCACGTTCTTTCTTTCCTAATTATTGCCTATTTTAACTGAGGATTATCCTCACTATAAAACTGCCACAAACAATGAAGTGCACCACCACCATCATCTCCTCAGAGTAACTACGAAATGAGCAGTAAACACTGGCCTTGCTGAGGAAGCTTACGCCCTGGCACCTTCTTGCACGCTAGCATGCCCTCAAATTACCTCTTTTACTCCAATTCTATTCCAACTCTTCTAAACTTTCTAATAATGCTCTGTGACTGTAACACTATATTCTGCGCCCCTTCTTTCCTTCTCCCCTATGTTCTCTATGAACAGTATGCTTTGTCTAGCGTGCAAGAAACAATACATTTCACTGTATCCCAGTATTAACCAATGCTGGAAAATGCATGTCCATAGAATCCCTACAGTGCAGAAGGAGGCCATTCGGCCCATCGAGTCTGTACCGACCACAATCCCACCCAGGCCCTATCCCCATAACCCTAATTTACCCTGCTAATCCCCCTGACATTAGGGTCAATTTAACATGGCCAATCAACCTAACCCGCACATCTTTCGGACTGTGGGAGGAAACCCACGCAGACAACATGCAAACTCCACACAGACAGTGACCCGAGGCCGGAACTGAACCCGGGTCCCTGGCGCTGTGAGGCAGCAGTGCCAACCACCGTGTCACCGTGCCGCCCACCATGTGAGAATAGTAAATCAAATCAAATCGGTTAAGAGGTGAGCACAGCAGCATTGCCATGTCAGCAGGTTCAGGAATGTTTGAGGTGCGGAGGAGATTCAGAGACATCAACTTTACCCACTTCACCTTCGATTTTCAATCTCACACAAATCTGCCTTTTATTAGCGCAGTGTGAGGCTCCATTTGGGGGAATTGGGTATAGGTTTACAGGAGGCGTCCTACCTGTGACGCAGACTGGGCACTGAATGCACTGCCGAGGTTACTGGAGTTTGTCTGAGTGCTGGTTGAAGAATAATTGCAATGTGCCCGTGACATGCTGAGCAAGCGATGGATCTCCAGTTGCTGTGCTTTGATGGTTCGTTCTAATCTGGAACAGAGAGTTAACGATTCTTTATTTCACTTCACACAATCTAACACCTCTCACAACATCAGGTTAAAGTCACTGCTCCTTCATCAGGCTCCTGATTCCAAATGAACCTGTTGGACTTTAACCTGGTGTCATGGGACTTCTTACTGTGCTTACCCCAGTCCAACGCCGGCATCTCCACATCGTATCTAACACATGTTTGCGAGCACAGTGTACAAATCAGGAACGGGTGAGATGGTGGAGCCTGCAGCCATCTCTCTGCCTCGCTTCTGCTGCCACTGCCACAAGGAGGAGGTTTGACCTAAGCAGCCACAGCTGGAGCACGGACACCAGGAGCAGGACTGACACCGGGAGCAGCCAGAACACTGACACCGGCAGGACTGACACCAGGAGTGAGACTGACCACAGGAGCGTCCAGACACTGGCACCGGCAGCAGGACTGACACCGGGAGTGGGACTGGCACTGGGAGCATCCAGGACACTGACACCAGGAGCAGCCGGACTGACACCAGGAGTGGGACTGACACTGGGAGTGGGACTGACATCGGGAGTGGGACTGACATCGGGAGTGGGACTGACACCGGGAGTGGGACTGACACCGGGAGCATCCAGAGCACTGACACCAGGAGCAGCCGGAGCACCGACACTAGGAGAAGGGCTGACACCCGGAGCGTCCAGATCACCTACGCTGGGAGCAGGACTGACACTGGGAGGATCCAGAACCGACACTGGCAACAGCTCCGAGGAACAGCAGCACCGGTGGAGAGTTGCAGGGAAGAATTTCCTTCCTTACTCCATATGGTGGGAAGTAATGGGTTTAATCAGTGGGATTATGGCCGGAATTCTCTGCCGCCGGCTTAGCCAGTGAAGACGGAGAATTCGGCGTTCAGGAAGAGAATCCTGCCCATAATCTGATTTCCATGTGAGAACCGTGGAATTTCACAGCACAAATGGAAGCTATTTGGTCCATCCCTGTAACTGTACAGCTCTGAAAGAACTATCCACATCATCTTATTTCCCATACTTCTCTATTTTTTAAATTTTAGATATGAAACATATGATGGAGCGTATTCCTGTTTGTGGAGGGAACATTCCATGTCCTAACAATCCCTATCAATAGTTATTGTATCATCAGGTTTAATTTGGTTGAGAAAATTATTGCTGCAGACAACTTGATCCCTGTTGTAAGAATGGGTTCAATTTTCAGCTCAAAATAAATGGAAATGGGATCATGCTGATTGATGGAAATCAGTTATAGAAGAGAAAAATAAAGTTATTTACATATATAGTCAGAAACTCTTGTTATGTCCATTTCATAAATAAGATGTCTTAATGAAGGTCCATAAGAGAAGTAGCCTCAAAAATAAATATATCACCAAGTATAAATATTTCACCAAGATTTCATTTCTCGGTATCAGCTATTGCTGAAATTAACTCCTGCCACTGTTGAATGCCAAAAAAGTGCACTGGGGAAAAAACAACAGATCAGGTGGAATTACCATGGTACAGATTTATAAGCTCTGTGAGTGGCCAGAAAAGTCACATAGGTCCTTTGAAAGATTTAGCATGGTGGTTAGGATTAAGGAGTAGGATATGGCTGAAGTGTAGATATATATATATGTTTTGTATCCATTTTCACTATTAAAGTTTATCTGTTAGCCACTAGTACGGCTTACATTAACAATAAAGTTACTGTGAAATTCCCCTAGTCACCTGTTCAGGTCAATCCCCTAACCAGCACGTCTTTCAGACTGTGGGAGGAAACCAGAGCATCCCCACACAGACACAGGGAGAACATGCAAACTCCACACAGACAGTGACCCAAGCTGAGAATTGAACCGGGGGTCCCTGGTGCTGTGAGGCAGCAGTGCTAACCACTGTGCAACTTTTGAAGATGACACAGTGGTAGGTACAAATGCTTTAGATATGGACTCCTTGAATGTGAGGGGATTTCTAGGGGATTGTCACAGTAACTTCATTGCAGTGTTAATGTAAGCCTACTTGTGACACTAATAAACTTTCAACTTTAACTGTAAATGTATAAATGGCCTTAACTTGGTTTGAGGCACTGAAGATTGATCAGGTTACTGAACCTGACAACATTTAACCTCAAATCCTGTAGAAAATCGGAGAGGTACAATGCGAGCATTCATTTAGCTGACTAATAGTTCTTTGAGATCTAGGCTAGTTTGAATTGACTGGGGGAAGAGCATGGTGTATGAATGCTTGCACACATGTGCCAAGCTCCATCCATTGACATCGATGTAGGAATAAGAGGAGGCCATTCAGCCCCTTGAGCTTGTTCTGCCAGTATGGCTGATCTGAATCTTAACTATATTGACGCATTTTGTTCAATATCCTGTAAATAAAGCTCTGGTTATTCATGTTTTTAATAGGCTTGAATCACGTAATTAGACTGTCGAATAATGAATTTCTAGCTGTGCTAAAGACTAATGATTCAATGATTCATAGTTCAAAATAAAATCACAACCGGCACAAATAATTTTCACTTAAAAAGTATAGTTTCACTGACGCTTGGAGCCTCATAGAGTCATAGAGGTTTACAGCATGGAAACAAGCCCTTCAGCCCAACTTGTCCATGCCGCCAAGTTTTTACCACTAAGCTGGTCCCAATTGCCCGCGTTTGGCCCATATCCCTCGAGACCCATCTTACCCATGTAACTGTCTAAATGCTTTTTAAAAGACAAAATTGTACCCGCCTCTACTACTGCCTCTGCTAGCTCATTCCTGACACTCACCACCCTCTGTGTGAAAAAGTTGCCACTCTGGACCCTTTTGTATCTCTCCCCTCTCACCTTAAACCTATGCCCTCTAGTTTTAGACTCCCCTACCTTTTAGAAAAGATATTGACTATCTAACTGATCTATGTCCCTCATTATTTTAGAGACCTCTATAAGATCAACCCTATGGCTCCTATACTGGTACGAGACACATCATGAGGTGATACATCCCACGCACAGGTGTGATCCGATGTGATTCAGAGATCAGTTCCATTCCGGTGCACTGATAGTGAGGGTAGCGATGGGAGTCACAAATGTTGAAACTCAGCACCCGACAATGAGAAGGAAGGTTTAATATCGTATACACTCCCACTATCCCTTCTCACTCAAACCTCCATTGATCCAAGAGCAGCTCTGGCTGGTATCCATGGAGACAGCAATGGGCTCAGCCAACCTGCTCTCTCAACCGAGGAGCGGAACGTAGGTTCGGGGAATT
Source organism: Mustelus asterias (assembly GCF_964213995.1). Classification (NCBI taxonomy): domain Eukaryota; kingdom Metazoa; phylum Chordata; class Chondrichthyes; order Carcharhiniformes; family Triakidae; genus Mustelus; species Mustelus asterias. Next base: position 16,016,056 of record NC_135802.1, read on the forward strand.
TACTAAGTGCTTGAGGGGAATTGGAACTTTTGATATAAAGGTTTGATGACAGCTTACTTGATACTGATTTTAAAAAATCTTACTTTCCTTTCTGCTTCAATGACAGGCACTAACAAGTTGTGTCTTTCAAGCATTCTTCCCTAGATGACTGCAGGATTACAGCAGCAAGGCCGTGCTCAGATACAAAGAAAAAAGCGATATTTCGATTAAAAAAACTTCCATGACTTCAAAACATCTAACGGGCTTTACGGCCGGTGGAGAATTCTTGGAAATGCAGTCTGTGTTGCAGTGTAGAAAGTGAAGGCGATGGTGGCATAGTCGTATGGTCACTGAACTGGTAATCCAGAGGCCCAGGCTAATGCTCTTGGGACTGTGGGTTCAAATCCCACCATGGCAGCTGGTGGAATTTAAATTAGAAATATAGAAAACAGGAAATTCAATTTGGAATTATCGAGCTACTCTCAGTATTGTCAACATGACAACTGGTCATAAAAAAACCCATCTGGTTCACTCATGTGCTTTAGGGAAGGAAATCTGCCATCCTTACCTGGTCTAGCCTAGACATAACTCCAGACCCACAGCAACTGCCCTCTGTAATGGCCGAGCAAGTCCTTCACCTCATTTTTAATTTTGATTTGATTTATTATTGTCACATGTATTGGTATGCAGTGAAAAGTATTGTTTCTTGCACGCTATACAAAGCATAGCATAGATAGAGTAGGAATGGAGAGCGTGCAGAATGTAGTGTTACAGTCATAGCTAGGGCGTAGAGAAAGATCAACTTAGTGCAAGGTAGGTCCATTCAAAAGTCTGATGGCAGCAGGGAAGAAGCCATTCTTGAGTCGGTTGATACGTGACCTCAGACTTTTGTATCTTTTTCTTGAAGGAAGAAGATGGAAGAGAGAATGTCTGGGGTGCGTGGGGTCCTTGATTATGCTGGCTGCTTTGCCAAGGCAGCAGGAAATGACAATGCCCACATCCAATGAAAGAATAAACTAAACCAGTGGATTATCAGGTGAGTGGCACTGAGGCACACACACTAAGAAGGTCCTAAGGCGCCTCATGCTGCCAACAGTGACAACAGGAATACTACAATTGACTGATCTGTCAGTGTTTCTGAGCTGAGAGCAGTAAAGAAAGAAATGACCCAGGGAGTGCTCGAAATGCTCCGGCAGCATCAGGGAAACAGTGAATCTGACTTCTTCACAACTGAAAGAAATGATGCAGTTGAGTCACCGACCAACACTCACCAGTGGAGCAGCACTCCAGCTTCAGCCAACATCTGGGAAAGTATTTAGCACGGCCAATCCACCTAACCAGCACGTCTTTCAGACTGTGGGAGGAAACCGGAGCACCCAGAGGAAACCCACGCAGACACAGGGAGAATGTGCAAACTCCACACAGTGACCCAAGCTGGGAATTGAACCCAGGTCCTTGGCGCAGTGAGGCAGCAGTGCTAAACACTGTGCCACCGAACCATGCTGTGTTCAGTATGAATATATCGTTCATAGAGTACATAGGGGAGAAGGAAAGGAGAGGGTGCAGAATATAGTGCTACAGTTACAGATAGGGTGTAGCGAAAGATCAGTTTAATATACGATAGGACCATTCAAAAGTCTGATGGCAGCAGGGAAGAAGCAGTTCTTGAGTCGGTTGGTACATGACTTTAGACTTTTGTGTCTGTTTCCCGACGGAAGAAGGTGGAAGAGAGAATGTCTGAGATATGTGGGGTCCTTAACTATGCTGGCTGCTTTTCCGAGGCAGCGGGATTACTGATTAAAAATCCGTTTACCTCAGCCTTGAGCACACTTAACGACCCAGCCTCTAGAGACCGTGCGGTAAACTAACATGAATACAAAGCTTATCTGCTCATGTCTCTTAGCTGCCCCATCTCTATAAAATCTGGACAAGTCCTCTTTGTGGGCTGTCCCTGTGTGGATACCGGTCATCACATATTTTACATTACAACAGCACTCAACTGGTTGTAAAACTCTCTGGGACCTCCTGAGGTTGTAAATGGAGATATAAAAACATAAGTTCTTTTCTTAACATTGCAACATATCAAAATTCAACAAATACGCTGTGTCGGGGGTGGCACGGTGGCACAGTGGTTAGCACTGCTGCCTCACAGCGCCAGGGACCTGGGTTCGATTCCCGGCTTGGGTCACTGTCTGTGTGGAGTTTGCACATTCTCCCCGTGTCTGCGCAGGTTTCCTCCGGGTGCTCCAGTTTCCTTCCACAATCCAAAATGTGTTGGTTCGGTGCATTGGCCATGCTAAATTCTCCCTCAGTGTACCCGAACAGGCGCCGGAGTGTGGCGACTAGGGGATTTTCACTGTAACTTTGTTGCAGTGTTAATGTAAGCCAACTTGTGACACTATTAATAAACTTATAGATAAAACTAAACAAACCAAAATGACAGTGAGGCGACCCACCCAAGTCACATAAAACCCTTTAGGACATGTTTCCCAAGGCCATCTTGAACACTAGAACGCTTAGTGGAGACTCTGAGATACTGAGCGCTGGAAAAGGGCTATTTGAGGAAATCAACTTTAAATTGCACTCACAAAACAGTTTAAACTGTTAGGGCCGGTCAAGGACAGTGGTGGGAACTTGTGTATGGAATCAGTAGAGATAGGCGAGGTGATGAATGAATACTTTTCTTCAGTGTTCACCAAGGAGAGGGGCCATGTTTTTCAGGAAGAGAAGGTGTTACAGGCTAATAGGCTGGAGGAAATAGATGTTCGGAGGGAGGATGTATTGGCAGTTTTGAATAAACTGAAGGTCGATAAGTCCCCTGGGCCTGATTAAATGTATCCTAGGATTCTTTGGGAGGCGAGGGATGAGATTGCAGAGCCTTTGGCTTTGATCTTTGGGTCCTCGCTGTCCACGGGGATGGTGCCAGAGGACTGGAGAGTGGCAAATGTTGTTCCTCTGTTTAAGAAAGGGAATAGAAATGACCCTGGTAATTATAGATCGGTTAGTCTGACTTCGGTGGTTGGTAAATTGATGGAAAGGGTCCTTAGGGATGGGATTTACGACCATTTAGAAAGATGCGGATTAATCCGGGATAGTCAGCACGGATTTGTGAAGGGCAAATCGTGCCTCACAAATTTGATAGAATTTTTTGAGGAGGTAACTAAGTGTGTTGATGAAGGTAGGGCGGTTGATGTCATTTACATGGATTTTAGTAAGGCGTTTGATAAGGTCCCCCATGGTCGGCTTATGATGAAAATAAGGAGGTGTGGGATAGAGGGAAAGTTGGCCGATTGGATAGGTAACTGGCTATCTGATCGAAGACAGAGGGTGGTGGTGGATGGAAAATTTTCGGACTGGAGGCAGGTTGCTAGCGGAGTGCCGCAGGGATCGGTGCTTGGTCCTCTGCTCTTTGTGATTTTTATTAATGACTTAGAGGAGGGGGCTGAAGGGTGGATCAGTAAATTTGCTGATGACACCAAGATTGGTGGAGTAGTGGATGAGGTGGAGGGGTGTTGTAGGCTGCAAAGAGACATAGATAGGATGCAAAGCTGGGCTGAAAAATGGCAAATGGAGTTTAACCCTGATAAATGTGAGGTGATTCATTTTGGTAGGACAAATTTAAATGTGGATTACAGGGTCAAAGGTAGGGTTCTGAAGACTGTGGAGGAACAGAGAGATCTTGGGGTCCATATCCACAGATCTCTAAAGGTTGCCACTCAAGTGGATAGAGCTGTGAAGAAGGCATATAGTGTGTTAGCTTTTATTAACAGGGGGTTGGAGTTTAAGAGCCGTGGGGTTATGCTGCAACTGTACAGGACCTTGGTGAGACCACATTTGGAATATTGCGTGCAGTTCTGGTCACCTCACTATAAGAAGGATGTGGAAGCGCTGGAAAGAGTGCAGAGGAGATTTACCAGGATGCTGCCTGGTTTGGAGTGTCGGTCTTATGAGGAAAGGTTGAGGGAGCTGGGGCTGTTCTCTCTGGAGCGGAGGAGATTGAGGGGAGACTTAATAGAGGTTTATAAAATGATGAAGGGGATAGATCGAGTGAACGTTCAAAGACTATTTCCTCGGGTGGATGGAGCTATTACAAGGGGGCATAACTATAGGGTTCATGGTGGGAGATATAGGAAGGATATCAGAGGTAGGTTCTTCACGCAGAGAGTGGTTGGGGTGTGGAATGGACTGCCTGCAGTGATAGTGGAGTCAGACACTTTAGGAACATTTAAGCGGTTATTGGATAGGCACATGGAGCACACCAGGATGGTAGGGAGTGGGATAGCTTGATCTTGGTTTCAGATGAAGGTCGGCACAACATCGTGGGCCGAAGGGCCTGTTCTGTGCTGTACTGTTCTATGTTCTATGTTCTATGTTCTAAACGCAGTGAAACATCCCAGGGGGCTTTACAGGAGCTTCAGACAGGATCTGGCACCGAGCCATATAAAGAAACATTCAGACAGGTGTACGAATACTTGGTTAATGAAGCAGTCCGTGAGGTGCATCTCAGACGGGGGGGACGGCACAGTGGCACAGTGGTTAACACTGCTGCCTCACAGTGCCAGGGACCCGGGTTCGATTTTGACCTCCAGTCTGTGTGGAGTTTGCACATTCTCCCCGTGTCTGCGTGGGTTTCCTCCGGCTGCTCTAGTTTCTTCCCACAATCCAAAATGTGCTGGTTAGGTGCATTGGCCGTGCTAAATTCTCCCTCAGTGTACCCGAACAGGTGCCAGAGTGTGGCGATTAGGGGGTTTTCACAGTAACTTCATTACAGTGTTAATGTAATCCTACTTAATAAATAAACTTTTTTTAACTTTAGAGGGATCAAGAGGGTTAGGGGCGAGGTAGCTGAAGCACAGCCGCCAGAAAAGGCATTTCATCCACACAAAACTTGGCAAAAACAAAAAGCTAGCAATTGACAGAAAGACTGCACATTCACAAGACAGGTCAGACTTATTGCAGGTAATGTCATATTACATGCTGTTAGCCTCCTCCTACTGCATTCCTCCAAATTGATGCAAGATGAAATCCCACAGAGAAATAATTGTGTCATTTGAGAATTTGTCCAAATTATTTAAAACGTTGCGCAAACTTGTCAACTTTTTTGAGGCAGCTCCGAAAGCAGGTGAAAGAGTCCATTGTTTATATGTCTCGATCTGTCAGGAACAGCCAACAGGTTGAGGAAGAGAGCCAGACAGAGCTAAGCTGAGGAGTACAGAGTGATGAAGGTGCAGGTCTCCAGATTTTAAACGCATTATAAATTTAGTATTCTGAATGATCACAGCAACAACCTTATTTTCACACACACACTGACAGCTCAAAGAAAAAATATTGTTCACGCAAACAAGGTAGCAATATCTGGGGAGGGGGGACCGGGGGGGGGCATGATGTGAGAGCAGGAGTGGCTGTGTTTCCGTTAGCTCTGGCACTACTCAAATCATTAATATATAATGTGAACAGTTGGGACCGAGCACAAATTCCTGCGGAACCCCACTAGTCACTGACTACCAATCAGAAAAAGACCCATTTATGCCAACTCTTTGCTTCCTATCCCCCAACCAGCTTTCTATCCATCTCAAGACATTAACTGCAATCCCATGTGCTTTAACTTTACACAGTAGTCTGTTATGTGAGACCTTGTCGAAAACCTTCTGAAAGTCTAAATAAACCACATCCACTGGTTCTCATCAGTCAACTCTACTAGTTATATCCTCAAAAAATTCCAATAGATTCATCAAGCACGATTTCCCTTTTGTGAATCCATGTTGATTTTGTCTGATTATATCACTGCCTTCCTAATACTGAGTTATGAAATCCTTGATAATGGACTGGAGTAACTTCCCCAGTACCGACATTAGGCTCACTGGTCCATAGTTCCCTGTTTTCTCTCTACCTCTCTTTTTGAATAGCGGGCTTACATTAGCTACCCTCCAATCTGTAGGAATCAGTCCAGAGTCCAAAGAACTTTGGAAAAGAAACACTAATGGATCTACTATTTCCAGGGACATTTCCTTAAGTACTCTGGGATGAAGATTATCAGGACCTGGGGATTTTTCCATCTTCAATACCATCAATTTCCCCAAAACCATTTCTCCACTAATGCTGATTTCCTTCAGCTCCTCACTAAAACATGTTTCTCTCAGCACTTCCGGTACAATTGAGTTGAGTCCCACTTTCAATCCTTGGAAAATCAGCTATCCTGATTGAGCTGGAGAGGCGAGGCCGGAGAAGTGTCTGTGGGACCGGCTCACCTGAAGGAGCTGAGGGTGAGCTCCCAGCTAAATGTTTTGAGAACTGGATACCACGCTTTCTTAATCTCGACACGAGAGCTGGATGTATTAATATTGAACGTGATGTCCTGTTTTCGAGGTCTAACCCCCAGCCGGTATTCACGCATTTTCATAGCTTCAGTTGCAATGGTTTGGATGAGGCTGGAAAGTGTCTGAAAGCTTTCTAAATGTAGCTTGCCCTGCTCTATCCTGCGACCCTGAGGGTGACACCTGATGGACCCTTAAGGCTGTTCAACAATCCTACAAAGACTTTGGCCTCTCTAAACTCTGTGGACAGCAATCATTTGGAGTAATTGGGTGGGATCTTGAGCCCACTGTGTCTGTGCGCAGGAATGGTGCCAGGGACATGAGATCCAGCGAAACCAGGAAATCGTGAATCTTGCTGGCGATGCAATCAGAGGTGTAAACCTGATTCTAATACACTAACATGCATTGTAATTACACACCATATACCCCCCCCCAGGCATCTCTTCAAACCTCGCTGACATCATGTCACGTCAGCACAGTTTATAACAGGGCTCACCCAACGTGAACTTGTTGAGGAGATCACCGCCCGCCCCCCCAGGGGAGTAAAAGTGAGAAAAAACCCCAGGAGAGAGGGGCATGGCCAGGCAGTGCCCTGGCATTGGCCCCGTCACAGGCTGAAGCAGTCCATGTTCAAATGCAATGCGATCCAGACAGAGGTTTCCTCTGGGTGCTCCAGTTTCCTCCCATAGTCCAAAGATGTGCGGGTTAGGTTGATTGGCCATGCTCAAATTGCCCCTTAGTGTCCCGGGATGCGTAGGTTAAAGGGATTAGTAGGGCAAATACGTGGGGTGACGGGGATAGGGCCTGGGCGGGATTGTGGTCGGTGCAAACTCGATGGGCCGAATAGCCTCCTTCTGCACTGCAGAGTTTCTATGATTCTATGAATATCCAGACTTGGGCTGACAACTGGCAAGTAACATTAGCGCCACACAAATGCCAGGCAATGACCATCACCAATAAGAGACACTCTAACCACTGTCCCTTGACATTCAATGGTGTAACCATCACTGAATCCCCCACTGTCAACATTCTTGGGGTTACCATTGACCAGAAACTCAACTGGACTCGCCACATAAACACAGTGGCTACAAGAGCAGGTCAGAGGCTGGGAATACTGTGGCGAGGAACTCACCTCCTGACTCCCCAAAGCCTGTCCACCATCTCCAAGGCACAAGTCAGGAGTGTGATGGAATACTCCCCATTTGCCTGGATGGGTGCAGCTCCAACAACACTCAAGAAGCTTGACACCATCCAGGACAAAGCAGCCCGCTTGATTGGCACCACATCCACAAACATCCACTCCTTCCATCACCGACGCTCAGTAGCAGCAGTGTGTACTATCTATAAGATGCACTGCAGCAATTCACCAAAGATCCTCAGACAGCACCTTCCAAACTCACGACCACTTCCATCTAGAAGGACAAGGGCAGCAGATACATGAGAACACCACCAAGTTCCCCTCCAAGCCACTCACCATCCTGTCTTGGAAATATATCACCGTTCCTTCGCAGTTTCTAGGTCAAAACGTTGGAATTCCCTCCCTAATGGCATTGTTGGTCAACCCACAGCAATGCAGGTAGTTTCCCCTGTGCCACCTTGTCTTCCTGCAATGCCGCCCCGGACTCTCACCAACTTTTATAGATGCACCATAGAAAGCATTCTTTCTGGTTGTATCACAGCTTGGTATGGGCTCCTGCTCTGTCCAAGGCTGCAAAAAACTATAAAGGGTCGTGAATGAAGCCCGGTCCATTACGCAAACCAGCCTCCCATCCATTGACTCTGTCTACATTACCCCCTGCCTCCGCAAAGCAGCCAGCATAATCAAGGACCCCACGCACCCCAGACATTCTCTCTTCCACCTTCTTCCATTGGGAAAAAGATACAAAAGTCTGAGAACACATACCAACCGACTCAAGAACAGCTTCTTCCCTGCTGCCATCAGACTTTTGAATGGACTTACCTTGCATTAAGTTGATCTTTCTCTACACCCTAGCTATGACTGTAACACTACATTCTGCACTCTCTCGTTTCCTTCTCTATGGACGGTATGTTTTGTCTGTATAGCGTGCAAGAAACAATACTTTTCACTGTATGTTAATACATGTGACAATAATAAATCAAATTAAATCAAACTCAATACCCGCCTCCCGGGAGCAGGCTGCCCGGTCAACCCTTTATCTCATCTCCATGAAACATGGCAGTGCGTGAGTTTCACAATTTAACATCTGACCTGACCCCAATTTACCCGTTTTTTTGATGTTAAAATTTGCCCTGATATGTAACAGCCTATCTGCTGACACTCACCGCCACTTGATCTTCAGGAGATTGGCAACATCCGCACAGAGTGGGACGACACCCTTTCGGGAACTTCTGATAACAAACGCCACTGCTTTCGATGCAATTTCTTTATCTTCGTCCCCACCGTCTATTTCTGAACCACTTCCTGGAAGAAAGGATTTTCGGAACAGGAAGGGGGATTAGCAACAATTCGGTCCATACGTGTTCCCGAGAAACGGAATCACCGAGCTACACATCCCCCAGGGGGAACGGGCTTCAAATCTCCTCACCCAATCGGAGTTGGGTCAGGACAGAAAGATTTGCATTCATGAAATGCCTTCCATAACACCCAAGCTTTGTCTCAAAGCACGTGATAGATGATGAAGCACTTCCAAAGCATCAGCACGGTGGCAAACTGGTTAGCACTGCTGACTCACAGCGTCATGGACCCGGGTTCGATTCCCAGCTTGGGTCACTGTCTGTGTGGAGTCTGCACATTCTCCCCATGTCTGCATGGGTTTCCTCCGGGTGCTCCGATTTCCTCCCACAGTCTGAAAGACGTGCTGGTTGAGTGCTAAACTGCCCCTCAGTGTACCCGAACAGGCGCCGGAGTGTGGCGACCAGGGGATTTTCACAGTAACTTTATTGCAATGTTAATGTAAGCCAGCAAGTGACACTAATAAATAAACTTAGGAAAGTGAGGGAGGCATGAAAGATTAATTAAATCCAATGCATGAAAGTGAATTAATATCAGCAGTGATGTGGCCATTAACCTAAAGTGCTTTGCAATCGTATCATTTGGTTTTCCTGTGACCTCTATTCACTGAATTAAGGGGGGGGGGGTCCGATTTTTTTCCCTGAAAACCAGCAAGTTCTGAAATCCGGCCCGGACTCAGTGCCGTGGTTGCCAAATTTGAGGTGCTCTGCCCATATCATTCTGCCGTGCCTGGGCTGCACCCCCTCCTCAGAGGGGTGCTGCCCTGAAGCTCTTCAGGAGAACCTGCATCGACCCAATTCTTCATTGTAGCAACCTGTTCTCACCCACCACACAAGACTGTGCCATCAACAACTGTACACCGTCTGTGAGTACAACGACTCAATTGTGTTCTTAATCCTGTCTTTGAGCACCTGACCAGTTATTCCCAAAATAGTCATAAACCCTGCTCACCACACCTGTAGACGCTGGGAGTTTGGGGCCAGGATTTAACATTGTCATGGTAACTGAGAAACAGAGAGAGAGAGAGGGTGAGAGACAGAACTGGCAAAGCGCATTCTAGAAAATATCTGCTGCTGAAACTATAATCCCACATTCAACAGCTCCAATACTCATAGAATCATAGAATCCCTACAGTGCAGAAGGAGGCCATTCGGCCCAGGAACAAAAAGATATTTATTAACAAGGAAAAACTTTACAGAGGCTGGCAGCCCACTGGCTGCCCCAGTCCCTCCATGTCTTCTCGATGTCTTCTGCCCAAGAGAATACCCCACCCCTGGAGTGATTACCCACACTCATTTCCAACTGGTTTCCCCAAGCCAGGTGACCCTCTTCTGCTGTGTTGCTCTTAAAATGACAATCGCCGCAAAGGGGCGGCACGGTGGCACAGTGGTTAGCACTGCTGCCTCACAGCGCTAGGGACCCAGGTTCAATTCCCGGCTTGGGTGACCATTTGTATGGAGTCTGCATGTTCTCCCTGTGTCTGCATGGGTTTCCTCCAGGGGCTCCGGTTTCCTCCCACACTCCAAAAGACCTGCTGGTTTGGTGCATTGGTCATGCTAAATTCTCTCTTAGTGTATCCGAACAGGCGCTGGAATGTGTGACTAGGGGATTTTCACAGTAACTTCATTGCAGTGTGAATGTAAGCCTACTTAGGACACTAATAAATAAACTTAAATCTTGATTTTGAAATTCCCATCTTTGTTTTCAAATCCCTCCATGATCTTGCTCCTCCCTAATAACTCCTCTCCATCCCCACAATCCTCCAAGATATCTGCGTTCCTCTAATTCTGGCCTCTTACCATAGAATCCTACAGTGCAGAAGGAGGCTATTTGGCCCATCGAGTCTGCACCGACCACAATCCCACCCAGCCCTATCCTCATAACCCCATGCACTTACCTTAGCTAGTCCCCCTGGCACTAAGGGGAAATTTAGCGTGGCCAATCCACCTAACCTGCACATCTTTGCATTGTGGGAGGAAACAGGAGACCCGGAGGAAACCCACACAGACACGGGGAGAATGTGCAAACTCCACACAGACAGTGACCCAAGCCAGGAATTGAACCCGGGTCCCTGGCGCTGTGAGGCAGCAGTGCTAACCATTGTGCCACCGTGCCGCCTCCTGCATTCCTGATTTTAATTGCTCCATCACCAGAGGCTGGGCCTTCAGTTGCCTAGGCCCCAAGCTCTGCAATTCCCTCCCTACATCTCTCCATCTTGCTTTTTTCCTTTAAGCCAGTGGTTCCCAAAGGATGCGGCGCGCCACACTGGTGCAGTGAGAGAGGATGGCAAGTGTAGCGGGAAGATTCAAGGACAATCAAAGAAACATTTAAACATGGATTAGATATTTTTCCAAAGTGATTGTTTTATACTTTCTGGATGTCCCATGATCATGTTATAAACTAGTTGTGTTCTATGTTATGAATCAAGCACTGCTAGGAGTGTTTTTTTGTGTTTTTAAATGTATTTTTTATCACTAAAAAATTCGGTGTGGAGCGAGCAAATTTTTATTCCGAAAGTGCGGCCCAGTGAAAAAAGTTTGGGACTTTTCTGGAGTTCGAGTCCTGGCTTGGGTAACTGTGTGGAGTTTGTACGTTCTTCCCGTGTCTCCATGGGTTTCCTCCGGGTGCTCCGGTTTCCTCCCACAGTCTGAATAATGTGCTGGTTAGGTGCATTGGCCATGCTAAATTCTCCCTCTGTGTACAAAAACAGGTGCCGGAGAGTGGCGACTAGGGGATTTTCACAGTAACTTCATTGCAGTGTTAATGTAAGCCAACTTGTGACAAATAAATAAATGTTAAACTTATGTTAGATAAGAACATAAGAACCAGGAGCAGGAGTAGGCCATCTGGCCCTTTGAGCCTGCTCTGCCATTCAATAAGATCATGGCTGATCTTTTCGTGGATTCAGCTCCACTTATCCACCCGCTCACCATAACCCTTAATTCCTTTACTGTTAGAAAATGTATCTATCCTTGCCTTAAAAACATTCAATGAGGTAGCCTCAACTGCTTCACTGAGCAGGGAATTCCACAGATTCACAACCCTTTGTGTGAAGAAGTTCCTCCTCAACTCAATCCTAAATCTGCTCCCCCTTATTTTGAGGCCATGCCCCCTAGTTTTAGTTTCACCTGCCAGTGGAAACAACTTCCGTGCCTCTATCTTATCTACTTCCTTCATAAACTTATATGTTTCTATAAGATCTCCCCTCATTCTTCTGAATTCCAATGAGTATAGTCCCAGCCTACTCAGTCTCTCCTCATAAGCCAATCTTCTCAATTCCAGAATCACCCTAGTGAATCTCCTCTGTACCCCTTTCCTGTGCCAATATATCCTTTCTCAAGTGAGACCAAAACGGTACACGGTACTCCAGGTGTGGCCTCACCAGCACCTTATACAGCTGCAACATAACCTCGCTGTTTTTAAACTCCATCCCTCTAGCAATGAAGGACAAAATTCCATTTGCCTCCTTAATTACCTGCTACACCTGCAAACCAACTCCTTGAGATTCCTGCACAAGGACACCCAGGTCCCTCTGCACAGCAGCATGCTGCAATTTTTTACCATTTAAATAATAGTCCATTTTGCTGTTATTCCTACCAAAATGGATGACCTCACATTTACCAACATTGTACTCCATCTGCCAGACCCTTGCCCACTCACTTAGACTATCTATATCCCTTTGCAGACGTTCACTTGTCACCTCTGTTTTTTTATCTGGGATGAGCTGAGATATTGTACACTACTGAGAGAATCGCCCACATTATTAAACATGACTGGACCATTAACTTCACTGGTTTCCCCCAAAGATTTTGATTGGAAGCCCCTCAAGCCTGCTCCACCAATCAATAAGATCCAGGCAAGAATAAAAAAGGAAGAATAAAAAAGAAGCATCTAAATGGTGGGAAATTGTAGAGCTCTGAGGTGCAGAGGGATCTGGGTGTCCTAGTGCATGACTCACAAAAGGCTGGTATACAGATTCAGCAAGCAATTTAGAAAGTTAATAGAATGTTACCACTTATTGTGAGAGAAACTGAACACAAAAGTAGGGAGGTTATGTTTCAGTTGTACAGGGCACTGGTGAGACCACATCTGGAGTGTTGTCTACAGTATTGGTCACTTTATTCAAGGAAAGATATAAGTATGTTGGAAACACTTCAGAGAAAATTTACTAAAGTTGACTTATTAGACAGAAGTAGCTTACATTAACACTGCAATGAAGTTATTGTGAAAACCCCCTAGTCGCCACACTCCAGCACCTGTTCGGGTACACTGAGGGAGAATTTAGCACGGCCAGTGCACCTAACCAGCTCGTCTTTCGGATTGTGGGAGGAAACCGGAGCACCTGGAGGAAACCCACGCAGACATGGGGAGAATCTAGAACTAGCGGTCACTGTCTAAAAATAAGGGGTCGCTCATTTAAGACAGAGATGAGGCGAAATTTCTTCTCTCAGGGGATCATGAGCCTTTGGAACTCTCTTCCTGAAAAAGATGTGAAAGAATGTGGAGTCTTTGAATATTTTTAAAACAGAGGTGCATAGATTATAGGAAAGCAAAGAGGGGTGATAGGTTATCAGGAGAGGCGGAATGCAAATCTGAGGTTAACTTTCAGATCGGCCATGATCTTATTGAATGGCGGAGCAGGCTCGAGGGGCAGAATGACCCACTCATGCTCCTTGTTCTTGTGTTCAGAGTTGATCTCCTGCCTCAGCTCCACTTTCCTGTCTGCTATTCATGGCCCTTGATTCCCTAAGAGACCCAAAAATCTGTCTCCCTCAGCCTTCAATATATTTAATGATGGAGCATCCACAACCCTCTGGGTAGAAAATTCCAAAAATTCACAACCCTCTGAGTGAAGGAATTCCTCTTCATCTCAGTGCTAAAATGAACATTCCTCTTATCCCAAAGCCTTGCTGCTGCGTTCCAGATTCCAGAGGGCCCAGGGTTGTTCCCTAGTTTGAGAGGGTCTGGGGTTGTTTCCCCGGTTTGAGAGGGTCTGGGGTTGTTTCCCCGGTTTGAGAGGGTCCGGGGTTGTTTCCCCAGTTTGAGAGGGTCCGGGGTTGTTTCCCCGGTTTGAGAGGGTCTGGGGTTGTTTCCCCGGTTTGAGGGGGTTTGGGGTTGTTTCCCCGGTTTGAGGGGGTCCGGGGTTGTTTCCCCGGCTTGAGAGGGTCCGGGGTTGTTCCCCCGGTTCGAGGGGGTTTGGGGTTGTTTCCCCGGTTCGAGGGGGTTTGGGGTTGTTTCCCCGGTTCGAGGGGGTTTGGGGTTGTTTCCCCGGTTTGAGAGGGTCCGGGGTTGTTTCCCAGGTTTGAGAGGGTTTGGGGTTGTTTCCCCGGTTTGAGAGGGAGCGGGGTTGTTCCCCAGTTTGAGGGGGTCAGGGATTGTTTGCCCAGTTTGAGGGGGTCCGGGGTTGTTTGCCCAGTTTGAGGGGGTCCGGGGTTGTTTGCCCAGTTTGAGGGGGTCCGGGGTTTTTTGCCCAGTTTGAGAGGGTCTGGGGTTGTTTCCCCGGTTGGAGAGGATTTGGGGTTGTTTCCCCGGTTTGAGGGGGTCCGGGGTTGTTTCCCCGGTTTGAGGGGGTCCAGAGTTGGTTCCCCGGATTGAGAGGGTCCGGGGTTGTTCCCCCGGTTTGAGAGGGTCCGGGGTTGTTTCCCCGGTTTGAGAGGGTCCGGGGTTGGTTCCCCGGTTTGAGAGGTCCAGGATTGTTTCCCCAGTTTGAGACGGTCTGGGGTTGATTCCCCGGTTTGAGGGGGTCCGGGGTTGTTTCCCCGGTTTGAGAGGGTCCGGGGTTGTTTCCCCGGTTTGAGAGAGTCCGGGGTTGGTTCCCCGGTTTGAGGGGGTTTGGGGTTGTTTCCCCGGCTTGGGAGGGTCTGGGGGGTTGTTTCCCCGGTTTGAGGGGGTCCGGGATTGTTTCCCCGGTTTGAGGAGGTTTGGGGTTGTTTCCCCAGTTTGAAAGGTCCGGGGTTGGTTCCCCGGTTTGAGGGGGTTTGGGGTTGTTTCCCCGGTTTGAAAGGTCCGGGGTTGTTTCCCCGGTTTGAGTGGATCTGCGGTTGTTTCCCCGGTTTGAGTGGATCTGCGGTTGTTTCCCCGGACCTTCTCAAACCCCCTTCAGAAAGGAGTGTATTCACCTTTTTTGTTTTTAGTGTGCGGTTTTCGAAGTTTGTATTTTGTACGAGGAAGGAGATCCAAGGGGCAATTATACCATTCCCACCATGGTTAACTAACTCCAACACAAGCCAGGAATTGTCTCTGGGAGTCTGTACAGCTGAGTACAGTAACGGTGCCCCAATCTATTAAGACACAGCTTGCAATGGCTCATCATCAGTCACGGTCCCCAGACCCTTTACATTTTCCATTCCTATTATTTTTGTTTCTTTCAAGTAATCGGCTTATCCTGAACTTCCTCACTTTGATGTTTAACACTGAAACCACCAACTTAAGCATTTACAATGGAAATATTGTGAGTGTAAAACTGCCTGTAACAAGGTAATTGCAACGGGTTGTGCAGATTAGTGTTTGAAGTCTCTCTCTCCCAACTCCATTGCCATCTTGTTTATTAGAATAAAACTCCAGATTGTGACACCACCAATCACAGCTACAATGGCGATGACTGGATAAATTTCCAATCAATCAGCCCCGCTCACCTCCTGTTGGAAGGCCAGGGCTAGTTCAGGCAAATATCATTGATGTGTTTACGATAAAGCTGGATAAACACAGAGCCAGGAGGATGTGCTGATAGGGTTAGGTGATGTAGAGATGGGAGGTGGTTTGGCTGGGCCTGGTGGGTTCAATGGCCTAATTCTGTGCGATTCCACATAATAACCACCACTTTTCAAATACACTCCGATGTGGTGTACATGGACTCCTGAAAGGCACACAATAGACTTGTGAGAAATGCTAGAGCTCATGGAACAAAAGGGACTCTCGGAACATGGATACAAAATTGGCTGGGTAATAGGATGCAGAGAGTAATGGTTCATAGATATTTTTCAGGCTGGTGGAAGTTTTCCAGTGGTGTTCCCAGTATTGGGATTCTTGCTTTTCCTGATATATATATATTAATGATAGCGATCTTGGTGTGCAGGGGACAATTTTAAAATTTGCCAATGATACAAAACTTGGAAGCATTGCAAACTGTGAGGAGGATAGTGTAGGACTTCAAAGGGACATCGAGAAGTTGCTGGAGTGGGCAGATAGGTGGCAGATGAAGTTCAATGCGGAGAAGAGTAAGGTGATGCATTTTGGTAGGAAGAACATGGAGAGACAATGTAAAATCATAGAATCCTACAATGTAGAAGGAGGCTATTCGGCCCATCGAGTCTGCACAATCTACAATCCCACCCAGGCCCTATTCCCATAACCTTATGTATTTACCCTAGCTAGTCCCCCTGACACTAAGGGGAAATTTAACATGGCCAATCCACCTAACCCGCACATCTTTGGACTGTGGGAGGAAACCGGAGCACCCGGAGGAAACCCACGCAGATACAGGGAGAACGTGCAGACTCCACACAGACAGTGACCCAAGCCAGGAATCGAACCGGGGTCCCTGGCGCTGTGAGGCAGCAAAGCTGACCATTGTGCCACCGTGCCGTCCTATGGGATGTACAATTCTATAAAGGGGTGCAGGAGCAGAGGGACCTGGGTGTTTCTGTGCATAAATCATCAAAGGTAGCAGGACAGGTGGAGAGAACAGTCAATGAAGAAGACAATATCCTAGACTTTATTAACAGGAGCATAGAGTATATTAGCAAGGAGATTATGCTGAACCTACACAAGACACTAGTTAGACCTCAGCTGGAATACCGTGTACAGTCTGGGCCTCACACTAAAGGAAGGATGTGAACGCATTGGAGAGAGTGCAAGAGAGATTTAGAAGAATGGTTACAGGGATGAGAAACTTCAGTTATGAGGATAGACTGGAGAGATTGGGACTGTTCTCCTTGGAGAGAAGGCGGCTAAGAGGAGACTTGATCGAGGTTTTTAAATTCATGAAGGGGCTGAACAGAGTAGAGAGGGAGAAACTGTTCCTGCTCAAAAACAGATCAAGAATGAGAGGGCAGAAATTTAAGCTGACTTGTAAAATGTGATGTGAGAAAGATCTTTTTCACACAGCGGTCTGGGATGCTCTGTCTGGCAGTATGGTGGAGGCAGGTTCAATCGAGGCATTCAAGAAGGCATTAGAGTATTATTCCGTTGGAACAATGTGCAGGAGTACGGGGAAAAGACAGGGGCTAAGTCAGAAAGCACATTTGGAGACCGGGATAGGCACAATGGGCCAAATGGCCATCTGCGCCATAACAATTCTGTGATCCTGTGAAACTGGAGAAAGTTGCGAGTTCAGGGCTGGGAACAAGGAAGGAAATTTGAGCAAAGTGAGCTAGTGAAAGGGAGCAACACAGCAAAGACAGCACATCAGACGGTCCCAGTCTTATCCCTTCATGTCTGTGTCCCTTATACTTCAGGGAGCAAGTTTCCTTATCAATAACTATTGTAAGGATATCAAATACATGCATCATGATATAAACATTTTCCACACTTATAATTTTCCCCACGCATAGAAAACACTTCCTCCCTTCAAACACATTCCACATAAAACATTTCTTCCATAATCACCCAGTTTCCCCCTTAAATCTTGCTGCCTCTGTTCCTTATACAATCATTAATATGAAAGGAGCCACAGCAGCTCCCAAAAACCCTTTCACACCTCACTGTGCTCTTTTGTTGCAAGTTCCTACTATTCACAAGATATCATCACCCTGCAGAGGTGTTGATGGATTGTCTTGTTTCAGCTATTCACACTGTCTTCCGTATATCCTGTAGCAGCAGCACCTTCCTGCTACACACTGATCCCTGACATCTCACTAGCTTAATAACAATTCCCATCACATGCAGAACTAATTGAGACAGTAGAAGCTTGTTCCAGACCCTTCTTCTTTCTCCAGTCCATTTGTCGGGGCTTACTGCTAACCGTCAATAATAATACTGCATTATACTGGGTGTACCTTCCACACTTCATAAACTTGAACTCATCCAAAGCTCTGCTGCTCCCGACGCCCCATTCGTCCATCACCCCTGTACTTGCAGATCTACATTAGCCGCAAGCCTGTTGTGTGGGCGGCCCGGTGGCACAGTGGTTAGCACTGCTGCCCCACAGTGCCAGAGACCTAGGTTCGATTCCCAGCTTGGGTAACTGTGTGGAGTCTGCACGTTCTCCCTGTGTTTGCGTGGGTTTCCTCCGGGTGCTCCGGTTTCCTCTCACGGTCCAAAGGATGTGCTGGCTAGGTGCATTGGCCTTGCTAAATTCTCCCTCAGGTGTACCCGAACAGGCGTCGGAGTACGGCAACTAGGGGATTTTCACAGTAACTTCATTGCGCTGTTAATATAAGCCTACTTGTAACACTAATAAATAAACTTTACTTTGAAACGGATGTGTTGCTGAATGGGAACCATTGGGGTTAGTATGCACATGAGAGAACAGGACCTGATGCAAGTCAGAACATGGGCAGCAAGGTTTACAGAGGGGAGCGGGAAGGAAGTCGACTAAGAAAGCACTGGAGTAGTTGGATTTGGAGGTAGTGAAGGCATGGATGAGGGTTTTAGCAGCGGGGGGCTGGGGTAGGGGAGGAGGCGGGGCAATGTTACAGGGGTGAGAGTAGATGACCGAGAAGATATGTGCTTGAAAACTCAGTTCAGGGTCAAATAAGCATTTGTACCAAAAACATTCAAAACAATCACTTGGCTAAGATACTGGAGAAGGGACTCAGTCATCTGAAGTCACTTCACAAGGATGCAGCAAGAAGTCTCACAACATCAGGTTAAAGTCCAACAGGTTTATTTGGAATCACGAGCTTTCGGAGCGCTGCTCCTTCATCAGATCTGATGTGTGCGCGGCACGGTGGCACAGTGGTTACCACTGCTGCCTCACAGCGCCAGGGACCTGGGCTCGATTCCCGGCTTGGGTCACTGTCTGTGTGGAGTCTGCACGTTCTCTCCGTGTCTGCGTGGGTTTCCACCGGGTGCTCCGGTTTTCTCCCACAATCTGAAAGATGTGCTGGTTAGGTGCATTGACCCGAACAGGTGCCAGAGTGTGGCGACTAGGGGAATTTCACAGTAATTTCATTGCAGTGTTAATGTAAACCTTACTTGTGACTAATACATAAACTTTACTTTAAACTTTACTTTAGGTGAGTGGGCCTTCCCTGCTCCATTCACCTGATAAAGGAGCAGCGCTCCGAAAGCTCGTGATTCCAAATAAACCTATTGGACTTTAACTTAGTGTTGTAAGACTTCTTACTGTGCCCACCCCAGTCCAACGCCAGCATCTCCACTTCACAAGGATGATTAGTGTCTTAACAGACTCCCCACTTCCAGCTGCCTCAGAAAAGCAGCCAGCATAATCAAGGACATCACGCACCCCGGACATTCTCTCTTCCACCTTCTTCCATTGGGAAAAAGATACAAAAGTCTGAGGACACGTACCAACCGACTCAAGAACAGCTTCTTTTCTGCTGCCATCAGACTTTGAATGGACCTACCTCATATTAAGTTGATCTTTCGCTACACCCTAGCTCTGACTGTAACACTACATTCTGCACTCTCTCCTTTCCTTCTCTATGAACGGTATGCTCTGTCTGTATAGTGCGCAACAAACAATACATTTCACTGTATCCCAATACATGTGACAATAATAAATCAAATCAAATCAAAAAATGTGGCCCGTTCTATGTAATCTCCTAGACTGGTTTTAATCACCTGAAAAGTTGGGGAGCAGTTTGCAAGAGATGTCTTTCTCTTATTGACAATGGGTGGTTTCTCTTTTAGTACACGTAACCATAAAATCATGAAATAGAATCCCTCTAGTGCAGAAGGAGGCCATTTGGCCCATTGTGTCTGCACCGACTCAGCATCTTGCCCCACCCCTCCCTCTGCCTGCCTGATCCCCAAAACCCCTAATCCACTCTCAGGACACTAAGGCCAGAATCTTACCACCATTCACAGCACCGATGGGATTTTCCCATTCCCGCCACAGTGAACAGAGATTTGGCTGGCCGCCAAATTCTCCGAAACCGCTGCAGCAGGCACGCGGTGTGGGTGGCAGGTAGGGGGCAATTTAGCACGGCTAATCCACCCAACCTGCACATCTTTGGACTGTGGGAGGAAACCGGAGCAACTAGAGGAAACCCACGCAGACACGAGGAGAACGTGCAGACTCAGCACAGACAGTCACCCAAGGCCAGAATCAACTTTGGGTCCCTGGCGCTGTGAGGCAGCAATGCTAACCACTGTCCCACTGTGCCAGGTTAGGCAGGGGCTTGGGGGGGGGGGGGGGGGGGGCGGGGTCGGTGGGGGGGCGGGGGGGGCGGCAATTGTGGGGACAGCGTTTTGGGGGTGTGAGGAAGGAGGTGGAGGAGGTGTGGATGGATGGGAGGAGGCGGTGGGGGGGGATGAGAAGTGTTCAGTCAGGATTCTCCTAGCATCATCCGGCTTGGGTCACTGTCTCTGCGGAGTTTGCACTTTCTCCCCATGTCTGCATGGGTTTCCTCCCACAGTCCAAAGATGTGCAGGTTAGGTGGATTGGCCATACTAAAATGCCCCTTAGTGTCAGAGGCATTAGCAGAGTAAATGAGGGTTACAGGAATAGGGCTTGTGTGGGATTGCGGTCGGTACAGACTCAATGGGCCGAATGACCTCCTTCTGTACTGTCGGGATTCTATGATGATCATGAAATGTGGGGCAGGCTGGTCTTTTCTGGTCTCTCAATTTTGTAATTCTTTCAAGAAGTGTGGGAAGGGGTGGGTGGTAGAACTGATGTAGGAAAAAGAAGAGAGAAGAACAAATAAAAATACCTCTCGTGCTTGGAGCTGACATTTAACTTGATCTGCACCTGGGCTTGCGAAGGATCTAAACTCAAGTTAACTGCAGCCCTGCAAGTTTGCCAAACAAATCTTGTGGCCTTGGTTCTGGGCAATGATCCATATTTAATAGGGCAGATCACAGCACATTGTACACATTTAGAGGCACAGTGATGCACACAATCACTGGAGCTGAACCAGGCACCTCAGCTTCAGGTGCTGGGGCCAGCAGGGTAACCTCACACCAATGCTGGCACAATGCACGAAGCCAGCTTTTTAAACACTCCATTTGAACGTCTGAAGGCATTCCCGGGAGCTCGGCCTTTAGGATTCCAGGGTTAACAAAGCACCAACAGGTTGGCACTCAGCCCGTCCAGCCTGTCTGCAATCCCCGTTCTGGTTAGCAGAGTATTCTGCGGGTGTGTGTGCGTGTGCGTGTGTGCGTGTGAGCGTGTGTGTGTGTGAGCGTGTGTGTGCGCGTGTGTGTGCGTGCATGTGTGTGTGTGTGCGTGTGTGTGCATGTGTGTGTGCGTGTGCGTGCGTAGTGCACATTTCTGCTTCTTGTCAACTTTACACTGGGACTGAAAAAAGAGGCACGGGGAGCACAGGGACAAAGCACATTGTGTAGAAGACAGATCAGTCGCTCAGGAGCCCCTCGTATGTAGGTAACATTCTCATTTCTACATCAGAAGTGACTTTACAGCTTTCACAAGTGCGGCACGATGGCACAGTGTTTAGCGCTGCTGCCTCACAGCGCCAGGGACCCAGGTTCGATTCCCGGCTTAGGTCACTGTCTATGCAGAGTCTGCGCGTTCTCCCTGTGTCTGCATGGGTTTCCTCCGGGTGCTCCAGTTTCATCCCACAGTCCAAAGATGTGCTGTTTAGATGGATTGGCCATGCTAAATTGCCCCTTAGTGTTAGGGGGACTAGCTAGGGTAAATGCATGGGGTTATGGGGATAGGCCTGAGTGGGATCGTGATCAGTGCAGACTCGATGGGCTGAATGGCCTCCTTCTACTCTGTAGGATTCTATGATTCTATGATTCTAAAATCAAGTCTGGTGCTCCCTAGCACAATGCTGAGGGAGTGCTACACTGTTGAAGTGGCCTTTTTAAAAATTATTCATTTAAGGGATTACTGGTGAGGCCAGCATTTATTGCTCATCACTTGTTCTCCTTGAGATGGTGATGGTGAGCTGCCTTCTTGAACCGCTACAATCCATGAGGTGTAGGTGCACCCACAGTGCAGTTAGGGAGGGAATTCCAGGATTTTGACACAGTGACCGTGAAGGAACGGCGATACATTTCCAAGTCAGGATGGTGAGTGGCTTAGAACATAAGAACTAGGAGCAGGAGTAGGCCATCTGGCCCCTCGAGCCTGCTCTGCCATTCAATCAGATCATGGCTGATCTTTTTGTGGACTCAGCTCCACTTACCCGCCCACTTACCATAACCCTTAATTCCTTGACTGTTCAAAAATTTATCTATCCCTTGCTTTAAAAACATTCAATGAGGTAGCCTCAACTGCTTCACTGGGCAGGGAATTCCACAGATTCACAACCCTTTGTGTGAAGAAGTTCCTCCTCAACTCAGTCCTAAATCTGCTTCCCCTTATTTTGAGGCTATGCCCGCTAGTTCTTGTTTCACCTCCCAGTGGAAACAACTTCCCTGCTTCTATCTTATCTACTCCCTTCATAATCTTATATGCTTCTATAAGATCTCCCCTCATTCTTCTGAATTCCAATGAGTATAGCCCCAGTCTACCTAGTCTCTCCTCATAAGCCAACCCTCTCAACTCTGGAATCAACCTCGTGAATCTCCTCTGCACCCGCTCCAGTGCCAGTATATCCTTTTTCAAGTAAGGAGACCAAAACTGTACACAGTACTCCACGTGTGGCCTCACCAGCACCTTATACAGCTGCAACATAACCTCGCTGTTTTTAAACTCCATCCCTCTAGCAATGAAGGACAAAATTCCATTTGCCTTTTAATTGCCTGCTGTACCTGCAAACCAACTCCTTGAGATTCCTACACAAGGACACCCAGGTCCCTCTGCACAGCAGCATGCTGCAATTTTTTACCATTTAAATAATACCATTTAAATTGCTGTTATTCCTACCAAAATGGATGACCTCACAGTTACCAACATTGTACTCCATCTGCCAGACCCTCGCCCATTCACTTAGATTATCTGTATCCTTTTGCAGACTTTCAGCGTCCTCTGCACACTTTGCTCTTCCACCCATCTTAGTGTCATCTGCGAATTTTGATACACTACACTTGGTCCCCAACTCCAAATCATCGATGTAAATCATAAACAATTGCGGTCCCAACACTGATCCCTGAGGCACACCACTAGTCACTGATCGCCAACCAGGAAAACACCCATTTACCCCCACACTTTGCTTTCTGTTAGTTAACCAATCCTCTATCCATGCTAATACATTACCCGTAACACTGTGCACCTTTATCTTATGTAGCAATCTTTGGTGCGGCACCTTGTCAAATGCCTTCTGGAAATCCAGATACACCACATCCACAGGTTCCCCATTGTCCACTGCACATGTAATGTTCTCAAAGAATTCCACCAAATTAGTCAAACCTGTGTAGACCAGGGAGTGGCGCAGGCTTGGAGGGCCGAAGGGCCTGTTCCTGTGCTGTATTGTTCTTTGTTCTTTGCCCTTCATGAACCCATGCTGTATCTTCCCAATGGGACAATTTATATCCAGATGTCTCGCTATTTCTTTCTTGATGATAGATTCAAGCATTTTCCCTACTACAGAAGTTAAGCTGACCGACCGATAGTTACCCACCTTTTGTCTACCTCCTTTTTTAAACAGTGGTGTCACATTTGCTGTTTTCCAATCTGCGGGAACCACCGCAGAGTCCAGCGAATTTTGGTAAATTACCACTAGTGCATTTGCTATTTCTCCCGCCGTCTCTTTTAGTACCTGGGATGCATTCCATCAGGACCAGGAGACTTGTCTACCTTTAGCCCCATTAGCTTGCCCAACACTCCCTCTTTCGTGATAATGATAGTTTCTAGGTTCTCACCTGCCATAGCCTTCCTGTCATCAATTTTTGGCATGTTATTTGTGTCTTCCACTGTGAAGACTGACACAAAATACCTGACACAAAATACCTCAGCCATGTCCTCATTTCCAGTTATTACATCCCCCTTCTCGTCCTCTAAAGGACCTGGAGGGTAACTTCCAGGTGGTGGCGTTCCCAGGTAACTGCTGCCCTTGCCCTACTGGAATCATTTTCCACAAAATGGAGAATTAATCCAAACTGGCCAATTACTGCTCCATCAGCCACTCCCACTCATCAGTAAAGCGATGGAAGGGATTGACGACAGTGCAATAGTTGATTATCAAATGGAACTTACTCAGCAATAACCTGCTCTCACTGACATTCAATTGGAATTCCACCAGGGCCACTCAGCTCCTGACCTCATTACAGCCTTGGTCCGAACATAGACAAAAGGGTTGGACTCTGGGTGAGGTGAGAGTGACTGCCCTTCATGTCAAGGCAGCATTTGAACCAGCGTAGTGTCAAAAAGCCCGAGCAAAAAAGTCAGTGGAAATCAGGGAAAGATGGTTGTGGAAGTTGGAGGCCAATTATCCCCGGACATCGCCACGGGAGTTCCTCATGGTAGTGTCCTCGGCACAAACCCAACCTCAGCTGCTTCAATAATGACCTTCCCCATCCTTTGGAAGCTGAAAGGATGTTCCCCCGTCTGAGAGACGAGAACAAGGGGACAAAGTTTAAAAATAAGGGGTCACCCATGTAAGATGAAGATGAGGAGAGTTTTTTTTTCTCCCAGAGGGATGTGAGTCTTTGGAATTCTCTTCCCCGGAGAGCGGTGGAGGTGGGGGCCAATCAATATCTATAAGACGAAGGTGGATAAATTCTCGATGTGTGGGTTAGGTGGATTGGTCGTGCTAAAGTGACCCTAGTGTCAGGGCGGTTAGCAAGATAAATGTGTGGAGTTACAGGCATGGGGCCTGGGTGGGATTGTGGTCGGTATAGACTCAATGGGCCGAATGGCCTTCTTCTGTACTGTAAGGATTCTATGACTAACGAGGGAGCCAAAAGGTATTGGGGTTTGCCGGGAATGTGGCGTCAAGGCCACTATCTGACCAGCCATGATCTAATTTAAATGGCGGATCCGGCTCGAAAGGGCTGATTCGTATGTTTCTATGACACGCTCAAGAGGCTAAATGGTTATGTACCCTATCAAATCCTTTAATCATCTTAAACACTTCAATGAAATTGCCCTTTAATCCTGGATACATGAGGCAATACGAGCCTGGTCTGTATACCTCTCTTATCCCCAGTATCACTCTGCTGAGTATATGCTGCACCCTCTCCAAGGTCAATGCACCTCTCCTCATCTCCATCTTAAAATGGGTGACCCCTTATTTTTAAACTCTGTTTAACCCAGAACTATAGGTGTAGTCTAACTAGAGTTGTGTAAAGATAGAATCCCTACTGCAGAGAAGAAGGCCATTCGGCCCACTGAGCCTGCACCGACCAATATCTCACCCAGGCCCTATTCCTGTATCCCCACTTTTATTTACCCTGCTAATCCCCCTGACACTAGGGTCAATTTAGCATAGCCAATCAACCTAACCCACACATCTTTGGAGTGTGGGAGGAAACCGGAGCACCCGGAGGAAACCCGTGCAGACACGGGGAGAACATGCAGACTCCGCACAGACAGTGACCTGAAGCCGGAATTGAACCCAGGTCCCTGGGCGCTGTGAGGCAGCAGTGCTAACCACTGTGCCACACTAAGATGTAACAGAAATTTCAGCCCTTTGTATTCCAGCCACCTTAAGACAAAGGCTGACATTCCATTAGCTTTTCCAATTACTCTTTGTACTTGTACACTAGCTGTTCTATAGCTACTGACTCCATCCGTTTCCTTGGCAACTGCCCAAGGCTGAAACAGTCCATTCTCAACCTTGGCGTTGTATTTGACCCTGAGATGAGTTTCTGAATAGATATATATTGATTCTGTCACCAAGACTGTCCATTTCCACCTCTGAGGCATCACCCAACACTGCCTCAGCTGATCTGCTGCAGGAACCCTCGTTCATTCGTACCTCAAGACTTGACGATTCCAATGCATTCCTGGTCAGCCTCCCACCTCCCATAAATTCCGCTGACCTTGTGTTAATTCGCACCAAGTCCCCCATCAGCCCAGTTCTCTTTGGCTCCAAGTCAAGCAATATCGTCACTTTAAAATTTGTGTTTTCAAATCCCTCCATGGCCTTGCCCCTCCCTACCTCTGTCACCTCCTCAAGCTCTGCAACCCTCAGAGAGTTCTGCACTCCACCAATTCTGGCCTCTTGTTCATCCCTAATTTCGGTCATTCCATTGACGGAAAGGCCTTTGGATACCTAGCTTCTAAGCTCTGAAAAGCCTACCAGAAAGCCCTTTACCTCTCCACTGCTCTCTCCTCTAACACTCCTGTGAAACTCCTTGGGAACATTTGACTATGTTAAAGGTGCTATATAAATGCAAGATCATAGAATCCCTACAGTGCAGAAGGAGGTCATTCGGCCCATCGAACCCGCACCGACAACAATCCCACCCAGGCCCTACCCCTGTAACCCCATGTATTTACCATGCTAGTCCCTCTGACACCAAGGGGCAATTTAGCATGGCCAATCAACCCAACCTGCACATCTTTGGACTGTGGGAGGAAACCGGAGCACCCGGAGGAAACCCACACAGACACAGGGAGAACGTGCAGATTCCACACAGTTGTTAGCAATTTCTGTACTTCCGTCCACTGACTTTTTTGCTGCTTCACGGTTCCTGGCTTCTCACTGTGTAAATCAATCTTTTTCTACATTAGGAATCACTGTCTCCTTCAACCAAACTTTTCTATTGCTCCAAGTCATCTTGGGACTCGCGCTATTTATTGTAAGCATGAAAGTTAAACACTGAGCACAGCATCTAAGCAAAGTTCACAGATCAGTGATTTCCTCTATTGTGTCATGTGTGAGCGCTGGCAGCATGAGTTGGCACGGTGCTGCCCCTTGGTGATTGTGCAGATACGTGACATTTCCACTTCTGAACGATTCCCAAAAAGAAATGAATGACTGGCATCAGGGTTACCTTTCAGTGATTCTGATGGCCCAAGGATGAAGTGGAAATGGCCAAGAGCTTCAGGTGTCTAGGTGTCCAGATCACCAACAACTTGTCCTGGTCTCTCCACACTGACGTTAAAGTTAAGAAAGCCCACTAACTTTCTCAGGAGGCTAAGGAAATTTGACATGTCTACTACGACTCTCTCCAGCCTTTACAGATGCACCTTAGAAAGCACTCTTTTCGGATGTATCACAGCTTGGTATGGCTCCTCTCTGACCAAGACCGCAAAGAACTACAAAAGGTCGTGAATGTAGCCCCCAGTCCATCACGCAAACCAGCCTCCCATCCGTTGACTCTGTCTACACTTCCCGCTGCCTCGGAAAAGCAGCCAGCATAATCAAGGACCCAAGCACCCTGGACATACTCTCTTCCACCTTCTTCCGTCGGGAAAAAGGTACAAAATGAGGTCACGTACCAACTGACTCAAGGATAGCTTCTTCCCTGCTATCACCAGACTTTTGAATGGACCTACCTCACACTAAGTTGATCTTTCCCCACATCCCATCTGTGACTGTAACACTACATTCTGCACTCTCTCCTTTCCTTCTCTATGAACGATATGTTTTGTCTGTATAGCGTGCAAGAAACAATACTTTTCACTGTATGTTAATACATGTGACAATAATAAATCAAATCAAATCAAAATCCCCGAACCATATGCGAGTCAGACATAGTGAAGACAATTGGAGTTAAGCCGCCTTCTTCCACGTTAGGAATTGGAGTGGCGTAGGTTTGTTCGATAGTCCCTGTAAACATCTACCATCTCTCTTTTTCTCCTGACAGATGATAACAGAACTGGGAGATTATACCTATCAGGAAATACTTGAACAGGTTTACAACTCCTTTCTCCAGAAAGAGAAAGCTGAGGGTGACCTGACAGAGATCTTGACATCGGATAGTCATTGAGAAGATGTTTCTGCTTGCAAAGGAGTCCAAGACGAAAGGTCTTTCAAGGGATGTGGGCATCACCAGCATTTACTGCCCTTAAACTGAGTGACTTGCAAGGCCACTTCAGAGAATCAACCACATTGCTGTGGACCTGGAGCCATATATAAGGATGGCAGATTTCCTTCCCTAAGGAACCAAATGGGTCAATTAGATCTTTAATTCCAGATTTTTGTTGAATTCAAATTTTCACCATCTGTGATGGTGGGATTCGAACCCAGATCACAAAATTACTAGTCCAATGACAATACCACTCCTGCACCACTTCCTCTATATACATAGGATAGCCACTGATAGGTTCAATTGGAAATTTAGGACAACCCTCTTTACCCAGAGAGAGGTGAAAATGTGGAGCTCGCTACCAAAGGAGGCAAATAGCACAGATACATTTAAGTGGAAATTGAATAAGCAGATGAGGGTGAAAACAATAGCAGGATATGCAGATGGAGTTCGATGCTGAGGGATAGGAGGAGGCTCATCTGGAGCGTAAATACCCGGCATGGTTCAGCTGGGCCAAATGGGCAGTTCCTCTGCAGTAAGTACCTTGTGAATTTGTAACAGAAGGCATTCACAGTACCAGCTAACATTTCTCGGTGAAAATCCCCAAGTCGACAGACTCCAGTGTCTGTTCAGATACACTGAGAGAAAACTTAGCACGGCCAATGCACCGAACCAGCACGTCTTTCGGACTGTGGGAGGAAACCAGAGCACCCGGAGGAAACCCACGCAGACATGGGGAAAACATGCAGATTCCTCACAGACAGTGACCCAAGCCGGGAATTGAACCCAGGTCCTTGGCGCTGTGAGGCAGCAGTGCTAACCACTGGGTCACCGTGCTGCCCCAATCATTGCAGTGTTAATGTAAGCCTACTTGTGACACTAATAAATAAACTTCAAACTAATATTGCTTTCCCATTTCCTGAACCTCTGTGTGGGTGAGAATTGCCACAAATGTTGTCCACAACCTGTAATCGCAGGGTGAACTAACAAGAGTACATTCTCCTTGAATCTTTTAATAACCCAAAGTTTGTGAGTGAGTGAGTGCAGCATTAACACCAATTTGCAGGTCCTGTCGGGAAGAAGAAAGCAAGACGGAGACAAAGAGAAAGTCTTGCATTTGTACAGTGACTCTCACAACTCCAGGACATTCCAAACAGCATCACAAACAATCAAGTATTGGTGAAGTGGAAATGTAGGAATTGGAATAGAGGTGAGAGTATCTGCCTTTGACAGCAAGGCAGCTTTTAATCAAGTGACACCACGGAGTCTGAGCAAGACTGGAGTCAACATGAGTCAGGAGAAATCTCTGCACTTGTTGGACTCATACCTGACACAAAGGAATCAGAGAATCATACAGCACAGAAGAGGCCCTTCAGTCCATCGAGTCTGCACCGACACACGAGAAACACCTGACCTCCCACCTAATCCCATCTGCCAGCAGTTGGCCCATAGCCCTGAATATTTACCCTCTGGATAAAAGGTTTTTCATCACATCCCCCCTAAGCTTTGGTCACATCCCCCCACCCCCACCTTGAACCTATGTCCCCTCGTGACTGACCCTTCAACTAAGGGGACCAGCTGCTCCTTATCCACTCTGTCCATGCCCCTCATAATCTTGTACACCTCGATCAGGTCATCCCTCAGTCTTCTCTGCTCCAACAAAAACAATCCAAGCCTACCCAACCTCTTTTCATAACTTAAATGTTCCATCCCAGGCAGCATCCTGGTGAATCTTCTCTGCAAGATGGTTATGGTTGTTGGAGGCCAATTATCTCACCCACAGGACGTTACTGCAGGAGTTCCTCAGGGTAGTGTCTTAGGCCCAACCATCTTCAACCCCTTCATCAATGACTTTCCTTCCCTGAGATGGTCAGAGGTGGGGGTGTTCACTGATGATTGCACAATGTTCAATTCTACTCGTGATTGCTCAGATATGGAGTCTGTGTCAATACGCAGCAAGATCTGGACAACATTCAGGCTTAGGCTAATAAATGGCAATAAGAGAGAAACTAACCATCTCCCTTCAATAATATTACTGTCACTGAATCTCCTCCAATCAACATCCTGTGGATGATTAACCAGAAACTGAACTGGACCAGCCATATAAATGGCTACAAGAACAGGTCAGAGACTGGGAATTCTGAGGTGAGTGGCTCACCTCCTGACTACCCAAAGCATATCCATCTACAAGGTACAAGTCAGGAGTCTGATGGAATACTCTCCAATTGCCTGGTTGAGTGCAGCCCCAACAACACTCAAGAAGCCCGACACTATCCAATGCAAAGCAGCCCCCTTGATCAATACCTTATCCACCAACTTAAACAGTCACTCCCTCCACCACTGTGCACACTAACAGTGGTGTGTACCATCTACAAGATACATTGCAACAACTCACCATGGCTCCTCCGACAGCACCTTCCAAACCTGCAGTCACCACCAGATGGAAAGGCAAAGGTAGCAGACACATGGAGAACAACACCACCTGCAAGTTCCCCTCCAAGCCACACACCATCCTGACTTGGAAATATACTGCTATTCATTCACTGTTGCTGGGTCAAAATCCTGGAACTATGTTTTCAGCTGCGCTGTGGGTGTACCTACACCAGATTGACTGTGACAGTTAAAGTAAGTGTCTCACCACCACTTTCCCAAGAGCAATGGACAGCAAAGACCACATCCTATGAAAGAAATTTTGAAAAATCAGCAGCAGATTTGTGCACAGCAAGTGCCCACAAACAGCACGGCGGCACGGTGGCACAGTGGTTAGCACTGCTGCCTCACAGTGTCAGGGACCTGGGTTCAATTCCTGACTTGGGTGACTGTGTGAAGTCTGCACATTCTCCCCGTCTCTACGTGGGTTTCCTGCGGGTACTCCGGTCTCCTCCCACAGTCCAAAGATGTGCGGGTTACGTTGATTGGCCATGCTAAATTGACCCTAGTTTCAGGGTAAATGTGTGCGGTTATGGGGATAGGGTGGGATTGTTGTCGGTGCAGACTCAAGGGGCTGAATGGCCTCCTCCTGCAC
Organism: Mustelus asterias; assembly: GCF_964213995.1. Lineage (NCBI taxonomy): Eukaryota > Metazoa > Chordata > Chondrichthyes > Carcharhiniformes > Triakidae > Mustelus > Mustelus asterias. Next base: position 16,046,822 of record NC_135802.1, read on the forward strand.
TGTAGGGATTCTATGATTCTATAACATTGTGACAATGACCAAATAATCTGCTTTTCTGACATGAAGTAAATGATAAATATTGGCCAGAACACCAAGGATACCTCCTCTGCTTTCGTTCAAAATAACACAGCAGGATCTTTTTGTATCTGTCTGAGGGGACAGATAGGATTTTGATTAAAAGTAAAGTTTATTTATTTGTCACAGGTAGGCTTACATTAACACTGCAATGAAGTTACTGTGTAATTCCTCTCGTCACCACACTCCGGCGCCTGTTTGGGTCAATGCACCTAACCAGCACGTCTTTCAGACTGTGGGAGGAAACCGGAGCACCCGGAGAAAGCCCACGCAGACACGGGAAGAACATGCAAACTCCACACAGACAGTGACCCAAGCCAGGAATCGAACCCGGGTCCCTGGCGCTGTGAGGCAGTCGATGGGGCAGAATGTTTGACCACGACACCAAGAAAGCTCCCAGCAATTGTTCAAAATGGGATCTGTAAAGTCTGAGGGTCCCAGTTCAAGTTGAAATGACTATTTCTAAACCAAAGCGAAAGGCAAAATACTGTGGAGGCTGGAAACCTGAAATTAAAAAAAACAAAAAGGCCAGAAATGTTTTAGAAACCTGAAACGTGAACTCCCGTACTCTCTCCACAGATGCCTGACCTGCTGAGTGTTTCCAGAATTCCCTGATTTAATTTCATCCCTAATATTAGGCGTGGGGCAGCACGGTAGCACAGTGGTTAGCACTGCTGCTTCACAGCTCCAGGGACCTGGGTTCGAATCCCGGCTCGGGTCACTGTCTGTGTGGAGTTTGCACATTCTCCCTGTGTCTGCGTGGGTTTCCTCCGGGTGCTCTGGTTTCCTCCCACAATCCAAAGATATGCGGGTTAGGTTGATTGGCCATGCTAAAATTGCCCCTTAGTGTCCTGCGATGCGTAGGTTAGAGGGATTAGCGGGTAAATGTGTAGGGATATGGGGGTAGGGCCTAGGTGGGATTGTGGTCAGTGCAGACTCGATGGGCCGAATGGCCTCTTTGTGCACTGTAGGGTTTCTATGATTCTATGATTAATGTACGGCTATTTCAAATGAGCTGAAAAGAGACACAAAGACTGAGGACGGGATTTTATGGCCGCGTTCGTCCCGAAACCATAAAATCCCACCTGGGGTCAACAGACCTTTCCACGATCCGCCCCCTCGCCCCCTCGCCCCCTCGCCCCCTCGCCCACTCCAACTCCTGTTGCGGGCGAGGCGGTAAAATTCTGGCAATAGACACCAGAAAAAAACATCCCCTCGTTAAAAAAAATTCCCTACAGCCACAAATGAATTTCCTGAACATGAATCATCTGGTTACAACCATGACAACAACCGCTTCAATAAACATGTACACCATGTGCGATGGCACTGCTTTTTAATGGCATCATCATGTCGCTGCATTTTATGTTCATCTGTAAACAAGTCTGCCATTTTTAATCAACGCACATTAATTGTCCAAGACCGACTGAAGCCACAAGTTTAGGATTAACTGAGTCAATGCAAACCAGAGATAAAAGCTGACATCGCCACTAGAAATGGTCAACTGAAACATTTTTAATTACAATTCGACATATTCTGTAAAGATATCAAATGGCCACTAAATATGGCACTTGCTCAATAGACTGACACCAATTTTATAATGAACACTTTGTCTGCAATGTATATCTGAAGGTTTTCCTGGCATATCCTCTATCCACATACAATTGTGGAAAATTGTCAATAAAGTATGATTTTCGATTTTATTTATCAGTAGTGACAGGTGTATTGTCCAGCCTGAATTGCCTTGCAAGAGGCCCGTGTGTTTTTTTACACTGAAGGTGCAGCACACCCAATCACAATAATAGACTGGCTCATAATTTATCACCTCTATATTTATAATTGGGGTAGAATTTCCCAAAGACTGCGTGTGTAAGTGATATGGTCATTATGGAACAGACTCACAGGCCGGGGAAACTCCTCCATTCAATCATCGCTCTGTACCACGTTAGTTGATCTTGGCGAGACAGTTGTACCAACGCTATGGTTGACCTCAGTATTCCCGTGCATGGGAAACAGGAATGAACTGGCTCGAATTTCCAATCTCGGTGATGACGTTACTGCGATATTTCCAGCATTTGTGCGAGATCAAACAGGCGAGGGAAAAAAACTGGAATCAAATCTGACGCCTTCCACATTCTGTGAATTCTGACACTTCCTAGGCTCACCATAAAGTGTGTGCCCTTGGATGAGGCACCTGGCACATGTGGGAACTTAGCGTTTCCAGGACAGAAAGCTAGAAAATTGGAATAGATGTTTGTTCAGCCCGATCTTTTGGCTAAGATTAAGCGTAGGGTCAAGCCCAAGATCTGGTATAATGCGTCTTCTTGTCAGCTTGAATCTCGTTTGTCTCTTTTGAGGGGACCATGAATTGGATGCAATTTGAATTGCTTTTTGGAGCACGCAAAGAGATGGATTAGGGGTTTGCCCCGCCCACTCAACACATTGGCTTTGTAACTCTGAGAAAGGAATACGTTACTTCTTATTAAGTTGTCCAGCCATGATACACCGAGAGGCTGGAACTGTGTACAGGAACACAGAACATGACAGTAGAACCCTTGGAGCTGTATGTCTGACATGGAATGCACGCTGTGAATATCGGGAAATTGTATTGAGGTACCTCCGAGTGGAACATGTTGCATGGAGAAAAACGTTGTTTCTGTAATATTCAACTCAATGTGTTTTATAATGCACTTTTACTAATTTTATGAACAAAATAATGTTTGGAAAATAAAAATGTTTGATATGAAATGGTGGGGAGCAAGGCCTTCGCCATCAGATCCTTCCTGCATGCCCAATCCCATCCTTACATAGAACATAGAACATAGAACATTACAGCGCAGAACAGGCCCTTCGGCCCACGATGTTGCACCGACCAGTTAAAAAAAAAAACTGTGACCCTCCAACCTAAACCAATTTCTTTTCGTCCATGAACCTATCTACGGATCTCTTAAACGCCCCCAAACTAGGCGCATTTACTACTGATGCTGGCAGGGCATTCCAATCCCTCACCACCCTCTGGGTAAAGAACCTACCCCTGACATCCGTTCTATAACTACCCCCCCTCAATTTAAAGCCATGCCCCCTCGTGCTGGATTTCTCCATCAGAGGAAAAAGGCTATCACTATCCACCCTATCTAAACCTCTAATCATCTTATATGTTTCAATAAGATCCCCTCTTAGCCGCCGCCTTTCCAGCGAAAACAATCCCAAATCCCTCAGCCTCTCCTCATAGGATCTCCCCTCCATACCAGGCAACATCCTGGTAAACCTCCTCTGCACCCTCTCCAAAGCCTCCACATCCTTCCTTACCGCACAGTGCCCTCAAGGTGGCTGCAGTGAAGAAGAGACCATGGTCCATCTCCTACTGGATTGTGCCCTATCGAAGCAGGTCCAGAAAAAGAGGCAGTGGTTTTTGTCGAAGCTCATCCCAAGACTCTGAGGTCTGGTTCCCATGGACACATACTGAGATAAGCGTCATAGAATCACAGAATCATAGAATCCTACACAGCAGAAGGGGGCCATTTGGCCCATTCAGTCTGCACCGACCACAATCCCACCCAGCCCCTATCCCCATAACCCTGTACGCTTACCCTACCTTGTCCCCCTGACACTAAGGGGCAATTTATGCTGCTGGATAATCATCAACTCGGTGAAAGACACTCTTTAGTCTGCCCAAAACCTGCCGGTCTGCAGTGCAAAGAGCTATCGGTGGTAGAGTGTTGCTGACTAGCACACGTGGAAGGACGCACAAAAGCTTGGGGCAGCTGCTGCAAAAGGTTCAATGGGGAAAGTTCCCTACCTAAGGTTCTCTTGCCCTGGGATAGCGCAGTTCCGGGAACGGTAAAACCCTTTGGGCTGTTTGTTAGATATGGAATGAATATTGTAAAAATAAGCTGTGAATGTAATTGCAGTGAGATGCTTCAGGGTGCGACATACTGTATCAAAATAAACTGATCACAATTTCACTTTCAGTCAACTTTGAACTGTTATGTAATGAACCTTCATTAATTCGATGAATAAAATATATTTGGGGAAAATATTTTTTGGCATGAGATTAGTATTATAAATTAAACCTAAAATTGTGCCACATGCTGCACTGGAAGAAACTGATCTGTTTTGCACTTTATATAAAACTGTTATACAAGGTATTTTTACAAATTGTATAAATACGTTTATTTATTAGTGTCACAAGTTGGCTTACATTAACACTGCAATGAAAATCCCCTCGTCGCCACACTCCGGCGCCTGGTCGGGTACACTGAGGGAGAATTTAGCATGGCCAATGCACCCAAACCAGCACGTCTTTCGGGCTGTGGGAGGAAACCGGAGCACCCGGAGGAAACCCATGTAGACACAGCGAGAATATGCAGACTTCACACAGACAGTGACCCAAGCCAGGAATCGAACCCAGGTCCCTGGCGCTGTGAGGCAGCAGTGCTAACCACTGGTATATTTTGGGGGAAAAAAATTGAAAACGACAATTCGTCGTCTCTCTCGCTCTTTATAGTGCATCTGTATTGTCAAAAGGTTACTAATCATTGTACAATGGAACAAGTAGAACTCAAGAACGACATCAGCTGATATAAGCATTGAACCCGCACCGCTTATACTCCACACTCTAACCAACGGAGTGACTTAATGATATATAGTGCATAATATAACTGAAACAAAATCAGTGAACTTCTATTTCAACTTTGCAGAACCAAGTGTAAATAATGTTTCTGTTGCTACGTTGGACAATAATGAAGAGTAAGCTCAATACATTGGAAGCCGATCCATTCATAAATAAGCCCAGTCTTGAAACCAGTTATATGGTAAAGTTAGAAGAATAAGACTCTTAGCAAAAGTTCACCACGGTGACACGGTGGTTAGCACTGCTGCCTCACAGTGCCAGGAACCCGGGTTCGATTCCCGGCTTGGGTCGCTGACTGTGTGTAGTCTGCACATTCTCCCCGTGTCTGCGTGGGTTTCCTCCGGGTGTTCCAGTTTCCTCCCACAGTCCAAAGATGTGCAGGTTAGGGTGCATTGGGGGCCGTGCTAAATTACTCCTCAGTGTATCCGATCAGGCGCCGGAGTGTGGCGATTAGGGGGTTTTCACAGTAGCTTCATTGCGGCGTTAATGTAAGCCTACTTGTGACACCAATAAAAAAATAAAGTTTATATATTGAGAGTTGACGGGCACAAATGATGGGGGGGCGGTTAGATTACAAACCAAAGGTCCCCAAACAGAACACTAAAACTATTCTGTGAACCTTCTCCCATGTTATTAGTATTATGGGAAGAAGGGCTCCTTGAGAATTCAGAGATCTAATTCAGAAACTTATCCAATCCCAGGTATCACTCTCAATTCTGTGCTGTATTAAGGGATCCCAACAAAGGAGGACGAATCGGGGGGGGGAAATAAAGGGTACAATTTGACTTTAGCACATCCAAGAAGCAAAGTATGGGGAGTTGGGGGAGATAACGGCAAGGGACAGCTCTCCTAAATCGATATTCAGCGGCTCCCCAATGGTAGAGAGACATTCGAGTACTGGGGGGGTGATGGCAGGTTCTGGCTTGAGGGGAGGAAGGGTTCTTCCTTCAGGGGGTCAGGATTTGCTACTTGCCAATAATGAGAGGTGCCAGGACAGGGGAATAACAGACAGTGCAGTCCAATAAGACTGATCGCTGCCTGTGCAAATATTCAGAATCCGACACAGACACAGAGAGAGAATAAAATTGAAGAGTAAAATATGTAGATAATTGGAGAGGAAAGGAAAGGTGTCCAGTTTACCCAGAATAACAAAAGGAAACACAGATCAGCGGCGGGTGCCAGGGGAGATTTCTTACCGATGTGGAAAGCTGAGAAAGTGCTGCTGTTGTCCCAGGATCTGAGCCAGGAGTTGGAGCCGGCGCTTCCACTCAGAGACGGACTGTTGTCTCCGCCACTGCTTTCCATCACCTCCCTGTGTGTGTGAGAGAGACAGAGGGGAGGTTAAAGCCCGCACATCAGGGTGAGTGAGGATGATAAGGCTGTACACAGATAAGCGGGTCAGCCATGTTGGTGGATGTGAGGGTGATGTGTTGTTGTTTGGTGGCGGATATAGAGAGCAAAGTGGAGCCGGGAGTGACGCGCTGGGAGTCTGACACTCCCTGCAGGCGGAGAGCTCACCTGAGCTTCCCTCAGTCAGAGCAGAGCCAGTGTCAGAGGCAGAGCCAGCCCCAAGAAACCCAACCCAACCAAACTGCACCAAAGCCAACCACCCAACCCCAGTGTCAGAGCCAGCCCCAAGAAACCCAACCCAACCAAACTACACCAAACCCAACCACCCAACCCCAGTGTCAGAGCCAGCCCCAAGAAACCCAACCCAACCAAACTGCACCAAAGCCAACCACCCAGCCCCAGTGTCAGAGCCAGCCCCAAGAAACCCAACCAAACTACACCAAACCCAACCACCCAGCCCCAGTGTCAGAGCCAGAGCCAGCCTCAGCTCCAAGAAACCCAACCCAACCCAACCAAACTGCACCAAACCAAACCCCAGCATCCAGCCCCAGTGTCAGAGCCAGCCCCAACCCAACCCAACCAAACTATACCAAACCCAACCACCCAGCCCGAGACAGAGCCAGTCCCAACCAAACCAAACGACACCAAACCAAACGACACCAAACCAGCCCCAATGTAAGCAGAGCCAGCCCCAACCACAGCCAGCCCCAGTGTCAGAGCTTGCGAACCCCAACCAAATCAAACCAAACCACCCAGTCCCAGTGTAAGCAGAGCCAGACACCCAACCCCAACCACAGCCAACCAAACCAAACCAAACCAGACCCAACCACAATAATCAAACAAACTAAACTAGACCAAACCAGACCCAACCACAGCAACTCAACTCATACCAGACCAAACTAGACCCAACTACAACAACTCACACCAAACCAAATCGGACCAAACTAGACCCAACGACAGCAACTCTCACCAAACCAAACTAGACCCAACGACAGCAACTCTCACCAAACCAAACTAGACCCAACCACAGCAACACAAACAAACTAAACTAGACCCAACCAAAGCAGACCCAACCACAACAACTCAAACCAGACCAGATCAAACTGGACCAACCGCAGCAACTCAAACAAACCAAACCAGGTCAAACTGGACCAAACCAGTCCCAACCACAACAATTTAAACAAACCAAACTGAACCAAACTAGACCAAACCAAACCACAGTAACTCAAACTAAAGCAAACCAAACCAGACCAAACCACAGCAACTCAAACAAACCAAATTAGACTAAACCAGATCAATCCAAACTAAACCAAACCAATTTGGACCAAACCAGATCAGACCCAACCACAGCAACCCAAACAAACCAGACCAAACCAAAACAGACCCAACCACAGCAACTTAAACAAACGAGACCAAACCAAACTAGATTAAACCAGACCGAACCACAGTAACTTAAATATGCCAAGCCAAACTAAACTAGACCAAGCCAAACCAAACCAAGCCAGACCAAACCACAGCAACTCAAAGAAACCAGGCCAAACCACAGCAACTCAAAGAAACAAGCTGCTTTGTTCTGGATGGTGTCACGTAGTTTGAAAGTTGTTGGAGATGCACTCATTCTAGGAAGGGGAGTATATTCCATCACATTCCTGACGTGTACCTTGTAGATTGTAGAAAGGCTTTGGAGAGTCAGGAGGTGAGTTTCTCACCACAGAAATCCTAGCTTCTGACCTGCCATTGTGGCCATAGTATTTATGTGGCTAGTTCAGTTCAGTTTCTGGTCATTTGTAAACCCAGGGTGTTAATAGTCGAGGATTCAACGATGGGAATGCCATTGAATGTCAAGGGGTGATGGTTAGACTCTCTCTTGTTGGAGATGGTCAATGCCAGGCACTTGCATAGCTTGAATATTACTTGCCACTTGTCTGCCCAAGCCTGGATATTGTCCAGATCTCACTGCCTTTGGACATGGATTGGTTTAGTATCTGAGGAGTCATAAATGGTGCTGAAAATTGTGCAGTCATTGGTGAACATCCCCACTTCTGGCCTTATGATGGAAGATGATTGATGAAGCAGGTGAAGATGGTTGGGCCTCGGACACTACCCTGAGAAACTCCTGCAGAGATGTCCTGGAGCTGAGATGATTGGCCTCCGACCACCACAACCATCATCCTTTGTGCCACATATGACTCCAACCAGCGGAGGGTTTTCGCCTGATTCCGGTTTTGCTAGGGCTCCTTGATGCCACACTTGATCAAATACTGCCTCGGTGTCAAGAGCAGTCACGCTCACCTCAACTCTGGAATTCAACTCTTTTGTCCAGGTTTGAAGCAAGGTTGTGACAACGTCAGGAGCTGAGTGACCTTGGTGAAACCCAAACTGGACAGGTTATTGCTGAGTAAGTGTCACTTGAAAGTGCTGTTGATGACCGCTTCCACTACTTTGCTGATGATGGGGAGGTTATTGGCTGGGTTGGATTTGTCCTATTTCTTGGAAACAGGACATATCTGGTATTTTTTCACATTGTCGGATAGATGCCAGTGTTGAAACTGTACTGGAACGGCTTGGCTAGGGGCATGAGTCCTCAGTTATATTGTCAGGGTCCATAGCCTTCACAGTATCCAGTGCCTTCAGCCAGGATCAAAAGATAACTGATGTAAAGTGATCTCCAAAAGAAGCGGATACAATTTGAAAAATCTTGGGTGGTTCAGGTCTGGAACACATTGCTTGGAAGTGTGGTGGAGGCAGGTTCAATTGAGGCATTCAAAAGGGCTCTAGATGATTACTTGAATAGAAACAATGTGCAGGGGCATGGGGAAAAGACAAGAGAATGGCATCAAGGCATTATGCTCATTTGGAGAGCCAGTGCAGACACAATGGGCTGAATGGCCTCCTTCCACACTGTGACAATTCTGTGATCCTGTCCCTGCTACAGGTCACATGACTCAACAAGATCGGCTATCTCTTCTGGAAATCTCCAAAAGCGGTTACAATGAGAGAAGAGTTCCACCCTCATCCTTGTCTAATCCCACACTCCATTGTGACAATATATTCTAACCATGAAACCAGGGCACTCACAGACACCCCACACCTCACCTCACACCTGGGACTGTCAAGGTCCATTTCCAGAAGGAACCATTGAAGGGAAATTGACATTATTTGCATATTTACAAGCTTACCCTTGTGGTGGAATTATAGGGATCTGTCCATAAGACCGTATGACATAGGAGCAGAATTAGGCCACTCGGCCCATCGAGTCTGCTCCGCCATTCAATCACGGCTGATATTTTTCTCATCCCCATTCTCCTGCCTTTTCCCCATAACTCCTGATCCCCTTATTAATCAAGAACCTATCTATCTCTGTCTTAAAGACACTCAATGAGTTGGCCTCCACAGAACTTCTGTGGCAAAGAGTTCCGCAGATTCACCACTCTCTGGTGAAGAAATTCCTCCTCATCTCTGTTTTAAACGATCGTCCCTTTAGCCTGAGGTTGTACCTCCTGGTTCTAGTTTTTCCTACTAGTGGAAACATCCTCTCCACGTCCACTCTAACCAGGCCTCGCAGTATCCTGTAAGTTTCAATAAGATCCCCCCTCATCCTTCTAAACTCCAACATAATGGCTATCCAAAACAGGGTCATCAGTATGGATGGCGACTCTTTCAGAGGCTAATGACTGGGACATTCTAAGGCATGAAACAAAAGCTGGTCCAGGCGCATGAAATCATTGTGGTGGAAGGCCATTCAACTCGAGTGATTATTTTGAAACTTCGATACAGTTGAGAACTCAGATGTAGACCAGTCTATTGATTTACCTTTACCCAGAAAAGAACAACAGCAGGATTCTTGCTGACCAAGCAGCTGGCTCCTCGAAGTTTGTTCATCTAAAAGCCACTGGCCACCACCTGCCAAGCAGAACAAGTCTCTAAATTTCAATATCATCTTGCTGCACGATCCTCCACTTTAAAGGAATTGTGTGTTGCTGTCCTCAACCAGGTAACTATGGGAATTGGAACGTCTTCATGACGAAACCCCGGATTCCTCCCTGGATTTTGACTTACTGGACTTTGGAAAGCATGCATGCTAATATTAATTTCAGTGGTTCTTTTATTATTCGTCATAGTTTCCATAGTTGTAAAACTCCCTTTTTCTCTATCTCTCTTATGGTATATGTGCGTATTCATGTGGGGTTGTGAACAGGGTTTGAATGTGTGAACAAATTAACCTTCTGAGTAAATCATAAAGGTAATTTTCTGAGAGTTATTTATTCATTTGGACCACACAAACTGAGGGTTTGGGGAAACATGTCACTGCCTAGTTTTCAAACAATTAAAAACACCGCTGCTTCCAGACAGACGGTAAGAGGATAAAAATGTTCAGTCTGCCTCTCACTCCTGTCTGTAACAAAAATGTTGCTACCTTTCCCAACAACATACATTTGTGAAATATAATCTTTGCTATGACAGCAATGAAGACAAAGTACAGGTCCCGTCTGTAAGTGGAAAATTATTTACAAATGTTATTGTAAAACATTACACTGATGATAGATGGGCGGCATGGTGGCACAACGGTTAGCACTGTTGTCTCACAGTGCCAGAAACCTGGGTTTGATTCTGGCCTTGGGTGACTGTGTGAAGTCTGCATATTCTCCCCGTGTCCACATGGGTTTCCATGTGCTCTGGTTTCCTCCCACAGTCCAAAGATGTGCAGGTTGAGGGATTGGTCAGGCTAAATTGCTCTTTAGTGTCCAAAGATGTATAGGTTAGGGAGATTAGCCATGGTAAATGCACGGGGTTATGGGGATAGGGCGGGAGAGTGGGCCTGGGTAAGCTGCTCTGTCAGATACTTGTCGCAGACTCGATGGGCCAAATGGCCTCCTTCTGCACTGTAGGGATTCTATGATGGGCAAACTCTTCAGTAAGAAGGAGGCACACCCAATCTCACTGCTATCTATTTGTAAATAGCTTCACACTTTAAACTTAGTTCTTTCATATAATGAGTACTACATAACATTATAATCTAGATAGAGGCATCGTGATCATTAATCCATTTGAAAAAGGGTCTTTCAATCAAAAAAGTTTGAGAACCTCATCTCACATGTGGCTGAGTGTCAAATTTTATTGGTCAGTTTGTGTGTTCTGAAGGTGTTAGAGAAATGCAAGTTGTTTGAGTTAAATGAATGAAAAAACCCACACGAAAAACTAATATGAATGCTTCACAATACTTTTTTTCTCGAAGTGTGAAGACAGCAAAAGGCTGTATAAGTACTTGCCGAGGTAAAGAATAGTAAGAAGTCTCACAACACCAGGTTAAAGTCCAACAGGTTTATTTGGTAGCAAATACCATAAGCTTTCGGAGCGCTGCTCCTTCATCAGATGGAGTGGGTCTCTGTTCTCCAACAGTGCACAGACACAGAAATCAAGTTACAGAATACTAATTAGAATGCAAATCTCTACAGCCAGCCAGGTCTTAAAAGGTACAGATAATGTGGTTGAAGGGAACATTAAACACAGGTTAAAGAGATGTGTATTGTCTCCAGACAGAACAGCTGGTGAGATTATGCAAGACCAATTATGCAAGACAATACACATCTCTTTAACCTGTGTTTAATGTTCCCTTCAACCACATTATCTGTACCTTTTAAGACCTGGCTGGCTGTAGAGATTTGCATTCTAATTAGTATTCTGTAACTTGATTTCTGTGTCTGTGCACTGTTGGAGAACAGAGACCACTCCATCTGACGAAGGAGCAGCACGCTCCGAAAGCTTATGGTATTTGCTACCAAATAAACCTGTTGGACTTTAACCTGGTGTTGTGAGACTTCTTACTGTGCTTACCCCAGTCCAACGCCGGCATCTCCACATCATGAGGTAAAGAATGTCAGAGCTGAGGAATCACCCAGTTTAACCTTCGGGTCACCAGAGAAATTCTGCACTATCAATGGGGGGCAGCTGGAGGGGTTGGGGCGGGGGGGGGGGGGGGGGGGGGTGGCTACCATTACTCTGTGTTGCCTGAAACAAAATCATTTATAGTTGAGTTTATAATTTTGTTATTCTGTGTACCCGGGGAAAATCAACTTCAGGAATATGTTCAATTCATCTTTGCCCTTTCAATGCATTTTCAGATACCTGACTGTAAAATGTCAAACTAGGGCTCACTTCAGTCACAAAGGAAAAATACTGCGGATGCTGGAATCTGAAACAAAAACAGAAAATGCTGGAGAAACTCAGCAGGCCTGACAGCATCTGTGGAGAGAGAATAGAGCCCAGTGTTTCGAGTCTGGATGACCCTTATCCGGACTCGAAACGTTGGCTCTATTCTCTCTCCACAGATGCTGTCAGACCTGCTGAGTTTCTCCAGCATTTTCTGTTTTCACCTCAGTCATAATGTCAGAGGTTCAGTCCACACTCTCAATACTTCCGGACAGCCATTGCAGTGCTGTACTTAGCAAGTGTTGCACTGTTGGTTGGGTTTTATTTTTTGGACTGGAGATTAAATCTAAAGTCACAAAGGGCTAAAGTCAAGTCATTCTGTATTCGTTCAACTTGAAGGGACATGATGGAGCTGCTGTCAGCTTCTGAGGTGCAAAACTATCTTTATTAGCAGTAACAGCCCATTTTACGTGGGGAGTCAAATGTGTCAGAATGACAAGCTCATGCTATGGCCATCACTCAATCGGTTCAGTGCCTTAACAGGTCTGTATTAATGTAAATTGGCATCCGGATCCAGAAAGCTTAACACATATCGCCATCTGTTGCTTTGAATCAGATTCAGAGAATCCGATGGAAAAACTTTATCTGACCGATTCCGCCCCCCCCCCCCCACCCCCCTCTCCCCCACCACCCCTGCCACCAATTGTCCCCCTCCATTCTTAACGTTACAAAGCCAATGCTCAGAATGGACCGGGCAAACCCAAATCCATTCCTTGCTTGCTCCAAAACAAAATGTACATGAAATGCACTGAATGTAAAACTTACATCATACACCTCACTCCACTGTAGGTCATTGAGAGAAAGCAGATTAGGTAACAGAGCAGCCAGGGTGCAAAGAAGTATAAATGAGGAAGTTGCTTTGTCACGCTGTCCCGAAATCTGGGACTTAAAAGCAAATTGACATTTGTATTTTAAATCCACTGCTTCAGTGTGAAAGTAGTTGTGTGTCTGAACTTTCGACCTTTCCCACCCGCATTTGGGTCAGTTTCTGTCTGGCTCCTGGCTAGTGCACACATGAAATGTTAGTCTATCTTTCTCTTTTACAGGTTAATTTACTGACTGTGTATTACCTGCATTTTCTCTGTCCGTGTGCGTGTTTTTTTCCTCTCGCCACCTGTCCTGCATCTAGTCGTTCTTGGATCAGAATCATTTCCTATCAGTGGCGGCTCATCTTCCTTCGGGTGATTTGATGGGTGATATAGGGACATGGTGGGCATTCCCCTGTCCAAATTAAAGCAGTCGACTCCACCAGAGTTGACTGAAGAGAACTGGTGGATATGGTTTATTTAGACTTTTAGGAGGCTTTCGACAAGGTCTCACATAACAGACTACTATGAAAAGTTAAATCACGTGGGATTGCAGGTAATGTCTTGAGAGGGATAGAAAACTGGTTAGCAGATAGGAAGTAAAGAGTTGGCATAAATGGGCCTTTTTCTGATTGGCAGTCAGTGACTAGTGGGGTTCCACAGGGATCTATGCTAGGACCCCAATTGTTCACATTATATATAAATGATTTGGAAGAGGGAACTGAATGCATTATCTCCAAATTTGCAGATGATATAAAGTTGGGTAGGCTGAGTGTGTGGGCAGATGCATGGCAGATGCAGTAAATGTGGATAAATGTGAGGTTATCCATATTGGTAGCAATAATAGGAAGACAGATTATTCCTTGAATTGGTGTAAATTGAGAGAGGTGAACACTCAGTGACACCTCGGTGTCCTCGTGCATCAGTTGCTGAAAGCAAGTGTGCAGGTACAGCAGGCAGTAAAGAAAGCAAATGGTATGTTCGCCTTCATAGCGAGAGGATTTGAGTATAGGGATAGGGATGTTTTGCTGTAATTGTATAGGGCGTTGGTGAGGCCATACCTGGAGTATTGTGTGCAGTTTTGGTGTTCTTATCTGAGGAAGGATGTTCTTGCTATAGAGGGAGTACAGCAAAGGTTTACCAGGCTGATTCCTGGGATGGCAGGTCTGTCATATGAGGAGAGACTAAGTCGGTTAGGATTATATTCACTGGAGTTTAGAAGAGTGAGAGAGGATCTCATAGAAACTTATAAAATTCCAACAGGGTTGGATAGGGTAGATTCAGAAAGAATATTCGCGATGGTGGGGGAGTCCAGAACTAGGGGTCATAGTTTGAGGATAAGGGGTAAACCTTTAAAACTGAGGTGAGGAGAAATGTCTTCACCCAGAGGGTGGTGAATGTGTGGAATTCACTACCACAGAATGTAATTGAGGCCAAAACATCTGATTTCAAGAAGAAATTAGATATAGCTCTTGAGCTAAAGGGATCAAGGGATATGGGGGGGGGGGGAAGGGGGGATCAAGATATTGAATTCGATGATCAGCCATGATCAAAATGAATGGCGCAGCAGTAGTTTTGTCGAACATGATTTCCCTTTCATAAATCCATGTAGACTTTGGCTCATCCCAATTTATATTTTCTAAATGTCCTGTTATCACATCCTTCATAATCGACAGTTTCCCTACTATTGATGTTCGGCTAACCGGTCTGTAATTCCCTATTTTCAAAATAGTCAGTTACATTTGCCACCTTTCGATCTGCTGGGACTGTTCCAGAACCCACAAAAGTTTGGAAGGTGAAAAGCAACGCATCCATTATTTTTATGGCCACAACCTTTAGGACCCTGGTGCAAGTCCCATTCCCCCGATCACCTCTGTGATCAGTGCCCAACGTCAGCTCCTGGTCATGCAATCCTTTCATTTTGAAATGTTCATCCTTGTTTTCAAATCCCTCCATGGCTTCACCTCTCCCTGTCTCTGTAATCTCCTCCCGACACACAACTCTCCCAGATAACTGCTCTCCTCTAGCTCCGGCCTCTTGTGCAGCCCAATCTTTAAATGTTCCACCACTGGTGGCTGTGTGCAGTTGCTTAGGTCCCACACTCTGCAATAAACTCCTCTGCTCTCCGGTTCACTTCACTTTCCCCCTTTATGACACACTTGGATTCATATTGCTCAGTGTCATATTTTGTTTTATAATGCCGTGAAGCTGTTTGGGACTCTATTGGGTTAAAGATGCTTCAGAAATAAGTTGTCAATGGAAAGAAAGCTGTGCGAAGGAATGGGATAAACCACTTTCCATTTATTGGTACTTATCTGCATAACGTGGTCAGATTGAGCAGCTCGATGTTGGGTTTCTGCTGCCACCCCTCCCCATAGATCTCAAACTCCGTAAAACTGCCAGTTTCATCGGCCATCTTGTAACCTAAGGGTCAATTAGTTTATTACCCATTTAAAACTTTTGCAGCCAATTAACTTCATGTCTGTTTAAATTTTAACAGTTGCATTTGAGTTATTATAGCTTTGATCTAGCTTCAGGTCACAAGCCACCTTTATCTCTACCATCGTCACTCCGCAACTATTAACTATGCAGCCGAGGTCCCCATCTCCCTCTGTGCATCTTTGTTTCCCCATCCAATGGTGTGTGCAACTTTTCAAAATTCGATCATGGCTTGCGGGCTAGGCCAGCATTTATTGTCCCTGTCTTATTGCCTTTGAGAAGGTTCAGTGATCCATCTCCTTGTGGTGTAGGTCTACCAACAGTGCAGTTAGTGTCGGCATGGGGGGACCAGGACAGGTTGTTGGTGATCTGGACACCTAAAAACTTGAAGCTCTCTTTTAATTACCAAATTCCTTTGCACAAAACTCTGGAACACATTCTGTGGAGGAGGAGAACTGAGCTCAGCAGGGGGTCAGGAAAATTAGCAGCACCCTCACTATAGACCGGCTGTCTCTGCTTATACATATAATAATGTGGAGATGCTGGTGTTGGACTGGGGTAAACACGGTAAGAAGTCTCACAACACCAGGTTAAAGTCCAACAAGTTTATTTGGTAGCAAAAGCCACTAGCTTTCGGAGCGCTGCTCCTTCGTCAGGTAAGTGGGAGTTCTGTTTGTGGACTTTAACCTGGTGTTGTGAGACTTCTTACTATACATATAATAGACAGCACAGACAAAAGTTGGATGTTTCACTATATCTATCAACAAGACACAGCTAAATGTCCTTGCTAACAGCACCAAAACTGTGATTAAGACATGATTATATGATCATTGTCTGAACGGACATTCCACCTGTCCACCACTAAAGATTATGACATTACCGATGGGATGTGATTAAACAGCTATTGTCTCGGGCCTACCTCGTTGTATCATATGTAAATAACTTAACAGGTGTGCATGACTAGAAAACAATTATCTTTACTAAAGGTTGAGCCCTGTAAAAAAGCTGACTGTACACAATTGAGCAGAGCAGACTGAAGGCGGCTGAGGAATTCTTCAGTTCTCTTATCGCTAAGGCGGCAACAAAGGATCCATCACTCACGAACGCTGTGAATGAATATCTTTTTAGCTCTGACAGTTTCATATCACTAATTAAATAGAGTTTATTTCTTGCCCAATGTTCTATTCATTTAGAAAGAGAGATTCATAGCAAAGGAAGAAGCCATCATGTAGGTATCCGCTGTTTAATGTAAAAATCCAAAACCCATGGTCCTTTACAACCCTGAACTTCACATTTAGCCCCCTGTTAAAACATGTAATGGCCTCTGCCTCAAATCCTCGAGAACACATTGTTTGCACACAAGCCCAGATATTCATTACATTCATCATCATTGTCGGGTTTGCTGTTCATCTGCTTCCCATAAAGTTTGAGTGAAACCTGGTAAACAAGTGTCAATTCAGCCATCTGAATATCTCGAGCCTGAAAGACCAGACTCTTGGGACAACAAACAGGTGGCACTTGAATCCCAGGGGGACCAATATCCTGGCGGGGAAGTTGGCTAAGGCTACTGGGGAGAGTTTAAACTAGACAGGTTGGGGGGAGGGGATTGAGACGAGGTGACTGGGAGCGAGAAACAGAGAAGGGTTATAGACAGTGCAAGAGGGAGGATGGACGGGGGATAGAGAAGGAAAGAGCTCAGACCAAAGGACTGAGATGTGTTTACTTTAATGCCAGGAGTATAGTGAATAAAGGGGATGAGCTCAGAGCGTGGATCGATGCCTGGAAGTGTGCTGTGGTGGCCATTACGGAGACTTGGATGTCTCAGGGACAGGACTGGATACTCCAGGTGACGGGATTCAGATGTTTCAGGAAGGACAGGGAGGGAGGCAAGAGAGGGGGTGGAGTGGCACTGCTGATCAGGGATAGTGTCACAGCTGTAGAGAAGGTGTATGCTGTGGAGGGATTGTCCACCGAGTCTCTGTGGGTGGAAGTTCGGAGTGGGAAGGGGTTGATCACTTTGCTGGGAGTTTTCTATCGGTCGCCCAATAGTAACAGGGAGGTGGAGGAGCAGATAGGGAAACAGATCCTGGAGAGTTGCAGTAATAGCAGAGTTGTTGTGATGGGAGACTTTAATTTCCCAAACATAGATTTGGATATCCCGAGGGTAAGGGGATTGGATGGGGAGGAGTTCGTTAGGTGTGTTCAGGAGGGTTTCCTGACACAGCATGTGGACAAGCCTACAAGAGGAGAGGCTGTACTTGATCTGATACTGACCAATGAACCTGGACAGGTGTCAGATCTCTCAGTGGGAGAGCATCTTGGGGATAGCGATCATAACTCTATCTCCTTTATGCTTGCATTGGAAAAAGAGAGGATCAGGCAAGCTAGGAAAGCGTTTATATGGAGTAAGGGGAAATATGAAGACATAAGGCAGCAAATTAGAGGAGTAAATTGGAAGGAGGTATTCTCGGGGAAATGTACTGAAGAGAGGTGGCAGTTTTTCAAGGAATGTCTGTCTAGAGTTCTACAGGACAACGGTCCGAGCAGACAGGGAGGAGTTGGTAGGTTAAAGAAACCGTGGTGCACGAAAGCTGTGCGGGACCTAGTCGAGAAGAAAAGGAAAGCATATAAAAGGTTCAGAGAGCTTGGCGAAGATAGGGATCTAGATGGGTATACGGCTTGTAGGAAGGGACTAAAGGAGGAAATCAGGACAGCCAGAAGGGGTCACGAGAAAGCCTGGGCAGGTAGGATTAAGGAAAACCCTAAGGCGTTCTATAAATAGGTGAAGAGTAAAAGGATGAGACGTGAAGGAATAGGGCCTATAAGAGGTGAAGGCGGGAAAATCTGTACAGAACCAGTAGAAATGGCAGAGGTGCTTAATGAGTATTTTGCCTCGGTTTTCACAGAGGAGAAGGACCTGGGTGGATGTACTGCAGGCTTGCGGTGGACTGAAAAGATTGAGTATGTGGACTTTAACAAAGAGGTTGTGCTGGAATCTTTGAATGGCATCAAGATAGATAAGTCGCCAGGTCCGGATGGGATGTACCCCAGGTTATTGTGGGAGGCGAGGGAAGATTGCAGAGCCTCTGGCGATGATCTTTGCGTCATCGATGGAGACGGGAGGTGCCGGAGGATTGCGGATGTGGTTCCTATTTTCAAGAAGGGGAATAGGGATAGCCCAGGAAATTACCAACCGGTGAGTCTAACCTCAGTGGTTGGTAAGCTGATGGAGAAGATCCTGAGGGACAAGATTTATGAGCATTTAGAGAGGTTTAGTATGCTCAAGAATACTCAGCATAGCTTTGTCAAAGGCAGATCGTGCCTTACGAGCCTGGTGGAGTTCTTCGAAAATGTGACTAAACACATTGACGAAGGGAAGGCGGTAGATGTGGTTTATATGGATTTTAGCAAGGCGTTCGATAAGGTCCCCCATGCAAGGCTTCTAGAAAAAGTGAGAGGGCATGGGATCCAAGGGGCTGCTGCCCTGTGGATCCAGAACTGGCTTGCCCAAAGGAGGCAGAGAGTTTTCTAATGGAGGTCGGTCACCAGTGGTCTGCCCCACGGATCTGTTCTGGGACCCTTGCTGTTTGTCATTTTCATAAATGACCTGGATGAGGAAGTGGAGGGATAGGTTGGTAAGTCTGCCGACGACACAAAGGTTGGTGGGGTTGTGGATAGTCTGGAGGAATGTCAGAAGTTAGAGGGACATAGATAGGATGCAAGACTGGGTGGAGAAGTGGCAGATGGACTTCAACCCAGATAAATGCGTAGTGGTCCATTTTGGCAGGTCAAATGGGATGAAGGAGTACAATATTAAGGGAAAGACTCTTAGTACTGTAGAGGATCAGAAGGACCTTGGGGTCCGGGTCCATAGGACTCTGAAATCGGCCCCGCAGGTGGAGGAGGTGGTTAAGAAGGCGTATGGTGTGCTGGCCTTTATCAATCGAGGGATTGAGTTTAGGAGTCCGGGGATAATGATGCAGCTATACAAGACCCTCGTCAGACCCCACTTGGAGTACTGTGCTCAGTTCTGGTCGCCTCATTACAGGAAGGATGTGGAAAAGATTGAAAGGGTGCAGAGGAAATTTACAAGGATGTTGCCTGGATTGAGTGGCATGCCTTATGAGGATAGGCTCAGGGGGCTCAGCCTTTTCTCCTTGGAGAGACGTAGGATGAGAGGAGACCTAATAGAGGTATATAAGATGTTGAGAGACATAGATCGGGTGGACTCTCAGAGGCTTTTTCCCAGGGTGGAAATGGCTGCTACGAGAGGACACAGGTTTAAGGTGCTGGGGTGTAGGTACAGGGGAAATGTTAGGGGGAAGTTTTTCACAGAGGGTGGTGGGCGAGTGGAATCGGCTGCCGTCAGTGGTGGTGGAGGCAAACTCAATAGGGTCTTTTAAGAGACTCCTGGATGAGCACATGGGATGTTATAGGATGGAGGGTTATAGGTAGGCCTAAAAGGTAGGGATATGTTCGGCACAACTTGTGGGGCTGAAGGGCCTGTTTTGTGCTGTAGTTTTTCTATGTTTCTAACCTTTGCGTGTCACAGTAAGTTACAGCCTGAACCAAAACTAGAATGATTACAAGTGAGACATCCAAATTAAATACTTTAATGAAAAAAACTTTACATATGCCATTCACTGGCCCATTTCTCCCACTTACAACCACATCATTGTTTTGCCAAAATACAAATTCCCCTTTGTCAACATTCACCTCTTCATTAGTCTTTCCTGCACCATCATCAAAATTACATTTATGTATAATTATTTATGAAAAGCATCTACCCATATGAAAATACCAAGATGTGGAAATCGGACCAGACCTCGATTCTCTAAGATATCAAATCCAGTCCTGTGGTTTTCCCACACCATTTAAAGAGCTTTACACAGCTGGGTGGTTGTCAGTCAGGGGCATGGCTTATCAGAAGGGCCAAGCAGCCACATTCTCAATCTTTCCTCTGAAAGGTGGAGGGGCCGTAACTCAGTAAGACATTCAGCACCAGGCCTGACATAATTCTTCAGGACATTAAACAATAATGAGCAAATTTAAAATCACGGTATAAGCTTGATTCGCCAGTACATGCAATGTGACTACTAAAATTCCAGATAATCGGGACTGACGACCAAGCGCTTCAGGAAATGTGCATTTTGTGCCTTTTTTAAAAAAATTGCTATTTGATATAAAAGTAACATCTGTTAATACCTTCAAAATGTTAGAAAACAGGCACTGAACATCTCGAAGAGGATGGTGGCCGATACATTTTGGGGTGTAACTTTCCTGACCAAGTGCCCCCTTGCATTTCCAGCATTGGCAATTTTCCTTTCTAAAATTAAGCTGCACCTTGACAATGGCCTTTCACCAGCTCATGCCAAAAGCACATTTAGTTGCATGCTCAAAAAAAAAGGCGCAACTAAACAGAAGGGGGCAGGGGACCTATCGATGCAAACATGGTTTAAGTGATGAAACTGGCAAGGAAGAATCTTGATACCAAGGACTAAATACAAACTCGAGCAAATAAGTACAAATTGTCTCAGCATCTTTGGAAGGTACAATCCTTCAGACTCACGTCGTAGGATTTCATTTTGACTGCACATCCGTTGACAGTAGGTGTGTAGCTCGGCCATGATGCACTTAACGTGCAACAGTATTTAAGCTATTCCTCCAACAAGATGTAAATGTGACTTCTAGTAAATATCACCTCCTACCCTGTTTAAGGGCTATCATTTAATCAGTGCCTGTAACTTATAGAATAGAGGTTTCCTAGAACTTCAGGGCCAAATAGACCCAACGAGGTCAAGTGGAGCAAAAAAACAAATCCAACTTAAAAGGAAACATTCCATCGTAACTGCGCAGATAGAAAACTAAGCATCAAAACCGATTAAGCGTTGGCCCCTGACAGCATCCGAAAACCACACCAGCAGATATTACCCCTACATGTAGGATCACCCCCATTATTACATTTTCAATCATTCATTACTACCTTGTGCATCACTAGTAAAAGTAATACAAATGCTCCAAACCCTTCATTAACTGGCACAAGTTCCAGGAAGCAGACTAAATTACTAAGCTGATGCCTCAGCGCAATCCTACGCTCCTGGGAAGCAGTGTTATAACTGAATGTTTCACCTGGTGAAACTGCTACACAAGACATGTTTAGAGTGTTAAGGTGTACAATAATAATTCTGCAAAAACAAAATTAATGTCATCTACATATATTATTTGCGATACGCCAGTTGCATAATTGATAGTCATCAACCATTGCCTGCAAATGAGCACATTGGCTGAATCCAAGAGGCTAAAATGAGGCTTTTTGTGTCTTTGGCTTTAGTGGACCTGAACGCAGCAGAATGAGAGCGGCTCGGTGGCAGTGTGGGTAAGAAATCCCTGCTCTTAATGACTGGATGCGTCATATTGGAAACTACATGACAGGACATCAGGTGAACACAGATCTGGACATGGATTCCCATTCCCGACAAGGTCAGACAGCCAGTGAAGACTGGCCAGCCCCATGAGGAACTGTGTGCCAGTAAAATAAAATCAGTAGCTTCAGTAGTGGGAAGGAAATAAGGTTATATTGCTGCATGGATTCGAGTTTTCTTAGCCAGCAGTAGGGGAAAGTCTGTCCAAAATCAATTGCTGCCCATTTTCTTCGTAGCCTTTAAGGTGGCAAAGCGGCTAATAGTTTGACAACATCAGAGTCGTAGCGAAAAATGAAATATAATCTGTACTGAATATCGCAGCAGTGGGATGCAAAACGTGGAAGTTATTAGCTTACAGGTTTTCTTTTACAGCAACTCCATAACAATCAGCAACGGTCAGTGCACGAAAGGGAGAGAGAGGGCGACAGATATAACCCACGAGGCTTCATTAGCTCAGAGGCATTTGGGAAGAGGAGTTGTGTCATTATCCAGTATCAATGGATGTTGATTCTCTACAAAACACATCGAGTTTTTCTTTCCCACAGTAAAGGTGCTTCATGCCCTGCGACAACTTGGGAGCGGCATTTCTTTTATGGAGAAAGTTGAGAGACCAATCTACCAATTCATTAATTAAGAAAAATCACTGAACTCTCCCCCCCGCCCCCGCCCCAGACTGTGAATGAAAGCGAGTAACATTTGCATGCTTCAAGTCCCTATCTGCATGCACGTACAATTGTTTTCCCATCCCCTCACTGCGCGATTGCAATCCAATAGTGACACAAAATACATTTTCATTAAACAGTAACTTATTTTATATTCATTAACGGGATGCGGGTATCATTGACAAGGCCAGAATTTATAGTCCGCCTCCAACTGCCGCTAAGAATCATTGAAAATGTTTCAATCTGAGCAACATGTAGTGAGGTAAAAGCATTCGCAGTTAGGGGAATAAAAGCGATTGGCTTAATACACTCAGAGGGCTTGGATGAAGTCCTTCAATCTTTGACATGGTGTCTGTCATCTTGAGCGCCATTCTGCTCAGGAATATGACTGTACTGGCACGGTAGTGTTCTACACTCAGAAAAACACACCCAAAAAAGATGCTTAAAGTATGATTTGGTTGGAACCTATCACAAACTGTATAACTTTCCCAAAACCAGCAATCTGAATTGTCCCACCACCCTCCTCTCTATGAAGGTCGAGCTCTACTTACTCATGACTTGTCAAGAATTGCTAAATAAGGTGATTATATTTTTCAGGAAACAGTAGCACCGTCACCAGAACTTGAGTTTAGCAGGCAGTTGATCTAACGTGAAATGACTAGCATTTAAATACCTCCTTATTGCTTATAGCATACAGCGGAATAGTCACTAATGGACATGTGACAGACGTTACAGAACAGCGTCAGGCTGCCTTTGGACAAGGAGCAAACAAAATAGCCTCAACCTACAACGGTTTATATTTCAAAGACAGTTATCAATGTAGTCATATAGATTAAAAGTAAACGCAGGTAAGACTTCAGCCACAAGGTCAGTCTCCATCGCTGCTGCTCACTGTCCTCACGACCTCTTCAACCTTTGGCTTCACCCTCAATCACCGAGGAATCAAGCAGGCTGTTTTCCTCTGGAGGCGGGCACTCTTCAAAATCCTTTGGCAAGAGCTCCGTGTGGTCAATATCCACGTGAGCCTCCAGTGGCATTTCAGTGGGGGTGGGAAGCAACGGGGCAGTCACGTCAGAGATCGAGGAACAACCCGGGTCCAGGCTTTGCTCCAGTGATGAAGCCTCAGGAGGCAGAGCAGCGGCAGGATTCAAATCCTCGGACACAGCAGCACCACCCTGGTCTATTTAAAAACAAAAAGGAACATACACACACATTCATAGAATCCTACAGTGCAGAAGGCCATTCGGCCCATCGAGTCAGTACTGACCACAATCCCACCCAGGCCCCATCCCTATAACCCCATGCATTTACCTTAGCTAGTTCCCCCTGACACAAAGGGGTAATTTAGCATGGCCAATCCACCTAACTCACACATCTTTGGACTGTGGGAGGACACTGGAGCACCTGGAGGAAACCCACGCAGACACGGGGAGAACGTGCAAACTCCACACAGACAAGTGACCCGAACCGGGATTGAACTCGGGTCCCTGGGCGCTGTGAGGCAGCAGTGCCAACCACTAATTCACTGTCAGTCACACAAATTCACCCAACAGATGGAATCAATGCCCTGCATTGAATTCTTCATCTTCATCCCTGTATTGGATTTGTTTAGAAGCATCAGAATGAATAGCTAATACTTATTCAATCATAATGCAGTTTGAAGGATAGCAGATGGAAGAACTGGAGAGCAGGAAATTTGAGGCATTTGCATTATTCTGCTAGAGACCATGACTGGCATCTCATGTCTGCCAGACTTAAAATATAGTTTAGAAAAGAAAAGCAAAGAAATATAATAACTGAATTCTGTGCACATCGTCTGTTACCACAAAACAGTTCATTCAAAATTCAAACTAAATTTTGATTACTATTTTAAAAATTATTTTGAATCAAATTATATATAATAATATATTAATATATATATATATATATAAAATATATATAATTTATAAACATATTTTCTATGTTTATAAATTATATATATAGAAATTTAAAACAAAAACAAATGCTCTATCACTTTCCTGACTTGTGTTGGTAAGTTGTGTTGTGTTGGGCGGCGCGGTGACACCGTGGTTAGCACTGCTGCCTCATAGCGCCAGGGACCCAGGTTCAATTCTGGCCTCGGGTAACCGTCTGTGTGGAGTTTGCACGCTCTTCCCGTGTCTGCGTGGGTTTCCTCTGGATGCTCCGGTTTCCTCCCACAGTCCAAAAGACGTGCTGGTTAGGTGCATTGACCATGCTAAATTCTCCTTCAGTGCACCTGAACAGGCACCAGAGTGTGGCGACTCAGGGATTTTCACAGTAACTTCATTGCAGTGTTAATGTCAGCATACTTGAGACACTAACAAATAAACTTAACTCAAAAAAACTTGAACTGAAGTGGCCAAGACAGGATTGGGTTTGTCTGTGATAACCCTGCATTATTTGCTGCATTGACCTGCACATAAAGAACTACCATCACCTGAATGAGAGAGCATAGGGCAGCTGGTGCCTGTACACTGAGGAGGGCGGGTGAGCGGGAGGGGTGGGGGGGGGGGGGGGGGGAGCGGGAGGGGGGAAGCAGGGGAAAAAGAATAAGTTGACTGCTGGTTACACTTACCAAATTGGAGATCAAGTTCTTCGCTGGTGAGGATCTCATCTGTTCCAGTGTTTTGCTTTGCTGTTGTGTTAAAAATAGGCGAGGAGGAGAAGGACACTGCCTCATTTAATACACCGGACAAGTCATGAGCTTCCGGAGTCTCTGTGGATCCAGGTGGAAAACCTGTTTAAGAATACAAAAGTCAAATTAAATCATGAACCTTATCTGTACCTGCTGGAAACTCAATACAGTGCCACACTGACTGCAGCCACTCAACCCTGTTTCAATTCAAAGCCTTCTAAATTCTATTCAAAAGTGCTTCTTTATTTCCAAACAAGCCTCTACAAAAACCAAGTGCTGAAATGTGTAGCAGTAACATGAACAATTATCCTATTTATTATAGAATTTTGTCATCGACTCCATCCCAGGCTCGGAAGAGCAGTGGAAATGATGTGTGCCCAGAATGCAGTCTTTACTGTCACCCTAAGCCCCGAAAACTTCACTTATTTGCTGCAAACTTCGACCCTGGTGGGAGTGTTCAACTCCAGCATGACCAGCTGTTTGTCGAATAGGAACCCATTTTGTTACATATCAAAGCACCATTGGCAAGAACATCTCACCAACTTTTACAGATGCACCATAGAAAGCATTCTTTCCGATTGTATCACAGCTCGGTATGGCTCCTGCTCTGCCCGCAAGGCCGCAAGAAACTCCAAAAGGTCGTGAATGTAGCCCAATCCATCACGCAAACCAGCCTCCCATCCATTGACTCTGTCTACACTTCCCGCTGCCTTGGCAAAGCAGCCAGCATAATTAAGGACCCCACGCACCCCGGACAGTCTCTCTTCCACCTTCTCCCATCTGGAAAAAGATACAAAAGTCTGAGGACAGATACCAATCGACTCAAGAACAGCTTCTTCCCTGCTGCTGTCAGACTTTTGAATGGACCTACCTTGCATTAAATTCTCTACACCCTAGCTATGACTGTAACACTACATTCTGCACTCTCTCGTTTCCTTCTCCATGAACGGTGTGCTTTGTCTGTATAGCGCGCAAGAAACAATACTTTTCACTGTATGTTAATACATGTGACAATAATAAATCAAATCAAAACATCAGTGGCTGAGCAGGCAGCTGATTCTTCAGTTTCAAGACAGTAACAAGTGTAAAAAAAGCTATTTAAGAATGTCCAGTACCTGGGTCCATGACACGTTGTATGGGAGGAGGGAGAAGGGAGTTCTCCATTGTTAGGTTGGTCAGCTGCTGTTCTAAGCCTGAACTCTCACTCGTTGTGTCAGTCGGTGAGCTGGGAGCTACTAAAGGTGCCTGATGAATAAACACAAAGATACGGTCTATGGTGAACCCAACCAGTATTTAGTAGAGTGCCAGTCTCACATTTCAAATTAATCATTTTTCAAAGTTGCGAAAGTAATCTCAAAATTTTTTTTTTTTTTTTGAAAAAAACAAACTGGAAAATAAGTCAATTTTGGACTATAGTAAGAATGTACTTTTCCCAGATCCGGTTCATCAATTGATCTATAGCCAAAGTCAAACAATAAGGAATGCATGCCCAATTCAAATTACCATCAATATCGAGCTTCTCAATGATTCACTGCATTGATCTGAAACATTATTATTCCTCTCTCCACAGGTGCTGCCTGGCCAGCTGAATGTTTGTTTTCATTCCCGGTTAGTGAAATCTGACATATGAAGCTGCAAAGACCAGAAGCTATCAGCTCCAACAACACTCAAGAAGCTTGACACCATCCAGGGCAAAGCAGCCCCTGCTTGATTGGAACTTCATCTACAAACATTCACTCCCTCCACCACCAGTGTGCACCATCTACAAGATGCAGGAACTCATCGTGACTCCTTCGGCAGCACCTTCCAAACCCACGACCGTTGCCATCCAGAAGGACAAGAGGAGCAGACGCATGGGAACACCACCACCTGGAAGTTCCCCATCACACGCCGTTCTGACTTGGAAATAGACTCATAGAGGTTTACAGCATGGAAACAGGCCCTTCGGCCCAATTTGTCCATGCCACCCCCTTTTTTTAAACCCCTAAGCTAGTCCCAATTGCCCCGTTTGGTCCATATCCCTCTATACCCATCTTACCCATGTAACTATCGATACGCTTTTTAAAAGACAAAATTGTTCCAGACACTCACCACCCTCTGTGAGAAAAATGTTGCCCCTCTGGACCCTTTTGTATCTCTCCCCTCTCACCTTAAACCTATGCCCTCGAGTTTTAGACCCTCCATACTTTTAGGAAAAGATATTAACTATCTAGCTGATCTATGCCCCTCATTATTTTATAGACCTCTATAAGATCACCCCTCAGATTCCTACGCTCCAGAGAAAAAAGTCCCAGTCCATCCAGCCTCTCCTTATAACTCAAACCATCAAGTCCCGGTAGCATCCTAGTAAATCTTTTCTGCACTCTTTCTAGTTTAATAATATCCTTTCTATAATAGGGTGGCCAGAACTGTACACAGTATTCCAAGTGTGGCCTTACCAATGTCTTGTATAACTTCAACAAGACGTCCCAACTCCTGTATTCAATGTTCTGACCAAATATGTTTAAGTTTGAGTTTAAAGTTTATTTATTAGTGTCATAGTGGACTTACATTAACACCGCAATGAAGTTACTGTGAAAATCCCCTAATTGCACACTCTGGCGCCTGTTCGGGTACACTGAGGGAGAATTTAGCATGGCCAATGCACCGAACCGGCACGTCTTTCAGACTGTGGGAGGAAACCAGAGAACCCGGAGGAAATCCACGCAGACATGGGGAGAACAAGCAGACTCCACAGTGACCCAAGCTGGGAATCGAACCTGGGTCCCTGGCACTGTGACGCAGCAGTGTTAACCACTGTGCCACCCTCAGATCGCCATTCCTTCACTGTTGCAGGGTCAAAATGCTTTAACTCCATTCCTAATTGTACTGTGGGTGTACCTACACCACATGGACTGTTGCAGTTCAAGGCAGTAACTCACCAGCACTTTTTCGGGGATAATTAGAGATGGGCAATAAATGCTGGCCTGGCCAGGAACATCCACACCCCATAATATTTTTAAACAGTGTTGATGATTGAACTGTGCCTCATTAGCTGATCCTGGTTGAATGCTGGAATGGGAGCTACTGTTCTTAGTTATATTGGTTCGAGAGTGGGTGGAATGGAGTGGGGAAGTTGTTGAACAGTGCTCTCTCTTTTTTTAATCATTTACAGGACACTGGCATCGCTGGCTGGGCCAGCAATTACTGCCCATCCCTGAGGGCATTTAAGAGTCAACCACATTGCTGTGTCCCTGGAGTCACATGTAGGCCAGACCAGGTCAGGACGGCAGATTTCCTTCCCTAAAGGACATGAATGAACCAGATGGGTTTTTACGACAATTGACAATGGTTTCATGGCCATCAGTAGACTTCCACATTTGTTTTACTGAATTCAAATTTCGCCATCTGCCGTGATGGGATTCGAACCCGGGTCCCCGGAGCATTACCCTGGGTCGCTGGATTGCTAGTCCAGCGACAATGCCAGTACACCACTTCCTCCCCTACACCTCTCTGGTGAACCCCTGCTGAAAAATGCACTTGTGAGACATTGTCTTGGGAAGATATGAAAGAGAGGGTGATACCTGGCTCTGATTATTTTTAATTCATTCATGAAATGTGGGCGTTGCGGGGCTAGGCCAGCATTTATTGCTCATCCCTAATTGCCCTCAAGTATGTGATGAGCTGCTTTCTTGAACTGCAGCAGTCCATGTCGTGTAGGTGCACCCACAGAGCTGTTAGGGAGGGAGTTCCAGGATTCTGACCCTTGCGACAAGTATGCTTCCACAGTCTGTCAACACTCTCTGTTGGAGCTCACACACAAGTCATGGTGACCTGGACTAGGTGCGAGAGGACAGGAAAGCTAGCATGGGTTTGTTGCGAGCAAATCGTGTTTGACTAACTTGATTTGAGAATTCTGACGGGGTTGCAGAGACAGTGGCAGTCTTGTGTCGTGTACACGGACTCGAGGAAAGCATTTGACAAATTATGTAATAAGTTTGTTAGCAGAATTGAATCCTGAGAGATTAAAAAAAGCATTAGTAGCATAGATATAAAATTGACTAAGGAATGAAAGCAGAGAGTTGTGAATAGCTGTTACTGACTCACATTAATGCCTTGGACTTGGACACTGTCAAAACTGGCAGATTACCCAAAATGAGTAAAGAGTGAAGTAGATATCGATATCCTTCAAGATAACAAACACAGGAAGACGAAATGGGATGCGTAGAGGTATGAGCTGATCATTTTTAATAGGCAGAATGAAGAAAAATCATTTGCTGAACTGTATTATTTTAAAAGGGGGTTCAAAAGGAGTGACGTTGAGTGGGTGTTTGCACACACACATCATTGGAAGTGGCAGTCAGGTTAACACAGCACTTAATAAAATATCAGGGACCCAAGCATAGTGCACAAATGTTTATGCTAAACCGATACTATACTATAGTTCCATCCCAGCTGGAGTTATTTATTTATCATCACAAGTTGGCTTATTTTAACACTGCAATGAAGTTACTGTGAAAATCCCCTCGTCGCCACACTCCGGTGCCTGTTCCGAGTTCACCGAGGGAGAATTTAGCGCGGCCAATGCACCCTAACCAGCGCGTCTGTGGGAGGAAACCAGAGCACCCGGAGGAAACCCACGTTGACAGAGGAGGAGAGTGCAGACTCCACACAGACAGTGACCCAAGCCGGGAAACTCTGGGCCCCACACTTTGAAAAAGGGGGTAAAGGCTTTGGGGAGGATATGCGAAACATTTACTAGAATGGTTCCAGGAATCTGGAACTTCAGCTACATGGCCAGATGAGAGAAGCTGAGTTTGTTCTTAGAAGGTCAACAGGAGATTTGCAAGAGGTATTAAAAAGTTTCAAAAGGTTTAAGATAAAGAGAAACTGTTTCCAGAGACCAAGGGCACAAACTTAACGAGACTGGCAAAAGAACCTGAGCCAATACAAGAAAAGATGTGTGCAGGCAATGAGTAATTATAGGGTGGCAGCTACAACTTCTGCAAAAGCTTTCAAAAGGCAATTAGACAACTGTCTGAAGGGGAAAGAATTGCAAGGACATAGGTAAAGAGCCAGCGAGTGAGACTAACTAGATTGCTGTTCAAAAGGGCTGGCACACAGACAATGGGCCGAATGGTCTCTTTCTGTGCTGTGATATTCCATGATTCAATGAGCTGGGTCCTGTGAAACCATAACCCAGCAAGAAGACAGCACCATCAACCGAGTAGCACAGCAAGAGGGTGGCCAAAAAATAACATTACAATGTAAAGTCATTCTCAAGGTTTACAAACCAAATGCATTTAGTTTGTAAGTACAGTGACAGTGGTTAGCAATGCTGCCTCTCAGCGCCTGGGACCCAGGTTCGATTCCCAGCTTGTCTGTGCGGAGTCTACACCTTCTCCCCGTGTCTGCCTGGGTTTCCTCCAGGTGCTCCAGTTTCCTCCCACCAGTCCAAAAGACATGCTGGCTAGGTGGATTGGCCATGCTAAATTCTCCCTCAGTGTACCCGGACAGGCACTGGAGTGTGGCAGCTGGGGGATTTTCACAGTAACTTCATTGCAGTGTTAATGTAAGTCCATTTGTGACACTAGTAAATAAACCTTAAAACTTAAAGTGCTAGATTATCTGCATCTGGTAAAATTATACCAATATGAATCGAAGAAGCTTAACAATTTGACACACATTTAGACCTCATAGAATCATAGAAACCCTACAGTGCAGAAGGAGGCCATTCGGCCCATCGAGTCTGCACCGACCACAATCCCACCCAGGCCCTATCCCCACATATTCACCCGCTAATCCCTCTAACCTACGCATCCCAGGACTCTAAGGGGCAATTTTTAAACCTGGCCAATCAACCTAACCCGCACATCTTTGGACTGTGGGAGGAAACCGGAGCACCCGGAGGAAACCCACGCAGACACGAGGAGAATGTGCAAACTCCACACAGGCAGTGACCCGAGCCGGGAATCGAACCCGGGACCCTGGAGCTGTGAAGCAGCAGTGCTAACGACTGTGCTACCGTGCCGCCCTGGTGATTTTCTATTCACATTATTGTCAATCTGGTAAAGGTATAGTGTGTCTGGTTGTGTGTATAAACTTTTAAAGTTATGCATCTGCTCATGGTACATTACTCATTGTAAACATTTGCAATTGTCAGGCTTCTGGCTCCCCCAGCTGGTAATAAACTGGTACTGCAGGGAATTTAAAGGAAAACGCAGCCAGAATTTCAGGTGACCCTCAAAGAGGAAATGCAGAGTCAATTAAAAAAGACAGCATTCTGATTGGGAAACATAAGCGAGTTATTCCTTATATTGTAAACACATTATGAACTCAGGGAGCAGTGCAGGGGTGAAGGGATGATTCAAAGCCTTCATCTGCCATCATCAAGTTTATTTGTCACAAATAGGCTTACATTAACGCTGCAATGAAGTTACTGTGAAAATCCCCTAGTCGCCACACTCCGGCGCCTGTTCGGGTACACTGAGGGAGAATTTAGCACGGCCAATCCACCTAACCAGCATGTCTTTTGGACTGTGGGAGGAAACCGGAGCACCCGGAGGAAACCTACGCAGACACGGGGAGAACGCGCAGACTCCGCACAGTGACCCAAGACGGGAATCGAATCCAGGTCTTCTGGCGCTGTGAGGCAGCAGTGCTAACTACTGTGCTACCGTGCCGCCCTTTCTGCTCATCCTTGTGGGCAGCACGGTGTCTGCGTGGGTTTCCTCCGGGTGCTCCGGTTTCCTCCCACAGTCCAAAAGATGTGCTGGCTAGGTGCATTGGCCATGCTAAATTCTCCCTCAGTGTACCCGGACAGGCGTTGGAGTAACTTCATTGCAGTGTTAATGTAAGCCTATTTGTGACAAATAAATAAAACTTAAAAAAAAAACTTCAATGACAACAGTGGCAAAATATAATTGCCCTTCAGCACATCTGAGGTGTAGAAGAAAAGAATCTGAAATAGCATGAAAAAAATCTTGCCTATAAATGACAATTGATGGGTAAACATGCTATTTATGTTGAGCTCTAAGACTGGGGTCAGCGCATTTTTGCGAGCCAGTGGGTTACCCACCTCTGTGTATCCTGTTTCTGGACTCTGGGGTGGGATGCTTGCTACAGGTGGTGCTGGAACCTCGACCTTTTTCTTCGGTACGACAGGACGGGAGGGGATTCTGTGCAAATAGCCATAGCCAATGCCGCAACCCAAGCTAAAAATGAGAATCAGGTTAAGGTAACCTTAAAATGAGCACATACATATATAATCATACATCACATATGTTCTCAAGGGCAACTAGGTTTGGCAATAAATGCTGGTCTTGTCAGAAATGCTCACATCCCAACAAATCTTTCACAAAGAAGTTACCTATCGTGAAACTACAAGTCCCAGCTAGATTGGAGTGTATAGGGTAAATCCTCCATCAATCACATCTGGACCACACCGCTGGAAATGACTAGGTTTGATTTGATTTCACACAGAATTTAGTTATACTCCATTCACAGGAGCAGGGATGTTTTGATGTAATTACACAGGGCCTTGTAGAGGCCACACATGTAATAGTGTGTGCAGTTGTGGTCTCCTTATCCGAGGAAGGATGTTCTTGCTCTAGTGGGAGTGCACAGAACGTTTACCAGACTGATTCCTGGGATGGCAGGACTAATGTATGAGGAGAGAGCGAGTCGGTTAGGATTGTACTTTTTTAGTTTATTTATTAGTGTCACAAGTAGGCTTACATTAACATTGCAATTAAATTAGTGTGAAAATCCCCGAATCGCCACACGCCAGCACCTGTTCGGGTACGCGGAGGGAGAATTTAGCATGGCCAATGCACCTAACCAGCACTTCTTTCGGACTGTGGAAGGAAACCGGAGAATCCTGAACTCACGCAGACACGGGGAGAATGTATAGACTCCGCACAGACAATGACCCAAGCCGGGATTTGAACCCTGGCCCCTGGTGCTGTGAGGCAGCAGTGCTAACCACTGTGCCACCATACTGTCCTGTAATTGTATTCGCTGGAGTTCAGATGAATGAGGAGATATACGAGGCAGATTTTTTTACACAGAGTGGTGGGTGCCTGGAACTCGTTGCAGGGGGAGGTAGTGGAAGCGGATACGGTAGTGACTTTTAAGGGGCGTCTTGACAAGTACATGAGTGAGATGGGAATAGAGGGATAGGGTCCCCGGAAGGGTAGGGGGTTTTAGTTAAGTCAGGCCGCATGGTCGGTGGCAGGCTTGGAGGGCCGAAGGGCCTGTTCCTGTGCTGTAATTTTCTTTGTTCTTTGAGGGGGGAATTTCATAGAAACTTAAAATTCTAACAGGACTAGACAGGGCAGATGTGAGAAGGATGTTTCCAATGGCAGGGGTGTCCCAAACCAGGGGCCACGGTCGGAGGATACAAGGTAGATCATTTAGGACAGAATTGAGGAGAAATTTCTTCACCCAGAGAGTGGTCAGCCTGTGGAATTCACTACCACAGAAAGTAGTTGAGGCAAAAAATTGTATGTTTTCAAGAAGCAGTTAGATATAGCACTTGAGGCAAAGGGGATCAAAGGATATGGGGAGGGGAGAATCAGGCTCGAGTTGGATGATCAGCCATGATCATAATGAATGGCAGAGCAGGTTCCAAGGGCCAAATTGCCTCCTCCTGCTCCCAGTTTGTATGAAAAAAAGCAATGGTTGAAGCAGCAAAAGGTACATGATT
Organism: Mustelus asterias; assembly: GCF_964213995.1. Classification (NCBI taxonomy): domain Eukaryota; kingdom Metazoa; phylum Chordata; class Chondrichthyes; order Carcharhiniformes; family Triakidae; genus Mustelus; species Mustelus asterias. Next base: position 16,080,758 of record NC_135802.1, read on the forward strand.
GCTGAGAGTCAATCTGCCCCTGGTACATGGCTGCAAGATTTTCTTGATAAAAATGCCACACTAACATGCTGAAGGTACCTAACCTTTTGTTCCAGTAGCACAGTAAGCACTGGGAAGAGGTTTGGAACAATGCTTAGGAGCTTTAAAAGGGTGGGGAGGCAAACCTTTCTGGCCATTCTGTTAAGTCACACAAAGGTGCAGCTCGACAATGAGTGCAGCAAAACCGAGCGCTTAACTCTGGGAATTTCGTAGGTGAGAGAGTTTTAAGGCTTGATCTCTTTATTAAAAAATCTTGACAAAGCTGCATTTAGCAGTTAATTTAGCTGCAACAATAAATTGTACATTATTTTGCAGTCTTGACGAGTGATAAATAACGTCCCTGCCCAGAGGCAGGGTAATCAATTAGATAACTAGCTAGAACTGGATTCATAACCAGCAGTGGCTGACTCATCTCACTGGAACCTGAGCTAATAGAAATACAGGAGGCTTAACACACGCCCAAAGGTGGCAGTGGAGACCGAATATAAGACTAAATACTTAAATCTGGGAATTTGAGAGGGGATTCAGTGCCATGATGGAGGTGGTGCTGTTCTGGACAGTGAGACGCAACAGCTGATGCCCAGAGGCATTAAGGTAACTAGTGAGTTTAAGTTTTTTTTCTCTTCTAAACTGGGGCAGTAAAGTTTTAAAGTTTATTTTTTAAGTTAGTTTAAATCAGTACTGAAGAGGTGTAAGTATTATGTTAAATTTTTTGCATATCTATTCAAACTTCATAATATAACTACAGATAATCATTGAATGAAATCCTAAACTTGAAATCTAATTAGTTAAATACAAATAAGATCAAGATGATAGGGTAGGTGATGTGTTGCAGCTGTGGCATGTGGGGCTGGTGGATACCTGTGGGATACGTGGCAATCACATCTGCAATAAGCGTCTTCAGGTCGAGGAAAATGAGCTTTCAGTTGACCTAGAATCAGAGCTTCAGAGCAAGTAACATAGAACATAGAACAGTACAGCACAGAACAGGCCCTTCGGCCCACGATGTTGTGCCGACATTTGGGATACTTGTTCCAGGAAACAGTCGCATCATTTAGGCTAGGCACTTCAGATTTGGTCCATGGTCAGAGGCAGGAGGGTGTGACTGTAAGAGGAGTAGGTATAGGGATTCAAAAGGTAGTAATGGAGGAGCCATTCAATGTTTCTTGAGTGGAGTTTGCTTGTTCTCCCCGTGTCTGCGCGGCTTTCCTCCGGGTGCACCGGTTTCTTCCCACAATCCAAAGACATGCAGGTTAGGTGGATTGGCCATGCTAAATTGTCCCTTAGCAAAGGGAGGATTAGTGAGGTAAATAAGTAGTTACGGGGATGCGGTCTGGCTAAGGTGCTCTGTCAGAGAGTCGGTGCAGACTCAATGGTCTGAATGGCCTCCTTCCGCACTGTAGGGATTCTCTGATTCTATGAAAGCAGGAACTTCAGGGAGTACGAGTAAACTGACCATAACACCATGGGGGCAGGGAGCCATTCAAGTGGGGGGAAGCAGAAAGAAGCATAGATGAAATAGGGGACACCATAGTTAAGGAGAATAGACATCATTCCCAGCGGCTAAAAGTGAGAGTCCCAAAAGCTGTGTTGCCTACTTGGTCAGGGTTACAGAAATGTAGAGTGGGAGGAGAAGGATCCAGTTGTTGGGGTCCATGAATGTACCAACGACACAGGCAGGACTAGGAAAGAGGTTCTGAGCTGAACAAATTAGCGTAGGCTAACACGATTCTTAAAGGTGAACGTGCGGTTCAAAGATTGGTATGGCAGAACTGGTTTCAATTCATGGGACACTTGCACCAGTCGGGGAAGAGGGAACTGTAATGTTGGGATGGCCTTCACCTGAACTGTACTGGGATCAGTATCCTGGTGGGTCAATTAACTAGGGATGGAGAGAGGTGGGGAGCAGGGTTCACATGGGTGGAGCTGTGGAAAGTTAAAGAGAAAGGACAATAATGCAAGGTAAAGATGTGGGTAATGATAACCGGAGTGAGACAGAGCGAATAAATAGTAAAAAAACAGAATTAAAGGCTCTTTAGTTGAATGCACTCTATTTGTAACAACGTGGACAAATTGATAGCAGCAATAAAAATAATAGGAGCTTGCAAGAAAGGTACAGCAATAATCATGAGATTTTTATCTTCGTATAGATTGGACAAGTCAGATTGGCACAGGTAGCCTGGAGGATGAGTTCACAGAGTGTATTCGAGATGGTTTGTCAGAACCATATGTTCTGGAACTGGCCAGGGTACAGACTATTTTGGACCTGGTAATGAAACAGGATTAATGACTCATAGTAAAGGATGCTCCAGGTAAGAGGGGTCGCAACATCCAGGGTGAGAGATTTACCGATGATACTTGGATAGGTAGGAAAGCAAGTTGTGAGGAGGATACTGAGTCTGCAAAGGGATTTAGATAGGTTAGATGAGTGAGCAAAGGTTTGACAGATGGAATATAATGTGGAAAAATGGGAGGTGGCCCCCTTTGGCAGAACAGAAAAGCAGTTTATTTAAATGGAGAGAGACTAGAGAATGCAGCAGTACCGGAGGATATGGGTGTCTTTGTACATAAATCACAAAAAGTTAGCATGCAAGTATACCAGATATTTAAGGTGGTAAATGGAATGTAGGTCTTTATTGCAAAGGGAATGGAGTATAAAAGTAGAGAAGTTTTGCTTTAGCTTTGCAGGACATTGGTTAGATCTTACCTGGAGTATTGTGTAAAGTTTTGATCTCCTTACTTAAGATATTTTTTCTTTCATGGGATGTGGGCGTGGCTGGTTAAGACAGCATTTATTGCTCATCCCTAATTGCCCTCGTGGTGGTGGTGAGCCACCACCTTGAACCGCTGCAGCCCATGTGGTGTAGGTACACACACAGCGCTGTTTCCCACTAAAGACGGAGGTGAGGAGGAACTCCTCTGAGGGCTGTTGCCCGAGAATTGTCTTCCACAGACAGCAGTGCAGACTGAGTCACTGAATTTTTGATTGACATGGGAGTCGAGGGTTAGGGAGGGTGTGGGGGCCAGGCAGGAAAGTGGTGTTCCCACCATGCTCAGATCAGCCATGAACTTATCCAACTGAGAACTCTGGGTCTGTACTCGATGGAGTTTAGGAGGAGGAGGAGGGATCTCATTAAAACTTAGAATACTGAAAGGCCTGGATAGAGTGGACGTGGGGAAGATGTTTCCATTAGGAGGAGAGACTAGGGTACAACCTCAGATAATGGGACGACCCTTTAGAACTGAGATGAGGAGGAATTTCTTCAGCCAGAGGGTGGTGAATCTGTGGAATTCATTATCGCAGAAGGCTGTGGAGGCCGGGTCATTGAGTATCTTTAAGACAGAGATAGGTTCTTGATTGGTATGGGGATCAAAAGTTACAGGGAAAAGGCGGGAGAATGGGGTTGTGAAACTTATCAGCCGTGATTGAATGGCAGAGCAGACTCGATGGGCCGAATGGCCTAATTCTGCTCCAATATCTTATGGAACAGCATGTTACGGAACCGACGAGGGAACGAGTTATTTTGGATCTGGTATTGTGTAACGAGGTAGGTAGAATTAAGGATCTTATTGTGAAGGACCCTCTTGGGTCTAGTGACCACAATATGGTCGAATTTCTGATTCAGATGGAAGAGAAGAAAGTTTGGTCCCAAACCAGTGTCCTCTGTTTGAACAGAGGGAAATATGATAGGATGAGGGATGAATTGGCTAAGGTAGACTGGGAGAGCAGGCTGGCAGGTAGGATAGCTGAGGAACAGTGGAGGATTTTTAAGGAGATCCTTTTCAGTTCTCAGCAAAAATATATTCCAGCAAAAAACAAGGATTGTAAGAAAAGGGAGAACCAGCCGTGGATAACGAAGGAAATAAAGGAGAGTATTAAAATAAAAACAGCTGCGTACAGAGTGGCCAAAAATAGTGGAGAAACAAGTGATTGGGAAAAATTTAAGAAACAACAAAGAGAGACTAAGAAAGCGATAAAGAAAGGAAGGATAGACTATGAAGCTAGGCTAGCAATTAATATAAAAAATGATAGTAAAAGTTTTTATAAATATATAAAAAGGAATAGAGTGGCTAGAGTGAATGTTGGACCCTTGGAGGACGAGAGGGGGGAGTTAATAGTGGGAAATGAGGATATGGCTGAGTCTTTAAATAAGTTTTTTGTGTCGGTCTTCACGGTGGAGGACACAAATAGTTTGCCAAATATTAACGATAGAGGGTTGGCAGCAGGAGAAATACTTAATACAATTAATGTTACCAGAGAGGCAGTGCTGGGTAGACTAATGGGACTGAAGGTGGACAAGTCCGGATGGAATGCATCCCAGGGTATTGAAAGAAATGTCAGAGGTAATAGTGGATGCGTTAGTGATTATTTATCAAAACTCGTTGCATTCTGGGGTAGTGCCGGTTGATTGGAAAACGGCTAATGTTACGCCGCTGTTTAAAAAAGGAAGGAGACAAAAGGCGGGTAACTATAGGCCGGTCAGCTTAACGTCTGTAGTAGGGAAAATGCTGGAATCCATTATTAAAGAGGAGATAGCAGGGCATCTGGATAGAAATGGTTCGATCAATCAGACGCAGCATGGATTCATGAGGGGAAAGTCGTGCTTGACGAACATGTTGGATTTTTATGACGATGTGACTAGGGCGGTTGATGGAGGAGAACCGGTGGATGCGGTGTTTTTGGATTTCCAAAAGGCGTTTGATAAGGTGCCCCATAAAAGGCTGCTGAAGAAGATTAGGGCACACGGAGTTGGGGGTAGTGTGTTAAAGTGGATTGGGGACTGGCTATCCGACAGGAAGCAAAGAGTCGGAATAAATGGGTGTTTTTCCGGTTGGAGGAAGGTAACTAGTGGCGTGCCGCAGGGATCGGTACTCGGGCCGCAACTATTTACTATTTATAATAGATGATCTGGAGGAGGGGACGGAGTGTAGGGTAACGAAGTTTGCAGACGACACAAAGATAAGTGGAAAAGTGAATCGTGTGGAGGACGGAGAAGATCTGCAGAGAGATTTGGACAGGCTGAGTGAGTGGGCGAGGATATGGCAAATGGAGTATAATGTTGATAAATGTGAGGTTATACACTTTGGAGGAAATAATAACAAATGGGATTACTATCTCAATGGAAACAAATTAAAACATGCTACCGTGCAAAGGGACCTGGGGGTCCTTGTGCATGAGACGCAAAAGCCCAGTCTGCAGGTACAACAGGTGATCAAGAAGGCAAATGGGATGTTGGCCTATATCGCGAGGGGGATAGAATATAAAAGCAGGGATGTCTTGATGCACCTGTACAGGGCATTGGTGAGGCCGCAGCTGGAATACTGTGTGCAGTATTGGTCCCCTTATATGAGGAAGGATATATTGGCATTGGAGGGAGTGCAGAGAAGGTTCACCAGGTTGATACCGGAGATGAGGGGTTTGGATTATGAGGAGAGGCTGAGGAGATTGGGTTTGTACTCGTTGGAGTTTAGAAGGATGAGGGGGGATCTTATGGAGACTTATAAGATAATGCGGGGGCTGGATAGGGTGGAGGCGGAGAGATTCTTTCCACTTAGTAAGGAAGTTAAAACTAGAGGACACAGCCTCAAAATAAAGGGGGGTCGGTTTAAGACAGAGTTGAGGAGGAACTTCTTCTCCCAGAGGGTGGTGAATCTCTGGAATTCTCTGCCCACTGAGGTGGTGGAGGCTACCTCGCTGAATATGTTTAAAGCGCGGATGGATGGATTCCTGATCGGTAAGGGAATTAAGGGTTATGGGGATCAGGCGGGTAAGTGGTACTGATCCACGTCAGATCAGCCATGATCTTATTGAATGGCGGGGCAGGCTCGAGGGGCTAGATGGCCTACTCCTGCTCCTATTTCTTATGTTCTTATGTTCTTAATTGCAGAGCATGTGTGATAGGTCAAATGAACTACTTCTGCTCCTATTTCTTATGATCTCATTAATGGCTTGCTCAAACACTGAGTGGACAATGGGGATAGATACATTGCTAGCATGTTCAATGTAAAGTTCTCAAAATAGTGTGCTTTAACATTACACAACAGCTTATAAACAATCATCAATCAGCACGTACCTTCCCTCTCCTCCCCAGGCCCCATTGGGTGTAACCACGATTTCCCTGATGCTATCCGTCTCGCTGTTATAAACCATCAGCTTCAGGGGTTTTCCTTCAAAGGCCTCAATCAAGTTGAAAAAATCTTCAGTCTAGTTGAGGAAAAACACAGATTTTTAAACACAAAGCATTCCCACTACATATAATTTTTTTCCCACACAAAATCCCTAATCAAAAGCTGATGCGGGTGAGATATAACCCACACAGATCGGTCCATGAAAAGAAAAGATGAATTCTTTCACTGGAAATTGTTCTGAAGTTGAGTTTGTAAAAGATGTAAAGAATGTTTAGAGACATAAAAGAATTGTAAAAAATGCTGGAGGAAAAGAAAACAGCGCGTGGTCCCTTTAAAAGCTGTTTTTGAATTCTGTGCTAAAATGCAGTGTGCGCACACACTCCAGGTGGCAACATTGGTTTCAAAAGGACCAAAAGCATCAGGGTTGCCTTGGTAACCGGCTCTGCAGGTTTTTGCATTTTTGTTAGCCTAATGAGTTTAAAGAAGACACTCAACTATTAAGAACCTATCAAATTTGAAGTTGATAGTGTTGACAGCATCAAACCAATCATGGTGTAAGAAAATTGCAAGGTCATGGCAGGTACAAAGGCCAAAGCAACAGCCATTTTAGGGGAGAACATCTTGGAAGAACATCTCTAGAGGCCAGGGCAGCCAGTCAAAGAAGCCAGCATTCATCTCAAGGGCAGCTCTCCACCCCTGCCAGTTTGAATAGCTCTTGAGAATTATCCAGCTATCTGACAGAGACAGCGGACAGCTACAGAAGAATTCCAAAATCTCCGAACGCTACCAGACTTGGTTATATATATTTTTTGAAAGTGACTAACATTCTGTTATTACGGTTTTGGTAATGAATGTTCCTTGTATTATTCGAACAGCATTTCAGTCGAAACAAGATTACTTGTTTAGTTAAAATTCCTGGTTATTTAAATAAAATACCTTGTTGATTATTCACTTAAAGCGAGTGTCACGCCTTCATGTTAATGAATTTAAACGTTAATCAAGAACAGTCAACGCCTTCCCAAATATTTTTACCAGATTACAACGTGAGGGAAACGTCTGCGTCGTAACAAAATAAAAAATTAGTTCAGTTGGATAGATGTAAAACTGTTGAGTGAAGAATTATTTTTTTTGTTTATTTATTCATTCAGAGGACATGAGCATCGCCAGCAAGACTGGCAGCAGGTATCATCAAGGTCTTTGGGGCTCTGCAATTCTGTAATTCTACCGGAAGCCACCGGAATCATTACAAGAATTCGTGGCTGGCAAAAAAAGAGATGTTGCTCCCATCTAATCCGATTGTTCTTGTCTTCAATGTTGAAAGTAAGTCAGGCAAAACAGCTAGGTGCTTAGCTTAAGGTTCAAATCTGTAAAGAGCTAAACAATTCATTCTCAGCTGCTTAGCGTAAGGTGCTTGCTAAACAAGTCAACTAATACTTCCCGCATCATCTAGATTCCCAGTGTGTCAGGATCCAACTTGCAGAAACAGCCTCAGAGATGACACAGAGTTCCAGGGCCCCAAGTGCAGCGTGACTAGGGTGAATTCTCCCCCTACTTTGGCTCAACACTAACTTAGATATTTCTGTTGGAGAGGTTAGTAGGCAAACGCTTGATACATTTTGCATTGTGTGAACAGGTTAACGACAGCACTAGAATAGTGCATAAAGGAATGTTGTGTGAACACCCCAAGTGCTAATTCATCAATATCAGCAAAGGCAAGTTCAAGGCAAACATGATTCGGCCATAGTGACCCAAGGGGAACACCATCACCTCCCATCCCCACAAACCCTGGAGAAAATGTCCTCATCAAGAGTTTCAGCATCAAGCATTTGCAGATGACAAAAATCTTGGAAGTATTGTGAACTGAGGGGAGGATAGGGAGGACAGAGATAGATGGGGAGAATGGGCGGACACAAGGCAGATGAAATTTAGTGCAGAGAAGTGGTATATTTTGGTGGTAAACAAGGAAAATCAATATAAAATAAAGGATATAATTCTACAGTTGGTGCAGGGACACCAAGACTTTGTTTCCACCACCTTCCAGAGTTCCAAAGACTTACAACCTTCAGAGAAAAAAATTCATGACCTCTCAATCCTTTATTTATAGTGACCGCTAGTCCTAGATTCTCCCACAAGAGGAAGCATCCTCTTCATATCCACCTTGTCAAGACCCCTCACAATCCCCCCCCACTTTGAATAATGGAGTTACAATTGCTATCTTCCAATCTAATGGGACCTACCCCAAATTTAGGAGTTAAAAAAAATTAAAACCAATGCATCAATGACCTCATTAGTCACTTATTTTAAGACCCTATGATGAAGCCCATCAGGTCCCAAGCACTTGTCAGCCCACAGAATACTGAGAGGTCTGGATAGAGTGGATGTGGAGAGGATGTTTCCACTAGTGAGACAGACTAGAACTCGAGGGTACAATCTCAGGCTAAAGGGACGATCCTTTAAAATTGAGGTGGAGGAATTTCTTCAGCCAGAGAGTGGTGAATCTGTGGAACTCATTGCCACAGAAGACTGTGGAGGCCAGGTCATTGGGTGTCTTTAGACAGAGATAGATCGGTTCTTGATCAATAAGGGGATCAAGGGTTACGGGGAGAAGGCAGGGGAATGGGGATGAAAATCATATCAGCCACGATTGAATGGCAGAGCAGACTCGATGGGCCGAGTGGCCTGATTCTGTTCCTATATCTTATGCTCACAACTCCAACAATTTCCTCAGTACCACCTCCTGAGCTCCTCTTTCCCTTCCAGTTCATGGTTCATAGCTACTGCTGGGATGTTACTTGTACTTTCTGTTGGTGAAGACTGATGCAAAATAACTGTTCAGTTTACCTGCCATCTCCTTGTTTTCCAGTATCAATCCTCCACACTCACTTTCGTTAGGATCAATGCCAACTTTGCTAACTCTTTTCTTCTTTAAATATTAATAGAAACTCTCTCTACCTGTTTTTAAATTTCTGGCTAGCTTTCCCATGTATCGTAATTTCCCCTTTTTTATTAATCCTTTATTTATCCCTCACTGCTACTTATCTTCTGATCTCCACCTATCTCTGCACAATTATATGTTTATTTTCTTTAAGTTCAATAATATCAAAGAACCCCAACAGTGCAGGAGGAGGCCATTGGGCCCATCAAGACTGCACCGATTCTCTGATAGAGCAAATTACTCAGGCCCAACCCCCCACACATTTAACATAGCTAACCCCCCCCCTAACCTACACTACCCTCAAACCTTTCCAGTTAACCATGGATGGTGTGCTCATCCCTTGAACTTATTTGTTGGAATGTATCCATTCTGTCTATTCTGAAACATCCCCTGAAATGTTTGCCACTGCATTTCTATTGCCATAATCCCTGAACCTAATTTGCTCATTCACTTTAGCCAGCTCTGCTTTTGCACCCTCATAATTGCCCTTATTTAAGTTTTAGGACATAGTCTCGGACCCACTCCTCTCTCCCTCAAACTGAACGTGAAATTTAATATTATGATTGCTGCTATCACTCTGAGATCATTAATTAATTCCACCTGGTTGCACAATACCCGGTCTAGTAGAACCTGCTCTCTGGTTGGCTCCGGAACATGCTGTCCTCCAAAACTATTGCAAAAACATTCTATGAATTAATTTATGGGTTTCCAGTCGGTATGCAGATTAAAATTTCCCTTGATTATCACTGTGCCTTTCTAAGAAGCTCCCTTTATTTCTTTCTTTATGCCCCATCACCTGTTGGAAACTCTCCATCCGCCACAGGTCATTTTTAATTTAAAAGTCAGGTACAGCTTGGTGGTTGCACTCTCACTTCTGCTTCTGAATGTTGTGAAATCAAGTCCCACTCAAGAGACCGAGGACTGGGCTGATTGTTCAAAACAGTAACACGCGAGTGCTGCACTGTCAAAGGTGCGGTCTTTCTTTCGACACAGTAAACCAAGTCTGTCCTCTCCGTCTGATGTAAATTATCCCATGGCTCCACTTTGAGGGCGGGGGGCGGGGGGGGGGGGTTGTTCTCCCAGTTTCCAGTAAAATATTTACCTTCAACCAACATCGCTATCAGACTGCCTTGTGATTTATCTCATTGTACTTGTGGTATCTTGCTGTGCACAAACTGGCTCCCGCATTCCCCTTCACTTCAAAAGTACTCCATCAGCTCTGCTGGGAGAGCACTCCACACGCACATAAAAGTTTATTTTACCAGTGTCACAAGTAGGCTTACAGTAACACTGCAATGAAGTTACTGTGAAAATCCCCTAGTCGTCACACTCCGGCACCTGTTCGGGTACACTGAGGGAGAATTTAGCACGGCCAATGTACCTAACCAGCACGTCTTTCGGACTGTGGGAGGAAACCGGAGCACCCGGAGGAAACCCACGCAGACACGGGAGAACGTGCAGACGCTGCACAGACAGTAACCCAAGCCGGGAATTGAAACCTGGTCCCTGGTGCTGTGAGGCAACAGTGCTAACCACTGTGCCATCCCATGTACCCATTCTGAATTCAGGCAGAAGCAATGTATTTTATGCTACTTGTCTGGTTGGAGCCCGAACCAGAGCTACCAGCCTCAGACCATGTCGTAAACGTACCCTGAGAGTTTGTTACCTCTTGCAGCACTTGATCGGCGCCTATAATATAGTCGGTTTGCGGCCTGAGACCTGCCAGGGCTGCCGGCGAATTTGGTTCAACATCCTGTTGGAGAAGAAAAGAGGTGTGCGAGGGTGAAGCGCGTTTTTGATGTTTGCTTTGTTGGCAAGTGTGACAAAACTTAGCTCAAGTTAAAACACCAACCCGTACCAAAGAAAATAAATGCAGATTTAATCATATTTTCACAGAACGAGGACAGAAACACTAATCAGTAAAACAAAAACCTTTAACTTTGAACTCTGGCTCAGAATCACACAAGCAGCAGCAATGATGGTCAGTCACATTTGAGCTCCTTCTTGTAAATCCCCAATACAATCATGGATTCAACCTCCAATATTTCATAAAGAAAAGGGGCGGCACGGTAGCACAGTGGTTAGCACTGCTGCTTCACAGCTCCAGGGACCTGGGTTCGATTCCCGGCTTGGGTCACTGTCTGTGTGGAGTTTGCACATTCTCCTCGTGTCTGCGTGGGTTTCCTCCGGGTGCTCCGGTTTCCTCCCACAGTCTAAAGATGTGCGGGTTAGGTGGATTGGCCATGCTAAAATTGCCCCTTAGTGTCCTGAGATGCATAGGTTAAAGGGATTAGCAGGTAAATGTTTAGGGATAAGGGGGTAGGGCCTGGGTGGGATTGTGGTCGGTGCAGACTCGATGGGCCAGATGGCCTCTTTCTGCACTGTGGGGTTTCTATGATTTCAATAAAAACATTGATCCACTGCCACTTTCGGACATCTCGGCATACAAGTTGAACCAGCTTATAAAACTATCCTGTTTTTCCAGCACCAAATGTCACGTCCCTTGCTCTAGAGGGAGAGCAGCGAAGGTTTACCAGGCTGATTCCTGGGATGGCAGGTCTGTCATTATGGGGAGAGTTAGGATTATATTCACTGGAGTTTAGAGTGATAGGGGATCCCATAGAACATAGAACAGTACAGCACAGAACAGGCCCTTCGGCCCACGATGTTGTGCCAAGCTTTATCTGAAACCAAGATCAAGCTATCCCACTCCCTATCATCCTGGTGTGCTCCATGTGCCTATCCAATAACCGCTTAAATGTTCCTAAAGTGTCTGATTCCACTATCACTGCAGGCAGTCCATTCCACACCCCAACCACTCTCTGCGTAAAGAACCTACCTCTGATATCCTTCCTATATCTCCCACCACGAACCCTATAGTTATGCCCCCTTGTAATAGCTCCATCCACCCGAGGAAATAGTCTTTGAACGTTCACTCTATCTATCCCCTTCATCATTTTATAAACCTCTATTAAGTCTCCCCTCAGCCTCCTCCGCTCCAGAGAGAACAGCCCTAGCTCCCTCAACCTTTCCTCATAAGACCTACCCTCCAAACCAGGCAGCATCCTGGTAAATCTCCTCTGCACTCTTTCCAGCGCTTCCACATCCTTCTTATAGTGAGGTGACCAGAACTGCACACAATATTCCAAATGTGGTCTCACCAAGGTCCTGTACAGTTGCAGCATAACCCCACGGCTCTTAAACTCCAACCCCCTGTTAATAAAAGCTAACACACTATAGGCCTTCTTCACAGCTCTATCCACTTGAGTGGCAACCCTTAGAGATCTGTGGATATGGACCCCAAGATCTCTCTGTTCCTCCACAGTCTTCACAACCCTACCTTTGACCCTGTAATCCACATTTAAATTAGTCCTACCAAAATGAATCACCTCACATTTATCAGGGTTAAACTCCATTTGCCATTTTTCAGCCCAGTTTTGCATCCTATCTATGTCTCTTTGCAGCCTACAACAGCCCATAGAAACTTATAAAATTCTAACAGGGTTAGACAGGGTAGATTCAGAAAGAATGTTCCTGATGGTGGGGGGAGTCCAGAATTAGGGGTCATAGTTTGAGGATAAGGAACCTTTTAGAACTGAGGTGAGGAGAAATTTCTTCACCTGGAGGGGATTGTGTTGAATTCACTACCACAGAAAGTAGTTGAGTCCAAAACATTGAGAGATTCTAAGAAGGAATTAGATATAGCTCTTGGGGCTAAAGGGATCAAGGGATATGGGGGGGATGGGGGATCAGGATATTGAATTCGGTGATCAGCCATGATCAAAATGAATGGAGCAGGCACGAGGGGCCAAATGGCCTCCTCCTGCTTCTAGTTTCTGTATTTTTGCACTGACTTGGTGTACAAGTTTCAGATTGGTTTCTTTTCAGCCGTGTCATATTATACTTGCGCTAGCCTCAATTTTTCACCCCGCAAATGCATGCTTTATTTATTGGCACTATTACAGTTCTAAACCAGACTCACAACCAATAACCTTTTGTTCCAAGTAGACAATGTTTGAGATTCAAAACTCTTGCTCAGTGGAAGATTCCATGGAGGTTGAACAAACAAAAATAAATTTACCATACCATTTATACTCTGACAATCAGGTATAGGAGGTATGAGATATATTTGATTCAACAGGCAAACTGTGGTTAAAAACAGACAGCACAATAAATGGCAGATGCAACCAAGACAGAGTCCATGGGTTTCTCAACAACCCACCGAGATACCAGTAACACTGAGTCAACCAATCTCACTGAAACCTTGGGCGGGATTTTGCAGCTGCACTCAACCCAAAACTGGAAAATCCCGCCCGAGGTCAATGGACCTTGCATGTCCCGTGCACTACGATTCCTGTGGCAGGTGGGACGGGAAAATTCCGCCCTTCGTCCCTCTCATGCAAATTCCAGTCCTCACCTTCAAAAGTATAACCGAGGAATTCTCTCCAAAGGTTGCTCCAACTCAGACGACATCAATAATCTCCTACCTCACAAGGTTTCTTTCAATCTCATCTCCCAAAATTCTGTTCCCTTGGACTCCTGAGTCTGTATTCAAGCATCAATTCACAAACACACCTTCAACTCTTCAGCTGGGCCGAGCAGAAAGCCAGTGCTCCAAAGGCATACCTTTGCACCAAAGGACTGTGACACAGAGTCACCAACCTTCTGAGATCTTCAGGACTTCTTCTGAGCCCTCTTCAATTACCAGACTTGGCGGCATAACAATGGCCCACCTCACAGGGTTTCAATGTCCTCTCCCAAGATTCCACTCCCCTGGATGCTTAAGCACGCACTCAAGCGCCAACTCACAATCGTGATTTTAACTCTGTTTCTCTGTCCACAGATGCTACCAGACCTGCTGAGTTTTGACTGCGTCGAGCCGAACACTACTTCTCCAAAAGGATAACTTTGTCCTAGTGGCCTGCAGTATGGAGATACCAACCTTTGGCAGAAAATGCTGGAAAAACTCAGGTTTGGCAGCATCTGTGGAGAGAGAAACAGTTAGTGTTGAGTCTAAATGACTCTTGTCAGTTTCGAAGAGGAGTTGTATTGGACTTGCTCTCTCCCACAGATGCTACCAGACCTGGTGAGCATTTCCAGCACTTTTTTGTTATTATACGGGAGTTAATGTAATTCAGTGAGTTCAAACTTAAGAGGGAGAACAGAATCCAGCCAGGAGAGCACTGGAGCAGTTGATGCTCAAATAGTTATTCCTTATTAACGAGGATGAAGTGGAAATGGTCGAGAGCTTCACGTTTCTAGGTATCTAGATCACCAACAACCTGCCCCGGTCCCTCCATGCTGACGCTATGGTTAAGAAAGCCCACCAATGCCTCTACTTTCTCAGGAGGCTAAGGAAATTCGGAATGGCTGCTACGACTCACACCAACTTTTACAGATGCACCATAGAAAGCATTCTTTCTGGATGTATCACAGCTTGGTATGGCTCCTGCTCTGGCCAAGACCGCAAGAAACTACAAAAGGTCGTGAACGAAACCCAGTCCATCACTCAAACCAGCCTCCCATCCATTGGCTCTGTCTACACTTCCCGCTGCCTCGGAAAAGCAGCCAGGATAATTAAGGACCCCATGCATCCCGGACGTAGTTTCTTCCACCTTCTTCCGTCGGGAAAATGATACAGAAGTCCGAGGTCACGTACCGACCCGACTCAAGAACGGCTTCTTCCCTGCTGCCATCAGACTTTTGAATGGACCCATCTTATATTACACCCTAGCTATGACTGTAACACTACATTCTGCCCCCTCCTTTCCTTCTCTATGAACGGTATGCTTTGTCCGTACAGCGCGCAAGAAACAATGCTTTTCACTGTATACAAATACAAGTGACAATAATGAATCAAATCAAATGATTAAGCTTTATAAATCTGCCTCGTTTATAACAATTTAGTCACTGCTTTTGCCCTTTGGCACTACCAAGTTCCATTTAAACAGAGAATTGGGGTAACTCACCAGCACGTGCCAGATATGTTCGTGCGCACCTTCAAAGCTGCAGAAGCGAACACTGGCTCCCAGCAGGCCCTGTCCACCCCACATGTTATTGGGGACAACTTCCACCTCCCGGACCCTTGCCGCTTTCATGTTGTACACTTCCAGCTTCACTGGCTTCTCCACGTTGACAACCAGCAGGTCCTTAAAAGTGTCATTGTCCTTATTCTGGGAATTGAAAAGTATATATATATTTTTTTAAACTACTTTTTAGTTGATTCATCGCAAAGTTGAACGGGTTTTCTTCAGGACACTGTAGGTGAATTGATATCGTAAATAAAAGAAAAAGGCTAACGGAACGCTGGCCTTTTATCCAGAGGAATAGAAGTAAAATATAAAACAGAAGTGCTTGAAAAGCTCAGCAGGTCTGGCAACATCTGCGGACAGAGAAACAGAGTTAACGTTTCGAGTTCATCATCAGTTCGGAAGAGGAATCATGCAGACTCAGAACATTAACTCTGTTCCTCTCTCCACAGGTGTTGCCAGACTTGCTAGGCTTTTCCAGAATTTTCTTTTTATATAATATTTTGATAATTCAAATACAAGGGGATCAAAGTCATGCTACAGCTACCCAAGGCCTGGTTAAACTACACCTGAATAGTAATAGCTAAGAAGCAGCTCATTGCACAGATGTGGGAAGTGGGTCATTATCAGCAATATTTCAGTTCGAATAATGTCTAATCGTTCATGATCCCATTTATATAGGCTGGGAAAGTGAGTTTCGATTACTCGAAGAATTCGACATTTGTTCAATGTTAAGCAGCTTTAAGATGTATAGAACGGGGAAGGGGGAAGAAAAGGAGAAACTTCTTTCAAAACAAAATGACAGAGTTGTCATGACCTGGAACACAGAGCCTGAAAGGGCAAAGGAATCCGATTCAATGGTAAATATCACAAAGGATTGGATAGCAGAAATGTGCATGGTAACAAGGAAAGAATGAGGGAGCACTGTTAACTGGATAGCTCTTTCAAAGAGCTAGCACAGGCATAGCGGGCCAAATGGCCTAAAGCATTGGAACAGGAGTAGGCCATTTGGCCCATCAGTTCTGCTCCGCCATTCAAAGACATCGTAGCTGATCTGAAATAATCTTCAGCAACACTTTCCCATCTTATCCCAATAACCCTTGATTCTCTAACTGATTAATGCTCCTCCTGCTCAGTATTATTCTATTCTGACAGACACAAAGTAGACATTAAAACATTGTCACACTACAGTGCCGCAAGGCTGATTCTCAGGCAGGAGGAAAGACTGGATAGATTTTGGCTCCATAGGACAATTCGGAAAAGTGATCTTATAGAATCACAGAATGCTACAGTGCCGAAGGTGGCCATTTGGCCCATCGAGTCGGCACCAACCACAATCCCACCCAGGCCCTATCCCCATCACCCCATGTATTTACCCGAGCTAGTTCCCCTGACACTGAGGGGCAATTTAGCATGGCCAATCCACCTAACCCGCACATCTTTGGACTGTGGGAGGAAACCGGAGCACGCGGAGGAAGCCCAAGCAGACATGGGGAGAATGTGCAAACTCCCACACAGATAATGGCCCAAGCCGGGAATCGCCAGATCCCTGGCGCTGTGAGGCAGCAGTGTTAACCACTGTGCCACTGGGGAGATATACAAGAGTGAGAGCTCTATGGAAAATTTACTTCAGATTAAATTGAGTAGGGTAAAGGATCATAGACAATAGTCCCTTTAAACTCGCTTGCTGCACACGACCAGCTTGTTGCACTGTGGGGTCCCTTTAAGATGGGCACACTCAGCTTAACGGGAACATTCTTGTGTGTGGCCGATTGTACCCTGTGCAGCACATTACAGGTCGCAGCATGGCTGCCCCCACACACCGGTTTGAACATTTAACAGGCAAGAAAAAATGCTAATGGAATTTTAAAAAGATTGCCAAAAAAAGAGCTAGAGTTATGAGAATCCAAGAATCATTCAGGAACCAGCTGGAGTTTGTAACAGGGTGTTTTTAGGGGGACTGGATGCCTGGACTGAATCATCCCCCTAATCTATAATTGTTTCATGGCCTTGTGGAAAGACCACGATTCAAAGCCTTCCTTCCTGCCATCGAAGTGTTCTCTCAAACAGAAAGCGGAATTTTTATTTGCAAGCTACAGCACCCATGTTACCACAAATAATTAGCAATATTTTCTCTTTATTCTTTTACAGGATGTGGCCACTGGTAAGACCAGCATTTCATAGAATCCCTACAGTGCAGAAGGAGGCCATTCGGCCCATTGAGTCCACACTGAAGACAATCCCACCCAGGCCCTATTCCTGTAACCCCACATATTTACCTGCCAATCCCCCTGACACTAAGGGGCAATTTAGCACAGCCAATCCACCTAACCTGCACATCTTTGGACTGTGGAAGGAAACCGGAGCACCCGGAGGAAACCCACGCAGACTCGGGGAGAATGTGCAGACTCCGTACAGATAGGAATTGAACCTGGGTCCCTGGCGCTGTGAGGCAGCAGTGCCACCGTGTCACCCTATCATAGCAGAGGTAAAATACACTAAATGCAGTGCCTTGTTATCAAAGGAAACCTTCCACATCAGTGTCACTAGCAAAGTTAGGTGCGTAAAATGTTCACTCGAATACTCATAGGCTGAATTATAGATTCTTTTCTCCCGCAAATACAGGTTGTATCTGGTGTCACCATTTTGGTGTCACGGGATAGTTGGTGGTTACTGATGATAGCGGCAGTAAAGGGAACAATATAGGACAATAACCAAAAGCGAAAATGCTGGAAAATCTCAGCCGGTCTGGTAGCATCTGTAAGGAGAGAAAAGAGCTGCTGTTTCGAGTCCAGGTGACCCTTTGTCAAAGCCAAGAGGTTTAGAAAGTGGGAGATATTTATACTGCAGGGCGAGGGAATGGAAGATGAGTCATAGCCACAGAAACCAGGGGAAAGGCTGCTAATGGCAGCCCATAGAGAGAATAAAGGGTGCGAATGGCCAAATGGGAGAGAAGCTGTGGCTATGACTCATCTTTCATTCCCTCACCCTGCAGTATAAATATCTCCCACTTTCTCTGCCTTTTAGCTTTGACAAAGGGTCATCTGGACTCGAAACGTCAGCTCTTTTCTCTCCTTACAGATGCTGCCAGACCTGCTGAGATTTTCCAGCATTCTCTCTTTTGGTTTCAGATTGCAGCATCCGCAGTAATTTGCTTTTATTGAATATAGGACAATATCTTAACAGTATCGCCGAAGAAGAATCTTATTGGGTAGCAGTAGATAAAATACAATTCACCCAACATGTCGAATGACAGCAAGGATAGACGGTATCTGTGTTTAAAAAGTTTCTGGTAAACCCAAAATTAACTGAAATGTTGCCGTGAATACCTCTTACACAAGCAAGACTTACCAGCCTGGTGTTTCCTATAGCGAGAATGAAGTCAAAGAATGGTTCCAAGCCTGCAATCTGGGCCGGGGAGTTGTCTTGTATCTGCAACAAAAGGTGAAAGAGTAAAACACACGCAGCAAAGCCTGGATTCAGGCGGGCGGGAGAGGGCGATTCTCTAACCAGAATCAATCAATTGCCATTTTGAAATTTTCAATTGACCACCAGTCTCCACAGCTTTTCAGAGGGATTGGGGGGGGGGGAGTTTCTGATTTCCCCTGCCCTTTGCTACATGAAGAAATGTTTCCAGACATCGACTCCGAATAGATTAGCTCTAATTTTCAGCTTAAACCCCATTGTTCCAGACTCCTCCACCAGAAACAAGCTTCTCGCTGTCTACCCTATTAGCTCCTTTAGTCCTCATAAATTTTTTTTAAATACTTTTCCAATTCAATCAAATCAAATCCAATTCAGAATCTCAACAAGCTGAGACATTTCAGATCCAGGCTGACAAGACAGGGCGAGCGACCAAAATCACCCTGTCCTGGGCCTGATCTACATGAGCCAAGCTGATTGGAGAAGGAGGAGGTTCCTCCTCCAAGACTTGAGCTCATTTGCATCTTAGCCAAAAGGCCGAGATGCCGCTTTTAAAAATTGCTTCAAATACCTCAACTAGATCACCCTTTAATCTTAGATACACCAGGGACTACAAGACAACCAGCAACCTTTCCTCATAATGTAGTCCTTTTAGCCTCGTTGTTGTTCTGGTGCATCTATATTATACCCTGTACAAGCCAACACTTCCTTCCTGAACAGTGGTGCCCAGAACTGAAGGTCGTACTCATCGCTTTCTATCCACAAGTATTTAGTGGTTTCTGTACATAGATCCATAAATCTCTCTGTTCCCTAGCATCTCAGTAAGAGTTTTAACAACACCAGGTTCAAGTCCAACAGGTTTATTTGGTAGCAAATACCATTAGCTTTCGGAGCACTGCTCCTTCGTCAGATGGAGTGGAAATGTGCTCTCAAACAGGGCACAGAGACACAAAATCAAGACCAAGATCCAAGAACTTGATTTTGTGTCTCTATGCCCTGTTTGAGAGCACATTTCCACTCCATCTGACGAAGGAGCAGCGCTCCGAAAGCTAATGGTATTTGCTACCAAATAAACCTGTTGGACTTTAACCTGGTGTTGTTAAAACTCTTACTGTGTTCACCCCAGTCCAACGCTGGCATCTCCACACCCTAGCATCTCACCATTTATACTGTACTCTGATCTATCTTTCTTATGTCTATACTCAAGGAAATGAGAAGAATGCCAGAAGCAGCGCGAGACACATCTAAAAATTAGGTCCTGACTTGAGAAGGCCACATGCACACTAAATAGTGGAGACAGCATGTGTGAGAACACTAAGCAAACCCACAACCAACAGATCAAATCAAAGTCCCGCAGTTCTGCCACAACTGTGAACGATGATGGGCAATTAAGCCACAAGCAGCCCCGTCCTCAATGATGGGGGAGCTCAGCATGTCGGCACAAAAGGCTGAAACATTCACAACCACCTTCAGCCAGAAATGCCAAGTGGATGATCCGGCTCAGTTTCCTCCCGAGATCCCCAGTATCAGAGAGGCCAGTCTTCAGGCAACTCGGCACCCCCACATGAAGAAAGGGCTGAAAGGCAACACCCCAGCAACAGTACTTGTTATGATCCCAGCTGATGTTAATACCGCACAAGTCAGATCCCAGAGTGAAAACTGGCTTGGCAGATCGTAACCTTTTTTCCCCAACCATGGTGGAAAGTTACTGAACAAATTGACAGGAGTCTGCTAATGAACTTTAAACAAAAAAAAATTAAAATAAGAAAAATGAACTATTTTACAGAAGACAGAAAGATTGGAAAGATCACAATATAAACACAAGAAAATGATTCAGATATTCACTATTCCTTCAATCTAGCTATCCATTCACAGACACATACAAATTCAGAAAGATAAAACAATTCACCATATCTACCTTATACTCTAATCTTCAGGGTAGGTATGTGGTTTATGTGAACCAACTGATGAACTGCAATCAGACACACCACATTCCAAAGTAAATGACAGATGCGACCAAATCAGATTCGATGGGGTTCTCAACAACCCATCCAGACCCTCGTCACATCATGAGTCATCTCATCTCACGGAAACTCTATCTTTCTCACAAGGATTTGCAATCTCCATATATGAAGAATTCACCATGGAATTCTCTCCACAAATCACTCCCATTTGGCTTCAACGAAGATCCACCTCCAGGATTTCAATCTCACCTTGAGATTCCTTTCCCCTGGATCAAGCTTCATCTTCCAAGCATACTTTCAGATCTTAGGCTGTGCCAAACAGAACAGCACCACTCCAAAAGGGTAACTTTGTCCCTATGGCTCACATCAGAATCATTTGGGATTTTCTGGGCTACCCTCAGACCCTCTTTGCTTTGAGACGCTACTTGCAGCTCTCTCTCTTTCAACATGGTGCCTAGTTCTCTGCTCCTTTATTTTAACTTTAGTTCCGGGATCTCTTTCTGTCCCATTCCCTGGTTTGGGACCTTCTCCACCTCCCCCTTCCTCAGATCCTGCTCCTTGGGACACCTTCCACCTAAGGGCCCTCCGGTTCCACGCCACCTGACTTGCATTCCATGCTGTTTCACTTTTTCCCCTTTTATTCTGTGCAAACATGCAAGGCTGGTTCCCAGCCTAAAGAATGAAACTAAAACACTAACTGCGTATATGCTGCCCCTCCCAAGCGTAGGAAACGTACAGAGCACAGAAAAACCCAAACTGTGCATGTGCAACCCCTTCCCAGCTGAAGTATACACAAAAGACCCGAGGCCCACTGGGAAATGTAGCTCCTGGACTCTGAACTCCTAATCTCCGACTGCCAATTAAGGTAACTATCGGTGTTTGTTATATACTGTAGACTTGTGCTCCAGAGTTAGTAGTATTCCTAGCAAAGCTATTCCAGTACAGCTACAACACTGACATGCATCCAGCAATGTGGAAAATTGCCCAGGTATGTCCCGTACACAAAAAACATGTCAAATCCAACCAGCCAATTACCGCCCATCAGTCTGCTCTCGATCATCAATAAAGTTATGGAAGATGTGAGAGGACAAAGAAAGAAAAACTGTGGTGCCGGTCATGTGACAAGGGCTGTAATTAATTTTGTTTTTGGCTGCAGTGTTAGAAGCATAGATGAAAAAAGTCTCTCTCTGTTCCAATTTTGAAAGTTTTACCAGTTAACTGAAAGTACATCTTGTTTGCCATCCTGCAGTAAAGAATCTATGTTTTGGTGTTTTGAAAACTACAAGCTGCTGAGTTTTCAAGATCATTTGAAATCAGCATTCAACCCAGGGAACTGAATTCCAGTAATAAGTGAGCTTTAGCCTGTGTAGTGATAAACTTGTTTAAAGGGTTTTGTTTATTGGATTTTGGTTTTAATTAGAACATATTAGAGATATTCATCAAGAGTTATACATTATAGTGGCTATTTTGTTTCTTGTTTGTTATTGATGAAGTTCTTGCTAATTTTCTTACTATAAATGTTAACCATATTCTTAAATAAACTTTGTTTGATAAAAGCTCCCTAGTGGGTCATCTGAATCATACTTGAAGTGGAACATCTCATGCTTATCCTAGCCAAATTCAAGATGCAAAACTTATGATTCAGGCGGGCTTCATTAAACACTTTGGAGTTTCTGACCTGAACCATAACAACATGAAGCAAACATTAACACCCAGCCACATAAGGAGACAGTGTGGCAGATAGCCAATAACACCACAGAATCAGAAGCATTGTTTTAAAGGAGCAAAGACATGGAGAGATTTACGGAGGGAATTCCAGAGCATTGGACCTTGACAACTGAAGACATGTCGGAGCAACGAAAATTGGGATGCTCAAGAGGTGAGAATTAGAGAAGCTGAGGCACCCGGGAGGAAAATTCAAGAATGAGAACTTTAAAATGATGTGTTGCTTAAGCAACAGCCAACGTAGGGCAGCGAGCACAGGGGGTGAAAGGTGACCAGGCCTGAGTGTAAGCAGAGTATGGATGACATTCGGTTTACGGAGGATAGAATGTGGGATGTATTGGAACTAGCAAGTCTGGAGGCAACAAAGGCATGGATGAAGGTTTTAGCAGATGAGTTGCAGCAGGGGCAAAGTCATGTGATGTTATCGAGGTGGAAATAGGTGACTTTAGTGATGTGGGTCACAGATATGTGGTCGGAAGCTACATCTCAGGGTCAAACGTGACACTAAGGTCACAACTGTGGAGAGTCACTGACCAAGCACAGTACTGGCCTCCAATGCAATCCGCATACACACTTACAGTCAGGAGCAGGAACTCTACCATTTTCTTCTTAATCCAAAGTTTGAAACTTCCTAAGACGACGTAGTAGACACCGAGTTGATCCCAAATAGGGTAAAGTGAAATCAGGGTGGATAGGAGATAAATTGAGAACTTTCTTACCCTCCGTGACTTGGCTCCACACTGCTTATTCCATTTTGAATACAGATACTGGAATCACAGGCACGAGGCTTCCGAATCAAAACCTCGTGGTGCCTAGACGCAGCAACACTGGCAACTTTCTGCTCCCCTGACCTAGAATACCTGATGCTAAAATGCCATCCCTACTACCTTCCACTGGAGTTCACCTCCATTATCCTGATGGCAGTTTACATCCTACCCCAGGTGGAAGTGAAGATCGCGCTGGACGAAATATACACCACTACGAATAGCCTTGAGACGAAACATCCCGAGGCCTTGTTCATCGTGACCGGGGACTTCAATCAGGCCAAGCTCAAGAGCGCACTACCAAGTTCCCACCAACACGTGTCCTGTTCCACCAGAGGCCCAAACATCCTACACAAATATGAAACATGCCTACCGCTCTATCACCCGCCCACACTTTGGCAAATCAGACCACAAGGCTGTGCCCCTGCTCCCAGCTTACAAGCAAAAACTGAAGCGGGAGAATCCATCAAAGAGAGTCGTGCAATGTTGGTCTGAGGAATCAGATGATCTCCTACGGGGCTGCTTGGAGTCAGTGGACTGGTCAGTATTTAAAAACTCTGCAACCAGCCTGAACGAGTGCGTCACTACGGTAACAGACTTCATTAATAAGTGTGTAGAAGACTGTGTGCCAAAGAAGCAAATCCGTGTGTTCCCCAACCAGAAACCACAGATGAACAGGGATATCCACTGCTTGCTGAAGTCCAGATCTGAGGCGTTCAAGTCAGGCAACCCTGACCTATACAAGAAAGCCAGATATGACCTAAGGAGATCCATCAAAGATGCCAAAAGACAATACCGGACCAAGCTAGAGTCCCAGGCTAGCCACACAGACCCCCGCCGGCTATGGCAAGGTCTGCAAGACATAACAGGCTACAAGATGAAGGCATGTAAAATCGTCAACTCCAACGCACTCCTCCCTGATGAGCTCGATGCATTCTATGCCGTTTTGAGCAAGAGGTCAGCGAGAGCATGCCCTCCACCCTGGAAGCCTTGGATGAACCTGTATCTGAGGTCACCATTGCAGATGCCAGAGCAGCTTTCTCGAAGGTCAACCCATGGAAAGCGACTGGCCAGGATGAGGTACCCAGACGAGCACTCAGATCCTGCGCGAATTAGCTGGCGGGGGTATTCACAGACATCTTCAACCTCTCTTTACAACAATCTGAGGTCCCTATCTGCTTCAAGAAGACGACCATCATCCCAGTACCTAAGAAAAGCCAAGCAATGTACCTCAATGACGATCGTCCGGTGGCTCTGACATCCATCATTATGAAGTGCTTGGAAAGGTTAGTCATGGCACAAATCAATTCCAGCCTCCCGGACAGCCTGGATCCACTACAGTTTGCCTACCGCCGCAACAGGTCCTCAGCAGACGCCATTTCCCTGGCCCTGCACTCAATCCTGGAACACCCAGATAACAAGAACACCTATGTCAGACTCCTATTTATTGACAATAGCTCAGCCTTCAACACTATTGTTCCCATGAAACTCATCCCCAAACTCTGTGGTCTGGGGCTCGGCACCTCCCTCTGTGACTGGATCCTGAACTTCCTAACTCACAAACCACAATCAGTAAGGATAGGCAACACCTCCTCCACGAACATCCTTAACACCAGTGCCCCATAAGGCTGTGTTCTCAGCCCCCTACTGTACTCCTTATACACCTATGACTGTGCAGCAATTTCCCCTCCAATGCGATTTTCAAGTTTGCTGACGACACCACCGTAGTGGGTCAGATCTCAAACAATGATGAGACAGAGTACAGGAATGAGATAGAGAATCTGGTGAACTGGTGCGGCAACAATAATCTCTCTCAATGTCAACAAAACGAAGGAAATTGTCATCGACTAGAGGAAGCGTAAAGGAGAACATGCCCCTGTCTATATCAATGGGGACGAAGTAGAAAGGATAGTGAGCTTCAAGTTTTAGGTGTCCAGATCATCAACAACCTGTCCTGGTCCCCCCATGCTGAGACTATAGTTAAGAAAGCCCATCAACGCCTCTACTTTCTCAGAAGACTAAGGAAATTTGGCATGTCAGCTACAAATCTCACCAACTTTTAGAGTTGCACCATAGAAAGCATTCTTTCTGGTTGTATCACAGCTTGGTTTGACTCCTGCTCTGCTCAAGACCGCAATAAACTACAAAGGGTCGTGAATGGAGCCCAGTCCATCACACAAACCAGCCTCCCATCCATCGCCATTGTCTACACTTCCCGCTGCCTCAAAAAATCATGATGAAGGATCCCATGCACCCCGGACATACACTCTTCCACCTTCTTCCATCAGGAAAAAGATAGAAGTCTGCGGACGCATACCAACCGACTCAAGAGCAGCTTCTTTCCTGCTGCCACTAGAATTTTGAATGGACCTACCTCGCATTTAGTTGATCTTTCTCCACACCCTAGCTATGACTGTAACACTACATTCTGCACTCTCTCCTTTCCTTCTCTATGAACGGTATGTTTTGTCTGTATAGCGCGCAAGAAACAATACTTTTCACTGTATGCTAATACATGTGACAATAATAAATCAAATCAACCAGTGTTCCCTCTAAAGTGATGGAGATGCCTGCATGTTTATGGAAATGAGATCTCCTCCCACTGATCCCGAAAAACTTGGTCCAGGAAGAGGGTGCGATGGAGCAATGTGTTCTCAACTTTATGTTCGCTGTGGCGCTATTGGTAACACTCTCGCCTTTTGGTATCAAAGTTCCGGCTGCAAGAGCCACTCCAAGCCTTGAGCCCAAAAATGGATGCTGACACTCGGAGCAGCACTGAGGGAGTGCTGCATTGTCAGTCAGAGGTGCTGCCGATCGGATGAAATGTTAAACAGAGGGGCTAGCATGGATGTAAAAGATCCCATGGTGCTATTTCAAGGCGGCCTTCACGACAGCACAGAGTCGCTGAGCAGAGACTGATAGCCAAGTTCCACACGCATGAGGACAGCCTCAACTGGGATCTTGGGTTCATGTCACACTATCTGTAACCCCCATGACCTGCCTGGGCTTGCAAAATCTCACTAACTGTCCTGTCTGGAGACAATACACATCTCTTGAACCTGTGCTTAATGCTCTCTCCACTCACATTGTCTGTACCTTTAAGACTTGATTACCTGTAAAGACTCGCATTCCAACCATTATTTTGTAAATTGAGTTTGTGTCTTTATATGCCGTTTGTGAACAGAACTCCCACTCACCTGACGAAGGAGCAGCGCTCCGAAAGCTAGTGGCTTTTGCTACCAAATAAACCTGTTGGGCTTTAACCTGGTGTTGTCAGACTTCTTACGCTATTTCAAAGAGTAGGGGGTGTCCCAGCAAATATTGACTGAATTATCTGACCATTTTCACACTGCTGTTTGATGGGAGCTTGCTGTACACAAATTGGCTGCTGCTTTTCCTACCTTAGAACAGTTACTAAAATTCAAAAGCACTTTGAAAAATCTGGCGCTCGCTATATAAATGCAAGTCTTTCACAAGTAGGGTTACATTAACACTGCACTGTAGTGAAAATCCCTAGTCGCCACACTCCGGCACTTGTTTGGGTACACTGAGGGAAAATTTATCATGGCCAATGCACCTAACCAGCACGTCTTTTGGACTGTGGGAGGAAGCCAGAGCAGCTGGGGGAAACTCATGCAGACACCGGGAGAACGTGCAAACTCCACACAGAACCGAGTGACCCAAGCCAGGAATTGAACCCAGGTCCAATGCTGTGAGGCAGGAGTGCTAACCACTGCGCCACCCTTTCTGAACTGTCAGGCAGGAGATCAGGAAACATTTTAAAAGTTATGTAACAGGCTATGATTTCATTAGACAGCAAGCTTAAACCTTATCCATTCCTTAAGCTGTTTCAATTCGTCAGCCCTGGGAAACACCCTGCACAGCAAAACTCATTTATTAATTCAGCTTCCTGTCATTAAGCAATCTTCTATCCAGAATACTTTACACCATTTGAGAACATACACCTGAATTTTTCCAACACGCCTCTTGTTGCTTTCTGAAACCCACACACATACAACACAGAGTGCATTTCATCCACTATTGAAACACACATCTCAACCAGGCTTGTTTGCCAAGCACAACTTTTCCTTTAAGAAATTGGTGTGGAGTAGCTTCATACATCTATTTCCAAAATAGGTATGAGGCTTCTTGAGTTATGGATTCAAAAATTTCACACACAACTTAAGTCAGACGAACTTCCCGATAGTTACCTGATTTAAACTCCTCTGCCTTTAGCAAAGGTGCCACATCAGCAAGACCTCCAGACATCAGCACTGGAGTCTGCAGATATTTCATTCACCCTTCTTTTAAAAAATGATCAAACACTAAAGATTTGCCCAAACACCGACCTGTTAAATTATTGATTTTTATATATTTTTTAAAAATCTTCATTTAACTAAAAGCTAAACAAGTGAAATATTTACACAATCTGTATCAGCCAGGTTTGTTAGATAAATGCCTTTACTCTCGGGGTTGGGGGTGAAAATATCTTTTATATCCTCAAGTTTTGTTATTTTTCAACTTTTAGCGAATTGGAAAGTTTAATTTTTAGGCGAAAATTCATCAAAGGGAAGAATTAAAATTGATGAAATAATATCATAATTTTTAAAGTTTTCCCCAATGTTAGGCAATAGGGGAATGGGGATAACTTACTGCGTTTGGTAACTGGGGACAACTCAGTCCCTCCCGCCCAGCTATCAGCCTCCAGACTCCGGGGTAAAGGCTGGGAGTGTGCCCGGGGGGGCCTTGCACCTACAGCCGGACAGGACTGACTGATTTACCGGGACCCAACCCGAGGGGACATCCACCGCGCCGCACCGTCCCTTCCCCAGGATACCCACCCCATACACATGGTAACCCTCGTTGCCACTGCTCTGGGAGCCTCCCATCCTCGGGCTCAGTGCTGGCCGGCTCCCCGGCTGCTGCTCGCTTCACTCCGACCCCCGAGCTACGACTGGACCTAGGGCCGACTCCAGCAACACCGCCCCCTCCCGCCCAACTCCGGCAACACCGCCCCCTCCCGCCCAACTCCGGCAACACCGCCCCCTCCCGCCCAACTCCGGCAACACCGCCCCCTCCCGCCCAACTCCGGCAACACCGCCCCCTCCCGCCCGACTCCAACAACATCACCCCCTCCCGCCCGACTCCAGCAACACCGCCCCCTCCCGCCCGACTCCAGCAACACCGCCCCCTCCCGCCCGACTCCAACAACACCGCCCCCGCCCGACTCCAGCAACACCGCCCCTCCCTGCCGACTGCTGTCGCCACCAACTCGAAAACTTTAAAAATATAATCGGAATCTGATGGTTGTAAAGGGTCCTGTGGCACTAATCCTGCAAATGAAAGCCAAATTCACCATCAGCAGAGGGTAATTTGTCCCATGGCTGATTTTGGGATCTTGCTGTGCACAATCTGGGCTCTTTACCTACAAAGCAGTGATTGCACAGAAGGTGATTCATTGGTCACAGAAGAATATAAGACCATAAGATATAGGAGCAGAATTAGGTCATTCGGCCCATCGAGTCTGCTCTGCCATTCAATCATGGCTGATATGATTCTCATCCCCATTCTTTTGCCATCTACCCATAATCCTTGAAATATACCACTGTTCCTTCACTGTCGCTGGGTCAAAATCCTTCCTAACAGCACTGTGGGTGTACCTACACCGTATAGACTGCAGCAGCACAAGAAGGCAGTTCACGACTATCGTCTCAAATGCAATTAGGGATGGGCAATAAACGCTGGTCTCGCCAGCGACACCCATAAAGAAATACAAAAAAAGAAAATGTCACAAAGTTAGCTCACAAACCTTGCATGATACAGTGCTTCAAGGATGCATGAGATGTCCAGAAGGAACAATTGCCTGAATTCCAAGGTCCTGCCTGTGGCTCAGTAGATAACGATCTTGTCTATGCGCGAGAATATTATCGGTCCGATCTCACTATAGAGACTTGAATCCAAAATTGAGTCTAATACCTCTGAGGAGGTGCTCTTCCTGTCACAACCCATCTTTCTGATGAGATGTAAACAAATGCACATTTTTACATATAAAAACTGGTTCAAAATAGACATTCTTTGAATTACAAGTTCCAGAGGTGTCCATATCAGTCAGAATGAAGACAATTTAAAATCCCAAGATCAGAGAATCACTACAGTGCAGAAGGAGGCCATTCAGCTCATTAAGTCTGCACTGACTCTCCATCAGAGTATCTTCCCCAGGCCCTAACCCCACATATTCACCTTGCTAAACCCCCTACCTACACCCACTGCCTGGGCAAAGCAGCCAGCATAATCAAGGACCCCAAGCACCCCCCGAGCACACTCTCTTCCACCTTCTTCCATCAGGAAAAAGGGACAAAAGAGAGCACGTACCAACTGACTCAAAAACAGCTTCTTCCCTGCTGCCATCAGACTTTTAAATGGACCTACCATATATTAAGCTGATCTTTCTCTGCAACCTAGCTATGACTGTAGCATTACATTCTGCACCCTCTCTATTCCTTCTCCCCTATGTACTCTATGAATGGTATGCTCTGTCTGTATAGCATACAAGAAACACTGTATCCCAATACATGTGAAAATAATAAATCAAATCACTAAGAAGCAATTTAATGTCTTTTGGACTGTGGGAGGAAATCAGAGCACCTGGACGAAACCCACGCAGACACGGGGAGAATGTACAAACTCCTCACAGACAGACAGTGGAATTGAACCTGGGTCCCTGGCGCTGTGAGGCAGCAGTGCTAACCACTGTGCCACCATGCTGCCCAAATGTAGAAAATAACTTAAACTGCCCTTTTGTGTGGCCTGGTAAGCTCTCAGATGTATCAAACTGAGACAGCAATTCATGAAAAAGGCCACCAGTTTGTCAGGGCCTGTTTGGACGATCAGGACCTGCCTTTCCGGTGAAACATACATTCTCAGAATGAATAGCAAAAGAAGGCAGGACACATCTACAGATAATTTTTCACTCAGGATTGAAATTAATTGGGCTGAAATTTAACATATCATTGATGGGTGCCTGGATTTTAATGTTTATTTATTAGACATGCCTGTTAGGTGCATTGGCCCAGCTAAATTCTCCCTCAGTGTACCCAAACAGGCACCGGAGTGTGGCAACTAGGGGATTTTCACAGTAACTTCATTGCAGTGTTAATGTAAGCCTACTCATGACACTAACAAATAAACTTTAAACTTAAAACCTGCTGAGATTTTCCAGCATTTTCTATTTTTGTTGCAGCCCATTGCATTTGAATTTTTAAGTTAAATTTTAAATTCACGCCTTAATTCCAAAAGAAAACAACTACAAGAAAAGGGGGTGACACAACTGCATGGGTCCAAAGTTTGAACAAGTTTGGAATGTTTGAAAAAGATTGAAAAAGTTGGGAAAAGTTACAAGAAGTTTGGAACGTTTGAAAAAGGTTGAAAAAGTTGGGAAAAGTTACAAGAAGTCTGGAATGTTTGAAAAAGGTTGAAAAAGTTGGGAAAAGTTTAGAAAAGTTGGGAAAAGTTGAAAAAAGTTAGAAAAAGTTTGGAAAGTTTTAACATATTTGGCATATTTGAAAAAGGTTGAAAAAGTTCGGAAAAGTTACAAGTTTGGAATGTTAGAAAAAAGTTGAAAAAGCTGGAAAAAGTTTGGGAAAGTTGGGGAAAATTAGAAAAAGTTTGGAAAGTTTGAACATGTTTGGAATGTTTGAAAAAGGTGGAAAAAGTTGGGAAAGTTTTGGAGGAGTTTCCCTCTAACTCTGGACTCCGGTTCCAGCAGCGGACCAATCATTCTGCCCGCTCTCTTGTCCAACGCTACGCTGTCGGCCAATCACTTTGCTCGCTCTCTGTCCAATTGGCCTGTCCTTGGCCAATGAGCGACCTCGGCCCGCGTCCTGTTGTGTAGCAACAAGCAGCTGATTAGCAACAGGAAGCGGCCGCGGGCAGCAGCGAGTTCCAGGCAAGGGCCAGTGTGTGTGGGGAGGGGCCCTGCTTCATAACATGCTCTCCACTTTCCGCAGTTACTGCAACCTTTTCTGCTTGTCGCTAGTCGTGATCGCTGTCGCAGTTTATTATTATTTCCTTTTCCTTTTGTTTTTCTAACGGCAGAACCTGGAGGACTGAACTCCCCCCAGCTGAAGCATGGCTGACAGCGAGTCCCTCACTTTGGTATGTTGTTTCTGTTCCATCTGGTTAAGCTTTATAAGCAGGGACAACTCGTCAAATTCAACCTTATCAGATTGTACGGATTATTTTTAAAGTGTGCCCATCCATTTATAATTTTAAGTTTATTTGTTAGTCACAAGTAGGCTTATATTAACACTGCAGTGAAGTTACTGTGAAAATCCCCGAGTCACCACACTCCGGTGCCTGTTCGGGTACACTGAGGAAGAATTTAGCATGGCCAACCCACCTAACCAGCACCTCTTTCAGACTGTGGGAAGAGACTGGAGCACACCAACGCAGACATGAGGAGAATGTGCAAACTTCACACAGACAGTGACCCAAGCTGGGAGTCGAACCCAAGTCCCTGGTGCTGTGAGACATCAGTGCTCACCACCATGCTACCCCTCTCCTCTTAACAACTCCTTTCTTGTACTGAATCCACTCAACCATCCCTGAGCATGTGAATTTCTACAGCTTCCTCCCACATTTCAGAGACTCCTTTCCACAATTGATTTGTATGTTCTTTAATTAGTGTCCTTGGTTCCAATGATTGATTTAGAATCAGAAGGAGTATGGCACAGAAAGTGAATCCTTTGGCCCATCAAGTCTGTATCTGCTATGGGGAGAAGGTGGGAGAGTTCTTTTTCCATGAATTGGATTTGGACATCACTGGCTGGGTCAGCATTCATTGTCCATCCCAATTTGCCCGAGAACTGAGCTCATTTCATAGAAATCATAGAAATCATAGAAACCCTACAGTGCAGAAGGAGGCCATTCGGCCCATCGAGTCTGCACCGACCACAATCCCACCCAGGCCCTACGCCCACATATTTACCCACTAACCTACACATCCAGGACTCTAAGGGGCAATTTTTAACCTGGCCAATCAACCTAACCCGCACATCTTTGGACTGTGGGAGGAAACCGGAGCACCCGGAGGAAACCCACGCAGACACGAGGAGAATGTGCAAACTCCACACAGACAGTGACCCAAGCCGGGAATCGAACCCGGGACCCTGGAGCTGTGAAGCAGCAGTGCTAACCACTGTGCTACCGTGCCGCCCCTTCAGAGGACATCTTTACCTGGTCTGACCTACATTGCTGTAGGTCTGGAATCACATGTAGGTCAGACCAGGTAAAGATGGCAGATTCCCTTCCCTAAAGGATTTCAGTGAACCAGATGAGGGTTTTTACAACAATGCTTTCTTGGTCATCATTAGACTTTTAATTCCAGATTTTTATTTCACCATCTGCCATGGTGGCATTTGAACCCTGGACCCCAGAGCATTACACTGGGTCTCTGGATTACTAGTGCAGTGACAATACCACCATGCCACCACCTCCCTACACTAGGTGAATTGTTCCTTTGGGGAGCTAGCACAGACATAACAGGCCAAATGGTTTTCTCTGCTGTAACTATTTGATGATATTGAATATACTGCAGTGAAGTTACTGTGAAAATCCCCGAGTCACCAAACTCCGGCGCCTGGGTACACTGAGGGAGAATTGTGTCATCACTATGGGAGCCAAGATAAAGTGATCCATTTAACTCCAGTCCAAACTTCATTCCTTTAATTATAATAAGTTTGTACCTGCACCAAGTTTATTTCTTTGGGGAAAATCAGAATTTCTTTCAGATAAATTCTGCTTTTTGAATTAAAACTGCAATGATTTTGATTTGATTTATTATTGTCACCTGTATTACCATACAGTGAAAAGTATTGTTTCTTGCGCGCTATACAGACAAAGCACACCATTCATAGAGAAGGAAACAAGAGAGTGCAGAATGTAGTGTTACAGTCATAGCTGGGGTTAGAGAAAGATCAGCTTAATGCAAGGTTAGTCCATTCAAAAGTTTGACAGCAGCAGGGAAGAAGCTGTTCTTGAGTCGGTTGGTATGTGACCTCAGACTTTTGTATCTTTTTCCCAACGGAAGAAGGTGGAAGAGAGAATGTCTGGGGTGCGTGCGGTCTTTAATTATGCTGGCTACTTTGCCGAGGCAGCGGGAAGTGTAGACAGAGTCAATGGATGGGAGGCTGGTTGTTGATGTTGCAAAATAAATATAACTTGCCCTTTCTAGCTACTTTGCGAGCTAGAAATAAGTAGAACTCGCTACACCATGGAGTGGTTGAGGCATAGATAGATTTGGGGGTTAGATAAGCACACAAAGGAGAAGAGCATTGCTGGTAGGGTGAGATGAAGTAGTGTTGGAAGGAAGCTCATGTGGAGTATAAACACTTGCATCGACCAATTAAATAGAAACACGCATAGGAAATAAGAGCAGGAGTAGGCTCTTCAGCCCTTCAAGCCTGCTCTGCCATTCATTATGATCATGATTGATCATCAAATTCAATACCCTGATCCCACCTTTCCCCCCATATCCCTTTAGTCCCAAGAGCTATATCTAATTTCTTCCTGAAATCAGACAATGTTTTGGCCCCAACTACTTTCTGTGGTAGTGAATTCCACACATTCACCACCCTCTGGGTGAAGACATTTCTCCTCACCTCAGTCCTTAAAGGTTTACCCCTTATCCTCAAACTATGACCCCTAGTTCTGGACTCTCCCACCATCGGGAACATTTTTTCTGAATCTACCCTGTCTAATCCTGTTAGAATTTTTAAAGTTTCTATGAGATCCCCTGTCACTGTTCTAAACTCCAATGAAGATAATACTATCCAATTTAGTCTCTCCTCATATGGCAGACCTGCCATCCCAGGAATCAGCCTGGCAAACCTTCACTGCACTCCTTCTATAGCAAGGACATCCTTCCTCAAATAAGGACACCAAAACTGTTCACGATACTCCAGGTGTGGCCTCACCAGCACCTATATAATTCCAGCCAAATATCCTTATTCCTGTACTCAAATCCTCTCGCTATGAAGGTCAACATACCATTTGCCTTCTTTACTGCCTGCTGTACCTGCGCACTTACTTTCAGCGCCTGATGCACAAGGACTTCAAGGTCTCGTTGAGTATCCACCTCTCTCAATTCACACCCATTCAAATAATAATCTGTTTTCCTATTTTTGCTGTGAAGTGGATAACCTCACATTTATCCACATTATATTGCATCTGCCACACATATGCCCACTTGCTCAGCCTGTCCAAATCACACTGAAGTATCTCTGCACCCTCCTCACAGCTCACCCTCCCACCGAACCTTGTATCATCTGCAAATTTGAAGATAATGCAATTAATTACCCCTTCCAAATCAATATATATCGTGAACATTTGGGGTCCCAGCACAGAGCCCTGTGGTACTCCACAAGGTCACGGCCAGCCAATCGGAAAAAGACCCATTTATTCCAACTCTTTGCTTCCTCCCTACTGCTAGTCATCTCAAGACACTACACATAATCCCATGTGCTTTGACTTTACATTGTAATCTGCTAGGTGAGACCTTGTTGAAAGCCTTCTGAAAGTCTAAGTAAACCACCATCCACTGGTTCTCCTTGGTCAACTCTACTAGTTACAACCTCAAAGAATTCCAATAGATTCATCAAGCATGATTTCCCTTTCGTAAATCCATGCTGATTTTAACTGATTATACCACTGCCTTCCAAATGCTGTGCTATGAAATCCTTGACAATGGACTCGAGCAACTTCCCTACGACAGACGTTAGGCTCACTGATCTAATATTCCCTGTTTGCTCTCTATCTCTTTGAGTAGTGGGCTTACATTAGCTACCCTCCAATTTGTGGGAACCATTCCAGAGTCCAAAGAATTTTGGAAAATGACTACCAATGGATCTACTATTTCCAGGACCACTTCCTTAAATACTCTGGGATGAAGATTATCATTTATCCACCTTCAGTCCCATTAATTTTCCTAAGTTTCTCTACTAATACTGATTTCCTTCAGCTCCTCACTAAAACTTCTGTTTCTCAGAACTTCTGGTACATTATTCATGTCTTCCATTGTGAAGACAGATGCAAAGTATGAATTTAGTTCCTCAGCGATTTCTTTGTTCCTCATTATGAATTCCCCCATTTCTGACCGGAAGGCACCTACATTCATTTTTATCAATCTTTTTCTCTTTACATTTATAGTCAGCTTGGAAGGGGTAATTAATTGTATTATCTTGTATGTCAACAAAATGAAGGAGATTGTCATCGACATCAGGAAGCATAAAGGACAATGGTGATGAAGTAGAAAGGGTTGAGAGCTTCAGGTTTTTAGGTGTCCAGATCACCAACAACCTGTCCTGGTCCCCCCATGCCGACACTATATTTAAGAAAGCCCACTAATGCCTCTATTTTCTCAGAAGACTAAGGAAATTTGACATGTCATCTACGACTCTCGCCAACTTTTACAGATGCACCATAGAAAGCCTCCTTTCTGGTTGTATCACAGCTTGGTATGGCTCCTGCTCTGCCCAAGATCGCAAAGAACTACAAAGGTCTCGAATGTAGCCCAATCCATCACGCCTCCCATCCATTGACTCTGTCTACACTTCCCGCTGCCTCGGCAAAGCAGCCAGCATAATTAAGGACCCCACGCACCCCGGACATTCTCTCTTCCACCTTCTTCCATCGGGAAAAAGATACAAAAGTCTGAGATCACGTACCAACCAACTCAAGAACAGCTTCTTCCCTGCTGCTGTCAGACTTTTAAATGGACTAACCTTGCATTAAGTTGATCTTTCTCTGCACCCTAGCTATGACTGTAACACTACATTCTGCACTCTCTTGTTTCCTTCTCTGTGAACGGTATATTTTGTCTGTATAGCGCGCAAGAAACAATACTTTTCACTGTATACAAATACATGTGACAATAAAAAATCAAATCAAATCAAAGTATGTTCCCCATCATG
This sequence comes from Mustelus asterias, assembly GCF_964213995.1. Lineage (NCBI taxonomy): Eukaryota > Metazoa > Chordata > Chondrichthyes > Carcharhiniformes > Triakidae > Mustelus > Mustelus asterias. The sequence continues at coordinate 16,116,734 of NC_135802.1, forward strand.
TTACTTTCAGACTCTATTTTCTCCTTAATCAATCCCTTTGTTCTCCTTCGCTGAAATTTAAACTGCTCCCAATCCTCAGGTCTATTGCTTTTTTTTGCCAATTTGTTAAAGTTTTTTAAAAGTTTATTTATTAGTGTCACAAGTATTTGTATACAGTGAAAAGTATTACATTAACACTGCAATGAAGTTACTGTGAAAAACCCCTTCTTCTGTATGCTTCTTCTTTGAATCTAATACAGTCTTTAATTTCCCTTGTAAGCCATGGTTTGGCCACAATTTTCTTTCCACTCTTGTGCCAAAAAGGAATAAACAACTTCTGGAGTTCGCCTATTCATTCTTTGAATGCCTGCCATTGCCTGTCTACTGTCCTTCCTTTCAGTAATGTTTCCCCATCCATCATGGCCAATTCATACCTTGTACCATCATAGTTACCTTTATTGAGATTCAGGACCCCTGGTCTCTGAATTAAGCATACACCTTGACAAAGAATTCTACCATATTATGGTCACTTGTCCCCAAGGGTTCTCTCACAACTAAATTGCCAACGAATCCTTTCTCATTGCACAATACCATCCAGGATGGCCTGTTCCCTTGTTGGTTCCTCAATGTATTAGTCCAGAAAACATCCCATATACACTCCAGAAATTCTTCCTCTGTTGTACTGTGATGAATTTGACTCACCCAATCTATATGCAGATTAAAGTCACCCATCATCACAGATGTTCCTTGAACACATGCATCTCTGATTTCCTATCTAATGCTATTCCCAACATTATCACTGCAGTTTGATGATCTGTATGCCACTCCCATGAATATCTTTTGCCCCTTGGTGTTTCTGAACTCGACCCATACAGATTCCACATCATCTATGCCGATATCTTTCCTCAATATCGTATCAATATCTCCTTTAATCAACAATACGTCACCACCACCTTTTCCTTTCTGTTTGTCGTCCCTAAACACTGAATAGCCCTCAGATAAAAGTAAAATACTGCAGATGCTGGAATCTGAAACCAAAACAGAAAATGCTGGAAAATCTCAGCAGGTCTGACAGCGTCTGTGGGGAGAGAATAGAGCCAACGTTTCGAGTCTAGATTAGCTCTGACAAAGGGTCAAAGCAAAGAAAATCAGCAGAGATTTATACTAAGAGAGTGGGGGATGGGGGTGGAATGGGACAAAGGGAATGTAAATGAGGATACAGAAGGCTGAGAAAGTGCTAAAAGTGTCCATTAAGTGATTAGAATGTGTGAATGGCAGAACAGAGGTACAGATGGGTAAGGGACTGCCTGGGGATTATGGCAGTTGCCCTGAAGGATTCTCCGTTCCAGCTCTCCTTCTTGCCCCCCCCCCACCTCCTCCCCTTCCCCCACCCCTTTTCAGGGCAACTGCCATAATCCCCGTGGAGTCCCTTAACCATCTGTACCTGTGTCCTGTTACTGAATGGCCATCAACGTTCAGTTCCCATCCTTGGGGACATGTGTCCATCATCCCAACTATATCATATCCCTTTACATTCTATCCGTGCAGCCAAGTCATCCATTTTATTCCATTTGGACCCATTGGCCCTGTTTCCATACTGTAATACGTGATATACATGGAGAGAATGTTTGTTCAGAGAATACCACTGAATAATATATCACCGAATGTATAACGTCCTGTGCGCTGTTGCACCCTTCATGTTCTTAACTTGTCGTCTTTTTCTTCTTGCTTTGATTTCAGGCAACGGTCGCTTACTACAGTCAGGAAAACTATTTCCACCATGTACTGAACGCTGCTAATGAAGGGTTGCTGGACTGCTGTAACAAGCCTGTGCTGATTTTCTTCAAAGCCTTCGCGAATTTAATGGAAGGTTAAAAAAAATATATACCTTTCTAAGACGGCACCCCGGGCTTTCCAGACCTTGTGGGCAGATCATTCATCCTTAGTGCTTGGGCATAAACCATTTTCTGGACAGAACGTGCAGAGGAAAGCTGTGCCAAGAAGATCAGTCATTCTTAACAGAGTCTGCATCACTGTTCTGTCCATGGTTCTGAACGTGAGGAGAATCGGGTGATTCTCCTTTGCAGACGTGTGATCATTCCATGCTCAGTTTCATCTGTATGATGACTTTTGACCAATTGGGCTGCGGCCTCTGACAAAAGTGACTGTACTTCATATGGAATTCACTACCTGTAAAATCCTGAGGTTGTAAAAGTCGCTACATAAATGCAAGTCTTTCCCCTTTTCTTTTCAGTGCTTGGTTGTGCAGTTGGAGAAAATGCCCCCTTTTCCCACAACTGTGCATCTAAGAAGTAAATAAAGTGCATTTCCCTCAAGCTAGGGGCGGCACGGTGGCACAGTGGTTAGCACTGCTGTTCCACAGTGCTAGGGACCAGGGTTCGACTCCCGGCTTGGGTTACCGTCTGTGCGGAGTCTGCGCGTTCTCCCCGTGTCTGCGTGGGTTTCTTCCGGGTGCTCCGGTTTCCTCCCACAGTCTGAAAGACGTGCTGGTTAGGTGCGTTGGCCATGCTAAATTCTCCCTCGGTGTTACCCGAACAGGGGCCAAAGTGTGGCGACTGGGGATTTTCACAGTAACCTCATTGCAGTGTTGATGTAAGCCGACTTGTGACACTAATAAATATAAAATAAAATAAAAGCTTTGGTGTTTGCTTCAAATAGGCATCCCTCTCCAGCAGCATAGCAAAGCGCAGAAGCTCGCATTGTTACGTATATGAGAATGAAGTGGACTTGGATTCCATTGTTCAACATACAGTATTGACAAAAGTTAAAGAACATCGGATGTAGGAGCAGAAGGAGACCATTCAGCCCATCGCGTCTGCTCCACCATTCAATGAGATCACGACTGATCTGATATGATAATCCACAGTCCCGCCTTATCCCCATAATGCTTGATTCCCTTACTGATTAAAAGTCTGTCTATCTCAGCCAACTTGCACTGATATAGAGCTTTTCATGACATCAGTACATCCCCAAAACGTACAGCCCATGATGTACTTTGTAAGTGGGATCTCAATATCTTATGTCATCAACGTAATGTCGGAAATGCCTCATCCAATCACCTGCTTCCTTCCATGATTTTCATTGAGTTTCATTGATTGGGAAGACTCGGGAAATGCTGATCTATGAGTCCAAAGAGAAGGACTTGGTGGATGATGAGTCTGGGAAAGGATGTGTAGATAGTTTGAGTCATGTTGAGATCAAAAAGGAGGAGGTATTGGGGTTATTGAGAAACATTAAGGTAGACAAGTCTCAGGGCCTGATGGGATATACCCCAGAATACTGAGAGAGGCAAGGGAGGAAATTGCTGGGGCCTTGAGAGAAATCTTTGTATCCTCACTGGCTACAAGGGAGGTCACAGTAAGAAGTCTCACAACACCAGGTTAAAGTCCAACAGGTTTATTTGGTAGCAAATACCATAAGCTTTCGGAGCGCTGCTCCTGTTGTGAGACTTCTTACTGTGTTCACCCCAGTCCAACGCCGGCATCTCCACACTACAGGGGAGGTCCCAGAGGATTGGAGAATAGCCAATGTTGTTCCTTTGTTTAAGAAGGGTAGCAAGGATAATCCAGGAAACTACAGGCCGGTGACCCTTATATCAGTGGGAGGGAAATTATTGGGGCGGATTCTTCGAGACAGGATTTACTCCCACTTGGAAATAAGTGGACGTATTAGCGAGAGGCAGCATGGTTTTGTGAAGGGGAGGTCGTGTCTCACCAACTTGATCAAGTTTTTTGAGGAAGTGACGAAGATGATTGATAAGGGTAGGGCAGTGGATGTTGTCTGCATGGACTTCAGTAGGGCCTTTGACAAGATCCCTCATGGCAGACTGGTGCAGAAGGTGAAGCCGCATGGGATCAGAGGTGAGCTGACAAGGTGGATACAGAACTGGCTCAGTCATAGAAGACAGAGGGTAGCAGTGGAAGGGTGCGTTTCTGAATGGAGGGCTGTGACAAGTGGTGTTCCTCAGCGATCAGTGCTGGGACCTTTGCTGTTTGTAATATATATAAATGATTTGGAGGAAAATGTAACTGGTTTGATTAGTAAGTTTGCGGATGACACAAAGGTTGGTGGATTTGCAGAGAGTGATGAGGACCATCAGAGGATACAGCAGGACATAGATCAGTTGGAGACTTGGGCGGAGAGATGGCAGATGGAGTTTAATCCGGGCAAATGTGAGGTAATGCATTTCGGAAGGTCTAATACAGATAGGAAATATACAGTAAATGGCAGAACCCTGAAGAGTAGTGATAGGCAGAGGGATCTGGGTGTACAGGTACACAGGTCACTGAAAGTGGCAACGCAGGTGGAGAAGGTAGCCAAGAAGCATACAGCATGCTTGCCTTCATCGGCCGGGGCATTGAGTTTAAAAATTGGCAAGTTGCAGCTTTATAGAATCTTAATTAGGCCGCACTTGGAATATAGTGTTCAATTCTGGTCGCCATACTACCAGAAGAATGTGGAGGCTTTGGAAAGGGTACAGAAAAGATTTACCAGGATGTTGCCTCGTATGGAGGGCATTAGCTATGAGGAGCGGTTGGAGAAACTTGGTTTGTTCTCAGTGGAATGACAGAGGTTGAGGGGCGACCTGATAGAAGTCTACAAGATTATGAGGGGCATAGACAGAGTGGATAGTCAGAAGCTTTTTCCCAGGGTGGAAGAGTCAATTACTCAGGGGCATAGGTTTGAGGTGCGAGGGGCAAGGTTTAAAGGAGATGCACGAGGCAGGTTTTTTACAGAGGGTAGTGGGTGCCTGGAACCGGGGGGGGGAGGTGGGGAGTTAGTGGAAGCAGATACGATAGGGACTTTTAAGGGGCGTCTTGACAAATACACGAATAGGATGGGAATGGAGGGATATGGTCCCCGGAAGGGTAGGGGGTTTTAGTTAAGTCGGGCAGCATGGTCGGTGGAGCTTGGAGAGCCGAAGGGCCTGTGCCTGTGCTGTGATTTTCTTTGTTCAAAGATGTGCATGGTGGATTGGCCATGGTAAATACGCAAAGTTACAGGGATAGGGCAGGGAATGGGCCTGGGTAAGATGCTCTTTCAGAGAGTTGATGCAGACATGACGGTCAGAATGGCTTCCTTGCGCACTGTAGGAACACTATGGCTGGTGTGGATCTATTTTCTGCTGTACTTTCTCCTTTCTAATTTCAAAACCTCACCCAGCCTCTAACTCCCTGTTGTCGAGGTAAAGCATTTGTTGGCTTCACATTTCCAGGAAGCAGCCTGGTCAGATAAGAGTGCGTTCGGGCTGGAACCACACATTTCTCCAGCCCCTTGAATAAAAAGTTTAAGGACTTGCATTTATCAAGTGTCTCCTGCAACCTCAGGCCATCCCAAAGTACAGCCAATTAATTTATTTTGATGTAGTTACTGCTGTAATGTGGCAATAGGTGGCAATAACTTTAATGCCACAGAATGGTGGCTCATCCCAGATGATAGGAATAAATTCCATTTGAAAAGGCAGAGGTGGAAGAAGGGGAACTTTATCTTCGGGATAAATTACAATCAAGCAAGATGAATTATTAGAAGGCGCCAAATCAAATAACATGGTTTGAATTTGCTCATAAACAAACGGATGGATTAACAATGGGTTATCTACAAATTCTAGGTGGGATTAACAAAGAACAAAGAACAAAGAACAATACAGCACAGGAACAGGCCCTTCGGCCCTCCAAGCCCGCGCCGCTCCCCAGTCCAGGATTGAATCCTGAATCCAGGATCCCCACCCAATTTTCCAGCCTATCTACATACCAATATCCTATCCACCGAGCTGTCCCTCACAGCTACGATGCTTTGTTCATTACAACCTATTAACTTACCCCCACCCCCCCATTCCAGACCATGTGATCTCCAGGGAGAGGCGAAAACCCAGAGTGAAAAACCCCAGGGCCAATATGGGGAAAAAAAAATCTGGGAAATTCCTCTCCGACCCCCTGAGGCGATCGAAACGAGTCCAGGAGATCACAATGGCCCCGATCGGAAAATGCTTCCCAACCCTAGTCATTTCCACTTCCACGAACACCATATGAATCCCCTGCCCCCGAGACAGGTTCCCAACTATCCGCAGTATCACTCTGTACTGGCACCAGCAAGATGATCGTAGAATGAAGCCTTGAAACGAGAAACCAGGAACAATTAGCCCGCGCCGCTCCCTGGTCCAAACTAGATCACTCTTTTGTATCCCTCCATTCCCACTCCGTTCATATAGCTGTCTAGATAAGTCTTAAACGTTCCCAGTGTGTCCGCCTCCACCACCTTGCCCGGCAACACATTCCAGGCCCCCACGACCCTCTGTGTGAAATATGTCCTTCTGATATCTGTGTTAAACCTCCCCCCCTTCACCTTGAACCTATGACCCCTCGTGAACGTCACCACCGACCCGGGGAAAAGCTTCCCACCGTTCACCCTATCTATGCCTTTCATAATTTTATACACCTCTATTAAGTCTCCCCTCATCCTCCGTCTTTCCAAGGAGAACAACCCCAGTTTCCCCAATCTCTCCTCATAACCAAGCCCCTCCATACCAGGCAACATCCTGGTAAACCTCCTCTGTACTCTCTCCAAAGCCTCCACGTCCTTCTGGTAGTGTGGCGACCAGAACTGGACGCAGTATTCCAAATGCGGCCGAACCAACGTTCTATACATCTGCAACATCAGACCCCAACTTTTATACTCTATGCCCCGTCCTATAAAGGCAAGCATGCCATATGCCTTCTTCACCACCTTCTCCACCTGTGACGTCACCTTCAAAGATCTGTGGACTTGCACACCCAGGTCCCTCTGCATCTCTACACCCTTTATGGTTCTTCCATTTATCGTGTAGCTCCTCCCTACATTATTCCCACCAAAATGCATCACTTCGCATTTATCAGGATTGAACTCCATCTGCCATTTCCTTGCCCAAATTTCCAGCCTATCTATATCCTTCTGTAGCCTCTGACAATGTTCCTCACTATCTGCAAGTCCTGCCAGTTTTGTGTCGTCCGCAAACTTACTGATCACCCCAGTTACTCCTTCTTCCAGATCATTTATATAAATCACAAACAGCAGAGGTCCCAATACAGAGCCCTGCGGTACACCACTAGTCACAGGCCTCCAGCCGGAAAAAGACCCTTCCACTACCACCCTCTGTCTTCTATGACCAAGCCAATTCTCCACCCATCTAGCCACCTCCCCCTTTATCCCATGGGATCCAACCTTTTTCACTAGCCTACCATGAGGGACTTTGTCAAACGCTTTACTAAAGTCCATATAGACAACATCCATTAGAGTGATGACAATAGATTAGACTAAATATTACTGGAGTGAAGACGATAAGACATAGGAGCAGAATTAGGCCACTCGGCTCATCACGTCTGCTCCGCCATTCAATCATGGCTGATATTTTTCTGATCCCCATTCTCCTGCCTTTTCCCCATAACCCTTGATCCCCTTCTTAATCAAGAACGTATCTATCTCTGTCTTAAAGACACTCAATGACCTGGCCTCCACAGCCTCCTGTGGCAAAGAGATCCATTGATTCACCACTCTCTGGCTGAAGAAATTCCTCCTCATCTGTTTTAAAGGATCGTCCCTTTAGCCTGAGGTTGTGCCCTCTTGTTCTAGTTTTTCCTACTCGTGGAAACATCCTCTCCATGTCCTCTCTATCCAGGCCTTGCAGTATCCGCTAAGTTTCAATAAGATTCCCCCCTCACCCTTCTAAACTCCAACGACTACAGACTCAGAGTTCTCAACCATTCCTCATACGACAAGCTCTTCATTCCAGGGATCATTATTGTGAACCTCCTCTGGACCCTTTCCAAGGCCAGCACATCCTTCCTTAGATATGGGGCCCAAAACTGCTCACAATACTCCAAATGGGGTCTGACCAGAGCCTTATACGGCCTCAGAAATACATCCCTGCTTTTGCATTCTAGCCCTCTCGACATGAATGCGATCATTCCATTTGCCTTCCCAACTGCTGACTGAACCTGCATGTTAACCATAAGAGAATCTTGAACAAGGACTCCCAAGGATCGCACCACACACACCTTTATGCCTTTCCCTTCACTTTTCAGCTTGGAAATATTTTGCACCGGAATGCATCGGAGGTCTAAGGTGTTGATGGCGCATTGAGGCATCTTGGACCTTAGTGAACAATGGGACCGACAATTGACCTTAATTAATGAGATTTAGGGATTTAGAAAGAATCAGAGGAACGACAAAAAAAAGGTTAAATTAGAGACAGGTACAGAAAATGAAATAAAGAGAAGACACAAAAGTCTGAGCCAAGAGAAAGAGACAGAGAAAAGACAAAAAAGGAAATTAGCAAGAATTTTAAAAAAGTTAACATGGTGAGATCTCTAACAACAATTAAAGTTTGTTTATTAGTGTCACAAGTAGGCTTACATTAACACTGCAATGAAGTTACTATGAAAATCCCCTAGTCGCCACACTCCGGTGCCTGTTCGGGTACACTGAGGGAGAATTTAGCACGGCCAATGCACCTAACCAGCACGTCTTTTGGACTGTGGGAGGAAATGGAGCATCCGGAACAACCCACGCAGACACAGGGAGAACGTGCAGACTCTGCGCAGACATTGACCCAAGCCAGTAATCAAACCCAGGTCCCTGGCGCTCTGAGGCAGCAGTGCTAACCAGTGTGCCACTGTGCCGCCCACTCTGATTGTCGGGGGGGTGATAGTACCCTCCCAGGTGATTCCATCTTTTCTGTCTTCAGTTAAACCCACATGGCATCATTTGATGATCCAAGTAGTATTTCATCCTTCCTCACAGCTGTAATTGTTTAACTAATATTGTGACCCCTTCTTTTTTAATCCACCGTCTCTACTTCACCTGAAAATCCTGCAACCATGAACTATGATCCGCTATTCCTGCTCCCTTTATAAAGCCATGTTTCAGCCCTCGTTATCTTATCATGCCTCCAAATCTCTGCCTGTGCCCTCGACTCATCTTCCTTATTCACTAGTGCTGACTGAGTTACAATGCTAATTTCTGCAGTGAGTGTAATGGACAATGAATGTGCAAATCCAGCAAGAGCCCCTGCAAATAATGGAGAGGTTGTTGGGCAAGTTGCCATTGGTCCCAAGGAAACAGCGGAAATAGTCCAGCACGGCACATCCTCGGGGATTCACAATGCACGACCTGTCACTTAGTTCCCTAAACTTGCACATTAATAATGGCTTGCATTGTTAGGATGCTGCCAGTCTCCCACAAGATTTGGCCCATTCTATGCTGAGGTAAGAAGGAGATATAAAAACAATGATGGAACTCACCCACTTTTCCATCAGTTCAATAAACACTGATGAAAATGAAACTGAGCTGGTAACTAGGGTGTAAAGCCAATAAACACACCAAGAGTAATTCAGATGTGTGACTAGGTTTTACCAATTATTAAGACAGCATCGGAAATAAGTCAATGGATCTCAAAAGTAATTCATTAAATGAAGCAATTGGAGACATTTCAACACAATGAGGTGATATCGATACAACTTCTTTCTGTTATATCAATAAAAGTATTCCTTAATTAATATGTTCAAAGCAGATATTGATCTGCACTGCCACCTCATAGCGCTGGGGATCAGGGTTCAATTCCAGCCTCGGGACACTGTGTGGAGTTTACATGTACTCCCCGTGTCTGTGTGGGTTTCCTCCGGATGCTCCAGTTTCCTCCCACAGTCCAAAGATGTGCAGGTTAGGGGAATTAGTGGAGTAAATGCATGGGGTTAGTGGGATAGGGCAAGGGCTGGGTCTGGGTAAGATGCTCTATCAGAGAGTCGGTGCAGGCTCGATGGGCCAAACGGCCTCCTTCTGCACTGTAGGGATTCTATGATTCTTTGATAGATTTCTAGACACCAATGATATCAAGGGATAGTGTAGGAAGATGGTGTTGGGTTGAAGATCAGCCACGACCTGATTGAATTGTGGAGCCTGCTTGAGGGGCTGAATGGCCTACTCCTGTTCCTATTGGTCGGTATAGTATTTATGGATTCTCAAGGGATGAGTGAACACAATGGGCGATGTAGTGACCATTGGATGTAAGGGAGAGGAGCTATCGGCATTATAGCGACACAGAGTGTAATTACAGTATGACCTAAATGTGACAGTGTTACTGCTAAACTGACGCTGACACTCAACAGTTTCCGTAAGCCAACATAGCACTGCTGTGGTACAGTGTCCAACACTGAATGCTGTACTTCACATAGGATCTGGCCAAGGCTCCAAATGACTGAAGCTTAACTTCCTCCCATTTTTATGATTCCCAAGTTCAATTCCTGCCCTGGGCTGATTTTGATGACCTTGGGCGGCTTTGTGATAGGAACGCTGCTCCTGGGTTTAATCCCCAATTCTGAACACCAGCTCATCCCTACTGGCAATGGGCCTCTGTGACTGCAATTGTATAGGGCGTTAGTGAGACCACATCTGGTTTTAGTGCCCAGATTTGGCCTCCTTATTTGAGGAAGGATTTGGTGGCATTGGAGACAGTTCAGAGGAAGTTCACCAGATTGATTCTGGGGATGAAGCGATTGATGTATGAGGAGAGCTTGGGCTTGCTAGAGTTTAGAAAGATGAGAGGGGATCTGATCGAGGTATATAACATTTTAAAAGGAATTAATAAATGTCGACCAAATGTTTCCTCTTATGGGGCAATCTCAAACAAAGAGGTCACAGGTATACGTTGAGAGGTGGTAGATTTAAAACTGAGATGAGGAGGAACTACTTCTCGCAGAGGGTATGAATTTGTGGAACTCGCTGCCCGGTGGAGTCTGAATTGTTGAATGGTTTCAAAAGGGAGATAGACTTATTTCTAAAAAAAAAGGAAAAGAGGGATATAGGGAACAGGAGGGGAGGTGGATTTGAGACCAGGGAGAGATTGGCCGTGATCTGATTGAATGGCGGAGCAGACTCGAAGGGCTGAATTTGCCCACTTCTACCCCTATTCCTATGTTCCTATGAGAGAGTAAGTGAGGCCTCCTACAGCCAAATAACCCGCTGATTTGATTTGATTTATTATTGTCACATGTATTAGTATACAATAAAAAGTATTGTTTCTTGCGCGCTATACAGACAAAGCATACCGTTCATAGAGAAGGAAAGGAGAGAGTGCAGAATGTAGTGTTACAGTCATAGCTAGGGTGTAGAGAAAGATCAATTTAAGGCGAGGTAGGTCCATTCAAAATTCTGATGGCAGCAGGGAAGAAGCTATTCTTGAGTCGGTTGGTACGTGTCCACAGACTTTTGTATCTTTTTCCCAATGGAAGAAGGTGGAAGAGTGTATGTCCGGGGTGCGTGGGGTCCTTCATTATGCTGGCTGGTTTTTTGAGGCAGCGGGAGGTGTAGACAATGTCAATGGGTGGGAGGCTGGTTTGAGTGATGGACTGGGCTTCATTCATGACTCTTTGTAGTTTATTGAGGTCTTGGGCAGAGCAGGAGCCATACCAAGCTGTGATGCAACCAGAAAGAATGCTTTCTATGGTGCATCTGTAAAAGTTGGTGAGAGCCATAACGGTCATGCCAAAGTTCTTTAGTCTTCTGAGAAAGTAGGGGTGTTGGTGGGCTTTCTTAACTATAGTGTTGGCATGGGGGAACCAGGACAGGTTGTTGGTGATCTGGACAGCTAAAACGTGAAGCTCTCGACCATTTCTATTTCATCCCCATTGATGTAGACAGGGGCATGTCCTCCACTACGCTTCCTGAAGTCGATGACTGTCTCCTTCGTTTTGTTGACATTGAGGAAGAGATTATTGTTGCCGCACCAGTTCAGATTCTCTGTCCTTTTCCTGTACTCTGTCTCGTCATTGTTTGAGATCCGACCCACTGCGGTGGTGTCATCAGCAAACTTGAAAATCAAGTTGGAGGGGAATTTGGCCACACAGTGATAAGCGGCACGAAGTGTCAAGAATAACTCAGGCAAAATACTAAAGTTAATGCCTTCAGGAAAAGAGGGAAGAGTGCTTTTAGATGCATTTAAGGGAAAGCTAAATAAGTACACGAGGGAGAAATAAAATAGAAGAGCATGCTGATATGCTGAGATAAATAGAGGTGGAAGATGTTTATGTGGAACATGAAGATCAGCACAGGCCAGTTTGGTCAAAGGGTCTGTTCCTGTAAACATCCAACTCCCTTGAGACAGAGGCCAACACTTTGTCAACTTTTTAAAATCGCATTTTGTGTCAGTGCATTAGTTTTCTAGTGATTGATATATCAGCGGGCATCACAATCTATTTCCCCTTTCACAATTTAGTCATGTCTCCTCAGCAAGGCCTTTGACAAGGTCCATCATGGGAGGTTAGGAAGGTTCAGTCGCTAGGTATACATGGGGAGGTAGTAAATTGGATAAGACACTGGCTCAATGGAAGAACCATTCCACTCCATCTGACGAAGGAGCATTGCTCCGAAAGCTTATGGTATTTGCTACCAAATAAACCTGTTGGACTTTAACCTGGTGTTGTGAGACTTCTTACTGTCAATGGAAGAAGCCAGAGAGTGGTTGTGGAGGATTGCTTCTCTGAGTGGAGGCCTGTGACTAGTGGTGTGCCGCAGGGATCGGTGTTGGGTCCATTGTTGTTTGTCATCTATATCAATGATCTGGATGATAATGTGGTAAATTGGATCAGCAAGTTTGCTGATGATACAAAGATTGGAGGTGTAGTGGACAGTGAGGAAGGTTTTCAAAGCTTACAGAGGGATTTGGACCAACTAGAAAAATGGGCTGAAAAATGGCAAATGGAATTTAATGCAGACAAGTGTGAGATATTGCACTTTGGAAGGACAAACCAAAGAAGAACGTACAGGGTAAATGGTAGGACTCTGAAGAGTGCAGTTGAACAGAGGGATCTGGGAATACAGGTACAGAATTCTCTAAAAGTGACGTCACAGGTGGATAGGGTCGTAAAGAGTGCCTTTGGTACATTGGCCTTTATAAATCGGAGTATCGAGTATAAAAGTTGGAGTATTATGGTAAGGTTATATAAGGCATTGGTGAGGCCGAATTTGGAGTATTGTGTACAGTTTTGGTCACCTAGTTACAGGAAGGATGTAAATAAGATTGAAAGAGTGCAGAGAAGGTTCACAAGGATGTTGCCGGGACTTGAGAAGCTGAGTTACAGAGAGAGATTGAATAGGTTGGGACTTTATTCCCTGGAGCGTAGAAGAATGAGGGGAGATTTGATAGAGGTGTATAAGATTTTGATGGGTATAGATAGAGTGAATGCAAGCAGGCTTTTTCCGCTGAGGCTAGGGGAGAAAAAAACCAGAGGGCATGGGTTAAGGGTGAAAGGAGAAAAGTTTAAAGGGAATATTAGGGTGGGCTTCTTCACGCAGAGAGTGGTGGGAGTGTGGAATGAGCTGCCGGATAAAGTGGTAAATGCTTTTAACATTTAAGAAAAACTTGGATGGGTTCATGGATGAGAGGGGTGTGGAGGGATATGGTCCAAGTGCAGGTCAGTGGGACTAGGCATAAAATGGTTCGGCGCAGACAAGAAGGGCCAAAAGGCCTGTTTCTGAGCTGTAATTTTCTGTGGTTCTATGGTTCTAAGTTCAATAAATAGAACACTTCAATGAAAATTAATCTGAGCTCCACAAGCAATTAATTATTTTCCTGTGCAGTGGCTGTTCTTTTGTGGGAAAATATAACCAACAAATGAGCTGATAAACCCTATAATAGATGGGATTTTATGATTGCGCTCATCCCAAAACCATAAAATCCCATCTCCCGAGGTCAATGGACCTTCTCATGTTCCGCCCCTCGCCCTCTCCGATTCTCATGGCGGGCGGGCCAGTAAAATTCCAGCCAATATGTTTTATGGAGGTAATGATTGAGCAAGGAATGTTGGCCTGAGCGCCATCGCACTTCCAGTAATATTTTAGCGGTGGCACAGTGGTTAGCCCTGCTGTCTCACAGCTCCAGGGACCGAGGTTTGATTTCCTGCTTGGGTCACTGTCTGTGTGGAGTTTGCACATTCTCCCCGTGTCTGTGTGGGTTTCCTCCGGGTGCTCCAGTTTCCTCCCACAGTCCAAAACATGTGCTGGTTAGGTGAATTGGCCATGCTAAATTCTCCCTCAGTGTACCCGAACAGGCGCCGGAGTGTGGTGACTGGGGGATTTTCACAGTAACTTCATTGCAGTGTTAATGTAAGCCTACTTGTGGCACTAATAAATAAACATAAAAAATAACTTTTATTTGTCTTTGGGATGTGAGCATCTTTGACAAGGCCAGAATTTATTGCCAATCTCTAATTGCTCTTGAGAGAGTGGTAGTGAGCCACCCTCTTGAATTGCTGTAGCACACTGGTGTAGGTACACATTTAGTGCTGTTAGGGAGGGAGTTCCTTAGATTTTGACTAGCTGGTGTTGAGAGCTTTAACATCCAGTGTAATCAATTCAACGTGCAGACGTGGTTTTAGATTCGACATCTTGTGCAGAGGGTAGCACTGCTAGCAATGTAGGTCAGCCTCAGTGCTGTACTGCAGTGTGCAAATCTAAATCATATACTGAAGTCTTGTTCTGGGATGCATGGGTCCAAAGTTGTGCAGGTTAGGTTGATTGGCCATGCTAAATTGCCCTTTAACATCAGGGAGATAAATTAATGGGGTTATGGGGATAGAGCCTGGGTGGGATTGTTGTCAGTACAGGCTCGACGGGCTGAATGTCCTCTTTCTGCACTGTAGGGATTCTATCCCTAGGATAGAACCAGGGCAGCACGGTGGCACAGTGGTTAGCACTGCTGCCTCACAGCGCTAGGGACCCGGGGTCGATTCCTGGCTGGGTCACTGTCTGTGCAGAGTTTGCATGTTTTCCCCGTGTCTGCGTGGGTTTCCTCCGGGTGCTCCGCTTTCCTCCCACAGTCTGAAAGACGTGTTGGTTAGGTGCATTAACCTGAACAGGCACCGGACTGTGGCGACAAGGGGAGTTTCACAGTAACTTTATTGCAGCGTTAATGTAAGCCTTACTTGCAACTAATAAATAACCTTTAACTTTAAAATCTTATGTACTATGACTCAGAGGCAAGAGCCTACCACGCTAGCCAAGCTGTAATGGTGGATGTAGTGAAGGCATAGTTAATGTAATAAAGAGATGCAACATGCTTCAGTGGACTGAATGCACCTCACCTCTGGACTAAAAGTTGCACCATTACTTTTACAGGCCGAATCCAAGAAACCATCAGACTCCTTGAGGCAATCAGGAGTAACCAAAATGTTTCACTGTGCTCAATTATTGCCCTCATTTATGCGCACAGAAAGAGCTCAATAATTGGTAGGTCCTTCAAGAATTATTATGCTTTCAATTAATCCTACCTTGAACTGTTAAGAAATGTGGACAGGCACAGAGGAGCTGAGTTATTCATTGGATTCACTGCTTTGATCGCTTTCTGAAGAAACATACAGGTGCCTCTCAAATCCTGTTCACTTTGATGACTTTCTGGCTAACATTCTGTGTGGAATTTGCACGTTCTTCCCGTGTCTGTGTGGGTTTCCTCCAGGTGCTCCGGTTTCTTCCCACACTCCAAAGATGTGCGGGTTAGGTGGATTGGCTATGCTAAATTGACTCTTAGTGTCAGGTGGATTGGCAGGGTTGTGGGGATAGGGCCAGGGTGGGATTGTTGTCGGTGCAGGCTTAATGGGCCAAATGACCTCCTTCTGCACTGTAGGGACTCTATGATTCCTGTAAAGGGTTATGGGGAAAGTGGGTGTAAACAGCATTGAAGTGTCCAATTAGCCATGATTGTGATAAATGGCGGAGCAAGCTCGATGGGCTGAATGGTCTACTGTTCCTATGTTCCTACCCTTTTATAATACACGAACATGCCAATTCGGAGCTGGAGTGGACCATTTGGCCCCTCTAGCCTGCTCCACCGTTCAATAGATTGTTGCTGATCTAAGTGTGGCCTCAAACTCTACATTCCACCTACCCCCAATAACCTTTGACTCCCTTGTTTGTCAAGAATTGATCGACCTCTGAATTTAAAATCTGCGTTGACCCTGCCTCCGCCTCTCTCTGGGGAAGAAAGCTTCAAAGATTCACAATCTCCAGGGAGAAAAAAAATCTTCTCATCCCCAACTTAAATGGGAGACCTCTTATTTTTAAACTGTGTCCCCAGTACCATTCCCTCCGACAAGGGAAAACATCCATTCAGCCTCCACCCTGTCAAGTCCCCTTATATGTTTCAAAAAGGTCACCTCTCAATCCTCTAAACTCCAATGGTGACAGGCCCCGCCAGTCCAACCTTTCCTCATAAGGTAACGCCCCGATCCCAATCCTAGGTGTCGGTCGAGTGAATTAGTCGTAATTCATGGATATTCATGGTAAGTTGATTTGATTTGGTTTATTATTGTCACGTGTATTAGTATACAGTGAAAAGTATTGCTTCTTGCGCACTACAAACAAAGCATCCCATATATAGAGAAGGAAAGGAGAGAGTGCAGAATGTAGTGTTACAGTCATAACTAGGGTGCCGAGAAAGATCAACTGAGCTATGTTGCTCTGTACACTGTTTTATGTTATACTAGAATGTATATTATTCACAGCTAAAATGAGTCACGTGTAACTGGGCAGAGTTTTGCAGCATGGAAACAGGCCCTTCGGCCCAACTTGTCCATGCCACCCACTAAGCTAGTCCCAATTGCCCACATTTGGCCATATCCCTCTATACCCAACTTACCCATGTAACTGTCTAAATGCTTTTTAAAAGAAAAAGTTGTACCCGCCTCTACTACTACCTCTGGCAGCTTGTTCCAGACATTCACCACCATGTGTGTGAAAAAATTGCCCCGCTGGACCCTTTTCTCTTCCCTCTCACCTTAAAGCTATGCCCTCTAGTTTTAGAGTCTCCTACTTTGGGAAAAGATGTTGACTATCTACCATTTGGTTCCACAAAGTCTTATTTCTGCAATTGGCGATTGATCGAATTGGCGATTGATGATTAATTGGACAGAGGGCCCACAGGCAGGCTGGCAAAGTTGCCAAGCAGGGCCCACTGCTGCCAAATTGTGGGCTGGGGACCCGCTTTGTACCTTGTCAGAGTCCCAGCTGCCTTTGTGAAATTCGGCCCCAGGAAGTGGCAAGCCCGTCGCTTTGTCAATTGTGGGACGATTGCCCGAATCTGTCATTGGGGAAGAGAATGACTGAACAATTGAACACTGATCAAGGAGAGTCCACAGGAATTTGTGATGGAGAGCCTTTGTCTGCCAAATCGCACTGCATTTTTTTCAGGAGGATAACATGGTGGATAGGATAGTGTCCACGCAGAAAAGCAAAATCCTGCAGATGCTGGAGGTCTAAAATAAAAACAAAAAGTTGGAAATATTCGGCAGTATCTGTGGTGAGAAACGAAGGGTGAGATTTTCTGGTCCCGCCTGCCACGGAAATCGTAATGGGTGGGACAGAAAATTCATTTAAAGGTCCGTCGACCTCGGGCGGAAATTTCCGGTCTTGGAAAATCCCGCCCAACTGTTTCAACTTAACGATCTTTCTTCAGTTATGTTGAAAGGTCATGGACCTGAAACAGGTCGGAGGTGACGATCACAAGGCTCAAGGTGAGAGGGGTGAGGTATAACTCAGATATCAGAGGGACGTTTTTTACACAGAGAGTGGTGGGGGCCTGGAATGCACTGCCAAGTAGGGTGGTGGAGGCAGACACGCAGGCATCGTTTAAGACTTACCTGTATAGTCACATGAGCAGCCTGGGAATGGAGGGATACAAACGATTGGTCTAGTTGGACCAATGAGCGGCACAGGCTTGGAGGACCGAAGGGCCTGTTTCCTGTGCTGTACTGTTCTTTGTTCTTTGTTTGTTCAGTGGTGTCTTATATTTTGTCTGAATGGATTCTCAGAAACATTTGATAATGTTCTGCACAAGAGATCATGAACAAGTATGAGCGTGTAGGGAATTGGAGGTAATGTCATGACATGAGTTGGTAGGTAGTTGGGAGGTAGGAGACAGTGTAAGGACAAAGCGACTGTCCTCTCTGATTAATTGATTGTGATAAGTAGTGTTCCTGAGGGCTCTATACTGGGGTATCAGCTTTGCACCATATGCATCAATAACCCAGATGAGAGAATAAAGAATTGTATGTCCAAGTTTGAAGATGATACTAAATTAGGAGGCACGGTTGTTGTGGTTAGCGTATCTTTACACCCAGACTTTTTACCATTCAGGGAATAGTGAAGGAAGGATTTCCGAGCTGATTGTCAGCCCATTGAACTGCGTTGAATGCTCCTTCTATGGCCAACAAGTCTTGGCGTTGGACTTGAACTAGGAGCTTCTGCTCCAGGGGTAGGGGATGTTACCACAGCACCAGAAGGGGAGGCACAGTAAGTCGTTCAGATGAGAGCAGGATGTTACAAAAAGGCACAGATTAAAAGAATGGACAGAACGATGGAACGTGGAGTTCAATGTGGATCCAAGCAACACAAATTGGAATATTTTCTTACCAGCTTACGTTCTCCAATTTCATCTTTTGAGCTGAGAACCTGTGCCCATCAAATACAGAACGCCTTTCCCCTAAACTGGAAGTCCTCCCGCTTCATTTCTCTCACCTGACTACTTTAAAAATGCTATAAAAATGCAGTTTTCATAAACACTTCAAAGTCACAAAAAGTTCTTTCCTGGGGCTTAAGTATTTTGCCTTTCTAAGGTCAGGATGCCATTCTGGAACTTGACATAAAGAAAACCAAAAATCTGCAGGCGACTAAGGTTCAGATTCAATAGTGGTGATTTTTCAAAACAATGTTCATGGGATGTGGTCATCGCTGGCTGGGCCAGCATTTATTGTCCATTCCTGAGGGTATTTAAGAGTCAACCACATTGCTGTGGATCTGGAGTCTGACCATGAGTTGGATTCAATTTGAATTTGGTTTCTTGGATGGACATTCGTGAACCAGATGGGTTTTTACGGCAATCGACAATGGGTTCGTGGTCATCAGTGGACTTTTAATTCCAGATTTTATTAAATTCAGATTTCACCATCCGCCGTGGTGGGATTCAAACCCAGATTGCCAGAAAATTACCCTGGATCACTGAATAACTAGTCCAGTGACAATACCATTACGTCACAGCCTCCCCATCCTTCAGTGATGGAATATGAATTATTATTCAGCAGTTTGTGTTGATTGTCTTATGGCAGTCGGATTTTATACAATTTTCCTTTGTGAAATAGTATACAATGTCTGTAATCTGTGGAAGGAACAAACCTAATGGGTTGAGGGGGTCTTTTCTCCATCCACTCTTCCTCATGTAGGGTTAAACTTATTCACCTACCACCACCTACATTGGCTCCCAGTCCTGCAATGACTCCATTTTAAATTCTCATCTTTATTTCCAGATTCCTTCCAGAGCTCCACCCCTCCCTAGCTCTGTAACCTCCTCCAGCCTTCCAACCCTCTGAGAGAACTGCACCCCTCCAACTCGAGCCTCTTGCACATCCCCGATTTTAATCGCCCCACCATCGGTGGCCATGTCTTCAGCAGCTTTGACTCTAAACTCTGCAATTATCTCTACCTCTCTCACCTCCTTTCAGACCCACCTTGACCAAGCTTTTTGGACATCTGTCCTTACGACTATTTTAAAAAAAAATTCCATCCAAGAAACCAAATTCAAATTGAATCCAACTCATTGTCCCCATGAGAGAGACAAACAAGATCCAAGCTGACAAGGTGAGGCTTTCACCCCTCTTGGGCTTGATCTGATATTTAATCTTAGTCAAAAGGCCAAAATGGCTTTGAAAAATTGCATCAGGCGATGCCTCGGTTGAACCCCATTGGTTACTCTGGTCATTGATTCTGCCCGAGCCTGGGAGCTAAACCTGCCTGACCATTGACTTTTTAATTCATTCATGGGACATGGGCATCACCAGCTGACCAGCATTTATTGCCCATCCCTAGTTGCTCTTGAGAAGGTGGTGCTGAGCTGCCTTCTTGAATCGCTGCAGTCCACCTGTTAGGGAGGGAATTCCGGGATTTTGACCCAGTGACTGCGAAGGAACGGTGATATATTTCCAAGTCAGAATGGTGAGTGACTTGGAGGGGAACTTGCAGGTGGTGGTGTTCCCATGTATCTGCTGCCCTTGTCCTTCTAGATGGAAGTGGTTGTGGGTTTGGAAGGTGCTGTCTAAGGATCTTTGGTGAATTGCTGCAGTGCATCTTGTAGATAGTACACACTACTGAGTGTCGGTGGTGGAGGGAGTGGATGTTTGTGGATGTGGGAGCAATCAAGCGAGCAACTTTGTCCTGGATGGTGTCAAGCTTCTTGAGTGTTGTTGGAGCTGCACCCATCCAGGCAAGTGGGGAGTATTCCATCACACTCGTGACTTGTGCCAGACTCACCCCTGCCAGATAAGTACGCAGCTCAGTGCCAAGGTTTGGTTGCTAACACTCCTATGAAGTACCTTAGGATATTTTACTAAAGGTGCTATAGAAATGCAGTTTCCATACAAATTTTAAAGCCACAAAATCCTGGTGCGTAAAGTGATTAACGAGTGTTTTGCCTTTCTAAGATCAGGATGCCATTCAGGAACTTGACACAAAGCTGAGAGAAAGCGAGGACACTGCAGGCGATAAAGCACTCTATTATGCTAGTATGTTCTTGTGGTTTGTGAATCGGCATGAGGAAGCGAGACAGCACATTGACAGGCTGTTGAAAATCTCCGATGGATCAAAGGAGGCATGTAACTTATGTTGTGTAAAGCAAGAAACCTGTGCCTATGTCACAACTTGTCATGATCTCATGATTGCCCAAAGCACTTCAAAGTCAGTGCATTACTTGTGAACTGTGGTCATTGCTGCTATATTAGCAAAGGCTACAGCCAGTTTGTGTACACCAATGTCTCATAGAAACTAGAAGCAAGAGTAGGCCATTCAACGCTTCAAGCCTGCTCCACCATTCATTTTGATCATGGCTGATCATCAAATTCAATATCCTGATCCCCCCCTTCTCCCCCATATCTCTTGTTCACTTTAGCCCCAAGAGCTATATTTAATTTCTTCTTGAAATCAGACAATGTTTTGGCCTCAACTACATTCTGTGGTAGTGAATTCCACACATTCACCACCCTCTGGGTGAAGAATTTCTCCTCAGTTCTAAAACTTACCCCTTATCCTCAAACTATGACCCCTAGCTCTGGACTCCCCCACCATTGGGAACATTCTTTCTGAATCTACCCTGTCTAACCCTGTTAGAATTTTATATGTTTCCATGAGATCCCCTCCCACTCTTCTAAACTCCAGTGAATATAATGCTCACCAACTTAGTCTCTCCTCATATCCCAGGAATCAGCCTGGTAAGCCTCGGCTGTACTCCCTCTATAGCAAGAACATCCTTCCTCAGCTAAGGACACCAAAACTGCACACAATACTCCAGGTGTGACCTAACCTAACCTCACAATGCCCTATACAATTGCAGTAAAATATCCCTATCCCTATACACAAATCCTCTTGCAATGAGGACCAACTTTGCCTTCTTTACTGCGCACTTACTTTCAGTGACTAATGCATGGGGACACCAAGGTCTCGCTGAGTATCCACCTCTCTCAATTTACACCCATTCAAATAATAACTGGGGCTGTACGGTGGCACAGTGGTTAGCACTGCTGCTTCACAGCGCCAGGGTCCCAGGTTCGATTCCCAGCTTGGGTCACTGTCTGTGTGGAGTTTGCACATTCTCTCCGTGTCTGCGTGGGTTTCCTCCGGGCGCTCCAGTTTCCTCCCACAGTCTGAAAGACATTCTGGTTAGGTGCATTGGCCCGAACAGGCGCCAGAGTGTGGCGACTAGGGGAATTTCACAGTAACTTCATTGCAGTGTTACTTGTGACTAATAAAATAAATAATGTCTTCCTATTATTGCTACCAAAGTGGATAACCTCATATTTATCCACAATAAATACCCCACCCAACTCATTTCCTGGTTTTACAGGTCCCATAAAATATCATTTTGGGCCTACGACATTTCGTCAGAACTCTTTTTTTCCCCCAAGTCAGCATTTCCATTTTCATTTCAGTTTTCCAGTAGCTGTTGTGTTCTGTTTGTCATCAGTTTCCATATTGTTTATGCTGCCAGATCTTAATACTTAAAGGATGGATTGAACTGACAGATAACAATAATGGTAATTTGAAGAAGGCTATCAGTTACCTCGAAGAAGGGCTGCGGGATTCAAAAGATATATTCGGTCTGATGGGAAAGGTGAGCTACTGCCCATTAATTTTGTAACTTTCAATTTGGTAAGCAGAAATAACGTTCCTGGTGTTAGGATACCAGATCCAAAACCCCAAGGTATATTATGAAGCCAGACTAGACTATAACTATTTTCTAAATTGTCATTAGTGTGAGGATAAGATTTTTCGATTTAGCCACGATTCCACTGACAAGCTGAAAAGCTTTTATCAAAACAAACTTTACTTAATAACACAGTTTAACTATAACAAATGAATTAGCTTAACTTTTAACAATTGAACAGTACATAAACATGGCAAGATACAATTCCTAACTTAACATATCCTATGAGTTCCAATTCAAGCAATATTATTATCATAGGATCCTACAGTGCAGAAGGAGGCCATTCGGCCCATCGAGTCTGCATCGGCCACAATCCCACCCAAGTGCTATCCTATCCTCACCCTATTACTCTGATAGACTTAAACCCCCCTCTTTAAAATTAGCTAGCAAAACACAGGTATACTTGCTGTGACTTAGGTTACCAGCCCTGGAGCTTTCGGAGGGGTCTTTTAAGAGAGAGAGAGCCATTGTTTTCTTCCAGCAGCCCAGGCAGCAACTTCCTTTGTTTTAAAAATGAAATGGAAATAGTACCTCCTCCCTTCAAGCTTAGCTCCTCCCATTAACCACATTACTCTGTATAACCTCGTCTAAAATCCCAGGAGAACCCAAATAAACAAAAGATCCATTAACTCTACAAAGAAACACATCCCTAGCTACAATAAATTATTATCCTGCATTCTTAGCACCTGTTGCAAGTTTACCAGACAAATATCGCAAAATAGCCTCGTGAGGCAGCAGTGGTAACCACTGTGCCACCGTGCCGCCCCTCTCAGTTGTGCTGCTGAACACAACAGCTGCCGGCCTCTGATTGGCTGGCACATCTTGCTCACTGTGACTTCCAGGCTTTGGGGTCCTGATTCCAGGGAAAGGCTCACGGTTGGCCTCACCATTTCCTGATTGGTCTGCGGTCCGGCAGGCCTTCCTGAAAAGTGGCAGCACATGCCTCTTGCCATATCTCCAGCCAGCAGGCGAGTACCCTGACCCCACAAGATCCCGCCCTAGGCTTGTATACTTTTGAGTATAGAATGTTAAGGGGGTGATCTAATTGAACCTTAATTGGGCAGTAGGCCCACTTGCAGCTGGGTTAATCCCAATGGCAACGTCGGGGCAGGAAGGCCCTTCCTGTCCTAAAATTTAATTCTGGTGGAAGTGGAAAGGCAGCGGGCTTCGGGTAGGCCACCACCCCACCTTCCCACAAAGAACAAAGAACAGTACAGCTCAGGAACAGGCCCTTCAGCCCACCGAGTCTGTGCCGCCACAGATGCCTCTCTAATCTAATATTTTCTTGCCTCTACTTGGTCCATATCCTGGGTCGGCACAGTGGTTAGCACTGCTGCCTCACAGCACCAGGGGCCCGGGTTCGATTTTCGGCTTAGGTCACTGTCTGTGCAGAGTCTACACCTTCTCCCCGTGTCTACGTGGGTTTCCTCCGGGTGCTCCGGTTTCCTCCCACAGTCCAAAAGACTGCTGGTTAGGTGCATTGGCCATGCTAAATTCTCCATCAGTGTACCCGAACAGGTGCTGAAGTGTGGTGACTGGGCGATTTTCAAAGTAACTTCATTGCAATGTTAATGTAAGCCTACTTGTGACTAATAAATAAACTTTTTACTTTACTTTTTTATTACCTGCCTATTGATATATCTATCCAGATGCCTCTTGAACGTTGTTATAGAATCTTCTTCCACCACCTCCTGTGGCAGCGTGTTCCAGGCATTCACCACCCTCTGTATGAAAAACCTGCCCCTTACATCTCTTTTAAACTTTCCCCCTCTCATGTTGAACCAATGCCCCCGAGTAATTGATCCTTCGACCCTCGGAAAAAGACTCTGACTATCCACTCTATCCAAGCCTGTCATAATCCTGTAAACCTCTATCAGGTTCCCCCTCATCCTCCGACGCTCCAATGAAAACAATCCAAGTTTGTTCAACCTTTCTTCATAGTCCATATCCTCCAAATCAGGCAACATCCTGGTAAATGTCTTCTGCACCCTTTCCAATGCATCAACATCCTTCCAGTAGTGTGGCGACCAGAATTGTACACAATACTCCAAATGCAGCCTAACCAAAGTCTTATACAGCTGCAACATGATTTTCCAATTCCTATACTCAACGGCCCAACCGGTGAAGGCCAGCATGCCATACACCTTCTTGAACGCCTTGTCCACCTGAGTTGCCACCTTCAGGGAACTGTGGCTACAGTGGATCTACATGCCTAGATCTCTCTGCATGCTAATATTTCTAAGGGCTCTACCATTTACTGTATACTTTCCTTCTTCAGTAGACCTTCCAAATTTTAAATTTGGGTTAAATTCCATCTGCCATCTTTCGGCCCAGGCCTCCAGCCGATTTATATCCTGCTGTATCCTCTGACAATCCTCCTCACTATCTGCCAATTTTTGTATCATCTGCAAGTTTACTTCTTGGTGGAAGTGGAACGGCAGCGATATTGCCACTTACATTTTCCTCTAAATCATTTATATATATTACAAACAGCAGAGACCCCAGCACTGATCCTTGTGGAACACCGCTTGTCACAGACCTCTGGTTAGAAAAATACCCTTCCACTACTACTCTCTGTTTTCTATGCCCAAGCCAGTTTTGTACCATTTTACCAGCTCACCTCAAATCCCATATGATTTCCCCTTCTGTATCAGCCTGCCATGAGGAACCTTATTGAAGGCTTCACTGAAGTCCATGTATACAACATCCACTTCCCTGCCCTGTCAGTTTTTCTTGTTACTTCCTCAAAGAATTCAATCGAGTTTGTGAGACTCGACCTCCCCTTCACAAAACCATACTGCCTATCGCTAATAAGCAACTCTTCCAGACGTGAGTACATCCTGTCCCTAAGGATCTTCTTCAATAATTTCCCCACTGCTGATATAAGGCTCACAGGCCTGTAATTTCCTGGATTCTCTCTTCTGCCCTTCTTAAACAGAGGAACAATGTTAGCTGCTCTCCAATCCTCTGGTACCTCGCCCGTGGCTAAAGAGGATACAAAGATTTTGGCCTAGGCCTCAGCAATTTCTTCCCCCACCTCTCTCAGTATTCTGGGAAAGACCCTGTCTGGCTCTGGGGACTTGTCCACCTTAATGTTTTTCAAAACCTCCAATGCCTCCTCCCTTTTTATCTCAACATGTCCTAGAATACATAGAACATAGAACATAGAACAGTACAGCACAGAACAGGCCCTTCGGTCCATGATGTTGTGCCGAGCTTTATCTGAAACCAAGATCAAGCTATCCCACTCCCTATCATCCTGGTGTGCTCCATGTGCCTATCCAATAACCGCTTAAATGTTTCTAAAGTGTCTGACTCCACTATCACTGCAGGCAGTCCATTCCACACCCCAACCACTCTCTGCGTAAAGAACCTACCTCTGATATCCGTCCTGTATCTCCCACCACGAACCCTATAGTTATGCCCCCTTGTAATAGCTCCATCCACCCGAGGAAATAGTCTTTGAACGTTCACTCTATCTATCCCCTTCATCATTTTATAAACTTCTATTAAGTCTCCCCTCAGCCTCCTCCGCTCCAGAGAGAACAGCCCTAGCTCCCTCAACCTTTCCTCATAAGACCTACCCTCCAAACCAGGCAGCATCCTGGTAAATCTCCTCTGCATTCTTTCCAGCGCTTCCACATCCTTCTTATAGTGAGGTGACCAGAACTGCACACAATATTCCAAATGTGGTCTCACCAAGGTCCTGTACAGTTGCAGCATAACCCCACGGCTCTTAAACTCCAACCCCCTGTTAATAAAAGCTAACACACTATAGGCCTTCTTCACAGCTCTATCCACTTGACTGGCAACCTTTAGAGATCTGTGGATATGGACCCCAAGATCTCTCTGTTCCTCCACAGTCTTCAGAACCCTACCTTTGACCCTGTAATCCACATTTAAATTAGTCCTACCAAAATGAATCACCTCACATTTATCAGGGTTAAACTCCATTTGCCATTTTTCAGCCCAGCTTTGCATCCTATCTATGTCTCTTTGCAGCCTACAACAGCCCTCCACCTCATCCACTACTCCACCAATCTTGGTGTCATCAGCAAATTTACTGATCCACCCTTCAGAATGTCAACATTATCCCTTCTACACTGTCCATCCACCACATCCTTCTCCTTTGTGAATACTGATGCAAAGTACTCGTTAAGGACCTCACTCATCTCATCTGACTCCACACACAAATTCCCTCCACTGTCCTTGAGTGGACCCACCCTTTCCTTAGCTATCCTATTCCTCCTTAATAACGCATAAAAAGCCTTGGGATTCTCCTTAATCCTGCCTGCCAGGGACATTTCATGGCCCCTTTGTGCCCTCCTAAGTCCCTGTTTAAGCTCTTTCCTGCTATCTTTGTATTCCTCAAGAGCCTCATTTGTTTTCAATTTCCTGAAATTCATCTATGCCTCCTTCTTCTTTTTCACTATTTCTCTTGTCATCCAGGGTTCCCGAATCTTGCCATCTTTATCCTTCATTTTTACAGGGACATACTTGTCCTGAATTGTTAACAACTGACTTTTAAAAGACTCCCACATATTGGATGTGGATTTACCCTCAAGCAGCCATCCCCAGTCCGCATTCCCTAGCTCCTGCCTAATATTGTCGTAGTTAGCCTTCCCTCAGTTTAGTACTTTCACTCTGAGACTACTTCTATCCTTTTCTATAAGAATCTTGAAACTTATAGAATTGTGATCACTGTTCCCAAAATGGTCCCCCACTGAGACACCAATCACCTGTCCGGGCTTGTTTCCCAGAACCGAGTCTAAGATAGCCCCTTCCCAAGTTGGACTACCTACATATTGCCTCAAGAATTTCTCTTGGACACACTGAACAAATTCTGCCCCATCCCACCTACCCACCTCCAGGCGCGCCATCAGCGAGTGTAGATTTTAAAATCTGCCCTCGTCATTTAAGATGTTAAGATGATTAATGTATTTGAGATGGTGGACAGAGGGAAACTATATCCTCAGATGGGTCGGGGGGGTGGGGGCGGGGAGGGGGGGGGGGGGTGCGTGCAGAACAAGGGACACAATGTTACAGTTAGAGCCAAGTTATTCTGAAGTGATGTCAGAAAGCGCTTCACACAACAGGTAGCAGAGATCTGGAATATTCTCCTCCAAAAAAGTTGTTACGGCTCGGGTTCAATTGAAAATTTCACAACAGAGATTGAATAGGTTTTTAACTGGGCAATGTTGTTAAGGCAAATGGGAGCCAGGCAGGTAAATGGGATTAAGACAAAGATCAGCCAAGGTTGAACTGACTGGCAGGATAGGGTCAAGGAGATGAATGGCCCACTCCTCTCCCTGAGAAGAAATTCCCCGGAGAAGGGTGGAGGCAGGGTCATTGATTAAGTTAAAGGCAGAGGTAGTTAGATTCTTGACTAATAAGGGAGTCAAAGGTTATCAGGGCTGGCAGGAATATGGGGCGGGAATTTACGACCTCGCTCACGTGAGACTGGGAATTCCTGCCCAAGGTCAATGGACATTTCCGTTGTCCGCCCCTCACCCAATCGGATTCCATGGTGGGCAAGATGGTGGAATTCCAGTGATGGAGTTGAGACCAAAATCAGATCAGCCATGATCTTACTGAATGGCGGAGTAGGCTCGAGGGGCTGAATGGCCTACCCCTGCTCCGAATTCAGATGTTTGTAATTGCTTACAGAGCTTTGTTGCTAAAATCTCTGGCTTGTCACCCACCTCCTTCTTGATTGCTCAACCACAGGTCCAGTACTTTCAGAAGGAACAGAATTTCATCGTTGCCCTGGACACAGTAAACCAGATCATTGCCATCGCTCCCACATTCCTGCCAGCACTCATTCTGAAGATGAAGCTGTTTTTCGCCCGAAACAACTGGGATCAAACTTTAGAAACTGCACAAAGGTAAATGTTAAGGTGAAGGTCGTACAAAAGGAAGGAATAGTGTTGATTTGACCAGTGTTCAGGTCGAGTTACCCTGACCATGGTACAGCTTAATGGATAACAGCAATCAGGCTCTGAATATGCTTGAACAGTTGTGTACTACAGCACATGATTTTTATTCTCTGTGTGGCCTCGAGAAGGGGCTGGGTTTGGTCCACAAAGGACACGGAAACATCAACATTAAAGGACCCTGAGGCAAGTGGGAGGAGTTGACGATTGCTTTGGAGCAATTGAATGGGCACCCTAATAATGATCTGCTAAAGACATGAAGGTACGATGGCACACAGCGCCAGGGACCCGCCTTCAATTCTGGCCTCGGGTGACTGTCAGTGTGGAGTCTGCACGTTCTCCCCATTTCTGCATGGGTTTCCTCTGGGTGCTCCAGTTTCCTCCCACACTCCAAAAATGTGTACATAAGGTGGATTGGCCGTGCTAAATTGCCCCTTAGGGTCAGTGGATTATTATGGTAAATACATGGGGTTATGGGGATAAGGGCTGGGTGGGATTGTTGTCGGTGCAGACTTGATGAGCCAAATGGCCTTTTCTACACTCAGGGTTTCAATGGAGAGTCATAGAGTCATAAATTTTTACAGCATGGAAACAGGCCCTTTGGCCCAACTTGCCCATGCTGCCCCTTTTTTAACCCCTAAGCTAGTCCCAATTGCCTGCGTTTGGCCCATATCCCTCTATACCCACCTTACCCATGTAACTGTCGAAATGCTTTTTAAAAGACAAAATTGTACCCACCTCTACTACTACCTCTGGCAGCTTGTTCCAGACACTTACCACCCCCTGTGTGAAAAAAATTGCCCCTCTGGACACTTTTGTATCTCTCCCCTCTCACCTTAAACCTATGCCCTCTAGTTTTAGACTCTGCTACCTTTGAGAAAAGATATTGACTATCTAGCTGACCTATGCCCCTCATTATTTTATAGACTTCTATAAGATCACCCCGAAACCACCTACGCTCCAGAGAAAAAAGTCCCAGTCTATCCAGCCTCTCCTTATAACTCAAACCATCAAGTCCCAGTAGCATCCTAGTAAATCTTTTCTGCACTCTAGTTTAATAATATCCTTTCTATAATAGGGTGACCAGAACTGTACACAGTATTCCAAGTGTGGCCTTACCAATGTCTTGTACAACTTCAACAAGACGTCCCAACTCCTGTATTCAATGTTCTGACCAATGAAACCAAGCATGCCGAATACCTTCTTCACCCCTCTGTCCACCTGTGACTCCACTTTCAAGGAGCTATGAACCTGTACCCCTAAATCTCTTTGTTCTGTAACTCTCCCCAACACCCAACCATTAACTGAGTAAATCCTGCCCTGGTTCGATCGACCAAAATGCATTTATCTCGCATTTATCTAAATTAAACTCCATCTGCCATTCGTCAGTCCATTGAGATTGGAGATCAAGGGTCAGCTGATAATTGGTTTTGTGCATTAACTACCCATTGAAGAAGCATTGCTACTTTTATTCCTGATGCGCATTCATGTGAGAATCCATTAGGTTTTGGGGCCTATATTTGGAATGGTCTGATTGGCCATTTGTACCTGACAGGGGCATATAAAAAGTTAAGCAGTATCAAACAATCAAGGATCATGGATGCTGGACAGACAAGCACTACAAGCCTCAATATTCTCACATTATAATGGTAATGGCTTATAGGGCACAAAGATTACAGTAATGACATTTGCACAAGGCTAGACTAGTGTCTTGGCTAATAGAGGCAAGCTGATGTCCAAACATGTGCGGGTTAGGTTGATTGGCCATGCTAAATTGCCCCTTAGTGTCAGGGGGATTAGCAGGGTAAATATGTGGAGTTACGGGGATAGGGCCTGGGTGGGATTGTTGTTGTTGCAGACTCAATTATACCCCATGTCTCTGAACTTGAACCTTAACAATGAGAGCTGGGCATAAATCAATTCATCCCAAATAAGTGTGAGGAGCTCATCTATTTTCTCCATTCTTTGAACCTGGTTTTGGACTTCCAGATAATTCTAGGTGGACAGTAGAATTTAATCATGAGACTGAAACTGTCTTTAGGGAATTAATTGTACTTTGATTTGGTTTGATTTATTATTGTCACATGTATTAGTATGCCATGAAAAATATTGTTTCTTGCGCATTATACAACAAGGGATATGGTTCATAGAGAAGGAAACGAGAGAGTGCAGAATGGAGTGTTACAGTCATTGCTAGGGTGTAGAAAAAGATCAACTTAATGTGACTTAATCAACTTATCTCAAGACCCAGAGAAAACTCAAGCAGGCTGCACCAACCACCAGCCACTGAACATCAGCAACAGGAAAGGCAGTAGACTCACACCTTTTTAAACCTGTTATATAATAGGTCTTCAAGCCCACCTTAAAGAAAGTTATTATTCTGGTAAGAAGAAACCACTGAACATCCATCTCTTCAAGGGAATCATACAACAATCCCTGACATACAGTTACTGTTATTGAAACTTGTTTTTATTTTTTAATGGGTTGTGGGCATCGCTGGCTTGGTCAGTGTTTTTATTGCCCATTGCTAATTACCCCTGATAAGGTGGTGGTGAGCCGCTTTAATCCATGTGATGTATGCACACCTACAATGCTGTTAGGGAAGGAGTTCCAGGATTTTGACAGTGAAGGAACAGCAATATACTTCCAAGATAGGGTGGTGTGTGGCTTAGAGGGGAGCTTGCAAGTGTTGGTGCTCCCATGCATCTGCTGCCTTCTTCTACATGGTAGAGGTCATGGGTTTGGAAGGTGCAGTCACAGATGCAATACATTTTGTAGTAACTACCTAATGTACCCTTTCAGAATGAAAAAGCCATCTTTGCCAGGCCTGCATTGACTGCTTTTTGTATGATGAGCCACAACTTTCAAAAGAATACATCTTTCTCTTGAACTGTATCTTTCTTGTGTATGTGTGTGTGTGTGTGTGTGTGTGCATGTGTGTGCATATGTGTGCGTGCGTGTGTGAATTTTCAGAGTGAGTATGTGAATAAACAAATCCTCTTCATTTAAACACACAAAAGCTTGCTACTGTTATTTGAATTCATCACACCTCCAGGGGTGAAGAAACATAAACATCTTCCTTTCCAAAGCCAGAAAGTAAGGGAAAGGGTACAAAGGTTTCAGTTCTCTCTCCACCCTGTCCACAATTCCTACATTGATGCTGTGAGGAATGGATATGGTAGTAACGACAGGAGAATGTCAATTTAATACTGAGGGCTGGATTGTCATGTAGGAGATGGGAAGCAGAATATGGGAAGCTCCCGACTCCACAAACCCATCTCTGTCAAGGATCCTGAAGTTATGGATCTGACTTGCCGACTTCCCTTACCTATATTGTTCCAACATGCCTCCCCAGAATGGCCCCCAGCAGGAGCTGGATGGTATCAGGTCTGCCATCTCCAAAAGTTGCCGGAAACAGAAACGGAAGGGGAAATCCTGGAAACTCAGCTCAAGTCCATAAAAATCCAGACTAAGATGGAGCCATACTGCATTCTGTGTGAAACCCAAAGCAGTATGAGTACCAGCCAGAAGTGGCCCACATCTCCAGCTTTAATATGGTCCACAGTTAGACCCTGCTCTCAACTCTCAATGTATATATACCACCAGCTGGAGCGAACTAAGAATGCAAAAGCAATGACACGTCTAAATTGTGAATAAACCATTGAATTTAAGACTTACATTGCTGTGGCTCTGGAGTCACATGTAGACCAGACCAGGTAAGGGTGACATACTTCCTTCCCTAAAGGACATTAGTGAAACCAGTTTGTTTTTATGGCAATTAACAATGGTTTCATAGTCAAGGGTAGACTTTTAATTCTGGATATTATTGATTGAATTCAAATTTCACCATCTGTTGTGGTGGGATTCGAACACGGGTTCCCCAGAACCT
Organism: Mustelus asterias; assembly: GCF_964213995.1. Classification (NCBI taxonomy): domain Eukaryota; kingdom Metazoa; phylum Chordata; class Chondrichthyes; order Carcharhiniformes; family Triakidae; genus Mustelus; species Mustelus asterias. The sequence continues at coordinate 16,148,823 of NC_135802.1, forward strand.
TACTCTGGATCTCTAGATTACCAGCAACACTACCACCTTCACAAATCAAACAAACTAATGGTGAATGAATTAGTGAATATTTGAATAATAATGTGGAAATGAATCACCTTCGTCCAGGTATAATCACAATTGTACAAGTCTGTTTATACCTGAAACAGCAATGGAATTGTGCATTATGCACAGGTGGTGTGCAAGTTTTATGTAATAGATAGGTACATGAATGGAATTTTTAAGAAATGACTCTGCAGTGACTAAACTCTTCATTTCTCCTCATTTAAACAAGAATTATTCTGAAGGACAGCACCAATGTGGATGCACTGCTGATCTTGTGTCTCTATTCACTTTGTAAAGAAGGAGATCTGGCTGAGGTGAGGAAGCTTACAGATAGTCAACTGCACTAATCTATTAATACAATGCAATGTCAGGTGTTCCAAACCATGAATCAGTGTTTTTTGGCTGCTGAACCCCAAGACCTTATTTCATATTCTCAATTCCTGGCTTGGGTCACTGTCTGTGTGGAGTTAGCGTGTTCTCCCCGTGTCTGCTTGGGTTTCCTCCGGGTGCTCCGGTTTCCTCCCACAGTCCAAAAATGTGCAGGTTAGGTTGATTGGCCATGCTAAATTGACACTTAGTGTCCCGGGATGTGTAGGCTAGAGGGATTAGCGGGGTAAATATGTGGTGTTGTGGGAATAGGGCCTAGGTGGGATTGTTGTCGGTGCAGACTCGATGGGTTGAATGGCCTCCTTCTGTACTGTAGGGTTCCTATGGTTTCTATGATATTCTATATGAAGTTAGGAGCCTGTGCAGAGTCACAAAGGTCTGTTATAAATTAAGCACCTCCCCATAATGTGATCTCAAAGTTTGAGGAGAACCTAGATGACTAAACATCCATACAGCAGAGGTGTTGAAGGGAGAAGCCAACCTGTTAACTTCTACTTGTTAACGGTCACTTAATAACTGATGGATTTGGCACCGTTTTGTCCGATAAAAGAACTGAGGGAAACTGAAACAAAAACAGAAAATGCTGGAAAATCTCAGCAGGTCTGACAGCATCTGTGGAGAGAGAATAGAGCCAGGGTTTCGAGTCTGGATGACCCTTCGTCAGAGGGAACCTGAGTTTGGGGCACCTGGCTGACAACATTGCATTTTTCAGAAAGAACTGGGATTGTCCATCTATGGATATTTTGGCATAAAACTTTATTAACATGTCCCTGGCCAAGCTGTTCCAGTACAGCTATAAGACTGCATCTACCTGGCAAAATTGACATGGTATGCCCTGTCTACAAAAGACAGGACAAATCCATCCCAGCCAATTCGACCCCATCACTCTTTTCTCGATCATCAGTAAAGTGATGGAAGGGGTGATCAACAGTGCTATCAAGCAGCACTTACTCAGCAATAATCTGCTCAGTGTCACCCAGTTTGGGTTTTGCCAGGGTCACTCAACTCCTGACCTCATTATCCCCTTCAGTCAAACATGGACAAAAGAGCTGAATTCCAGAGGTAGGTGAGAGTGACAGCCCTTGACATCAAGGCAGCATTTGACTGGGTGTAGCATCAAGGAGCCCTAGCGAAACTGGAATCAATGGGAATCAGAGGGAAAACTCTCTGCTGGTTGGAGTCATACCTGGCACAAAGGAAGATGGTTGTTGTTGATGGAGGTTAATCATCTCAGCTCCAGGACATCACTGCGGGAGTCCCTCAGTAAGAAGTCTCACAGCACCAGGTTAAAGTCCAACAGGTTTATTTGGAACCATGAGCTTTCGGAGCGCTGCTCCTTCATCAGGTGAGTGAAGAGGTGAGTTCACAAACATGGCATATATAAACAGAGACACAATTGCAAGATAATGGTTGGAATGCGAGTCTTTACAGGTAATCAAAGACATTCACTGTCATTACCATCGCTGAATCCCATACGATAAATATCCTGGGGCCATATAATTATTGTCGCTACAAGAGCAAGTCAAAGGAATCCTGCAGTGAATAACTCATCTCACAGTCCACAAAGCTTGTCCACCGCCTACAGGGCATAAGGCTGGAATGTGATAGAATACTCTCCCCTGTTCTGGATGAGTGCAGCTTCAACAACACTCAAGAAGCTTGATGCCACTATGGACAAAGCTTGATTGGCACCTCATCCACAAACATTCACTCCCTCTACCACCGATGAACAGTGGCAGCAGAGTGTACCATCTGCAAGATGCACTGCAAAATACACCTCCTTAGACAGCACCTTCCAACCCATGACCACTACCATTTAGAAGGACAAGGGCAGCAGATACCTGGGAACACCACCACCTGAAAGTTCTCCTCCAAGACACTCACCATCCTGACTTGGAAATATATCAGCCGTTCCTCCACTGCCACTGGGCCAAAATACTGAAACTTCCTTCTTAATAGCATTGTGGGTGTACCTAAACCACACGGACTGCAGCAGCTCAAGAAGGCAGCTCACCACCACCTTCTCAAGGGCAATTAGGGATGGGCAATAAATGCTGGCTTAGCCAGCGACACCCACATCCCTTGAGGAAACAAAAGAATGGGCAAAAGTTTTGCTGGTTTAACTCGTGTCTCCAATGACAAATGTGAAAAATTGTTGTTACTGATTGATTCTTTGCCAGGACCAGTGACCTCATTGTTTTTCCTCTAGAAAGCAGCCAGCCACAAGAAAGAGCTCTAAACTCCTAACATGGAGCAGCATTGTTAGAGTTGAAATGAGAGTAATAGACACCAATCTTGTTGCCCCATGTAATCCACCCCAAACCCCTAGGTGACTCCATTTATTAATAGCTAATGCAGGGGCAAACCAACACTCTGCTTCTGTGGCTCATGCCGCCCATTGCATCAACCAAACAGCAAGAGCTGTGGAGAGGAACAATATGGCCTCTGTTTCCAGTGGAGCCATAGTGGAAAGTGCCTTCAGAGTTCAGAAAACAGAGGTTCCATTATTCAGATCAGGAGGAGCAAGCAAGCAGGCATGTGAATTTTTGGTTAAGGAATAAGCGGACTAGGAAAATAGTCAAAGATTTGGAGAGGCCTTTGCAACCTCTTAACTCCTTCTATCCTTTAGGCCATAACCTCAGTGCCCACCCCGTGAAGACGTATAAAGAATATGTGTCATAAAGAGGATTGTGAGGGAGGTTGAGTGCTAGCTAAGTGTCAAGAACACTCGCTGCCCATGATGGATTGGACGGAATCTGCCTGATCTGGTGGGAGCAGGCTTAAGGCGGGACTGGGAGGGTATTCAGGGATCCTGAATCAGCAGTCTGCTGCATTCCCGCCCCCGGGCAATCTTCCCGGAGGTTGGTCCTTCCAGGGATCTACAGGGAATCTTTACATCATCTCACAATTTTCAGCCCACCATGCTTTCAAAGTGCAGAGGGCGACATGGTGGCATGGTGGTTGGCACTGCTGCCTCACAGTGCCAGGAACCCAGGTTCGATTCCCAGCTTGGATCACTGTCCGTGCGGAGTCTGCACATTCTCCCCGTGTCTGTGTGGGTTTCCTCCGGATGCTCCGGTTTCCTCACACATTCTGAAAGACGTGCTGGTTAGGTGGATTGACCCGAACAGTCACCATAGTGTGGTGACTAGGGGAATTTCACAGTAACTTCATCGCAGTGTTAATATAAGCCTTACTTGTGACTAATGAGTAAAAACTTTTTAAAACTTTAAACTTGATGTCGGAGGAAGGGCAGGGAGCAGCTGCAGGTTCATTGTGTGGCAAGGGACCAAAGAGCAAGATCGGCATGACATCCACAATGCCCCCTCCTCCACCACTAACCCCCCTTCCCTGCTTCCACTTGGAAGGGTCCTGGCAACCTCCTCACTTTACTTCAGCCACTCGGCAAGCATCTAGAAGGGTCATTATTTTATGTTGTTACGCGCTGTACACAAACCAGAAAATGCTGCTCAGGGAAAGCATCATGGTAAACGTCCGTTACTTCGTGGCTAGATTGTTCTGTTTTTAGTGCTGTAATATAAGGTGAAAAAAATGGAATCATAGAATCATAGAAACCCTACAGTGCAGAAGGAGGCCATTCGGCCCATCGAGTCTGCACCAACCACAATCCCACCCAGGCCTTACCCCCATATCCTTACATATTTACCCGCTAATCCCTCTAACCTACGCATCTCAGGACACTAAGGGGCAATTTTAGCATGGTCAATCAACCTAACCCGCACACCTTTGGACTGTAGTTAATTCATAATTGAGTTAGTGCACAGGCCAATGCTGGAGAAGATGGTTTTAGCCATTGTGACACAGATGTGAGAGATTGGCTAATGTCATGGTTGGATGGGAACTTTTCTCTGAGAGTCTTGGTATTGTTTGCAAAAGTGGCGCATTTGGCTATTTCCTGACTCGCTTCTCGGCCTTTTGGCTAAGATCAAGCCCAAGATGGGATGCAATACCTCATCTTGTCAGTTTGGATCTTGTTTGTCTGTCTCGAGGGGACCTTGAGTTGGATTCAATTGGATTTTGAATTTGGTTTTTGGAGCAAGCAAGGAATGGATTTAGATTTGCCTGGTCCATTCTGAGAGTTGGCTTCCCTTCATTTACTTGTTCCGGCCTCCAGGTGGCAACTCTCTTTGTGCCCTGTGCATCATGCAGGAGTGATCAACCAAAAGTGCAAGCTTCCTCCTCAGGTCTCCACATCATGGGTACTAATGCAAAGCCAATTTGGTTCACTCCTGTGTGGCATTAGGATATATGTAAGTGCACTGCACACAACAAAGGCTGTGGAACCTGATAACATCCCAGCTGCAGTGTGCAGCAGTATAGCCAAGCTGTTCCAGTATAGCTAGAATGCTGGTATCCAACCATCACTGGAGCTGGTTGCCCAGGTTTGTCCTAGACACATAAGACAGAAGAAATACAAAGCAGCCAATTACTATCCTTTCAGCCTCTGACTAATAATCAATAATCTGATGGACAGAGTCATCAATAACTTCATTGAGGGTCTCCTACGTGGCCACTTTAGGTTCTACCAAAACCAGTCAGCTCTAGACTTCATTACACGGTGGCACAGTGGTTAGCACTGCTGCCTCACAGCTCTGGGGACCCGGGTTTCATTCTCGGCTTAGGTGACTGTGTGGAGTTTGCACGTTCTCCCCGTGCCTGCGTGGGTTTCCTCCGGTGCTCCGGTTTCCTCTCACAGTCCGAAAGACATGTTGGTTAGGTACAATGGCCATGCTAAATTCTTCCTCAGTGTACCCGAACAGGCACCGGAGTGTATCGACTCAGCAATTTTCACAGTAACTTCACTGCAGTGTTAACGTAAGCCTACTTGTGATTATAATAAATAAACTTTAAACTTTAATCCATATAAGAACACAAGAGGTGAATGCCACTGGAGAGGCAGCATTTGATCCAGTGTGAAATCTTTTCTGGGCAAAACTAAAGTTGGGGTCAGACAATGGTAGAAGCCGTCAAATGGAAAACCCCCAAAGTTTTGTGAGACAAATAGGCCTCTGAATATGAGGGATCATCATTTATACATTTTCACAATTTATTTATTAATATAGGCTGACAATTATGTGAAACGGTTGATTGGCGCCTTGGAGAAAAAAGAACCTCACAATCCCAAACTTTATCTGTCTGTTGCTGTTTTATTGAGCAGGATGGTAAGTAAAATAATATTTCACATTTTGGCCATTTGGTCTTAACTATATAAAGAATTGGAGTGAAAGACTAGCAAGGATAAATTCTAATTTTAATTTTGATATCGTGAGAATTCTGTCTTTGTATGTTGTAAGCTAAAACCTAGATCCTTTATAAAGCCATAGAATGGTACAGCATAAACGAAGACCATTGTGTCTGTGCTGTTTCTTTCAAAGACCTTTCCAATCAGTCCCCTTCTCTCCTGTTCTTTCACTGAAGTGGGTGGCACGGTGGCACAGTAGTTAGCACTGCTGCCTCGCAGTGCCAGGGACCCGGGTTCGATTCCCGGCTTGGGTCACTGTCTGTGCGGAGTCTGCGCGTTCTCCTCTTGTCTGTGTAGGTTTCCTCCAGGTGCTCTGGTTTCCTCCCACAGTCTGAAAGACGTGCCGGTTAGGTGTATTGTCCATGCTAAATTCTCCCTCAGTGTACCCGAACAGGCGCCGGAGTGTGGCGACTACGGGATTTTTACACTAACTTCAATGCAGTGTTAATGGAAGCCTAATTGTGACACTAATAAATAAATTTTAAATATCCAATTTCCTTTTGAATGTTATGTTTTCTGATGGAGATTTGACGTGTTGTATTTTTATGACTTTGACAGTGTGGCAGGAACCCGAACATTCTGGATCAGACGTACGGTCTGGTGGAGCGGTCACTATACATGGCCCCCACAGATGCACAGATTGCGACAGAGCTGGGTTTCCAACTGGTTCTCCAGGATAAACTGCGGGAAGCTGTGAAACTGTACACGGACGCAATGAAACTGAAGGAAACCAACATGCTGGCACTGACAGGTGGGCAAGCTGGAAGCTTGCTGAAAAGTCTGGGGTTAGCTGCAGTATGTGTCTGACGTGGTTACCAATTACAGGATAGATTGAACAGGGTCTGACATGGTTACCAGTTACAGGACAGACTGAACAGGGTCGGACGTGGTTACTAGTTACAGGATAGATTGAACAGGAATAATATGTAAAGATAAGCCAATTTGGGCACAATGGAAAATCCTCCTCTAATCCCGCTTGAGCAATAGATTTCTCACATTTCAACTACACAATCAGTAGAATGAATCAGATTGTGAGTTTAGAGAGATGAATGAAGGTAGACATGAATGAGCCGCTCAGAAATTTCCAGACATCATAGCTTTGGGCCTGGAAATTTGGAAGATTCCATGTCAGGAGAGATAAACGTATAAGATAGAATCATAGAATCCCTACAGTGCAGAAGGAGGCCATTCAGCCCATCGAGCCTGCACCGACAACAATCCTACCCAGACCCTATCCCCGTAACCCCACATATTTACCCCGCTAATCCCTCTAACCTATTCATCCCAGGTCATGAAGGGGCAATTTAGCATGGCCAATGCACCTAACCCGCACATCTTTGGACTGTGGGAGGAAACTGGAGCACCCGGAGGAAACCCACACAGACACGGGGAGGATGCGCAGACTCCACACAGACAGTGACCCAAGCCGGGAATCGAACCGGGTCTCTGGCACTGTGAGGCAGCAGTGTAACCACTGTGCCACCGTGATGCCCAATGACCATTGTAGACGTTTGCATGAACATGCCCATCCCAAATGTCTCCATCTGTTATTTTAACTGGAGGGTTATCTCGTTTATTTGAAATACGTTAGCGCTCTGACAAGATAGTGAGGAAAGCTATTTTATACAAATCAACATTCCTCAAGTCACATGACGGAAATCTCTACTTTTAAGTGGTTTCGTAGAATGTAACCACTCAGTTTCTCATGTTCCCTCAGCTGTTACATCGCCAGGGTGTAGTTGAAGGAGACTGAGAAAAGAAGGCTGAGAAAGAACAAGCTTGTGATTAATGTACACAAGAACACAAGAAATAACAGTATGAGTTTACTCCGCCATTAAATACAATCATGGCTGACCCTCTATCTCAACATCATACTCCAGCGCACTCCCCATACCCCTTGACATCTTTGGAGATCTTCGGCAGTGGGACCCACCACCCCCACCAATCATCTCCCTAGTCAGTCCCGCCACCCCTCTGGCCCTGCCCCTTTGGCACTGCCCAGTGCCCGGTGGGCAGTGCCAAAGTTGCACTGTTGGTTTGCCCCCTGGGCAATGCAGTTGTCGGTGCAGACTTGATGGGCTGAATGGCCTCCTTCTGCACTGTTGGGATTCTATCGTTTCTATGATGATGTAGATGGTTTCTTTTGTTTAAATTTTGGTGAACAGCCAGGATAGAGCAGGCAACAACAAAAACAAAATATTGTTGGAAATCTCACATAGAGACAGGAAATGCTGGAAATTCTCAGCAGGTCAGACAGCACCTGTGGAGAGAGGAACCAAGTTAACGCTTCAGGCCGAGGGCCTTCCATTTGGACTGGAAATTCTGAGAGACAGGAAGTTTTAAATCTAATAAGGAACAGGGGAAAGGGGTGGGAAGTGCGGTGAAGAGGTCGCATGCAGGGAAAGACCAAAGGTAAATTAAGAAGTATGCATTTAGTGACATCAACTTGGGTTTTAAAACCCAGTATATTGGAGTATTAAAGGACGAATGAGAAAATCATATAAAGACTCGCAGTCTTTTGCTGTGGAAAAAAGTGCGTTTGTGAAAACCAGTAAGTCAGAACTTCAACATATTTGCATTTCAGAAAGATAAGCATTAGGCAGAAAATACAGCTCGATCACAAGGTTTTTCAATGGTCTGGGTTCAGTCAGAATAAAACCTGTTTCTTTTATTCATTCATGGGATGTGGGCATGGCTGGCAAGGCCAGCATTTATTATCCAACCCTAATTGTCCTTGCAAAGGTGGTAGCGAGCCACCTTCCTGAAGGGCTGCAGTCCCTGTGGAGTAAGTACATTCACCATGCTGTTAGGCAGAGAGTTTCAGATGGTGGACACAGTGACACTGAAGGAACGGATATAGAGTTCCGAGTGAGAATGGTATTCTGTCATTTCAATCAAGGCACTTAAGAGGGCATTGGATGATTACTTGAATATAAATACTGTGCAACGGTATGGGCAAAAGGCAGGGGAATGGCACTAAGTCATAATGCTCATTTGAAGAGCCAGTGAAGACTTGATGGGCCAAATAGCCTCCTTCTGCGTTGTAATTTCCTTTTGAAAGCTATTGCCGAAATTGTAGCCGCCACCCTATAAGTTTAACTACTCATTGCCCACACAAGTTTTTTCTTGTATTGGCTCAGGTTTTTTGCCAGTTATGTTACGTTTGTGCCCTCAGTCTCTGGAAACAGTTGCTCTTTATTTACTTAAACCTTTTGTAACTATTGACCTTCTAAGAACAAACTCAGCTTCTCTCATCTGGCCATGTAGCTGAAGTCCCAGATTCCAGGAACCATTCTAGTAAGTGTTTCACGTAACCTCCCCAAAGCCTTTACCCCCTTTTTCAAAGTGTGGTGCCTGGAGTTTCCCAACCCGGGTCACTGTCTGTGCGGAGTCTGCACGTTCCCCCGGGTGCTCCGGTTTCCTCCCACAGTCCAAAAGACGTGCTGGTTAGGTGCATTGGCCATGCTAATTTCCCCCTCAGTGTACCCAAACAGGTGCCGGAATGTGGCGACTGGGGGATTTTCACAGTAACTTCATTGCAGTGTTAATGTCAGCCTATTTGTGACAATAATAATAATAAATAAATAAATAACAATGTTGTGATTCTGTGAGCAACTTGGCGAGGAGCTTGCAGGTGGGTGTTTTATCACCAGGCTGTCGCAGAAGTTCTGGTGAGTTGCTGCAATGCATCTTGCAGGTGACACACACATTGTGCGCCAGGATCCTGCATGGTGTTGAGTTGCTTTAGTGTTGTTGGAGTTGCACTCACCCAGGCAAGTGGGGAGTCATTTTCTGATTTTAAAAAAAGGAGTTTTTATTTTACTATGAAGACACAGATATGCAGTTGACTATTTCTTTATGTTTTCAATAACTCACACAAAGAAACAGCCCCAAATGTTTCCCAAAGATTGTGTAACTGGATGATATGAAAACAGTGTGTTGTCTTCAGGAAGAATTCGAGCAGAGATCTTGCTTGGGCAGTTAGAAGATGCAGAACAACAGCTGGAGCTCCTGAAAGAAATGCAAGGGTTCATTGGAACATCTGCGGTAAGAAATAGAATTTCCTCTATTGTTGGAATATAATCAGATAAGGCTTCACACTAACTCAGTCTTTAAACTTCCTTTCAAAAGTGAGAACCTGCCAAAATCCATTCCTTTCTTTAAAATTGTGAAATATGAATTGGCAGACAACTTTCAAAACAAGTTCACAGAATGATATTCAGACTTCTGGAGACTCATTTCTCAGTCTCAATGCCACTTTTAGTTAAAAATTAAAAACCTCGGCAGTATTATCACAGCTTAGTATGGCTCCTGCTCTGCCCAACACTGCAAAGAACTACAAAAGGTCATGAATGTAGCCCAATCCATCACGCAAACCAGCCTCCCATCCATTGACTCTGTCTACACTTCCCGCTACCTTGGAAAAGCAGCCAGCATAATTAAGGACCCCACACACCCCGGACATTCTCTCTTCCACCTTCTTCCTTTGGGAAAAAGATACAAAAGTCTGAGGTCACCAACTGACTCAAGAACAGCTTCTTCCCTGCTACTGTCAGACTTTTGAATGGACTTACCTTGCATTAAGTTGATCTTTCTCTACACCCTAGCTATGACTGTAACACTACATTCTGCACTCTCTCATTTCCTTCTCTATGAAGAGTGTGTTTTGTCTGTATAGCGTGCATGAAACAATACTTTTCACTGTATACTAATACATGTGACAATAATAAATCAAATCAAATCAAAGCTAGCGCAGTCTATAACAGGCTGCCAATTCACTGTAAGCCTGTTTCACGCTGCTAATGCGGATCAGTTTTACCACTGTGTCCCTTTCTCCCCAAGATAAGGGAATGAAATGGCGGCACAGTGGTTAACACTTCTGTCTCACAGCGCCAGGGACCCGGGTTGAATTCTGGCCTCAAGTCACTGTCTGTGTGGAGTTTACACATTCTCCCCATGTCTGCATGGGTTTCCTCCGGGTGCTCCGGTTTCCTCCCACAGTCCAAAGATGTGCAGGTTGGGTGGGTTGGCCATGCTAAATTGCCCCTTAGTTTTTTTTATTTGTTCATGGGCCAGCATTTATTGCCCATCTGAGGGCATTTGAGAGGCAACCACATTGCTGTGGCTCTGGAGTCACAAGTAGGGCAGACCAGGGAAGGACAGCAGATTTCCTTCCCTAAAGGACATTAGTAAACCAGATGGGTTTTTCTGACAATTGACAATGGTTTCATGGTCATCAGTAGATTCTTAATTCCAGATATTTTTATTGAAATCAAATTTCAACATCTGCCGTGGTGGGATTCCAACCCGGGTCCCCAGAACATTAGCTGAGTTTCTGGATTAATAGTCTAGCGATTACACCACTAGGCCATCTCTAGTATCCCAAGATGTGTAGATTGGATGGATTAGCCATGATAAATGTTTGGGGTGATGGAGATAGGGCGGGAGAGAGGGCCTGAGTAAGATGCTCTATCAGAGAGAATTGGTGCAGACTCGATGGGCCAAATGGCCTCCTTCTAGACTGTAGGGAATTTTGTGATTCCATACTAAGACAGGGCTAAAAAAATTATTTGCTTTCTATACATGATTGCGTTGTAAAAGAAATTCTATGATTTTTCTAAGAATATTCATTAGACCAAAATCTTCTCAATCACGTACTTTTTGCTAAATCATTTTTAATTTATAAGACCATCAGACCGTAAGATTTGGAGCAGAATTAGGCTATTTGGCCCATCGGGTCTGCTCTGCCATTCGATCATAACTGATAAGTTTCTCAACTCCATTTTCCCAACTTTTCCCCGTAACCTTTGATCCCTTTACCAATTGAGAACCTGTCTATCTCTGTCTTAAATACACTCAATAACCTGCCTTCCACAGCCTTCTGTGGCAATGAGTTCCACAGATGCACCACCCTCTGGGTGAAGAAATTCCTCCTGATCTAAAAGGTCGTCCCTTTATTCTGAGGCTGTGCCCTTGGATCCTCGTCGCGAATGCTAATGGAAGTTTCTTACCTAACTCCACTCTATCCAGGCCTTTCAGTATTCAGTATTATCAGAAATAGTTAATAAAAGAAAAAGAAAAGCCTTAATACATTAGTATTGTCAGATGAAATGCCTGTTTACAAGGATAGTCCTGAAATTCCCAAATTGTTTTTTTGTGTAGAGCTGAGCATTATTTTGGGCTAGGCGTGTGAAACAGGAATATGGCTAGCAGAGCTCACCATTACAAGATAAATCAGACAGCAACTGCTGCTTGTGTACATTTGTAGTTAAATGTGCAAGTCCAGAAGTTGTTGTCAGAGATACCCTGTTACTCCACAGGGTGCATTGTTGCAGTCCTTGCTGGTGGACATTTGGAATATTGCAAGCAATTTTGGGCCCCATATTTAAGGAAGGATGTGCTAGCCTTGCAGAGGATCCAGAGGAGGTTCACGGGAATGATCCCAGGAGTGAAAAGGTTGACGTACAAGGAATGTTTGAGGACTCTGGGTCTGTACTCGATGGAGTTTTGAAGGATGACGGGGGATCGCATTGAAACCTACAGAGTACTGAAAGGCCTGGATAGAGTGGACGTGGGGAAGATGTTTCCATTAGTAGGAGAGACTGGGGTCCGAGGGCACAGCCTCAGAGTAATGGGACAACCCTTTACAACCGAGATGAGGAGGAATTTCTTCAGCCAGAGAGTGGTGAATCTATGGAATTCATTGCCACACAAGGCTGTGGAGGCCAGGTCATTGAGTGTATGTAAGACAGAGATAGATAGGTTCTTGATTGGTAAGGGGGTCAAAGGTTACAGGGAAAATGTGGGAGAATGGGGTTGAGAAACTTATCAGCCATGATTGAATGGCTGAGCAGACTCGATGGGCCAAATGGCCTAATTCTGTTCCTATATCTTATGGACTTCATACTGAAATAACTGTAACAGCATGAACATGTGACACCTGTCCATTTGTTCTGCGCTAAAGACAGCTGAAAACGTCAGGCTGGTGTTTTTAAGAAACTGAAACTATATTTTCTTAAAGGAGCTGGCCTATCTTCAAGCAGTGTTAGCTGTAGATAAAGGTAAAGAGCCAAAGGTGATCATCAAGTTTCTGAACCGGGCTGTGGACATTCACTTCACTTCTTTGGAGGATCTTCCTCTTGGCTTGGAGTACTATGAGAAGCTCAACCCTGAGTTCCTGCTTGATATTGTCAAGAAACTTCTGGCCCTCTGTCCAGATCAGGTGAGTGCCAGCAACAACAAAACTACTTGCATTTACACAGCGCTTTCAATGCACCAAATGGATCCCAGGTGAACAAAAGAACAAAGAACAAAGAACAGTACAGCACAGGAAACAGGCCCTTCGGCCCTCTAAGCCTGTGCTGCTCATTGGTCCAACTAGACCATTCGTTTGTATCCCTCCATTCCCAGACTGCTCATGTGACTATCCAGGTAAGTCTTAAACGATGCCAGCGTGTCTGCCTCCACCACCCTACTTGGCAGCGCATTCCAGGCCCCCACCACTCTCTGTGTAAAAAACATCCCTCTGATATCTGAGTTATACCTCGCCCCTCTCACCTTGAGCCCATGACCCCTCGTGATCGTCACCTCCGACCTGGGAAAAAGCTTCCCACTGTTCACCCTATCTATACCCTTCATAATTTTGTACACCTCTATTAGGTCTCCCCTCATTCTCCGTCTTTCCAGGGAGAACAAGCCCAGTTTACCCAATCTCTCCTCATAGGTGCTTCGTTAGGGTGTAGAGACGCAGAGGGACCTGGGTGTGCAAGTCCACAGATCTTTGAAGGTGACGTCACAGGTGGAGAAGGTGGTGAAGAAGGCATATGGCATGCTTGCCTTTATAGGACGGGGCATAGAGTATAAAGGTTGGGGTCTGATGTTGCAGATGTATAGAACGTTGGTTCGGCCGCATTTGGAATACTGCGTCCAGTTCTGGTCGCCACACTACCAGAAGGACGTGGAGGCTTTGGAGAGAGTACAGAGGAGGTTTACCAGGATGTTGCCTGGTATGGAGGGGCTTGGTTATGAGGAGAGATTGGGGAAACTGGGGTTGTTCTCCTTGGAAAGACGGAGGATGAGGGGAGACTTAATAGAGGTGTATAAAATTATGAAAGGCATAGATAGGGTGAACGGTGGGAAGCTTTTCCCCGGGTCGGTGGTGACGTTCACGAGGGGTCATAGGTTCAAGGTGAAGGGGGGGAGGTTTAACACAGATATCAGAAGGACATATTTTACACAGAGGGTCGTGGGGGCCTGGAATGGGTTGCCGGGCAAGGTGGTGGAGGCGGACACACTGGGAACGTTTAAGACTTATCTAGACAGCTATATGAACGGAGTGGGAATGGAGGGATACAAAAGAGTGGTCTAGTTTGGACCAGGGAGCGGCGCGGGCTAATTGTTCCTGGTTTCTCGTTTCAAGGCTTCATTCTATGATCATCTTGCTGGTGCCAGTACAGAGTGAGACTGCGGATAGTTGGGAACCTGTCTCGGGGGCAGGGAATTCATATGGTGTTCGTGGAAGTGGAAATGACTAGGGTTGGGAAGCATTTCGTGATCAGGGCCATTGTGATCTCCTGGACTCGTTTCGATCGCCTCAGGGGGTCGGAGAGGAATTTCCCAGATTTGTTTCCCCATATTGGCCCTGGGGTTTTTCACTCTGGGTTTTCGCCTCTCCCTGGAGATCACATGGTCTGGAATGGGGGGGTGGGGGTGAGTTAATAGGTTGTAATGAACAAAGCATCGTAGCTGTGAGGGACAGCTCGGTGGATAGGATATTGGTATGTAGATAGGCTGGAAAATTGGGCGGGGATCCTGGATTCAGGATTCAATCCTGGACCGGGGAGCGGCGCGGGCTTGGAGGGCCGAAGGGCCTGTTCCTGTGCTGTATTGTTCTTTGTTCTTTGTTCTTTGTTATCGAACAAAATCTGACATGAGCCACATAAGCAGATGTTAGGGTGGCTGGCCAAAAGCCTGTCAGAGAGGTAGGTTTTAAGGGATGTCTGAAAGCAGGAGCGAGATAGAGAGTTGGAGAGGTTTAGGAGGGAATTCCAGAGCTTTGGGCTCAGGCAGCTGGAGGCTTGGCCTCCAATTATGGAACGATTAAAATTGGAGACGGGCAAGAGAGCAACATTGATCGCGTAATATCTGATTTCGCGCTAAACCGGGGCGACTAAAATCGGGGCTCCACTGTAGTTGTTAATAATTCTTTCAGATGAGATGTTAACTTGAGGCCCTTTGTGCTATTTAAATGGATATAAAAGAGCCTACAGCACTAGTTTGAAGAAGAGCAGGTATCTAATCAATATTTATCCCTCAATCCACAACACAAAGAAACAAATTATCTGGCCATTATCACATTGCTGTTTGTGGGATCTTGCTGTGCATAAATTGGCTGCTGCATTTCCTACATTACAACAGTGAGTACACTTCGAAAGTATTCCATTGTCTGTAAAGCACTTTGAGATGTCTAGTGATCATGAAAAGGACTGTATAAATGCAAGTCTTTTTTTCTTCAATTCTTGCTTAGCTGTTAAGTGTTTACTTTCTCGTAGAGTTAGTGCAATCTTTATTTTAAGTAAGATTCCAACATCAGGGGCATGGATAGGATGAACACAAATAGTATTTTTCCCAGGGTAGGGGAATTGAAAACTGGAGGGCATCGGCTTAAGGTGAGAGGGGAAAGATTTAAAAGGGACCTGAGGGGTAACGTCTTCACGCAGAGGGTGGTCTGTATATGGAATGAGCTCAGTAAGAGCTCTAACAGCACCAGGTTAAAGTCCAACAGGTTTATTTGGTAGCAAATGCCATTAGCTTTCAGAGCCCTGATCCTTCGTCAGATGGAGTGGATATCTGCTCCCAAACAAAGCACACAGAGACACAAAATGAGCTATCAGAGAAAGCGGTTGAGGCAGGTACAATAGCAACATTTAAAAAGCATTTGGATAAGTACATGGATGGGAAAGATTAGAGGGATATGGGCCAAACGCGGACAATTGGGACTAGCTGGGAGGGCAGCATGGTCGGCATGGACTAGTTGGGCCGAAGGGCCTGTTTCTGTGCTGTATTGCTCTAGGACTCAATGGCTGGAATTTTACTGTCCCACCCTCCACAGGACTCGGAGCGGACCAGGGGCAGATCACGGAAAGGATTTTATGGTTTCGGGATGAGCAAGGCCATAAAATCCCGCCCAGTGACTCTATCAAATGTCATTGTGAAGGAGGAAGAGTTTGGAATGAGGAAAGACCATTCATCTACTCAACCTTGTTTCTCACCATGACCTGCACACGAACCATTATACTTTCATGACAGAAATAAAGCTGAGGTCAGCGGCGCTAACCATTACAGCAGGATCAATTGGACAGAAACCGCTGTGTCTGTCATTTGCAGTTAAAGGTGTTGCTACCTGCAATACCCTGCTTCTCCAGAGGGTGCGCTAACATATTTGCTGATGATACTGAATTAGGAGCCATCGCAAATTGTGGGGGAAGATTGCAAGTGGACCTGGGCAGGCTACCTGAGTGAGCAGAGGGTTGGTAGAAGCAATCCATTCCGTGTAATGTGTGAAATAGTACATTCTACACAGTCCAAGATGCACTGGGGGATCCCTTGGAACTCCCCGCACAAGGACTGCACGGGGAATTTCCCAGGAAGTTTCAACTTCCATTGGGAACATACCCTGCATCTGGAATGGTCCGAAACTCTGATCATAAGAATCTTTTCCCCATGGCAGACGTGTCTAAGACCAGAGGGTTGAAGGTGAGGAGTAAGCTGTTGAGAGGGGATCTGAGGGTAAGTTTATTTCACCCAGAGAGTGAATACGCTGCCTGAGAGGGTGGTGGAGGCAGGTATTCTCGCAACATTTAAAAAACATCTGGATGTACACTCAGATCACCAAGGCAGACTAGGCTAGGGACCAAGTGCTGGTAAATGGGATTAGTATAGATTGGTATTTCATGGCCGACATAGACATGGTGGGCCGAAGGGCCTGTTTCTCTGCTGTTTGACTCTTAGACTTACTTAACAGAATAGTTATTCAGTAAAAATAAGAAGGGTTAAACACAGTTCTAACTCCTGGTAACTATAGCACTGAATCCCTCAACCCACCTCTGGACCCCATAACCTCCCCCCTCACCCCCCCCCCCACCAATTCCTTGACTAACCCCCCCAACCCCCTAACTACTCTCTCCACCTCCCACAACTACTGACCTCCTCACCCTCCCTTCCCATTAAGTACTGAACCATCCCCCCCGACTACACCCACCACACTCCCCACCCCCCCACCTCCAACCCCACCCGCCAACCCCACCCCAAGTCCCATTGACTCTTGGCCTCTCTCCAAATGTTCCCACCCGCCCATGACAATGCCCCACAGGCAGGTAGGGGGTGGGGGCCGGGGGGGGGGGGGGGTGGTTTGGGGGGGAGAGGGGGGGGGTGCGAATCCTAGCCAATGTGATTGATAATAACCAGATGAGCCGTTTTTTGTGATGCGGTTCGAGGGATAAATAGGCTAGGACATTTGGGGATAACTCCTCTGCTCTTCTTCAGAATAATGCTAATGCCACGGAATCTTCTACATCCACCCAAGCCGTGGCCTGGTTTTGACGACCGATGACGGTGCAGCACTCCCTCAGTACCACACTGGAGTACCAGCTTCGGTTTTTGTACTCGAGAACCCAGAAGCGTGAGAGCCAGAGTGTTCCAACTCTGCATTGTGCCCGATGTACAATTCATTGGTGCCAACCAGCCCATAGAATGCCGGGAGCCTCCTCGTTGGCAATGCACAAGGCTTATTTCCGTCACAATGCCTTATAAAGTCAGAGTCAAATCAAGTTTTGCAAAACTTGCTTTTGACAATAACAGGATCTAGAGTGCAAATATTACAACCACTGACTGTGTGTTATACTGTGATTCGTCTTTAGTCTATGCTGCAAGGACAACCTCTTTCTCCTCTACTGAGGCAGTCTGCAATGATTCTGGAGCCAGTGGTTAAGGCAGCCCCTGGGATTAGGGAACTTCAGTACATTGTGGCCAGAATTAGATACATGTCAGGTGAGGTAATTTTGGATAGATTGTTCATTTTATTTCTTAATTTGTACTCAGGCAGTGGACAAAAAACACATGTACTGCCCATTCCTGCTGGCCCCGATATCATTAAGAATGAACTGACTAATATGAATTAGAGTGACCTGTCGGACCAAAGAGGGTGCTGGTGGTGAGGTCAATGGCAGAGTTTACACATACCTCATCACTTGCAAGGGGATGCATCCTTTTTGATGGACTTTCAATAACTTTGGGCCAAAGCTAGCTGGGAAAATATTGGTGTGTTCGTGCCACATAGGCTGTGGTCTAATGGCCACGTTAGCAGTGGCTGCAAATCCCTTAATGGCCTCTAAATCTTGCGAGAGATTGCCTTTAGAGGAGCAGCTCCAACAACACTCAAGAAGCTTGACACCAGCTAGTTCCCCTCCAAGTCACTCACCATCCTGACTTGGAAATATATCGCTGTTCCTTCGCAGTCGCTGGGTCAAAATCTTGGAATTCCCTCCCTAAAAGCATTGTGGGTCAACCCGCAGCACATGGACTGCAGCGATTCAAGAAGGCAGCTCATCACCACCTTCTCAAGGGCAACTAGGGATGGACAATAAATGCTGGCCAGCCAGCGACGCCCATGTCCCACGATTGAATAAAAAAAATCATAGGCATCTACAGGCTGCCCTTTATTTTCCTTATCCTCAAAAAACACTCAGTTGTCAAATATGATTTCCCTTTCATGAAACTATATTGCCTCTGGCTGAGGTATTCATAGAATAGAATTCCTATGGTGCAGAAGGAAGGCCGTTCGGCCCATCGAGTGTCTGCATCAACCACTATCCCTCTGAGGCCCTATCCCCCTAACTCCACACATCTACCCTGCTAGTCCCCCTGATGTTATGGGGCAATTTAGCATGGCCAATCAACCTAACCCGCACATCTTTGGATTGTGGGAGGACACTGGAGCACCCGGAGGAAACCCACGCAGATACGAGGAGAACGTGTAGACTCCACACAGACAGTGACCCGAGGCCAGAATTGAACCCGGGTCGCTGGCGCTTTGAGGCAGCAATGCTTGCCACCATGCCACCCCAGTGCCACTCTAAGTGCGTTGTTTCTGAGGAATAGACACAGCATGAATTGAAAATCTTACACTTAAAAGTTGCACAAGGTGAAAAGTGGTAGGAAAAAGACTAGCTAGAGCAGGCCTGTACAACATTTTGTTCTGACTTAAGTGACAGATAGGGTTGAAAGATAGGGTTTGATGCAACTTTCAAATGAAAGTGAAAGAAATTTAACGAAACAAAATAAATGTTGATGAAAAATAAAACAATGTCACAGCAATAAATTGTTAAGTTACAAAACAGAGGAAGGAATAAAGATGACCAGAGCATGGCAGGGTCAGAATGTGTGTGTGTGGCTCTTCACTCGCTTTTGCAGGGTATGCGTTCCCACTGTGACACTGACACACATACACACATCCTGTAAACGAGTTTTTAAAAAATACTGTTGTCTGCTTCTTGCAACTAAAACATTGCTCTTCACATACTGGACAATCCTTTTCCCGTGCATGCTGTACTCCATAGTATGTGCATCCTGCCCTATGTTTGTGATTGCTCCATTCTTTTGGTTTGGATGGGTCTCTCAGTATAATGTATCTCCTAGTCTGCTCTGCCATACATATGCTCTAGCTGACATTTCACAACATCCATATTTCGATGTGTGTCTATCATTTTCTTTAGCGTCAGTTTCTCACTTTCAGTAGACTTGCTCTTACTGAGGGGGTCTCTCATGCCTAAGATTAATTTACCTTTATTAGGATAATCCTTTAGCTGTCTAAATTCACATGATTCTGCCAGCTGTATTACTGCCATCACGTATTGTTCAATGTTCCCATTATCACCCTGAATTCTAGTGTTGAATACCTATTGTTCATATGTAACATTCACTTGGGGGGGTTCAAAACGTTTGTTCTTGACATTCAAAATCTCTGCCATCTGTTTTCTCTACTCGTCAGTTAGATTTACAGTGGTATACACATTGTAGTAGTCCCTTATATCATTTTAGGCTTGTTAATTAAGTCTGCTGGAAACATCTTGTGATTGTAGGTGGAAAAAACTTTTCAATTTGATTGAAGATGGGATTGGAAAATTTACTGCAGCCATTTTTATTCATCCCATAATTTTCTTGCAGCCTTTGTTTGCATTGCTTTTGTCCTTTTGTGTCTGCTTTTCTTTTGCTCCCTTCTCAGCAGTTTCTTTTTGCAGATTTGAAACTCTTTGAGTTCTCATCTTCTCAGTGTCTCCTCTGCACTTTTCCAGTGTTCAAAAATCTGTTTTTTCTCCACTTATGTTTTGTGCATAAGGACAGCAGTTTTCATTTGTGCCTTGTCTCAGTGAGAGTCTTTATTCAACTGTGCTGAAATGGCAGCCTCATGCCTCATGACAGAGTCACATTGCATATTCGAAACCCAAACACACACCACTGACAGATCATGAAAGTACGTGCAGCATTGCCAAGTGCAGGATTAGGACACATTTCCCAGTTGATCCCATCCTTTAGCATCTCTCACTGAGAGTGCCAAAACAGAGCCAGAGAGCAGAAAGAGGCCGCTCAGCCCATCATGTCTGCACTGGCCAAGAAAAAGAAAAAAGAAAGTAGCTGCTCATTTTAATCCCACTTTCCAGTAGCTGGTCTGTAACCTCGCAGGTTACAGCAGTTTGGGTGCTGGGCCTTTTCAATGAATTGACATCGAGAACCCAGGAACACAGAAAGGTTCAAATCTGCAAAACAAAATACTGAAAAAAGGGACAAAAGAGAAGCAGATACGGAAGGACAAAAGGAATGCAAACAAAGGCTGCAAGAAAATTACTGAGTGAGTGAAACAGGCTGCAGTAAATTTTTTTCAATCCCATCTCTAGTTGAATATGATAGAAAGTACCCTTAAGTACAGGGAGATCAGACTGAGCTGCTTAAGATGTTACAGGGACTCAGTAGGTTAGATATAGACAAACTATTTCCTTTGGTGAGGGAATCTAGCAAAAAGGGGTCATAATGTTAAAATTAGAGCCAAACCATTCAGGAGGGAAATTAGGAAGTATTCCACAAACAAGGTAGTAGAAATCTGAAATTCAATCCCAAAAAAGGGGGTATGAGTTTAAGTTTATTTATTAGTGTCACAAGGAAGCTTACATTAACACTGCCATGAAGTTACTGTGAAAATCCCCAAGTCGCCACACTCCGGCGCCTGTTCGGGTACATTGAGGGAGAACTTAGCACGGCCAATTCATTTAACCGGCATGTCTTTCGGACTGTGGGAGGAAATTGGAGCACCCCGAGGAAACCCACACAGACACGGGGAGAGTGTGCAAACTCCACACAGACAGTGACCTCAGCCGAGAATGAAACCCGGGTCCCTGGCACTGTGAGGCAGCAGTGCTAACCACTGTGCCACCCTGCCACCCACATGGGGGCAATTGGCGCTTTGCCAACTCTGATCATTTGATTCTTCTTGGGCAAGTGCATTGAGGGATAGGCCAGGTAAATGAGTTGAGGTACAGATCAGTCATGAACTGGTTGAATGTTGGAGAAGCTGAATGGTCCATTCCTGTTCCTATATTTCTTCATAGTGCTACAATGGGTTCAATTTTGTGTCCATGAAGAAATGGATTGAGACTGCCTATACTCATTTTGTACAGGACCACTGGGAGGGGACTTCAGAACTGAAACCAAGACGCCATACATGAAGGGATAGATCAGCCCACTCCACCCAATTCACTGCCTCATCTTACTTATGTTAAATATACAAACCCTATAGGATCTGTGCCTCAGCATTGTGCAAGACTCATGGCCTGTGCTTTGGGAATGAGAGGGATAGAAAATGGATGCAGGAAGTGGCTTTCACGTAACCTGTTCTTCATCCTGTGCAGGTAACTTGAATACGGCTCAGACCATCCTGCAGCAATATCTCCAGCTGGACCCCTGTTATTCCGATGCCCACCTGCTCATGGCTCAGATATACCTGGCCCAGTGCAACTTCAAAGAATGTTCCCATTCTCTGGAAATGGGCCTTAGTTACAACTTTCAGGTGAGATCTTCCTCCTCAGCCGTAACCACATCCAACAATGAATGAACATTTCTGCCTTCACTGGAAAAAAAGGGATTTTTAAAAAAGTAATTGCATTTTATGCAGAATCACAGAATTGTTACAGCAGCGAAGGAGGCCATTTGGTCCATCATGTTTGCATGGGCTCTCGAAATGAGTAATGCACCCAGTGCTGCTTTCCAACCTTCTCCCCCACCCCCATCACCTTGCACATTCTTCCTTTTCAGATAATAAGCTAATTCCCACTTGAATGTCTCAATTAGACCATAAGACACAGAAGCAGATTTAGGCCACTCGGTCCATCGAGTCTGCTCCATGGCTGATATTATTTTCATCTCCATTCTCTTGCCTTTTCCCCATAACCCCTGATCCCCTTATTAACCAGGAACCTATCTATCTCTGTCTTAAAGACACTCAATGACCTGGCCTCCACAGCCTTCTGCGGCAAAGAGTTCCACAGATTCACCACTCTCTGGCTGAAGAAATTCCTCCTCATCTCTGTTTTAAAGGATCGTCCCTTTAGCCTGAGGTTGTGCTCTTTGGTTCTAGCTTTTCCTACTAGTGAAAACATCCTCTCCACGTCCACTCTATTGACCCTACCTCCACCGTACCGTCAGACAGAGTACATTCCAGATCTTAACCACTCGCTGTGTGAAAAAGTTTCTCCTCATATCTCCATTGCTTCTTTATCCAAATACTTTAAATTTGTGCCGTCTTGTTCTCAGTCATTCCACCAATGGGAATAGTTTCACTCTGCCCAGGCTCTTCATAATTTTGAAGCAAATCTCCTCTCACCTTCTCCCAGGAAAAGTCCTAACTGTTCCAATCTGTCTACGTAACTCAGCAAGAATGCTGGAACCATTGTTGTGAATCTTTTCTGCACTCTCTATAATACCTTCACACCTTCCCTAAAGCCTGGCGCCCAGAACCAAAGAAGCCAAACCAGTGTTTTGTATAAGTTTAATGTAACCTCTTTGCTCTTGTACTCAATGCCCCTATTCATAAAGCTGAGGATATTGTATGCTTATTAAATACACCCTCAACTTGTCCTGCCTTCTTCAATGACTTGTACACCACAGCCCCTCTGCTGAGGCTAAAGGGATCAAGGGATATGAGGGGGAAAGGGGGATCAGGATATTGAATTTGATGATCAGCCATGATCATAATGAATGGCGGAGCAGGCTCCTGCTTCTAGTTTCTATGTTCCTATGTTTCGAGTCAGGATGACCCTTCATCAGATCTGATCTTTTCAGACTTTGGTCACTTAGCATCGTGGAATAGTTTTAGCACAGCAGGACAGGTTTGAAGGGTTGAATGGCCTACACCTGCTTCTAGTTTCCATGTTTCTTTGCTGGTTCCCCTTTAGAATTATGTTATTTTGTGTCTCTGTGGCCTTCTTGCCAAAATTAATCACTTCGTACTTCTCTACATTAGATTTCATCTGCCACTTGTCCACCCATGCCATCAGTCTGTTTGTGTCCTTTTGAAGTTCTACACTATCTTCCTCAGAGTTCACAATGCTCCCAAGTTTTATTTCACCCACAGATTTTGAAATTGTACTAATATGTATCAGGAAGGGCAAGCACCCCAACACAGATCCTAGGGGAACTCCACTACAAACCTCCTCCCAGTGCAATAAACATCCATTAACCACTACTCTCTGTTCCCTGTCACTAAACCAATTTTGTATTCATGTTGCTCCTGTTCTTTTATTCCAGGAGCTATAACACGTCTGTTGTACAGCATCTTATCAAATGCCTTTAGGAAGAGTTCTCAGAATGTGAACCTTGACACCACAGAGAGTAATTAAGACAAATGCTATTTATGCCTTTAAGGAAATACTAGATAAGTACATAAGATAGAAAGGAATATGAAATAACTCCTCAGAGGCCGGTATCCCTTCACCAGATTCTCTTTACTTAGAAACTTATCTCCAGTCCTAAGAGTGCTTCAGGTACAAAGTCAGAATCTGGAGTGTTAGTAGCCCTGATGCTCCTCATATTATGTACACAGGTGAGACTCCCTGTTTGGGCAGGCAATCATTACCTCAATCAGGGAGCTCATACTCCAAGAGGGTCTACCTCATGGGTCTCGTTCACGGTCATTACAGAATGGAAGGATATGCTGATGGGGTTAGATGAATAGAATGTGGTGCATACACGGTAGCATTGGCCATTTGGGCTGAATGGCCTATTTTTATGCTGCAAAGTCTATGCCATTTTTTTACATTATTATTCTGTGATGAGGCAAAGGAGTCCTTTTCACCCAGGCCACAGGACATTGTTTTGTAAATGTTTCTGGTTGATGGAGGTGCAAGTTGTGTTTTTGCTCAACTTTGCAGGTCAGAGATCACCCCATCTACCATCTGATTAAAGCCAGAGCCCTGAAGAAGATGGGTAAGATCTCGGAAGCCATAACAACGCTAAAGATGGCGATCAGTCTGCCGGGGGTGAGGAGAGGCTCCATAGGAAGGGGGAAATGGGCATCGGGCAACATCAGTATGAGTGACAGTGTCTCTGTGTATCTGGAACTGGCAGAGGCTCAGCACTGGAATGGTGAACAGGTACTGTGCCCCGCAATGTTCAAAACTTACCACAACAACAACTTACATTTATATACCGCGGTTAATGTAGTTAAACAGTTCCAGGCCGTGGCTAACAAATTGTATATTTTGGAAAGAAAAACTAGGAAATGCTGGAAATCTGCAGAGATGTTGACTGGTGTACACCTCACTCTGTAGATTCCCAACAGTTCTGCTTTTTTTCTCCAGTCTGCAACAACAACAACTTGCATTTATGTAGCAGCTTTCATGTAGTAAAAATGTCCCAAGACTCTTTACAGGAGTGCTATCAAAACACTTGACACCTAGGATAAAAGGAGAGATGTGGCAGGTTTTAACAAGTGTCTTAAAGTGAGGACAGAGAGGGTCAAGAGGCTCGGATAGCCGAAGGGGAATCTCAGAGTTTGGGGTCTAGGCACGGCCGCCAGTGCACCAATGGAGGAATTATCAAAATCGGTCACACTCAGCAGGCCAGAATTGGAGAAGGGCTGTTTTGGTCGCCTTGCTATAGGGAACTGGAGAGAGGGCAGAAGAGATTTACAAGGAATTTGCCAGGACTCAAGGGGCTGAGTTAAAGGGGGAGATTGGACAGGCTAGGACTTTTTTCTTTGGAGCATAGGAGACTGAGGGGTGATCTTATAGAGGTGTATAAGATCATGAGAGGCATGGATAGGGTGAATGCACTCAGTCTTTTTCCCACGGTTGGGGAATCGAGAACTAGAGGGCATAAGTTTAAGTTAAGAGAGGAAAGAATTAATGGGAACTTGAGGAGCAACTTTGTTACACAGAGGGTGGTACGTGTGTGGAATGAACTGCCGGAGGAAGTGGTTGAGGCAGGGACATTGACAACATTTAAAAAGACAGATACATGGGTAGGAAAGGTTTAGAGGGATACGGGCCAAATGCAGGCAATTGGGGTTAGCTTAGATGGGCATTTTGGTCGGCATAGACCAGTTTGGGCCGAAGGGCCTGGCTCTGTGCTATAGACTCTATGATTCTGTGTTGGAGTGGAGGAGGTTACAGAGATCACTTTGCATGGGGAGCGCGTCGTTTTCTTTCTTCACAGTGAGAGGAGGCTTGTGCACAGCATAAACTTCAGTATGGATGAGTAGGGACAAATGGTCTCTTTCTGTGCTGACTTTGGGCAGAATTTTGCACCCCCCCCAGCATTTTTATGGGAAGCAAGTGGGTGTATGAGGGGACCTGTAAAATTCCTCAGGTTGCCTTCTAACTAAGCTTCAGCCCACCCTGGCTTCTCGGCAGTTCACCCTTGTCCCAATTGCAACCTATGGGTGGCCAATTAATGACCACCCAAGAAATGTTCCCCACCCAGCCTCAATTTTCAGAGAAGCTCAGGGCAGGGCGGAAGCCCAAAAAGTGACTCTCTTCAGGCCTCAGGCAGGGAGGGAGTGCGTGCCTCCATCAGCAGCATCCTTTCAACTTTGGGCACATCCCCAAATTCTCCCCCACAGACAGCTCCTGAACATCTTCATTCCTGTTGGTCACCTGTGAGAACTTTGAAGTGGCCTGGTCATTTTAACCTTCATGTCCCCTGGTCACCTGGTAGGCTTTTAAATCACAGTAACATTCCATTTTGCATCAGGGATTTCTCTTTCTCTCTCTCAGAAGCTACAGGTGTGAGCAGACCCCTTTGAAGTGCGCTGACTGTCAGAAGACAGTCACTTCCACTGGGAGGGGGGTGGGATATTCCCATCTCCACAGCTGTTCACTCAGCCTCATTGTTTTAATATTGCATTTATTTTGGGTCTCTGAGTCTTTATAAAAAAAACTCAGTCTTTGAAATTCCTTCAAACCATTTGAAAACCTTTCTTTCCATTCAATTTCAGTCCATTTGATTGACAGCTTAATGGTTTTAATCATGATGCAATCAACTGTGTTACTTTACCTTTCCCTACACACTTGAATGCATCTCAAGTGCCCGAATGGCCTACCCTGGCAGGATTTCCTCTCCAAGGCTGCCATGGGTTAGGCTGTGAGCTGTCTCTCCTAGAAAGTGGTGGTGATCACCTTAGAGTCCTCCCTCTTTTCACCTCACCGTCTCTCTCTTCCTCCTTCCCTCCAGCTCTTACCTGTGTCAGCCAGGTCCCATTTCTTCTGGCAGGGTGATTCCACAACAGAAATTAGAACTCGGCTGTTCACTAATGATGACAGGAAGCACTTCTTAAAGGATTGTGGAAATCTGGAACAGTCAGCCACAAACTGCTGTTGAGGGTCAGTGGCAACTGGAAATTTCAAAACTGACATTGATAGATCTTTGTTCAGTAAGGGTACAGGGAACCAAAGCGGATAGAGTAAAGATACAGATTGGCTATAATCTAATTGAATGGCAGAATAGGCTCAAGAGGTTGAATGGTCTAGTTCTGTGCCTTTGGCTGTAACTTAAATGGGAACCTACAGACAATGACATTACACTCTATGACTCTATGCGCGCCTTTAGTGATAGATATTGTCGGTGCAGACTCGATGGGCCAAAGGGCCTTTCCTGCAGTATAGGACTCTATGACTCCCACCCCCAATCAGGTGGCAGGGCTGAGAAACACTGCCAAGGTAAGCTTGGTGGGTCATTGTAAATGCAACACCTGCTAATTGTACAAATTGCCTTTCCAGGATGAAGCTGCCAAAGTCATGCAAGATGCGATCCATGAGTTTGCCGGGACACCCGAAGAGACCCGAATCACCATCGCCAATGTCGATTTGGCTTTCAGCAAGGATGACGTGGATAGTGCGTTCAGCATGCTCAGGAGCATCCTGCCCGAGCAGCAGTATTACATTGAAGCCCAGAAGAAGCTGGCACAGATCTACCTGCACAAGCAGAAGGATAAGAGGCTTTATATCAAATGTTACATGTATGTAAAAGATGCGTATCAGTTGGTGGGCAACCTGTGGCCCATGGGCTGCATGCGACCCATCCATGTTCTAATTGTAAGGCATTTTGTTGACCGATGCCCACATGCAGGGTTGCCAGATTCCACTGGGTCCTTCCGCATAGTGTTTTTCCTTGTGGCATTACTAAAGTCATTCACACATAAAGTAAGGGCACGTGAAGTGAGATGCATGCTGGTTGCACACAATGGACGCGATCTTACTGGCCGTTCACGCTCCCGTCACAGTGAGTTTGGAGAATTTGACGGCCAGCCAAATCTCCATCCATTACAGCGGGATGAGACAATCCCACTGGCTCGAACGGTGGCAAGATAATAACTGTGAGAGCCATGCTCTCCCTCTGTATATAATCAAAGCGCTGCTATGATTCAATCGACATTCCCTGCCAATTCTAGGTACACAAGCGTGGTTAGCATAATCCTGGGAGATCATCTTGGTTACCATGCTGCTGGATGTGGCCGGTTGCAATTTTTGATGTTACTTTTTGTACTTCAAGTTAGCTAAGCGTCAATATCTTAGTTTTTACCATTTGATGTTGATGACAGTTCTATTAATATATGAATGATTAAGCATTTTCTATAACTCATTAAGAAATATTCGGCATGTATTAAATGTACTTAATCATATTCATGGGGTCGTGGTTGGTAAAATTTCAATCTTGCGACCCACTGAGGTGAAGGAGGGACACTCAGGCAGCCCACTCATCAGCTTAGATTGTCCATCACTGGTATAGAAGGAAAACACCAAAAAGCTGAAAACTTGAAATGTCATTGAGGCACCGATAGTAACTGGGGCGGGTTATATACAGGCAGGGGTTTGGTCGGACACATGTTGAGTGGAGCTTCAACTCTGGTGAGGGTGGGGACACAATGAGTGCGGGGTCTTTGGATAAGGGGTCAAGAAAGTAAGCTTTGTGGTGCGGGTTGGAGGTTGGCGGTGGATAATGGTTTGGGAAGAATTCCTGCTCCTGTTGGACCACAAGCAGTGCTGTAAAGGCCCACACCTTTTTCAATAAGCAATCATCACCTCCCATCAGCTGTTGGGTTTCGCAAGGCCTGGGAATCTTGGTTGGTAAAGATTAAACCTAGAAGACAGGTTAAATATAAGGCATGTAACATTACTATGATATTTACATTGTCAATCTATCTGCTCAAATAGATTGCCCATCCCAACTAGAAGTGGGTAGGTTGGAGGAGGGTTGAGGTTGGTTTTGAAATTTTACATGTTTTAACATTTCACCAGACCATAAACCTCCCAGAACAGTTATGCACGCAGGAAATATCAGTCAGAATGTGAAAGAGAAAGGGAGTGGAACTTCCATCAAAACCCCAAATTATACTTCTCCTCGTTTCCCTCAACCGGACAGTTCTCGACGAGGCAGATTCACCTGAGACAACCTCATTCTGTTCAGGTGCTAATGATGTAAAACACAGAATAAATCTCATTGCCGGGAGCTTACGAACAAAAGGAACCCATCTGGCCTGTTTCAGGTCGATCAGACTGCTTTCCATCATCCAGTTTGTCCTCTTTAAACTTGTCAAACACATAGTAAAATAATTAGGAACACAGGAACTGTTGGATGAAGCAAACAATGAGGTCCATCTAATCCAACAATTGCATGATAAATCAGTGAGGAAGCTTTTGGCCAATCACATCAATCTCCATCAATTGACCTGTGTGGTGATGGACCCAAGCTGGACATGGAGAAGACCCTCAGTGATGGAGACCATAGGCTGGAGGCGGACAGGCATGCAATTTGGTGCCGCTGACTACTGTCATGGTGGCTCAGGATCAGATTGACTGCCATTGTGAAGCAACAAATGGCCAATGGCCCAGAAGATTTGAGTGAACAAAGAACAATACAGCACAGGAACAGGCCTTTCGGCCCTCCAAGCCTGCGCCGCTCATGTGCCCAACTAGACCATTCGTTTGTATCCCTCTATTCCCAGTCTGTTCATGTGGCTATCTAGATAAGTCTTAAACGATCCCAGCGTGTCCGCCTCAATCACCTTGCTTGGGAGTGCATTCCAGGCCCCCACCACCCTCTGTGTAAAATACGTCCCCCTGACATCTGTGTTGAACCTTGCCCCACTCACCTTGAACCTGTGACCCCTTGTGTTCGCCACCTCCGACCTGGGAAAAAGCTTCCCACTGTTCACCCTATCTATGCCCTTCATAATTTTATACACCTTTATTAGGTCGCCCCTCAACCTCCGTCTTTCCAGGGAGAACATCCCCAGTTTACCCAATCTCTCCTCATAGCTAAGACCCTCCATACCAGGCAACATCCTGGTAAACCTTTTCTGTACTCTCTCCGAAGCCTCCACATCCTTCTGGTAGTGTGGCGACCAGAACTGGACGCAGTATTCCAAATGTGGCCGAACCAACGTTCTATACAGCCGCAACATCATATGCCAACTTTCATATTCTATGCCCCGTCCAATAAAGGCAAGCATGCCATATGCCTTCTTCACCACCCTCTCCACCTGTGCTGCCACCTTTGAGGATCTGTGGACTTGTACACCCAGGTCCCTCTGTGTGTCTGTACTCCTGATAGTTCTGCCATTTATTGTATAGCTCCCCCTTACATTAGATCTACTGAAATGCATCACTTCGCATTTATCTGGATTAAATTCCACCTGCCATTTCTCCGCCCAATGTTCCAGCCTATCTATATCCTGCTGTATTCTCTGACAATGTTCATCACTATCCGCAACTCCAGCAATCTTCGTGTCGTCCGCAAACTTACTGATCACACCAGCTACATCTTCCTCCAAATCATTTATATATATCACAAACAGCAGAGGTCCCAGTACAGAGCCCTGCGGAACTCTACTAGTCACAGACCTCCAACCGGAGAAAGACCCCTCCACTGCTACCCTCTGTCTTCTATGGCTAAGCCAGTTCTCCACCCATCTAGCTAGCTCGCCTTTTATCCCGTGAGCTTTAGCCTTTTGCACCAGCCTGCCATGAGGGACCTTGTCAAACGCTTTACTAAAATCCATATAGACGACATTCACGGCTCTTCCCTCGTCAATCGTTTTTGTCACCTTAGAATCTTAGAAATCCTACAGTACAGAAAGAGGCCATTTGGCCCATCGAGTCTGCACCGACCACAATCCCACCCAGGCCCTACCCCCATATCCCTACATATTTACCCGCTAATCCCTCTAACCTACGCATCCCAGGACACTAAGGGCAATTTTAGCATGGCCAATCAACCTAACCTGCACATCTTTGGACTGCACCTCCTCAAAAAACTCAACCAAATTTGTGAGGCATGACCTCCCTCGTACAAAACCATGCTGCCTATCGCTAATGAGATTATTCAGTTCTAAATGCACATATATTCTATCTCTAAGAATCTTCTCCAACAATTTCCCTACCACGGACGTGAAGGGATAGGGATGTTTTGCGGCAATTGTATAGGGTATTGGTGAGGCCACACCTGGCGTATTGTGTGCAGTTTTGGTGTCTTTACCTGAGGAAGGATGTCCTTGCTATAGAGGGAGTGCAGCGAAGGTTTACCAGGCTGATTCCTGGGATGGCAGGTCTGTCATATGGGGAGAGACTAAATCGGTTAGGATTATATTCGCTGGAGTTTAGAAGAGTGGGAGAGGATTTCATAGAAACTTATAAAATTCTAACAGATCAAAAAGAATGTTCCTGATGGTGGGGGAGTCCAGAACTAGGGGTCATAGTTCGAGGATAAGGGTTAAACTTTTTAGAACTGAGATGAGGAGAAATTCCCGGAGAGTGGTGAATGTGTGGAATTCGCTACTACCGAATGTAGTTGAGGCCAAAACGTTGTGTGATTTCAAAAAGAAATTAGATATAGCTCTTGGGGCTAAAGAGATCAAGGGAAAGGGGGGAATTCAATGATCATGAATCAAAATGAATGGTGGAGCCGAATGGCCTACTTCTGCTTCTAGTTTCCATGTTTCTGTGTAATTACCTTCCCACATCAACTGGAATTTCCAGTCGACAATATGGGCAGCCAACCTGTGGTGAACTCAGGGCTGGTGTCCGATGAATCAAGTGAGGGAACCGTGCAACCCTGCCGCCACCCTCCCCCTCCCAACCATCCCCCAGTCCGCCCCAGCCCCTCCCAGTCCACCTCCCAAACTCAGAACGAGCCCCAAGTCACAACTGTGACTGCTCCTCTAGGCCTTGTAAGCAGCTGCAGTCTTTTAAAGCGGCCTACATCTTCAAATCTATAACTCCCACCTGGGCCAAGGAAGATGTTGATCTTTGAGATTTGGAAAGCCTCCCATTGGCCCTTCCAGCATCGGGACACCACGTGACAACTCTGATTGGATGGCAGGTCTATTTCCTTACCTTTAATTGGCTGAAGATTTGGAAAATCACATGGGTGTGCCTAAAGCCTGCTATTCTGGGCGGAGGGGGGGGGGGGGGGGCGGCAGGAATGACCCCCCCCCCTCCCCTTTCTACTTCCCAACTCTTGACTGAAAATCTAACCTCATAGGTCCAAAGTCACCTGGTCCCTCTCAAGAATGCTACGTATACCACGTTATGAGTTAGTGAGGATGGCAAAGAACATCTGTGCAAGATTTGATAGCAATTGTTGCCTCTTATCAAACAATGGCAAACATGTGTAGCAGGGACCACTGAACATCAATCGTAGTGTGTGTAGTTGATTTTCCACCTTCCTCAGATACCAAACCCAAATTTACATAATCCCCCTGTCAATTCCCTCTGATTGCTCATACTTCACTGACTTCAGGGTGGCACGGTGACACAGTGGTTAGCTCTGCATTCTCACAGTGCCAGAGACCCAGGTTCAATTCTCGGCTTGGGTCACTGTCTGTGCGGAGTCTGCACCTTCTCCCCGTTTCCTCAGGGTGCTCCAGTTTCCTCCCACAGTCCGTAAGACGTGCTGGTTAGGTGCATTGGCCATGCTAAATTCTCCCTCAGTGTAGAAACATAGAAACATAGAAAAACTACAGCACAATACAGGCCCTTCAGCCCACAAAGTTGTGCCGAACATGTCCCTACCTTAGCGATTACTAGGCTTACCTATAACCCTCTATCTTACTAAGTTCCATGTACTTATCTAAAAGTCTCTTAAAAGACCCTATTGAATCCGCCTCCACCACCGTTGCCGGCAGCCCATTCCACACACCCCCCACCCTCTGAGAGAAAAACTTACCCCTGACATCTCCTCTGTACCTACTCCCCAGCACCTTAAACCTGTGTCCTCTTGTGGCAACCATTTCAGCCCTAGGAAAAAGCCTGACTATCCACTCGATCAATACCTCTCAACATCTTATACACCTCTATCAGGTGTACAGGCGCCAGAGTGTGGCAACCAGGGGATTTTCACAGTAATTTCATTGCAGTGTTAATGTAAGCCTACTTGTGACTAATAAATAAACTTTAAACAATTAATTCAGCTCTGCTGATTCTTTGTTCCCATGCCCTGCAGATCTTTAATTTTCACCAATTTCCTACTGAAGTGAAACTGCTTCTGCTGCCCTTTCGGGCAGTGCTTTCCAGAACATAACAACTCACTTTGTGAAAAACATTTCTCTTATTTGCCTTCAGGCGTTTTTGCCAGTTATCTTCAAGTGATATCCTCTGGTTACAAACCCTCCAGTCAGGAGGAACCCTTTCCCCTTGTTAACAATACAGTTAGAAATTTAACAAGGTGTCAAATCAATGTTGTAACTGCCGCTGAGAAAGCTCAGGAAGCTTGGGGCAGAATTTAATCCTGCATAACCCCTTTGCCTCTTCATCATTCCAGCATCAGACTCCTGAGAGTTCGATGCCAAAGCCTGAAAGAATTCTTAAGATGTTGGTTTTGAGAGGGAGTGCTGCCTCAGAGCAATGATAGCGCCACGCGGGTACCTGACAATCACCATCTCCAACAAAGGAGAGCCCAACCATCTCCCCTTGACATTCAACAGCATTACCAGAGCTGAATCCCCCACAAGCAACATTCCCAGGCTCACCATTGACCATAGCCTTAACTGGATCACCCAAAGGCTGCAAAGAAGGTCAGAGGCTAGGAATTCAGTGACAATAACTCATCTCCTGACTCCTCAAAGCCTGTCCACCATCTACAAGGCACAAGTCAGGAGTGTGGTTGAATACTCTCCACTTTTCTGGGTGGATGCAGCTCCAACAACACTCAAAAAAACTTGACGCCATCCAGAACAAAGCAGCCCGCTTCATTGGTAACCCTCCACCATCATAAAATTTCACTCCCTTCACCACAGGCACACTGTGTCCAAAGATGTGGGAGTTAGGTTGATTGGCCATGGTAAATTGCCCCATAGTGTCAGGGGGATTAACAGAGTAAATACATGGGGTTAAGGCGATAGGACTGGATGGGATTGTGGTCAGTGCAGACTTGATGGACCGAATGGTCTCCTTCTGCACTGTAGGGATTCTATTCTATGGATTCTATGAATGTGTACTGTCTACAAGATGCATTGCAGTAACTTGCCAAGGCTTCTTTGACAGCATTTTCTAAACCTGCAACCTCTACCACCTAGAAGAACATGGGCAGAAGACGCATGGGAGCACCATCACTTGCAAGTTGTCCTCCAAGTCACACTCCATCTTGACTTGGACATGTATATTGTGGTTCCTTCAGTGTAACTGGGTCAAATCCTGGACTTCCCTCCCAAACAGCAGTCTAGGACTGTTTACACCACATGGACTGCAGTGGTTCAACAAGGCATCTCACCAGCACCTTCTCATTGGCAATTAGGAATGGGCAATAAATGCTGCCATTGCCAGTGATGACCACATCCATGAATGAGTAAAAATAAACCATAACTCAGGCAGACTTGTAATATACCATCAGCTAATTTAATTGAATCTTTGCAACACAGGACATAATATTTGAATATCAGCTACTTAAAATAATGACTTCTGCAACACCATTATCATATTTTCTGTTTTGCAGAGACTTATATGAACGGTTCCCAAATCCACAGATAAGCCTTCTGCTTGGCGATGCATATATAACTATCCAGGAGGTATGTCAGAAGGATTAGAAACAAGCGCACCTATAGGTTTTGTCCAGTTGGATCCTGAACTTCCTCCACCCTATTTAAAACATTTTTTTCCCCCTCATTTTAGTGCTGGGGAACCAAGGGACTTTGCATTTCAAACATTCATTGAGGGTGTAACTAACCTTACTGATCAGGTTCCCAATGGTGGAAGAGTCCAGAACCAGGGGATAGTCTGAGGATAAGGGTTAAACCTTTTAGAACTGAGGTGAGGAGAAATTTCTTCACCCAGAGAGTGGTGAACAGTGGAATTTACTACCATAGAATATAGTTGAGGCCAAAACGTTGTGTGATTTCAAGAAGAAATTATTTCTTGGGGCTAAAGGGATCAAGGGATATGGGGGGAGGGGGGGTCAGGATATTGAATTTGATGAGCAGCCATGATCAAAATGAAAGTTGGAGCAGGTTCGAAGGGCCGAAGGCCTACTCCTGCTTCTAGTTTCTATGTTTCTAGGTGGGAAGCCCACAGGATTAGGTGGAACCCAGTATTGGCTTCAGTGGCAAGTAAAACTAGGTGAAATGTAAAACCTGTATTACCGACCCAGTGCAGAATAACTTCAGGTAGACTATCAGCTCCAATAGGCCCAATGTAGGGGACATTGTGTGTAAAGTAATGGTAGTAATGTCACAAGACTAATAATTCAGAGGCCCAGAGTAATCCTATGGGGCAATGAAATTACATTACATAGAACATAGAACATAGAAAAACTACAGCACAAACAGGCCCTTCGGCCCACAAGTTGTGCCGAACACATCCCTACCTTCTAGACCTACCTATAACCCTCCATCCTATTAAGCTCCATGTATTCATCCAGGAGTCTCTTAAAAGACCCTACTGAGTTCGCCTCCACCACCATTGACGGCAGCCGATTCCACTCGCCCACCACCCTCTGTGTGAAAAGCTTACCCCTAACATCTCCCCTGTACCTACCCCCCAGCACCCTAAACCTGTGTCCTCTCGTAGCAGACATTTCCACCCTGGGAAAAAGCCTCTGAGAGTCCACCCGATCTATGCCTCTCAACATCTTATACACCTCTATTAGGTCTCCTCTCATCCTTCGTCTCTCCAAGGAGAAAAGACCGAGCTCCCTCAGCCTATCCTCATAAGGCATGCCACTCAATCCAGGCAACATCCTTGTAAATCTCCTCTGCACCCTTTCAATCTTTTCCACATCCTTTCTATAGTGAGGTGACCAGAACTGAGCACAGTACTCCAAATGGGGTCTGATGAGGCTCTTATATAGCTGCAATTAATTAATAAGTCTAGAATTGAAAGCTAGCCTCAGTAATGATGATCATGAAACTATCATTGATTGTCATAAAAAACCCATCTGGTTCACTAATGCCCTTTAGGGAAGGAAATCTGCCATCCTTACCCAGTCTGGCTTACATGTGACTCCAGACCTACAGCACTGTGATTTACTCTTAACTGCCCTCTGAAATGGCCAAGAAAGCAACTCAGTTCATGGGCAATTAGGAATTTGTAAGATTCACCAGCAATACCCATATTGCAGGAAAAAAATTGAAAAACTGGGTTGGTTTTTATGTTCCGTATGGGTCTTGTCCCACTCTGCTTCAACTCACCCACGCAGCAAATCCTTTTATTCCTTTCTCAGTTTGCGTATTTGTCTAGTTCACCATTAAATGTAACCCTAGCCTTTCCTTCGGTGCACCATTCTTATTAAATTGTTCAAAATGATTCTTAAGATGCCAGTTTTGAGAGGGAATGCTGTCTCAGAACAATGATAGCACCATGTGGGTACCTGGCAATCACCATCTCCAACAAAGGAGAGCCCAACCATCTCCCCTGGAC
Source organism: Mustelus asterias (assembly GCF_964213995.1). Taxonomy (NCBI): domain Eukaryota; kingdom Metazoa; phylum Chordata; class Chondrichthyes; order Carcharhiniformes; family Triakidae; genus Mustelus; species Mustelus asterias. The sequence goes on from NC_135802.1 coordinate 16,184,979, forward strand.
ATTCAACAGCATTACCAGAGCTGAATCCCCCACAAGCAACACTCCCAGGCTCACCATTGACCAGAACTTTAACTGGACCACCCAAAGGCTGCAAAGAAGGTCAGAGGCTAGGAATTCAGTGATGATAACTCATCTCCTGACTCCCCAAAGCATGTCCACCATCTACAAGGCATATGTCAGGAGTGTGGTTGAATACTCTTCACTTTTCTGGATGGGTGCAGCTCCAACAACACTCAAAAAACTTGATGCCATCCAGAACAAAGCAGCCCACTTCATTTGTAACCCATCTACCATCATAAAACCTCACTCCCTTCACCACAGGCACACTGTGTCCAAAGATGTGGGAGTTAGGTTGATTGGCCATGGTAAATTGCCCCATAGTGTCAGGGGGAATAGTAGGGTAAATACATGGGGTTAAGGCGATAGGGCCTGGGTGGAATTGTGGTCAGTGCAGTCTTGATGGGCCGAATGGTCTCCTTCTGCACTGTAGGGATTCTATTCTATAGATCCTATGAATGTGTACCGTCTACAAGATACACTGCAGTAACCTGGCAAGGCTTCTTTGACAGCACTTTCTAAACCTGCAACCTTTACTACCTGGAAGGAGATGGGCAGAAGACGCATGGGAGCACCATCACTTGCAAGTTGTCCTCCAAGTCACACTCCATCTTGACTTGGACATATATATTGGACATACATATCGTGGTTCCTTCACCGTAACTGGGTCAAATCCTGGACTTCCCTCCCGAACAGCAGTCTAGGACTGTTTACACCACATGGACTGCAGTGGTTCAACAAGGCATCTCACCAGCACCTTCTCACTGGCAATTAGGAATGGGCAATAAATGCTGCCATTGCCAGTGATGACTACATCCATGAACAAGTAAAAATAAACCATAACTCAGGCAAACTTGTGATGTACCATCAGCTAATTTAAGTAAACCTAATACACAGTTTGTGTATTTGTCTAGTTCACCATTAAATGTAACCCTAGCCTTTCCTCCAGTGCACCATTCTTATTAAATTGTTCAAAATGAACAAGCATTCTTGATTTGATTTGATTTATTATTGTCACATGTATTAACATACAGTGAAAAGCATTGTTTTTTGCATGCTATACAGACAAAGAATACCGTTCATAGAGAAGGGAACAAGAGTGTGCAAAGTGTAGTGTTACAATCATAGTTAGGGGTGTAGAGAAAGATCAACTTAATGCGAGGTAGGTCCATAGAAACAGGCCATTTGCTTCAATCAGCCCGTGCCAGTGTTTATGCTCCACTCACTGATCCTTCCTCATCTAAATCGGCCATCGTAACCTATTCCCTTGTCTGCTTGTGTAGTTTCCACTTAACTACATCTATACTATTCACTTCAACCACTCGCAATGTAGCAAGTTTCATATTCTCACCTTTCTGGATAAAGAAGTTTCTTTTGAATTCCCTATTGGATTTATTGGTGACTATCACTCTCCCCCACAAGAGGAAACATTCTCCATGTAGCCACTCTTTCAAAACATTTTAGAATTTTAAATATCTCTATTAACCCGAAAGCTCAGCTTTCCTTTTCTCAGACTGCCAGTTCTTTCCTGCTATGTATACTTGCATCATCCTTGTAAAATTTTCTTTGTACCCTCTCAATGTGTCTCTATATCCTGTTTAGAATAATGGTGAGCAGAACTGCGCTGTCTAGTGCTGTCTAACCAAGGTTTGATACAGGTTTAGCCTTTCAATACCATCATGATCTTGGGTTTCAACTCCAAACCCAAAGTTGCCCTCCATTAACAGGCCTTAGAAACATTGAAACAAAGAAGATAGGAGCAGGAGGAGGCCATTCAGCCCTTCGAGCCTACTCCACCATTCATCACGATCATGGCTGATTGGCCAACTCAATAGCCTAATCCTGCTTTCTCCCCATAACCTTTGATCCCATTCAGTCCAAGTGCTATATCTATCCATCTCTTGAATACATTCAATGTTTTGGCATCCTGTGGTAATGAATTCCACAGGCTCACCACTCTTTGGGTGAAGAAATGTCTCCTCATTTCCGTACTAAATGGTCTACCCTGAATCCTCAGACTATGACCCCTGGTTCTGGACTCCCCCACCATCGGGAACATCCTCCCTGCATCTACCCTGTCTCGCCCTGTTAGATTTTTATAAGTCTCCATGAGATCCCCCCTCATTCATCTGAACTCCAGTGAAAACAATCCTAACTGAGCCAATCTCTCCTCATACATCAGTCCCGCCATCCCCGGAATCAGCCTGGTAAATCTTCGCCGCACTTTCTCGAGAGCAAGAACATCCTTCCTCAGAAAAGGATTAATTGATCTTTAATTGGGACAATTGGCCACCCATTGTGTGGTGACAGGTAGCTATGCCATCACTGCCCCAATGCCCCCTTCCTCTCTCACCCTCCTGGGAAAATGGCCCTAGGGTGGGAAGGAGCTGGAGAATTGGCACAAAGACTTGTGGCATGAAATTCCTTTCTCATCTTCCTTCATTCCTGGCCTTGGCAGGGGCTGATAACCAAGCCTTGGAAATTTCTTTGCAAACCCATCACTTTCACTCAAGACTCGGTTCCTTTCTCTCATCTTTTCACCTCTTGATGTGACAACCTTATGCTTCTCTGAAGCTGCTGGGGTGTCTCTCGATGTTATAAGTGCAATATCTTCACTTCTTGGGGCAGGATTCCCCAATCTCGTCCGTACTTGATCCGCTGCCAGCGAGAACGGAGAATTTGGCACTCAACCAAAACTCCATTCACTGCAGCAGCACCGGAGAATCCCAGCCACGGGGCAAAATCGGAGGTTTTCAGTGCTTGTTATTTTTGTTTCTTGTTTTTAAATTGGACTGACTGTTTATAATTTAATTTAGCCGGAGAAAGCTATAGAGATATACGAGCAGGTCTTGAAGAAAAACCCTCATGATGGACACTTGGTGAGAAAGATTGGTCAAGCTTTAGTTAAAACTCATCACTACACAAAGGTATGGCGAATCCACATTTTGACCGAATCTTGATACACAATCAGCTTAACGTTCCTCAACATTGTTTTAATGTTAGTTGTTGCTCGTACTGCGTGAAGAATTTGCAGTACTCTTGGTTAACTTAGAATAAATCTGTACCTTCAATTGAGTCCAACTCTCAGCTCCCTTGCAAAAAGAAACCTTTACTTTCAAATTCAAAAGCAACCTGAAGGCGTTATATTGTGAAACTTCCCAACTACAATCCGGCCCGGTGCATGTAACACTGAATTCTTTACTTTGTACATCAATGCATAAAATTCAAGGCCATGGATTTTCTTCACTTTTCTCCCTCTATTTGCTCCACCCATCTCCTGGTTTTATTCAACCATGGTTTTAAAGTTTTAAGTTTATTTATTCATGTCACGAGTAGGCTTACATTAACACTGCAATGAAGTTACTGTGAAAATCCCCCATCGCCACACTCTGGCGCCTGTCCGGGTACACTGAGGGAGAATTTAGCACGGTCAGGGCACCTAACCAGCACGTCTTTCGGATTGTGAGAGGAAACCGGAGCAGCCAGAGGAAACCCATGCAGACACGAGGAGAACGTGCAGATGGTGACCCAAGCCAGGAATCAAACTCAGGTCCCTGGTGCTGTGAGGCAGCAGTGCTAACTACAGTGCCTCCATGCCAGTCTTAGGTGGGAGGGAACGTCACGACAGAAAAAACTCCAAAAAATGTGCGGGTTGGGTTGATCGGCCATGGTAAATTGCCCCTTAGTGTCGGGGGACTAGCAGAGGACATACGTGGAGTTAATGGGCTAGGGCCTGGATGGGATTGTGGTCGGTGCAGACTTAATGGGCCAAATGGCCTCCTTCTGCACTGTAGGGATCCTATGATTCTACGATTCCAGAACTCGATCATGTTTTCAGTCATCTCCCAACACACACACACTTACTGGATGTTGACAGTGTATCACCCATTGAGTTAATTACATCTGGGTTAAAAATGAAGGGCAATATTCTCCGGCCTTCCTGCTGGTGGGAGGTGGCGTGTTGTTTACCAGTAATGGGATTCTCTGGTCCCGCTGCTGTCAATGGGAATTCCCACTGCGTCACCCCACGCCAGCGGGAAACCCACGAGCGGCAGTGCACTGCCAGCTGGACAGGAGAATCCCGCCAATGTGAACAGCCGGGGAATTCCGTCCGAAAAGTATTTTTTACGTGTTCCTGAAGGAAGATCTAGCTATACATGTCAGAAAGTTTAAGACTATATTTTATCAAACACTCACTCTACTCATAGTTCACCTTGTCCCACAAACTACAAGCGGACAAACTGACAACTCACTCAAAGGTTTGGTATCCTTAATTTTGTTAGCTTATTTGTCCCCACGATTACATATTTTAAACGGGCATGGATCTGAAATTGCTACAGGAAAAATAAAAATGGTTACAGATTTAAAAAGGTTGAGTGAGAAAGAGAAAAGAAATATAGCAATAAAAAATAACAGTTACTTTGTTACTTCAGCCCCAGTAAATGAATGCTTCAGCAATGTTACTCTGTTGGGTTCAACTTAACTTCTATCATTTTTCAGGCGATGGCATTAGTTTTCTTCCTGCACAGGCCACACCATCCTCAGAAGCTGCTTTTTAAAAGGGACAATGCCCAATTCTATTCTGCATTCCTTGTTTTGATTTGAATCCATACAGAAAGCTGTCCATCATTCTTTTGTTCTGTCCAGTAATTTTCCATTCTGTGAAGCCCCTTCTAGAAAATAGTGTTTGCATGTTGTTGGAACATTGTGCTGCATCCTATCTAGGTTCAAGGCCGAGACTTCATAAACTAAAGCCCTCATGTCTCTCGCTGCCTGTATTATGTTGTTTCGCTCAATAACATTCATTTCCATTTCTCGGCTTGACAAGGTTTAATTTTAATTACTTATTTCTCCCGCCACTGTTGCTTCTAGCTTCCCAAGGCCTGCCTATATGACTGTCAAGCTTAAAAATTATGTCAAGACACTTTTTTTTCCCCCTATGAAAGTATGGAACAAGTGGAGGTTATATGGGCCATCAAGTCCCAAGGGTGGGATTTTCCGGCCCCTTCCTGACATGTTTTCCAGCGGCAGAGGCGGCTCGCCATTGGCTGCCAGCTATATCTTCTGGTCCTGCCGAAGTCTACGGAGTTTGGTATGGCTCGCCTGCCCCTCCACTGGGGAACCCACAATGGGGGGGGTTACCATCAGCAGGACTGGAAGGCCACCAGTGGGAGGGACTGGAAAATCCTGCTCCATATCTTTCCTCGCACCATGTCCAATCTCTCTCAGTCTAGGCTATTTAATAAAGATCAGGGATCAAATTTGGCATATCCTGATCTGCATGACTCAAAACCATCTTATGCAATCCACAAGGCCGATTAAAGCACCTTTCTTATTGCATCTTAACCTCTCACTTGTTTTTATGTTGACAATGTCACCAAGGGCGGCACGATGGCACAGTCGTTAGCACTGCTGGCTCTCAACGCCAAGGACCCAGGTTCAATTCTGGCATCAGGTGACTGTCGTGTGGAGTTTGCACGTTCTCCCTGTGTCTGCGTGGGCTCTCTCCGGTTTCCTCCCACAGTCCAAAGATGTGCAGGTTAGGTGGATTGGCCATGCTAAATTGTCCCTTAGTGTCTAAGATGTGTAGTTTAGGGGGATTAGAGGGGTTAATTTTAAGTATCATAGCGTATCATAGGATCCCCACAGTGCAGACGGAGGCCATTTGGCCCATCAAGTCTACATCGACCACAATCCCACCTTAGGCCCTATCCCCATAACCCCACTTATTTACCCCGCTGGTCCCCCTAACACCAAGAGGCAATTTAGCATGGCCAATCAACCTAACCCGCACATCTTTGGAGTGTGAAAGGAAACTGGAGCACCCGGAGGAAACCCACGCAGACATGGGGAGAATGTGCAAACTCCACACAGACAGTGACCCAAGGCCGGAATCGAACCCAGGTCCCTGATGCTGTGAGGCAGCAGTGATAACCACTGTGCCACTGTGCTGCCTATATGTGGGGTTACGGGGATAGAGCCTGGGTAAGACTCTTATGGAGAGTCTGTACAGACTCGATGGGCCAAATGACCTCCTTCTGCACTGTCAGGATTCTGTAAGTAGGAACTTCACCAAGGTGACGTGTATTTTCTTTTCATCTTCAGGCCACTCATTATTTTGAAACTGCATTAAAAATTGGTGGACAGGACTTCTTGTGCCATGATTTGGCTGAACTCCTTCTGAAACTGAGGCTATTTGAAAAAGCAAAGAAGGTGCTCAGAAAGGCCCTTGAACATGATTTCAGTACGTTGGTTTGTATCACTGCTATTTACTGTCATAGAGGAAAACTGCAGAAAGCAGCATAGAATTTCCAGTGCAGTAACAGATTGTTTGGCCCAAGTGGTCTGTACTGGTGTTTATGTCCCACCCTGAACCTCCTCCAACACTTCTTCATTGAATCCTACCTGCATGTTGTTCTATTCCTTTCTCCTCTTGTGCATAATTGAGCTTCTCTTTAAAGGCTTTTAGCCAAGGGAACTACTCTGTGTTGTAATGAGTTCCGCATGGTAACCGTTCTCCAGCTGAAGACATTTCTCTTGAATTCCTATTGATGACTCATTTGGTGGCGTGTAGAGGAGGGTACATGAAGTGCACCCACCTTTCCTTTTTCATTTTCTAAGGCTAAGGTCCTTGCTTCAAATGCGCAAGATATGTCCTGTGTAGATTGTGATCCTTTGACCAATGGAAGGGTATACCTGCCATCGAGAGAGTGCAACAGAGGTTCACCATTCTGATTGCTAGTATGGCAGGACTGTCCTATGGACAGAGATTGAGGAGGCTGGGCTTGTATTCTCTAGAGTTTCGAAGAATGAGAGGTGATCTCATTGAAACTTACAAGATTCTTAAAGTGCTAGACAGCGTAGATGCAGAAAGGATGTTTCTTCTGGATGGGTGGGGCATGGGAGTCTACAACCCCCAAGGGACACAGTCTCAGATTAAGGGGAAAGCCACCTAGGACTAAGATTAGGAGGAGCTCTTCACTCAGAGGGTTGTGAATCTTTGGAATTCTCTACCCCAGAGTGTTGGAGAGGCTCACTATCATTCATGGGACATGGGCATCACTGGCTGGCCAGCATTTATTGCCCATCCCTAATTGCCCAAGGGCAGTTGAGAGTCAACCACATTGCTGTGGCTCTGGAGTCACATGTAGGCCAGACCAGGTAAGGACAGCAGATTTCCATCCCTTATGGATATTAGTGAGCAGGTGGGTTTTTCTGAAAATCAACAATGGTTTCATTGAAATTGAATCTTTGTCTTCTCTCAATTAGATTGTGATTGTCCTTCTTCTGTCGTTCTTTTATTAATGCTTTGACATCAGCCTCTGTGCTCTCCTTCCTGTTGGGCAGGTTAGCCGGACACGAGTTGCTGATTGTGACTGTGGCATTAGACAGATTTTGAGTGGTCATCAATAGATTCTTAATTCCAGATATAAGAACATAAGAACTTGGAGTAGGAGTAGGCCATTTGGCCCCTCAAGCCTGTTCCGCCATTCAATAAGATTATGGCTGACCTTTTCATGGACACTTACCCGCCCGCTCACCATAATCCTTAATTCCTTTACTGATCAAAAATCTGTGTATCTTTGCCTTAAAACATTCAACAAGGTAACCTCCATTTCTTATTGTATTCAATTTCCACCATCTGCCATGGCAGGATTTGAACCCGTGTCCCCAGAACATTAGCTGAGTTTCTGGATTAATAGTACAGTGATAATATCACTAGGCCATCACCTCCCCCACTCATTGCGTATTTCAAGACACAGACTGATAGATTTCTAAATCTCAGGAATGTGGGGATGGTGTTTGGGAAAATGGTGTTGAGAAGAAGATCAGCCATGATCTAGTAGAATGGTAAAGCAAACTCAAGGGGCTGAATGGCCTATTCCTGCTCCTATGCTCTTCTGTTCCTATGAGAAATGGTGCAAACTCAAGATAATAAGGAGAGCGATCTTCTCATGATAATTGTAAGGTTCTGTTGGCAGTTACTGCATTAAAAAAAATTCTTTTAAAAATTCTGTATCATTATAAAATGACAATAACATTTAAATAGATGCATTAATACAGGTGTTAAAATAGCACTCAAATGTACTCAAATCACAAACAGCAATTTAAAAGTTCAAAAAGTATAATTAAAGAGCTAGTGGGTAAGAAACAAATAATTATTTTGTTATTAGCTACCATGGCATAAATAACTTGCAATTATAATTTTCAAACAGCACGTTGAGGTGTTTTTCTCTCATCTAGCTTTTTTAGTTTAGTTTATAGTTTATTTATTAGCGTCACAAGTTGACTGTTCTTGTGATGGTTGGTATGTGACCTCAGACTTTTGTATCTTTTTTCCAATGGAATAAGGTAGAAGAGAGTATATCCAGGGTGTGTGGGGTCCTTGATTATGCTGGCTGCTTTTCCGAGGCAGCGGGAAGTGTAAACAGATTTAATGAGTGGAAGGCTGGTTTGCGTGATGGACTGGGCTCCATTCATGACCCTTTGTAGTTTCTTGTGGTCTTGGGCAGAGCAGGAGCCATACCAAGCTGTGATACAACCAGAAAGAATGCTTTCTATGGTGTATTTGTAAAAGTTGATGAGAGGTATGGTGGACATGCCAAATTTCCTTAGCCTCCTGAGAAAGTAGAGGCATTGGTGGGCTTTCTTAACTATAGCATCGGCATGGAGGGAACAGGACAGGTTATTGGCGATCTGGGCACCTAGAAATTTGAAGCTCTCGACCATTTAAAGGACATGAGCAAATCAGATGGGTTTTTACAACAATGATTTCATGGTCATCATGAGACTTGTAATTCCATATTTTTTATCAAATTCAAATATCACCATCTGTGATGCTCAGAATAGAACCTGGGTCCCCAGAGCATTATCACCTGGGTCTCTGGATTACTAGTCCAACGACAATACCACCATGCCCTTATATTCTCTTCACAACTTACTTTCCTACCTATCTTTGCGTCATCAGGAAATTTGGCAGCCATCCCAACCATCCCTTCATCCAAATCATTTATATAAATGGTAAACAGTTGAGGTCCCAGCCTGTGGCAAACATTTTGTAAAGCTGAAAAAGACCCATTTATGCCTGTTCTCTGCTTCCTATTAGCCAACTAATCCTTTATCCATGCCGATATAGTATCCCCTATAACATGAGCTTTTATTTTCCGCTAAACCTTTGATGTAGCATTTTATCAAATCCTTTTGAAAATCTAAGTACAGTACATTCACCAGTTCCCCTTCATCCAAAGCATAAGTTACTTTTTCTATTCATTCATGGGACATGGGTGTCACTGGCAGGCCAGAATTTATTGCCGAGGGCAACTAGGGATGGGTATTTCAGAGGGCAGTTGAAAGTCAACCACATTGCTATGGCTCTGGAATCACACGTAGGCTGGACCAGGTAAGGATGGCAGATTTCCGACAATCAACAATGGTTTCATGGTCATCAGTAGATTATTAATTCCAGATTTCTTCTATTGAATTCAAATTCCACCATCTGCTGTGGCAGGATTCGATCCCAGTTCCCCAGAACATAACCTGAGTTTCTGGATTAATAGTCTAGCAATAATACCACTGCGCCATATATATGTTTGTTAAACATGATTTCCCTTCCACAAAACTATGTTGACTCTGCCTGATTACCTTGAAATTATCCAAGCGCCTGGCTATAACACCTGAAATAACAGCTTCGAACATTTTCCCTGGGTAGATGTTCAGCGAACTGGCCTGTAGTTTCTTGCTTTCCGTCTCCCTCCCTTTTTGAATAAAGGAATTACATTTGCTATCTTCCACATTAGTACATTGCTGTTCAACTTTAGTAAGGCAACCCAGGATATCTGTCACCTATTGTCTATCAGATACTATTACTGGATATTACTGTATTCCAGAAAACGATTTAGTCTCCATGATGAATGATGTCAAGTACCTGATGCTGTTGGCAAAGATCTGCAAGATGACCAATGAAGTAGAGGAAGCACTGACCGCATTAAGCAAGGTGAGGGCACCCTGATACACATTGTATGCATTGTGTGCATCATTTATGAGTCAATGCTGCACCCTCAGTACAGACCTGTTATTTACTCAGCTGAAGACTGATGCCAATGGCTCATCATCATTTAGTGAATGCGTCCCACACTCAGATCACAAATAGTTAACATATCAGCTTTCCTGGCAATGAAGTTGGTTAGTACACTCTCACCTCACTTCAGAATCACAAAAATCCAATTCCCTTTTGAATATCTCATATTAATTTAAATATATTCATATTTCTTTGTTTGATACTAATTTGGTAATTAATTATAATGTTTGCAAGGGATAGTCATACTTCAGCAGTTTGATCAATTAGATTTCATAGAATCCCTATAGTACAGAAGAAGGCCATTCAGCCCATCAATCCTGCACCAACAACAATCCCACCCAGGCTCTATCCCCGTAACCCTATGTATGTAGCCTGCTAGTCTCCCTGACACTAAGGCCAATCAACTTAGCCTGCACATCTTTGGACTGTGGGAGGAAATCGAGCACTCGAAGGAAACCCACACAGATACAGGGAGAACGTACAAACTCCACACAGAGAGTGACCCAAGTTAAGGCTGGAATTGAACCCAGGTCCCTGGTGCTGTGAGGCAGCAGTGCTAAACACTGTGCCACCATGCTCCCTCTTATTCCATTGTGTTACTGATCTCAACCATGGTACTAAATCTTGGACGTGAATGAAAGCTTTAAGTCACCCAAGTGGAAGAGGAGGAAAAGGGAGTCTCCAGTGGACTGTTCTTTGTACTTTGTGGCTTTCAGCTGACATTGGAACTGGCTGCTCCAGAACTAGCTACATCCCTAGCCAAACTGCTCCAGTACTATAATACTTCTAAATTCTTACTTGTCAGCAAGTCTGTCGCTGCAGACTTGACTCAAGCTCAGATCCCAAATACAAAAGGCCAGTGTGCTACATAAACAGTGCTAACCACTGCGCCACCATGCTGCCCACTAATTGGAAGCCCCTGGTCTAGACCCCTCACGATCTTGAAGACTTCTATCAAACCTCCTGTCAGCTTTTTCTGCTCTGTAAATTACTCTTGTGAGAGTCACAGACATGTGGCAGGTATTTGATTTACTCAAGCCCCATTTGAAATGTTTTTAAGGCTTACGACTTACAAGGACGGTTACTGAAACGCCTGATGTTGGAGCAGACCGATATAATTCCAGCTCAAAAGCAGCTGGCGGCTTCTGTTTGCGATGAGATAGCGCACATTTATGTGGATAAGCGGGACTATGACAAGGCGATCCACTACTATAAAGAAGGACTGGGCTTTCTGGAAAACGACCCTAAAGTGAGAATGAAAAGTATTTTTTTCATGTTTCCAATTATAGAACTGCCTCAGATCACAATTTGTGACAGATTGTTCGATTTTTTTTTCCTGTTTAAAGATATAAGATACAGCTAGACTGTCTCTGCTCAATGAAGCATTTATTGCTGATGTCACATGGGCTCTAGTTTAAGTTTACTTTATTAGTGTCACAAGTAGGCTTACATTCACACTGCAATGAAGTTATTGTGAAAATCCCCTAGTCGCCACACTCCGGGTACATGAAGGGAGAATTTTGTACGGCCAGTGCACCTAACCAGCATGTCTTTCGGGCTGTGGGAGGAAACCGGAGCACCCGGAGGGAACCAACTCAGACACAGGGAGAACGTGCAAACTTCGCACAGACAGTGACCCAAGTCGGGAATCAAACCCGGGTCCCTGGTGCTGTGAGGCAGCAGTGCTAACCACTGTGCCAATATGCTGCCCCGTGCCGGTTATCTGACACATACAGCCCAGCATTCCTAGATGTGTTTAGAATGGTATCTGGACATTCCCAGAATGAGCATTGCTCACCAGGCATGCAGTGTTGGGTGTGGAGTGTGGCATCTCTTTTGCATGTCCATGGTTGTTAAAAAAGTTCATTATTGGGATGTGGCCATTGCTAGTGAGACCGGCATTTATTCTCCACCCCTAGTTTCCCTGGAAGGGTTTGACACAACTGAGGGTTTACTGGGAACTTTGTAGGGCAGTTCAGAGTCAGCCGCATTGGTGGGAACTGGTTTGTGTGCGAAGCCAGCATGTTTCCTTTCCTAAGAGACATTAGTGGTTGCTTGTTTACTGTCCACAGCCTGTAGAGTCCTTGTTGACAAGGCCCAGCCGTCAATGGACTAGGTTCCTGTAGTGTGTCATGTGCCCCCAATTAACATATTAAGATAATTAACATATTTCCTGAAATAGCAGCTGCGGGGGGAGAGGGGAAAAAGGGGGGTTGTCCTTTGATCACTCAACAATAGGCCTTCTTGAAATAGTGGAGGCTGGATCATTAGGGCTTTTGGTGTTAGTTTGTTCAGACTAATGATCCTGCTTCGAAGCTGCCACTTTATGCATGCCAAGCTGGCAAAGATAAAATTGGCACCAACAAGTGAACCATTGTCAGATTTAAGAGTGCAATAGACACCAAAATCACTCCACTTGAAGCCAATCCAGGTGTGACTGCAGGAATTCCTCAGAGGAGTGTCCTCGGTCCAATCACCTTCAGCTGCTTCATCAGTGACCTTCCTTCCACCATAAGATCAGAAATGGAGATGTTCACTGATAACTGCATAATGTTTACAACTTCTCAGATACTGGCACAGTCCGCCCATATGCCAGCAAGACCTGGGCAAAATTCAGGCTTTGACTGCTAACTGGCAAGTCACATTGATTCCATGTAATCACCAATCACCAAGAGAGAATCTACTCATTGCCCTTTGATATTCAATGGCATTACCATCACTGAGTCCCCACTATCAACATCCAGGGGATGTACCATTGACCAGAAACTGAACTATCCAGCTAAATAAATCCTACTGCTATAAGACTAGGTCAGAAACTGGGAATTCTGCGGTGTGTAACTCACCTCCTGACTCTCCAAAGTCTGTCCACCATCTAAAAGGCACAAGTCAGGAGTGTGGTGGAATAGTCTCCACTTTCCGGGATGGGTGCAACTCCAACAACACTCAAGAAGCTCGACACCATCCAGGGCAAAGCAGCCCACCTGACTGGCAGGCTATCTACCAAATTAAACACTCAATCCTTCCACTACCGCTGCAGAGTGGTAGTGGTAGTTACTTTATACAAGTTGTGCGGCTGGAACTCTCCAAGGTTTCTTTGACAGCTAAACCTTCCAAACCTGCGATTTCTACCAACTAGAAGGAGAAGGGCAGTAGACACATGGGAACACCACCAGCTGCAAGTTCCCCTCCAAGCCACACACCATCCTGACTTGGAAATATATTGCTGTTCCTTCACTGTCGCTGCATTTAAAACCTGGAACTTCCTCCCTAACAGCATTGTGGGTGTACATCCGCCAGATGGACTGCCACAGTTCAAGAATATGATGAAGGAGCAGCGCTCCGAAAGCTCGTGATACCAAATAAACCTGTTGGACTTTAGACTGGTGTTGTGAGACGTCTTACAGTTCAAGAAGGTAGATCATCACCATTGTCTCAAGGGCAGTTAGGAATGGGCCACAAATGCTGATCTGGGCAGCAACACCCATATCTCATGAAAGAACCTGAAGAAACATGGATAAATTCTGGTCCAACAAAATTAGTAATGTTTTCAGGTACGGCACAGTATGGAGTAGTTGAGATTAATAGCATTGGTACCTTTAAGTGGAAGCTGGTAAAGCAAATGGTGGAGAAAGGAACAGAATGATGTGCAAAGAGATAGATGGAGTACGGTTTGAGGAGGCTTGTGTGGGGAAAGGACATCGATATGGATCTGTTGGGCTGAAATGCCTCGTTCTGTGCTTATAAAATAATTTCTATACAACAGGGACTTTTTGTTCTTTTTGGAATTAGTTTCCCTCCACACTTTATAACAATCCTTTCCATAACATTGTTTGTTCCTTTAGCTGATGATAGAACTTGCCCAGTTATACTTGGCCAAAGGAGACAGTGATGTGTGTGAGCATCTGTGTATAAAGCTACTGAAAAACGTACAAAACAACAATGATGTTAACATGGTATGTTTGTTCATATATCTTTCTGCTTATTTTTTTACCAAGATAGTTTTATTCTGTTTATTTATTTGATTTCTGGCCATTGGATCCATCCTTCCCTCCCCTCCCCTTCCCCCCTGGCTCTTACCTCTTCCCCTTTCCTCTCCCACCACTGCAACTACCACCATGTTTTCCCGTTGTGGGGCTTCCCTACATCAAACATCCATTTCATAGAATCATAGAATCCCCAGAGTACAGAAGGAGGCCATTCGGCCCATTGTGCTTGCACCGACTCTCCAATACAGCATCCTACCCAGATCCCATCCCTGCAACCCCACATGCATCTACCCCGCTTATACCCCTAACCTACACATCTTTAAGTTTTAAGTTTATTTATTATTATCATGAGTAGGCTTGCATTGACACTGTAATGAAGTTACTGTGAAAATCCCCTAATCGCCACACTCCAGTGCCTGTTCGGTACACTGAGGGGGAATTTAGCATGGCCAATGCACCAAACCAGCACATCTTTGGACTGTGGGAGGAAACCGGAGCACCCGGAGGAAACCCACGCAGACACAGGGACAATGTGCAAACTCCACATAGACAGTGACCCAAGCCGGGAATCAAACCCAGGTCCCTGGTGCTGTGAAGCAGCTGTGCTAACCACTGTGCCACCGTGCCACCCACATTGGTTTTGCAATTGGAGCTGTGTAACCTGCCACTTGGGAGCCCCTCAGAATATCTCCAGTGACTTGACCCCATTTGATTTAACTTCTCTCCGTGTGATCGTTCTGCCCCACTGTAAATCTGTATCCCACTGTCACCAATATCTCACCGACAGACATCCTCTATCACACAAAAGCCTTCACCAATACCGCCAGTCTCCAACAGGCCCCAAACCACAAAGAGAACTCCCAGTCAATGCCTCACCCATCCACTGAACAATCATATATTGTCCGGTTTGAAAGTTTGTGAAGGGACGTATCAGAAAGAGATGGAAGAATTTAGTTGGTGAGATATTGATGAAAGGAAAATATTATGTGGGGCAGATATTGATGGGAAAACGTATATCCAGGAGCGAAGTATTGGAAGTAAATGATATTAATAATGATTAGACATTATTGGAATGTATCTTTGGCAGTGACTGAGAGGTGGGGGAGGTGAGGGTGGGGGGATGAGATAAGGGATGATAGTGGTGGGTGAGATATTAACACATGTCTTTCTTTTTCTGTTCATAGATGATGGCAGACCTCATGTTTAAAAAACAAGAGTATGAACGTGCTATATTCTATTGCCGACAGCTATTGCAGAGATCACCAGGTATCTTTTGGCTCTGTGTATAATACCCATATCCTGACCGTTGATAAGTAGCATTGTAAGTGAATTGGAAGATCAATTATAACCATATCTGGCTGCTCTTGCTGCTCTTTTGATTTGATTTGATTTTTGATTTGATTTATTATTGTCACATGTATTAGTATCCAGTGAAAAGTATTGTTTCTTGCGTGCTATACAGACAAAGCATACTGTACGTAGAGTAGGAAAGGAGAGGGTGCAGAGAAAAACCAATTTAATGCGAGGTAGATCCATTCAAAAGTCTGATGGCAGCAGGGAAGAAGCTGTTCTTGAGTCAGTTGGCATGTGTCCTCAGACTTTTGAATCTTTTTCCCAATGGAAGAAAGTGGAAGACAGTATGCCCGGGGTGCGTGGGGTCCTTGATTATGTTGGCTGCTTTTCCGAGGCAGCAAGAAGTGCGGACAGTGTCAGTGGATCGGAGGTTGGTTTGCGTAATGGACTAGGCTTCGTTCACAACCCTTTGTAGTTTCTTGGGTTCTTGAATAGAGCAGGAGCCATATATAGCACAATATTTGTGTTAATGATTACAATACCCACACTTGAAGAGAGTATCGCTTCATTTGAGTAAACCTTTGCAAATTGTTGCTGCCTTGGACTGAAAGCAGCATTAATTTAGTAAATGAAAATTTTAAAACAATGCTCAAAATACTCAGCCAGATCAAAAATCAGCATCTGTGGAGAGAGAAACAGAATTAATGGGCAGAATGTTACAGTTCCCAGACAGTGGGTTTGCAGGTGGAGGAGCCCATACAATTGTACTGGTATTCTCCCCATTGTCTATCCACCTGCCCCTGACCTGATCATGATATTACGTGGGGTGGGATAGGCTTAGGGTCTGCCCTCGTCCCAACTGAGGCTCTTAAGTGGTATTACCACTCGACTATTAACCCAGAAACTCAGCTATGTTCTGGGGGCACAGGTTCGAATCCTGCCACAGCAGATGGTGCAATTTGAATTCAATAAAAAAGTATGGAATTAAGAATCTACTAATGACCATGAAACCATTGTCGACTGTTGGAAAAACCCATGTGATTCACTAATGTCCTTTAGGGAAAGAAATCTGCCGTCCTTACCTGGTCTGGTCCACACGTGACTCCAGAGCCACAGCAATGTGGTTGACTCTCAACTGTCCTCTGAACAAGGGTAACTAGGGATGGGCAATAAATGCTGGCCAACCAGTGACGCCCATGTCCCACGAATGAATTTTTAAAAAATGATTCCCTTTCCTATTCAACTGCAATTTTCAGGGATGAGGCACAGAGAAGCTGCTTGAGCTTCAAGCTGGAAGTGTGAACCTCCCTCAAAGGACCACTGGATCCTGAGTCTTCTTTGCTGGGACTGGATGTACTCCTTATGCTGGTCCCCACTCTCGGTGGGGCTGCTGAGATTCGAGAGCTGCCGGTCAGTCAGTTGGTTGGCAGCTCTTTGAGGCAGGAATTCCTCCCCAGTTGGGGGCAGAAATATCGCCTCTGGCCAGTTCATGGTCCGCAGAGGGGGCAGCCGTCAGGAGTGAGGGTATATTCCCTGACGACGTTTTGGGTAGCAGGGCGGGAAACTACGTAATCCAAAAATTTCTGCTCAATGTTTCAGGTTCTGGGACCCATCTTCAATTTAGAAACATAGAAGATAGGAGCAGGAGGAGGCCATTTGGCCCTTCGAGCCTGCTCCACCATTCATTAAGATCATGGCTGATCGTCCAACTCAGTAGCCTAATCCTGCTTTCCCCCCATAACCTTTGATCCCATTCACTCCAAGTGCTATATCCAGCCGTCTTTTGAATGCATTCAATGTTTTGGCATTAACTAGTTCCAGTGGTAATGAATTCCACAGGCTCACCACTCTTTGGGTGAAGAAATGTCTCCTCACCTCCATCCTAAATCGTCTACCCTGAATCCTCAGACTTGTGACCCCTGGTTCTGGACTCCCCCACCATCAGGAACATCCTCCCTGCATCTATCCTGTCTCGACCTGTTAGATTCTTATAAGTCTCTATGGGATCCCCCCTCATTCACCTGAACTCCAGCGAAAACAATCCTAACCTAGTCAATCTCTCCTCATACATCAATCCCGCCATTCCTGGAATCAGCCTGGTAAACCTCCGCTGCACTCCCTCGAGAACAAGAACATCATTCCTCAGAAAAGGAGACCAAAACTGCACACAATACTCTCAGTGTGGCCTCACCAAGGCCCTGTATAGTTGCAACACTTCCCTACTCCTGTACTCAAAACCTCTCGCAATGAAGGCCAACATGCCATTTGCCTTCTTTACCGCCTGCTGTACCTGCATGCTTACCTTCAGTGAGTGGTGCACAAGGACACCCAGATCCCTCTGCACACTCCCCTCTCCCAATTTACAGCCATTCAGGTAGTAATCTGCCGCCTTGTTTTTGCTTCCAAAGCCTCACACTTATCCAAATTATACTGCATCTGCCATTGATTTGTCCACTCACCCAACCTGTCCAGATCATTCTGAAGGATCTCTGCATCCTCATCACAGTTCACCCTCCCTCAGTATCATCTGCAAACTTTGAGATGTTACATTTTGTTCCCTCATCCAAATCATTAATATATATTATGAATAGCTAGGGTCCCAGCACCGATCCCTGTGGCACTCCACTAGTTACTGCCTGCCAATTTGAAAAGCACCCAATAATTCCTACTCTTTATTCCTTCTCAATTTGAAACTCCATCGTGAGGGAAAGTGTAAGTTTATTGGTCACCCATTGCCCAATGAAGGTGGTGGTTCAGGACAAAATAAAATACATTTATTTTAGCTATTCAGCTTGTTGGAATTTGAACCATATGGTAAATGCTGCCTCACTTGGTAACATTTTCATGGGTCCAAGCCTCACTCAAGTACTTCATAGAATCATAGAATCCCTACTGTGCAGAAGGAGGCCTTTCAGTCCAACAAGTCTTTACCAACAGAGTATCTTACCCAGGCCTACCCACAACCCCCACTCCCCACGCATTTATGACTAATCCCCCTAACCTACACATCTTAGAATAGAGAATCATAGAATCCCTACAGTGCAGAAGGAGGCCATTTGGTCCATCGAGCCTGTACCTACAACAGTCCTACCCAGGCCCTATCCCCGCAACTCCCCCCCCATTTAAATTGCTGGACCCCTGACATGAAGGGGCAATTTAGCATGGCCAATCCACCTAACCTGCACATCTTTGGAGTGTGGGAGGAAACCGGAGCACCCGGAGGAATCCCCTTCAGACACGGGGAGAACGTGCAAACTCCACACAGACAGTGATCCAAGGCAGGACTCGAACCTGGGTCCCTGGTGCTGTGAGACAACACTGTGCCACTGTGCTGCCCTCAGGTCTTTCCTAAAATCAGGACTTAAATTTTGTTGAGGCCTGTTTTCAGGCGGAGGATTGATGGCATGGCTGGAAGTGCGTGCCTGAATCCAAAGGCCCAAACTTCATTTGAAAATAGACCTCAGACACCATTCAGTATCCTGCCAGTGAACTGTAGATGCTAGTTGGGCATCCAGAGAGAGTTGGCTGGTGTGATGAGGACAAATTTGCTGATGCCTGTGGGCTAACAGCAATCCTGAGGAATCCTGCAGAGGCACTGGTGTTCCTCTGGACTCCAAGTGGGTTAGTGCCAGAAGACAAAGGACAGCAGGGTTTGGGGTGGTGGTGGTTTTTGGCCAAAGTAATATTGCAGAATGGAATGGATTACTGAAAGTGTCTATTGAAGTCATGTCAATCACCCACTTTAAAGAAGGATTTGGATGAAGGTGAAGCAGAAAGATGTGGGGAAATAGTGTGGAGCTCCAATGTGCAGCTGTCATTAGCATGGGCAAATTCATCTATACGGACTTCTTCTGTAATCAATTTTATCTGACTCTGTGATACATGTCATTAAATAAACTTATATTATTTGTTAGCATTCATTTTGAGACAACTAGAAAAGCAGGGATGTACTGATGAGGATTAAAAAGGCTCTGGTCAGACCATATTTGGAATATTGTGAGCAACTTTGGGCCCTGTATCTAAAGAAGGATGGGCTGGCCTTGGAAAAGTTCCAGAGGAGGTTCCTAAGAATGATCCCTGGAATGAAAAGCTTGACGTATGAGGAGCATTTGAGGACTCTGGGACTGAACTCGATGGGGTTTAGATGGATGAGGGGGGAATCTCATTGAAACTTACAGAATACTGAAAGGCCTGGATAGAGTGGACGTAGGGAAGATGTTTCCATTCGTAGGAGAGACTAGGATCCAAGGGCACAGCCTCAGAATAAAGGGATGACCGTTTAGAATGAAGATGAGGAGGAATTTCTTCAGCCAGAGGGTAGTGAATCTATGGAATTCATTGCCATAGAAGGTTGTGAAGGCCAGGTCATTGAGTGTCTTTAAGACAGAGATAGATAGGTTCTTGATTGGTAAAGGGATCAAAGGTTACGGGGAAAAGGCAGGAGAATGGGGTTGAGAAACTTATCAGAGATGATTGAATGGCAGAGCAGACTCGATGGGCTGAATGGTTTAATTCTGCTCCTTTTATCTTATGGTCTTATGGTCTAAGATCCATATGTCACTGAACTCTAATATTCATCGTGGAATCATACATGACAAAGGAGGCCAAATCTACTCCACCCATTCTTTCTCCATAGCCCTGAACTTATTTTTTTTCTTTGATATATATTGTGTTTCCTTGCTGTTGAATAATTAATACTATGTTGCACTTGGGTGTTTTCCAAGGGCAGGTTGGATGCTCTGTCCACCTTGTTCATCGAACCACCTGTTTATGAAAGGATGCTTTCTTCAGGAAAATTGCAGATTTTTTTATTCATTTGTGTGACATGGGTGTTGCTGGCTGGCCATTGTCCATTCCTAGATGCCCTTGAAGGGCAGTTGAGAGTCACCCACAGTGCTGTGGCTCTGGAGTCACATGTAGGCCGGACCGGGTAAGGATGGCAGATTTCCTTCCCTAAAGGACATTAGTGAACCAGTTGGGTTTTTCCGACAATCGACAATGGTCTCATGGTCATCAGTAGATTCTTTAATTCCAGATATTTTTTTACTGAATTCAAATTCCACCGTCTGCCGTGACGAGATTCAAAGCCGGGTCCCCAGAACATTAGCTGAGTTTCTAGATTAATAGTCTAGCGATAATACCATTAGGCCATTGCCTTCCAATGACAAGGATTCACGTCACAGTAAAAGAGCTGTAAATGTGTTTATCTTTTCCTCTCCTTGGGATAGACAACTTCTTGGTCTTAAGCAAATTAATGAAGCTGTTGAGGAAAACGGGTCGACTTGACAAAGCTCCAGGGTTTTTGGAGCAGGCAGAGAGGCGATCAGCAAGGACAGCTATGGAACCTGGGTTCAACTACTGCAAAGGCCTTTATCTCTGGTAAAGAAAGCTTCAATGAATTGTCTTGACCTGCATGATTGCTCCAAAATAATTTAGAATAAAGTGTGAAAAATAATGTCCAGGGACCAGACGCAAGCCCCGAAGCAGTTTGGCCAACAAGGCCTGGTCATCTCAAATCTGTTTGTGCTGCTTCTTACCATAGAACCAGAGAAACGTTACAGCATAGAAGGAGGCCATTCAGTCCATCTTGTCCATGCCAGTCTGAGGACACCCAGGTGCACTTTCTAATCTCATCTTCCTGCACCTGGCCCTTAGCCCTGTAGTTTCCAGCACCTAAGGTGCTGATTCAGGTACTTTTTTAAAGAGTTTAGGGTCACTGCCTCCATCACCAACTTGGGCAGTGAATTCCAGATACCCACCAACCTTTGCATAATAAGGTTCCTCCTCATGTCCCCTCTATACCTTCTGCCACCTATAGTGTCATAGAATCATAGAGGTTTACAGCATGAAAACAGGCCCTTCGGCCCAACTTGCCGTCCTTTTTCTTTAAACTCCTAAGCTAATCCCAATTGCCCGCATTTGGCCCATATCCCTCTATACCCATCTTATCCATGTAACTATCTAAATGCTTTTTAAAAGACAAAATTGTACCCACCTCTACTACTATCTCTGGCAGCTTGTTCCGGACACTCACCACCCTGTGTGTGAAAAAATTGCCCCTCTGGACACTTTTGTATCTCTCCTCTCTCACCTTAAACCTATGTCCTCTAGTTTTAGACTTCCCTACTTTTGGGAAAAGATATTGACTATCTAGCTGATCTATGCCCCTCGTTATTTTATAGACCTCTATAAGATCACCCCTCAGCCTTCTACGCTCCAGAGAAAAAAGTCCCAGTCTATCCAGCCTCTCCTTATAACTCAAACCATCAAGTCCCGGTAGCATCCTAGTAAATCTTTTCTGCACTCTTTCTAGTTTAATAACATCCTTTCTATAATAGGGTGACCAGAACTGCACACAGTATCCCAAGTGTGGCCTTACCAATGTCTAGTACAACTTCAACAAGACGTCCAAACTCCTGTATTCAATGTTCTGACCGATTATCTTGAATCTTTGTTCTCTGGTTCTAGAATTCTCCACCAAGGGGAACAATTTTATCCTGCCTGCTCTATCTCTTCCCCTCAATTTTGTACACCTCTATCAAGTCACTCCTCAGCCTTCTTTCTTCCAAGGAAAATAACCCCAGCCTCTGCAATTTTTCCTCAGAGCTACACATTTCCAGCCCTGGCAACATTCTTGTACACCTTCTCTGCACTCCCTCCAGAGCAATTGTGTTCTTCCCTGTAATATGGTGACCAGAACTGCACACAATACTCCAAAGAACAAAGAACAAAGAACAGTACAGCACAGGAAACAGGCCCTTCGGCCCTCTAAGCCTGTGCTGCTCCTTGGTCCAACGAGACCAATCGTTTGTATCCCTCCATTCCCAGGCTGCTCATGTGACTATCCAGGTAAGTCTTAAACGATGTCAGCGTGCCTGCCTCCACCACCCTACTTGGCAGCGCATTCCAGGCCCCCACCACCCTCTGTGTAAAAAACGTCCCTCTGATATCTGAGTTTTACTTCGCCCCTCTCAGCTTGAGCCCGTGACCCCTCGTGATCGTCACCTCCGACCTGGGAAAAAGCTTCCCACTGTTCACCCTAGCTATACCCTTCATAATCTTGTACACCTCTATTAGATCTCCCCTCATTCTCCGTCTTTCCAAGGAGAACAACCCCAGTCTACCCAATCTCTCCTCATAGCTAAGGCCCTCCATACCAGGCAACATCCTGGTAAACCTTCTCTGTACTCTCTCTAACGCCTCCACGTCCTTCTGGTAGTGCGGCGACCAGAACTGGACGCAGTACTCCAAATGTGGCCTAAGCAGCGTTCTATACAGCTGCATCATCAGACTCCAGCTTTTATACTCTATACCCCGTCCTATAAAGGCAAGCATACCATATGCCTTCTTCACCACCTTCTCCACCTGTGTTGCCACCTTCAAGGATTTGTGGACTTGCACACCTAGGTCCCTCTGTGTTTCTATACTCCTGATGACTCTGCCATTTATTGTATAACTCCTCCCTACATTATTTCTTCCAAAATGCATCACTTCGCATTTATCCGGATTAAACTCCATCTGCCACCTCTCTGCCCAATTTTCCAGCCTATCTATATCCTGCTGTATTGCCCGACAATGCTCTTCGCTATCCGCAAGTCCAGCCATCTTCGTGTCATCCGCAAACATGCTGATTACACCAGTTACACCTTCTTCCAAATCATTTATATATATCACAAATAGCAGAGGTCCCAGTACAGAGCCCTGCGGAACACCACTGGTCACAGACCTCCAGCCGGAAAAAGACCCTTCGACCACTACCCTCTGTCTCCTATGGCCAAGCCAGTTCTCCACCCATCTAGCCACTTCTCCTTGTATCCCATGAGCCTTAACCTTCTTAACCAACCTGCCATGTGGGACTTTGTCAAATGCCTTACTGAAATCCACATAGACGACATCCACGGCCCTTCCTTCATCAACCGTTTTTGTCACTTCCTCAAAAAACTCCACCAAATTTGTAAGGCACGACCTCCCTCTTACAAAACCATGCTGTCTGTCACTAATGAGATTGTTCCGTTCTAAATGCACATACATCCTGTCTCTAAGAATCCTCTCCAACAACTTCCCTACCACGGACGTCAAGCTCACCGGCCTATAATTTCCTGGGTTATCCCTGCTACCTTTCTTAAACAACGGGACCACATTCGCTATCCTCCAATCCTCAGGGACCTCACCCGTGTCCAAAGAAGCGACAAAGATTTCCGTCAGAGGCCCAGCAATTTCATCTCTCGTCTCCCTGAGCAGTCGAGGATAGATGCCATCAGGCCCTGGGGCTTTGTCAGTTTTAATGTTCCCTAAAAAACCTAACACTTCCTCTCTTGTAATGGAGATTTTTTCTAACGGGTCAACACCTCCCTCCGAGACACTCCCGGTTAACACGCCCCTCTCCTTCGTGAATACCGATGCAAAGTATTCATTTAGGATCTCCCCTATTCCCTTGGGTTCTAAGCATAATTCCCCTCCTTTGTCCCTGAGAGGTCCGATTTTCTCCCTGACAACTCTTTTGTTCCTAACGTATGAATAGAATGCCTTAGGATTCTCCTTAATCCTGCCTGCCAAGAACATCTCGTGACCTCTTTTTGCCCTTCTAACTCCCCGTTTGAGTTCTTTCCTACTCTCTCTGTATTCCTCCAGAGCTCCATCTGTTTTCAGTTGCCTGGACTTAACGTACGCCTCCCTTTTCATTTTAATCAGATCCTCAATTTCCCTAGTTGAGGCCTCACCTGTGTTTATGCCATTCCAACATGATATCCTTACTTTTATATTCGATACTCTGCCAATGAAGGAGAGCACTCCATATGCCATCTTTACAACCTTCTTGTTCACGAGTTTGAGCTGTTTGGAATGTGAGGGCCGGGGTTTTTGAAAAGTCTATTCTTAGCCCCAGTGCCTCAATGGTGGATGAGTCCAAAATCAAATCCCTTGAGATAAATTTAAATTAATGCATACTTTCTGGGCCAGACCTTCCTGATCAGGATGGCCCATTAATGCTTTTATGTGGAATGTGGAGACCATGGGACAGAAATCCATTGCTCTAAGCCTCTGTCCCAATCACACTTGTTGTGTACTTTCCATCCTGGCGTGTGACAGCAGCATTTGATCACAAGCCGGAATTCTCTGGCCTTTCATGCCCCACCGCTGCTGCCAGCGAGAATGGAGAATTTGGCACTCAGCCAAATCTCCATTCACTGCAGTGGGACTGGAGAATCCCAGCTGCAGGTGAGGTTAGAGAATTCGACCCAACATCTAAATGCCTTTGGCAACATTTCCGGGCAGGGAAAGTTTAACAGGCATCCAGAGAAAGAGGGTAATAAGGATTGCCTGGCTGCACCCGAATACTGCAAACATCTGAATTCCAGATTTATCTAATTAACTGAATTTAAATTCCACAGCTTCCAGGGTGGGATTTGAACTCACGTCTCCAGATTATTGTTCTGGACCGCTGGATCATTAGCCCTGTGACATAACGACTGTGCTACTGTACTCCAATCAGTTGTATCCAACTGTAACTAAGGATGAGCAACACCTTCGGGCCTTGTCACTGATGCCCACGTCCCAGGAATGAATTTTTTAAAACGTCAAGTGAGGATATAGTAGGACTTTGGGTGTGATTCTGAATGAATCCTGCTGTATGAACTGACAATTTACCATCTTAGTGACTGTTCTTTATTCATACTAAGAACAATCACTGAGACAAAGTACCAGAGGGTGGATGGTGTTATGGTACCAAATCTGAAACCCCAAGGTATATACTAGACCCCAACTATTTGCGATTTTGTCATTAATGGGAGCATACAATGTTTCACTCCAAGCACAATACTACTGACATGATGGAAAACTCTTATCAAAATTATTTTATTTAATAACACAGTTTAACGATAACAAATGAATCAGCTTAACATTTAACAATTGAACAACACTTAAAGATAACAAGATACAATTATTAACTGCTTACATATCCAATTCAAGTAATATCCCTCTTATAGACTTAAAGCTCTCTTTAAGTTTAGTTAGCAAAACACAGGCATACTTGCTCATCTCAGGTTAACAGTCCTAGAGCTTTCAGAACACCCCTGGAGAGAAAGATCGAGGGAGACACCTGTTTCTTCTGGCAGTCTGCATGCATTTTTTAAAAAATGAAACTGAAACAGTGTTTCTTCCCTGCAAGCTTAGCTCCTCCCATTAAGCACATGACTCTGCCCTGTCAATCAACTTAATCAAAACTCTACACTAAAAGCCCCAGGGGAGACCCAAATAAACACAAATGCATTAGCTCTGCTTAAAACAAACACTCCAGGTCTAAAATGAGCACTTATCCTGTGCTCCCAGGTACCAATTTAAAAGCTTTGCTAGACCAATTGGCACCCTGCAAAACAGATCTGAATTCTAAACATACCCCTTACAAGAAACATGATATACACATAGTTCTTAAAGGCACAGTATCACCACAATGGTGCCCTTGCAACCAGATTCTCATGCGAGTCCGAGCCTTCAGAAGAGGAGCAGACAAAAAGTTATGGGGGGAGAAAGGAAGTTCAAATCTAAGAGGTTTTGAGAACTTTCTCACTGCTACTGAGTTGCTTAAATGAATCAACCTTGTGCAGCAGGCAGCAAGAGCCATCTGTTAACATTTTTCTGTTGATAGGTATACAGGGCAGCCCAATGAAGCACTGAGACACTTTAACAAGGCACGCAGGGACAGCGACTGGGGGCAAAGCTCCATTTACAACATGATCCAGATATGCCTTAACCCAGACAATGAGATCTTAGGAAGCAACCTGTTTGAAACCCTGGATGAAGACTTGAGGTTCGGTGCTGCCACATTTCATTATTTGACTAAACGTTGAGACAACCCTGTTGTCCTCTGTGAAATGAGACATCTGGCTTTCACTGTGAATATGTTAATCGAAACAAAGTTTAAAGTTGTTTAAAGTTTATTTATTAGTGTCACAAGTAGGCCCACATGAACACTGCAATGAAGTTAAAAGCAAATTACTGCGGATGCTGGAATCTGAAACCAAAAGAGAAAATGCTGGAAAATCTCAGCAGGTCTGGCAGCATCTGTAGGGAGAGAAAAGAGCTGACGTTTTGAGTCCAGACGACCCTTTGTCAAAGCTGAAAGGCAGAGAAAGTGGGAGGTATTTATACTGTAGGGTGAGGGAATGAAAGATGAATCATAGCCACAGAAACAAGGGGGAAAGACTGCTGATGGCAGTCCATAGAGAGAATAAAGGGTGTGAATGGCCAAACGTGTTCACCAACTCCAATGTGATGCCACCACCAAACACATCTTCCCTTCACTCCCTCTGTCAGCATTCCACAGAGACCATTCCCTCTGGAATAACCGAGTCCACTCCTCCACTATACCCAATACCTCTCCCGTCACTCATGGCACCTTCCCATGCAATCATAAAAGGTGTAACACATGTCCCTTTACCTCTTCTATGCTCACCATCCAAGGTCCAAAGCACTCATTCCAAGTTAAGCAGCGTTTCACTTGCAACACTTTCGATTTGGTCTATTGCATTCACTGCTCCCAATGCAAAGGCTCCTTTACAACCTCCTGGTCTCATTTTGGAAGGTCTAATGAAGATAGGAAATATACAGTAAGTGGCAGAACCCTTAAGAGTATTGATAGGCAGAAGGATCTGGGAGTACAGGTACACAGGTCACTGAAAGTGGCAACGCAGGTGGAGAAGGTAGTCCAGAAGGCATACGGCATGCTTGCCTTCATCAGCCGGGGCATTGAGTTTAAAAATTGGCAAGTCATGTTGCAGCTTTATGGAACCTTAGTTAGGCCGCACTTGGAATATAGTGTTCAATTCTGGTCGCCACACTACCAGAAGGGTGTGGAGACTTTGGAGAGGGTACAGAAAAGATTTACCAAGATGTTGCCTGGTATGGAGGGCATTAGCTATGAGGAGAGGTTGGAGAAACTTGGTTTGTTCTCACTGGAACGATGGAGGTTGAGGGGCGACCTGATAGAAGTCTACAAGATTATGAGGGGCATGGACAGAGTGGATAGTCAGAAGCTTTTTCTCAGGGTGGCAAAGTCAATTACTAGGGGGCATAGGTTTAAGTTGCGAGGGGCAAGGTTTAAAGTAGATGTACGAGGCATGTTTTTTACACAGAGGGTGGTGGGTGCCTGGAGCTCGCTGCCGGGGGAGGTAGTGGAAGCAGATACGGTAGTGAGTTTTAAGGGGCATCTGGACAAATATATGATTAGGATGGGAATAGAGGGATATGGTCCCCGGAAGGGTAGGGAGTTTTAGTTCAGTCGGGCAGCGTAGTCGGTGCAGGCTTGGAAGGCCGAAGGGCCTGTTCTTGTGCTGTAATTTTCTTTGTTCCTTGTTCTTTGTTCTTATATCAGAGGAACCAAGCGTAGACTGGGTGATTGCTTTGCTGAGCACCTTTGGTCTGTGCGCAATCAGAACCCTGATCTTCCGGTTGCTTGCCATTTTAATACACAATCCTGCTCCCTTGCCCACATGTCTGTCCTTGGCCTGCTACAATATTCCAGTGAAGCTGAACGCAAACTGGAGGAACAGCATCTCATCTTCCGGCTGGACACTTTACAGCCTTCCGGTCTCAACATCGAATTCAACAACTTCAGATGATTTGCTCTACCCCACCTCAAACCCTTTGTTTTCATTCTATTTTATTTAACTTTTTACTGTTCTCTAACTTTTATTTCTTTATTGTCTTTCTTCATTTTTCTCCCCCCCCCCACTCTTTCCCCCTACTTATTCCCCTTCCCTTACTTTTTCTCCGCCTTTGCTTCTCCTTTTCTAAATCTTACCTCTGTCTTACCTAAATCTTACACACACTTTTACAGATTACAGTTAATTCAGCTTCAATTTCCAGTCTCTCGCATGACAGGCAAACAGCTTCTTGAATGGATTTGATGATTTAGAGTTGAAGTGAGGGTTTTATAAAACAAAGGGTTCAAAGCAGGTTGTAAGGTCTCTTATCCACACTGTGAATTTCACAATGTTTATTTACACAGGATTAAGAGGTTTCAAGTGTTTGTAGTTTCTGTTTTTGATACTTAAAAGAATCCGGATTATTGAGACTTTTATTGGGCTGTGGTGAAATGACATTTTCTTTCCTATAGTGTAAAGAATGGATGATGTTTTTAAAGCTTATTTTTACATATGCTATTGTCACTCTAGAATTCATTGATTCTGAACAGTATATAGTGTGTGAAAGGGCATAGAAGTGCCAATGCATGGCATAGAGGGCATGAGAGGCCATGGGGGTGGGTATAGGCACAGCTTGGTATAGGGGACAAGGGGGGGGGGGGGGGGGAGACGTTTTGTACTCCTCCTTTACAAAGCTCAAATCAGACTATGGTTCACAACTCCTCTGATGGGCTGTGAACCAGGCCTTTAAAAAAAAAACCTGCCCTGATTCCATGAAAATTCTCAAGGAGTAGAAGATGCCTATCTACAATGGAACTGGCCAGGTTGGGAGTGCCAGGTGCAGGCTTATGAGCCGAATCAACCCACACCCTTAAAAGGTCCTGAAAATCGCACATTCTGGAAATGGGGTTGGGAATCCTGTAATCGAGATCCACCGCCATTTTTAAAGGGTCCCCAAGTCATTATGACTCAGAAAAGACCTAGACCGTAGAGTGTGGAGATCAAAGTCCTCGACTGTAGAGTGCGGAGATCAAAGTCCCAGGCTGTAGAGTGTGGAATCCAAAGTCCCAGGCCGTAGAGTGTGGAATCCAAAGTCCCAGGCCGTAGAGTGTGGAATCCAAAGTCCCAGGCTGTAGAGTGTGGAATCCAAAGTCCTGGACTGTAGAGTGTGGAGTCCATTGACTTTTGAGTTTTGAGTAAACCTCGATCAATGGCAGATGCAAATTCCACAGATAACGTTTGCCTTGGCGCGTGCATTCCAGGGGGAGTCCCCCAACCGTGGTTATTCAATTCAGAACTTTCCAGAAGCTTGATATTCTGTGTGGAGTAAACAAAGGTTACACGATCCCTTGACTTCACAGTTCATCAGTGCCCATTTTAAACTGGTAAAAGACAGTTCTGAAAGACAATTCCAGAAGATTCCAAAGCAGCTCAGTCCATGTGCAAAGTTCTGAATATGATATGTCTTTACTGGGAAGGCACTGAAGTTTGAATATGTTTAATAATAATTTGTTTTAAATGAGTTAACGACCAGAGTTCTCTGTCCGGCTGCAGTTGCCAGTGAGAACAGAGAACTTGGTTCCCAGCCAATCTCCGTTCACTGCAGCGGGACTGGAGAATCCCAGTCGCGGGCGATGTCAGAGAATCCAGCCCAATGTCTCTGCTCTAATAGGAATGTCATACAAATGCACTAAATAGTCAATTCCTAACGTTACCAGGAGTAATATCTGAGCTGAAATTTCTGAAAAACAGTTCAAAAGTTTCTGTTGTTTTACCCTCCTTTATTAAAACACTGGAACAGTGAAGAGTCCAGTGAAAAGAAGGAGACAGACCAGCTCGCTGTGAGGACAGCAGAGAAACTGCTGAAAGAGTATCATCCTCAAACACAGGAAGAACAGGAGCAACGCATATTGCTGCAGAACACTTGCCTAATGGCCACTAATGATCGCTCCAAAGTGGAAAAGGCCCTTGATGTGTTCACCGAAATGGCCTCGATTAAGGTGGGCGGTAGGGTAAGCGGTAGGCAAGTGCCAGAAACAGTTGTGCATGTGCATTCAGCTCACACTGCCACCATCGGCACACATTCTCCCGCTGCTGATGTCATCAGTATGTGCCCGTCAGCCGGTGCCATCACTGGTTTACCCTGCAGGAGTGATGATGTTGGTCGCTCTGCTACACCCTGTCTGCTGGTGACCCTGTCATGGGGATTCCACCCCACCCCCCAGGGCATAAAGGTGTATATGGCCCCCAGGGGAGAGGGACAGGTCAGGCAGTGCCCTGGCATCACTCCTTGGCACAAGTTGGCATTGCCAGGTTGACTTGTACCAGGGGGCAGTGCTAGGATGGACCCCAGTGACAACCTCATGGGAGAGGGGGGGAAATTATCTACTTGTTGTGGTGAGGGGAACAGACGTGGGAGCTGGGGATGCCAGTGATGGCTGTTTGGGAGGGAAGGCGTCCAATGTTCGGCGGAAAGGGAAGGGGGCTGAATGCTGGCTCCAATTGGTCAGTGGGTGTAGCGGGTGGGGGGGCGGGTGGTGAATGCTGGCTCTGATCGAGGAGGGGGAATCTGGCTTCAATTGGGGGAGGGGGGGTGGGGTTAATGCCAGCTCCGATCACGGGGCAGGCATGTGGGGGAGCCCTTGAGACCTCCGTGTGTGCTGGGGGGTGGGGGGAGGTCATTATTTCTTCTTGATCAGGGCACCCATTAAACATGGCGCCCCGATCACTGTGCCACTGGCTATGCCGGCGTTGTGGCCATGCGTCCCCCGACATGACGGCTAGCTGTTTATTTGTGGTAAGATCTGGAGAGAAGACTGGTATTTTTGTCACTGGAACCAACACTCTGCCATTTTGTGGTCAGATTTCACCCTATATCTTTACCAATTGCTCCATTGGAATAACTTGGCAGAAAATACTTAAACCTAAAAGAGTCTGCCTTGTGAAATATTTAGCTTGGTAGCACCACTCAACAAGTCAAAGATAGAAGTGTTTCTTTCTGTTGATTATAACTCAGTGATGTGTAATGTCACATACCATCCTTGCTAACACTCTATGGGACTGTTTCTTGCAAATTGTTTATTTGTCAGAAGGATCATGTTCCTTCACTGCTGGCGGGAGCTCAGGCCTGCATGGTCCTAAAGCTGATCCCCCGTGCCAGGAACCAGCTGAAGAGAATAACAAAAATAAACTGGAATTTGAAGGACGCCGAGGAGTTTGAGAAGAGCTGGCTTCTACTGGCCGATATTTACATTAAAGCAGGAAAACATGACCTTGCAACAGAATTGCTGAAACACTGCTTACAGTACAACGAGGTGGGCCACTGCTAAGTTTAAAGTTTATTGATTAGTGTCGCAAGTAGGCTTACATTAACACTGCAATGAAGTTACTGTGAAAGTCCCCTAGTCGCCACACTCCGGCGCCTGTTCGGGTACACTGAGGGAGAATTTAGCCTGGGAGGAAACCGGAGCACTCAGAGGAAACGCACGCAGACACGGGGAGAACATGCAGACTCCGCACAGACAGTGGCCCAAGCAGGGAATCGAACCTGGGTCCCTGGCGCTGTGAGGCAGCAATGCTAACCACTGTGCCACCTCTGCCACCATGCTAGTGGATTTAGTAAAAGTGTGCCAATTCTGTCCTCCTTAAGGAATAAACTGAAAACATCTTTCTCTTTCAAACTATACAGCTGTGAAATGTATGTGCACCTTTGTAAAATAAATATTTGATAATAGGTTCAGAGATTGCAACACAGAAGTAGAAATCAGTCCTTGAGCCATTTAATTAGTTTGTGACTCATCTCTGCCTCTGCTCTATTTACCTACCTTGTCTCCACATTGAATCATAGAATCCCGACAGTGCATAAGGAGGCCATTTGGCCCATCGAGTCTGCACCGACCTTCCGAAGAGCATCCCACCCGGGCTCTGCCCAACTCCCCTGCCTCATCACTGCAACCCAGCACATCCATCATAGCTAATCTGCCAAACCTACACACTAAGGGGCAATTTAGCATGTCCAATCCACCTAACCCGCACATCTTTGGACTGTGGGGGGGAAACCGGAGCACCTGGAAGAAACCAACACAGACACGGGGAGAATGTGCAGACTCCGCACCGACAGTGATCTAAGGCTGGAATCAAACCCAGGTCCTTGGCGCTGTGAGGCAGCAATGCTAACCACTGTGCCACAGAGCTTGGATACCCTTACCTAACCCATAATCTATCAAACGTGGTCAAAAGCATTGATTGTGCCAGTATCAAAGCCGTTTAGAGAGAGACTATTACTGATTTCTGCTTCATGTCAAAATGCACTTCCCGATTTCCTTCCTGAAAGGCCCGACTTCCAACTTTAGATTATGTCCCCTCATTCTGGAACCCCCTGATAAGAGAAAATAATTTCTATGTGGAGTAGTGGTAATGTCACTGGGCTGGTAATCCAGAGGCCCAGGCTAATGCCCTGATAACATGGGTTCAAATCCCACCACAGCAGCTGGTGGAATTTAAATTCAAGTAATAAAATCTGGAATAATCTCAGTGACGGTGACCATGGAGCTATCATCGAATGTCATAAAGACCCATCTTGTTCATTAATGTCCTTTCAGGAAGGAAATCTGGCATCCTTACTCAGTCTAGCCTACATATGACTCCAGATATTAGCAATGTGCTTGACTCTCAAACCAGTCAGTTCTCACATCACATTTGCTTCTTTTGCAAATAACTTTAAATCTGTGCCCTCTCGTCTTTTTATGAGCAAGGACATTTTCTCCCTATCTACACTGCCCAGCCCCCTCATGATTTTGAACATCTCTATAAAGTCTCCTCTTAGCCTTCTTCTCTCCAAGGAAAACAGTCCCAATCTCCTTAATCTATCTTCATAATTGAAGTTTCCCATCTCTGGAACCATTCTTGTAAAAGCTTCCTCTGCACTCTCTCCAATACAAGACAATTTACTCAACCTGTCCGAATGTTTTAAGCCTGCTAGCTCCAGTATCATTATTCTGGCGAATTTGCACTGCACCCTTCCAAGGTCCAAGATGCAATGCCCCAGACAGATTTTTAAAAATTCATTTGTGGGACATGGGCGTCACTGGCTGGCCACCATTTATTGCCCACCCCGAGTTGCTCTTGAGAAGGTGGTGGTGAGCTGCCTTCTTGAATCACTGCAGTCTATGTGCTGTGGGTTGACCCACAATGCCGTTTGGGAGGGAATTCAGGATTTTGACCCTGCGAAGGAACTGCGATATATTTCCAAGTCAGGATGGTGAGTGGCTTGGAGGGGAACTTGCAGGTGGTGGTGTTCCCATGTATCTGCTGCCCTTGTTCTTCTAAATTGAAGTGGTCGTGGGTTTGGAAGATTCTGTCTAAAAATCTTTGATGAATTTCTGCAGTGCATCTTGTAGATAGTACACACTGCTGCTACTGAGCGTCGGTGATGGAGGGAGTGAATGTTTGTGGATGTGGTGCCAATCAAGCAGACTGCTTTGAGCTGGATGGTGTCAAGCTTCTTGAGTGTTGTTGGAGCTGCACCCATCCAAACAAGTGGGGGGTATTCCATCACACTCCTGACTTGTGCCTTGTAGATGGTGGACAGGCTTTAGGGAGTCAGGAGGTGAGTTATTCTCCACAGTATTCCTAGCCTCTGACCTGCTCTTTATAGCCACTGTGTTTATGTGGTGAGTCCAGTTGAATTTCTGGCCAATGGTAACCCCAAAGATGTTGACAATGGGGGATTCAGTGATGGTAACATTATTGAATGTCAAGGGGCGGTGGTTAGGGTGTCTCTTGTTGGTGATGGTCATTGATTGGCATTTGTGTGGCACGAATGCTACTTGCCACTTGTCAGTCTAAGCCTGGATATTGTCCAGATCTCAGTATTCTAAACGGAGTTTGACAAAGTTCTACACAACTAAACATTAAGAACTAGAAAAGTGAAGCCAGCAAATATTCAGCCCAGTAGACCTATTGGCCTTGATGGTATTGATTTGATTTGATTTTACTGGAGCCTATCTTGTACAATGTCAAAGAGATGGAGTCCAGTTGTTAATCCCACAGGGTCATGACTGGGGCAGAGCTGCAGCTTGTAGTTAAGTCAGGTGACTATGTTAAATCCGGGATGCAAAATATACTGCATCAGCAAGTTGCACAAGTTGCTTGAGTCCAAAAACTCATGCCTACATCTTTTTTTGCTGCTGAAAGATGGTGACATTACTCAGAGTCCCTTTCCCTTAAAATACAAGTTTAAAAACTTTTACTGGAGCAGCTTTAGAGGTAGGGTGATTTCTGCTAGCCAATAACCACTCTTCCAATGCCAGAATTTAACGCTGGTGGATTCTGAGGTGGAGTGGGGGAGGGGGTAGAAACTGTGAAATTCCATGGATGGAATTCCCTCCGTATTCCCACATGCTGCGACCCAGTAGAGATTTTATGCTGGGGTTGGCAGGGCCTCAGACGGGAAACCTGCCCTTGCCCTAATTAAGGCCCCTAAGTAGTTACTTTCCCAACCAGCCTCAATTTATAGGCCAGCAGGCAGATTGTGATTCAGGGTGGAAAAAAAATAAATGTAGTTGGATCTCAGGGGGGCAATGGTGGGGGAGGTGGGAGGTACCTCCATCAGAAGGCCCTTCTGACTGGAGGCTGGGCGATTTCCAGGCTTCCCTCCCCTCTGCTCCTTTGGCCTGTCCCCACTGATTTGATTTTGATTTGATTTGATTCATTAGTATACAGTAAAAAGTATTGTTTCTTGCGTGCTATACAAAGCATACCAGTCATAGAGAAGGAAATGAGAGAGTGCAGATTGTAGTGTTACAGTCATAGCTAGGGTGTAGAGAAAGATCAACTTAATGCAAGGTAAGTCCATTCAAAGATCTGATGGCAGCAGGGAAGAAGCTGTTCTTGAGTCAGTTGGTACATGACTTTTGTATCTTCTCCCTGACGGAAGAAGGTGGAAGAGAGTATGTCCAGGGTGCGTGGGGTCCTTAATTATGCTGGCTGCTTTTCCGAGGCAGTGGAAAGTGTAGACAGTGTCAATGGATGGGAGGCTGGTTTGCGTGATGGATTGGCTACAATCACGACCTTTTGTAGTTCCTTGCGGTCTTGGGCAGAGCAGGAGCCATACCAAGCTGTGATACAATCAGGAAGAATGCTTTCTATGGTGCATCTGTAAAAGTTGGTGAGAGTCATAGCTGACATGCCAAATTTCTGATCACTCCTTCGCAACTCCCCAGATGCTCCTTACCCTCCCTGCCCTTGCACCTCTGCCTCTTTCCTTCTCCTCTGGTTTCTGGGATTTAACACCAGGAAGTTCCTTGAAGTGCCTCTTCCAGTCACTGCAGTGCTGGAGTGACTGCAGGGCTGCTGGCCAATCTGATTGGGACTGCTGGAGTTAGCAGCGATATGTTTCTGAAAGTTCAGGTTCAAGTCTTTCTATTCTTCTCATCCCCTTTTGCATCATATCTGACTTTATTTGCTTTGCCCTATATGCCACACAAAACAAAGTTAATCCGCCAAGATAGAAGTTGATTTGTTTTTCCATGTTATGTAACCAGTGCTGATTGCAATCAAGGCATTTGCTTCTCAATTGATGAACAGTAATGAGAACTCCCGGTATGAATATGGTTTTCTTTGACAATTCACCATGAATAGGTTGGATTCAAAATTCATCTCTTTCGTATTTTCAAAGTATCTGATTTACAAAAATGAGAAAAACAATAGCAAAGTAAAGATCCTCTTGTCCAGCCAGCCTATCCCACATGTTTTGTGCATCATTATATAAGAATCCATAGAATCTCTACAGTGCAGAAAGAGGCCATTCGGCCCATTGAGTCTGCACTGACTGTCTGAAAGATCATTCTAGTTAATAGTGGGAAATGAGGATATGGCTGAGTCTTTAAATAAGTTTTTTGTGTCGGTCTTCACGGTGGAGGACACAAATAGTTTGCCAAATATTAACGATAGAGGGTTGGCAGCAGGAGAAATACTTAATACAATTAATGTTACCAGAGAGGCAGTGCTGGGTAGACTAATGGGACTGAAGGTGGACAAGTCCCCGGGTCCGGATGGGATGCATCCCAGGGTATTGAAAGAAATGTCAGAGGTAATAGTGGATGCGTTAGTGATTATTTATCAAAACTCGTTGCATTCTGGGGTAGTGCCGGTTGATTGGAAAACGGCTAATGTTACGCCGCTGTTTAAAAAAGGAAGGAGACAAAAGGCGGGTAACTATAGGCCGGTCAGCTTAACGTCTGTAGTAGGGAAAATGCTGGAATCCATTATTAAAGAGGAGATAGCAGGGCATCTGGATAGAAATGGTTCGATCAATCAGACGCAGCATGGATTCATGAGGGGAAAGTCGTGCTTGACGAACATGTTGGATTTTTATGAAGATGTGACTAGGGCGGTTGATGGAGGAGAACCGGTGGATGCGGTGTTTTTGGATTTCCAAAAGGCGTTTGATAAGGTGCCCCATAAAAGGCTGCTGAAGAAGATTAGGGCACACGGAGTTGGGGGTAGTGTGTTAAAGTGGATTGGGGACTGGCTATCTGACAGGAAGCAAAGAGTCGGAATAAATGGGTGTTTTTCCGGTTGGAGGAAGGTAACTAGTGGCGTGCCGCAGGGATCGGTACTCGGGCCGCAACTATTTACCATTTATATAGATGATCTGGAGGAGGGGACGGAGTGTAGGGTAACGAAGTTTGCAGACGACACAAAGATAAGTGGAAAAGTGAATCGTGTGGAGGACGGGGAAGATCTGCAGAGAGATTTGGACAGGCTGAGTGAGTGGGCGAGGATATGGCAAATGGAGTATAACGTTGATAAATGCGAGGTTATACACTTTGGAGGAAATAATAACAAATGGGATTACTATCTCAATGGAAACAAATTAAAACATGCTACCGTGCAAAGGGACCTGGGGGTCCTTGTGCATGAGACGCAAAAGCCCAGTCTGCAGGTACAACAGGTGATCAAGAAGGCAAATGGGATGTTGGCCTATATCGCAAGGGGGATAGAATATAAAAGCAGGGATGTCTTGATGCACCTGTACAGGGCATTGGTGAGGCCGCAGCTGGAATATTGTGTGCAGTATTGGTCCCCTTATATGAGGAAGGATATATTGGCATTGGAGGGAGTGCAGAGAAGGTTCACCAGGTTGATACCGGAGATGAGGGGTTTGGATTATGAGGAGAGGCTGAGGAGATTGGGTTTGTACTCGTTGGAGTTTAGAAGGATGAGGGGGGATCTTATGGAGACTTATAAGATAATGCGGGGGCTGGATAGGGTGGAGGCGGAGAGATTCTTTCCACTTAGTAAGGAAGTTAAAACTAGAGGACACAGCCTCAAAATAAAGGGGGGTCGGTTTAAGACAGAGTTGAGGAGGAACTTCTTCTCCCAGAGGGTGGTGAATCTCTGGAATTCTCTGCCCACTGAGGTGGTGGAGGCTACCTCGCTGAATATGTTTAAAGCGCGGATGGATGGATTCCTGATCGGTAAGGGAATTAAGGGTTATGGGGATCAGGCGGGTAAGTGGTACTGATCCACGTCAGATCAGCCATGATCTTATTGAATGGCGGGGCAGGCTCGAGGGGCTAGATGGCCTACTCCTGCTCCTATTTCTTATGTTCTTATGTTCTATCTAAGGCCCACTCTCCCGCCCTACCCCCGTACCATTTACCATGGCTAATCTCCCTAACCTACACATCTTGTGACACTAAGCAGCGATTTAGTGTGGCCAATCCACCTAACCTGCACATCTTTGGCCTGTGGGAAGAAACCGGAGCACTTGGAGATATAGGGAGAAGGTGCAAACTCCACACAGATATTCACCGAAGCCAGGAATTGAACCCAGGTCCCTGGCCCTGTGAAGCAGCAATGCTCACCACTGTGCTACCAAATCCCTGAGTTTGTGAAATATGAATTATTTATTTGGTTCTTTTAATCAATTGTGAACAAATTTCACTCAGCTTCTGTTTTTTTTTATCTGTCCAGTCTTGTTGTAAGGCATACGAATACCTGGGGTTTATAATGGAGAAAGAGCAATCCTACATGGATGCAGTTACAAACTACAAGTTGGCCTGGAAGTGCAGCAATGAGGCAAACCCTGCTATCGGTGAGCTCATACATCTCTTGTTGTTAATGGGCATCTTTAATGTAAGACAGAGGTTATCGATAATACCGTGGGAAAACAGGACTACAGGGTACATTGCAGGAAATTTAAACAGCGGGATTTGATATAAGAAATTGAAAATCTAATTTTCCAGATCCCTAACTCTGGATCTTGGTAGGGGACAAGAAGGCAATGTGCTGGTGGGGAGGTATGGGCGCTGGCTAGGCCAGCATTTATTGCTCATCCCTAACTGCCCTTGAGAAGACAAGTGAGTCGTCGTCTGGACCCACTGCTGCTAAAATACGTGTGACTGGGGAAGGCGGAAGAAAGATGGTCAACATGGCAGGTTTCACTGCATGGGATAGATATAGTCATGATGTGGAGATGCCGGCGTTGGACTGGGGTAAGCACAGTAAGAAGTCTCACAACACCAGGTTAAAGTCCAACAGGTTTATTTGGTAGCAAATACCATAAGCTTTCGGAGCGCTGCCCCTTCGTCAGATGGAGTGAAAATCTGTTCTCCAACAGTGCACAGAGACACAGAAATCAAGTTACAGAATACTAATTAGAATGCAAATCTCTACAGCCAGCCAGGTCTTAAAGGTACAGATAATGTGGGTGGAGGGAACATTAAACACAGGTTAAAGAGATGTGTATTGTCTCCAGACAGAACAGCTAGTAAGATTCTGCAAGATCAGGGGGAAAGCTGTGGGGGTTACTGATAATGTGACATAAATCCAACATCCCGGTTTAGGCCGTCCTCATGTGTGCGGAACTTGGCTATCAGTTTCTGCTCAGCGACTCTGCGCTGTCGTGTGTCGTGAGGGCTGCCTTGGAGAACGCTTACCTGAAGATCCAAGGCTGAATGCCCGTGACTGCTGAAGTGCTCCCCTACAGGAAGAGAACAGTCTTGCCTGGTGATTGTCGAGCGGTGTTCATTCATCCATTGTCGCAGCGTCTGCATGGTTTCCCCAATGTACCATGCCTCGGGACATCCTTTCCTGCAGTGTATCAGGTAGACAACGTTGGCCGAGTTGCAAGAGTATGTACCGTGTACCTGGTAGATGGTGTTCTCACGTGAGATGATGGCATCCGTGTCGATGATCCGGCACGTCTTGCAGAGGTTGCTGTGGCAGGGTTGTGTGGTGTCATGGTCACTGTTCTCCTGAAGGCTGGGTAGTTTGTCCCGAGGCATGGTACATTGGGGAAACCATGCAGACGGCCTTCACGACACACGACAGCGCAGAGTCGCTGAGCAGAAACTGATAGCCAAGTTCCGCACACATGAGGACGGCCTAAACCGGGATGTTGGATTTATGTCACATTATCAGTAACCCCCACAGCTTTCCCCCTAATCTTGCAGAATCTTACTAGCTGTTCTGTCTGGAGACAATACACATCTCTTTAACCTGTGTTTAATGTTCCCTCCACCCACATTATCTGTACCTTTAAGACCTGGCTGGCTGTAGAGATTTGCATTCTAATTAGTATTCTGTAACTTGATTTCTGTGTCTCTGTGCACTGTTGGAGAACAGATTTTCACTCCATCTGACAAAGGGGCAGCGCTCCGAAAGCTTATGGTATTTGCTACCAAATAAACCTGTTGGACTTTAACCTGGTGTTGTGAGACTTCTTACTGGGATAGATATGGGCAGTGCTATCCACTGTGCTACCGAATGTTGGATATGTGAATATTTGATAACTCTAATAGTCTCTTTAACTCTGTACATCTCTTTTTTCTGTGCAGGTTACAAACTTGCTTTCAATTACTTGAAAGCAAAAATGTACATGCATGCAATCGACATTTGTCATAAGGTTAGTATTGTGTCAAGAGGTTTTAAACCAAAATATTTTATTCACTTAAAGAAAATGATGGAGTTGGGTTTTGTTCCCTTAATAAAAAAGGTACGTGGACTGTAAGAGCAGAATTTTCCCGTCCCGCCCACCACGGGAATCACAGCGGGCGGGACAGGACCTTGAAAAGGTCCGTTGACCTCGGGCGGGATTTTCTGGTCTTGGACGAGCGCGGCCGAAACATCCCACCCTAAGGGTTAAATTAAGAGTTATTGCTCTATACAAGCTCAGGTTATTTTCCCTGCAAGTTAAATAGTGATTCAATCAAAGTTTTCAAGCTATTGAGAGGAACCGATTAGGTAGATCGAGAGATGTCTGATGGGTGAGGTGAATAGGTTTTTGTTAACCAAAAGTATCCAGGGATAGTATGTGAAATTGGGTCACAGATCAACCCTGATCACACTGAATGGTGGAACAGGCTCACGGAGCTAAATAACCTACTCCTGTCCCTGTGTTCCAATGTAATACAAGAGAGATATTTTCTTCTAACAATTTACTGCAGCCTCTGAGATGTAACAATTATTGCCTAAGCTTCCCGTGCCACCAACAGCAGCATTTGGGAGTCCAGTCGCCCACTCCAGTGGACTCCTGCTCAAAGCATAATGATTGGAGCCCGGCCCAGTCTGTTCTATATCTTTTGCATTTAAAATTGTATCTCCAGGCCAATTGTTCTGAACTGTTTTATCTTCCCGTTTTTCAGGTGCTGAAAAATCATCCCACTTATCCAAAGATTCAAAAGGAAGTTTTCGAAAAGGCAAGAGCTTCTCTTAAGCAATAAGAAGTTCAAACACCTTACATCGATTGTCATTTCCTAAAGTCTAAGAAACTTGTGCATGGACAAGTATCCATTGACAATAAAACTCACAAAGATTGGGCTCATTGTTATCAATGAAAGAGAGTTTTTGCTTGTTAATTTATCTTTATATTAAGCTTTGTGCAGCTTCTTAACATTTACTGAGGCAAAATCTTTAATTCATTTCCTTCTTGCCTGTCTTTGGCTGCATATTCCCTTTCACACGGACATGAAGTTGGAGAGATTGGATGTATAATTCCCCAACCTTCTGAGACAGAAGCAGGAATGTCACCTTGAGTCAGGCCAACAATGAGCGAAACTGTTGTGGAGATATACACGGGCCTCACTGAAATAGAAGGCACGTCTGGCATAGCTTCATTATTGCGATAAACATATCCGACAAAATATTCACTTCCACCAGGATGTATGATTAAAAATGACATGTCTCAGCAAATCTAAGGAAGGTAATCAGTTTTGGCAAGAGAGATATATTTTAGGACATCCAACCCATTTGTAGCAGGCAGCCATTACTGCCAGGGACCCTGCCTTCCACTTAAATTTAATATTTAGGCTGACCTGCCTGTCCACACATCTCATGTGTGGATTAGGTGGATTGGCCATGCTAAATTGCCACTTAGTGTCAGGGGGACTAGTAGGGTAAATGCATGAAATTGTGGAGATAGGGACTGGGTGGGATGATGGTAGGTGCAGCCTACCATATCAGATGGGCCAAATGGCCTCCTTCTGCACTGTGGGGATTTTATGATTCTATGATCATTAGATTGGGAAATTTCAACCATTGCTGAAACGACTTTAGCAACAAACAATTCCTAGAGGTTGGGGCTGAGGCACAGCTTGAGCTGGTTAGTTGTGCATGTGTTTGCATTTTTTCTAGCCAGTCCAGCTACTGTGTATAAACTGACAACAAGCCAGAAATAAAACCCTGCTGATGTTCTGGTACAAAACACAATGACTTTTCACTGAATGCTTTTAAATTCACTGTGACCTGGAAACGAAACTAGTGGTCTACCAAGATGCGTCACTGAGACTTGCCAATACTGTGTAAGTGGGACCCTACTCCTCAAATTTCCCTATCCGTTCCAACTGTCCTGGTAAATCACTTCTGATGCTATTTCCTGATTATAATGATTTAGAGTGCGTGGTGAAAAGGTACTGTGTTATATATTGGGAAATCAGCAGTGCTTCATTTTAGGATTGGTGTCAGCTACCATGCTGCATCAGGATTACCCCTGCAAGTTCTGCTTGTGGTTGTCGGACACCTTGTCATCACCTAGAGGCTGATTCCCTCCTAGCTCTAGATGCCAGCGAGAAGGATCTCTGCATGGGCAGGAGCATCAAAGCTGCTTAATGGTCAGCCACTGGTATCATTCTGATCCTCAGGGTGCAGAGAAATTTTTTTTGGGGGGGGGGTTTGCCAACAGTAAATGGAGTGTGGAGGAGGGGGAAGGAGGGGCAGGGTCTCAGGAGAGGAAGTGAAGAGATGCTGATACCTTGCATGAGGAAAGATGAAGTGCTGACAGAAATCTCTGACGCAAGGTTCATGTGAAGCAAAAAGCTGAAAAAGGGGACACTTGAATATATTGGGGAAAACTGTCAGGATACCGGGACAATTAATGAAGAACCAGCACTGTCTTGGCAAAAGCATGACATCTGGTCACCCAAAATATTATATCAGTCAATAAACATCACATACAAAGATAATCTGGTCAGTATCACATTGCTGTTTGTGGGAGATTGCAATGCGTGAATTGGTTGCCATGTTTTGGGTGGCACAGTGGTTGGATTCTTAATTCCAGATACTTTTTATTGAATTCAAATTCCATCATCTGCCGTGGTGGGATTTGAACCCGGGTCCCCAGAGTATTCGCTGAGTTTCTGGATTTATAGTCTACATTAACAGTCTAGGGTGGCACGGTAGCACAGTGGTTAGCACTGCTGCTTCACAGCGCCAGGGACCCGGGTTTGATTCCTGGCTTGAGTCACTGACTATGTGGAGTTTGCTCATTCTCCCTGTGTCTGCGTGGGTTTCCTCTGGGTGCTCCGGTTTCCTCCCACATTCTGCTGGTT
This sequence comes from Mustelus asterias, assembly GCF_964213995.1. Lineage (NCBI taxonomy): Eukaryota > Metazoa > Chordata > Chondrichthyes > Carcharhiniformes > Triakidae > Mustelus > Mustelus asterias. The sequence continues at coordinate 16,227,865 of NC_135802.1, forward strand.
AGGTGCATTGGCTATGCTGAATTCTCCCTCAGTGTACCCGAATAGGCGCCGGAGTGTGATGACTAGGGGAATTTCACAGTAACTTAATTGCAGTCAGTGCGGATTTAGGTATAAGCTAAACAAGCTACAGCTTAGGGCCTCACAATCCGCAGGGGCCTCACAAAATTTCAGAAGGTTTACAATGAAGAGAACATTTAAGAGCGGATACCAGAAAAGAAAAAGAAAGCACCAGCTTGAAGAGCAACTCAAAAAATTACCAAAAGTTGACAGTTACTTTACTCCAGAAACAGATAAGGATCCACAAACCCAAGGTGATCAGCAAAGTCCAAAACAACCACAGCCTAGTGCCTCTGCTACTGAGACAACAGAGTCTGGAATCTCAGCTGAGGAAAACACTGGAAGTGATGCAAATGTGGCAGTGATGCAAATGTGGCGACCCAAGGTCCTGTTTTGGTACGCACCTTTGTCAGACCTTTTGGTGTAACTTTTTAACAAGGGGTCTCCAAGCTTAGGGCAGTGGTTCCCAAACTTTTTTCACTGGACCGCACTTTCGGAATAAAAATTTGCTTGCGCCACACCAAATTTTTTATTGATAAGAAATACATTTAAAAAAACAACTCCTAGCAGTGCTTGATTCATAACATAGAACACAACTACTTTATAATATGATCATGGGACATCCAGAAAGTATAAAACAATGCTTGTTTTTACCATGTTTAAATGTTTCTTTGATTGTCCTTTAATCTTCCCGCCACACTTGCCATCCTCTCTCGCCGCACCAGTGTGGCGCGCCGCATCCTTTGGGAACCGCTGGCTTAGGGCCTCACCAAGTCTAAATCCAGCACTGCAATGCAGTGTTAATGTCAGCCTTACTTGTGACTAATAAATTAACTTTAACCATAGACCATCACCTCCCTTTTGCTTCAAAAAGGAAATTAATTGGCTGTAAAATCCTATAGTTATGAAAAGTGCCATGTAATAGTCAGCCTTCCATCATTTGGATATTTTTGCCACACTTCCCCTGTCAATCAAAACAGGGTGGGCGAGGCCAGGACCGGAAGTGACGGCATACGTCGCAGCGGCCTGCGGCGCGAGGCCGGAGCCGTTGAACGGCAGCGGGGCCGCGGAGAGCGATGAGTGGCGGCCTCCTCTCATGTTGGTACGGCACATCCCAAACATCCTCCGGCGAAGAGGTGAAGCAGGCGGGTTTCTTGGGATATTCTCTGCGAGTTTGTAGAGTTCGTTGCGGTGAAGGGAAAGGATACGGTTTTTAATGGCCGGGCCGTGGACGGGCGGAGGGAGGGGGATGAAGCACGGCGCGTGGAGTGGGAGCTGGAGCCCGGGACTGCCGGCCTGGAGCTCCCGCCCCCTTCCCCTCCCTGGCGAGCCGGATTGGGCGGTGCCCCCAGGGTCTCTGACGCTTCCTATTGGTTGGTTCAGCTGTCAATCGTCCAGCTGTTGGGTGCTGCTCTATTCAGCTGTAGGGGCGGGCGTGCTGTGACAATCATGCGGGAGATGCCAGGCCTTGGACTGGGGTAAGCACAGGAAGAAGTCTCACACCACCAGGTTAAAGTCCAACAGGTGCTGCCAAATAAACCTGTAGGACTTTTAACCTGGTGTTGTGAGACTTCTTACTGCGCTGTGATAACCCAGTAGGGAAAGCTTGCAATGCACTTTCAATAAAAGCAAATTACTGCAGATGCTGGAATCAAACCAAAAGAGAAAATGCTGGAAGATATCAGCAGGTCTGGCAGCATCTGTAAGGAGAGAAGAGAGTTGACGTTTCTAGTTCAGATGACCCTTTGTCAAAGCTAAAAGGCACTTTCTCCTATTTTCATAGCCAATGCACTTAACCAGCACATCTTTCTAACTGGGAGGAAACCTGTGCAGACTCTGCACAGACAATGACTATAGCCAGGAATTGAACCTGGGTCCCTGGTGCTGTGAGGCAGCAGTGCTAACCACTGTACTGTGCAGGTTTCATGTCTGCCCTCCATCTTGCCTATTAAGCTGATCTTTCTCTTGTATTAAGCTGATCTTCACCCTATCTGTAACTGCAGCACTATATTCTGCACCCTATCCTGTCTTTCTCCCGTGTATTCTTATGAACACTAAGAAATCTCACAACACCAGGTTAAAGTCCAACAGGTTTATTTGGTAGCAGGAGCTTTTGGAGCCTCAAGCTCCTTCTTCGGTGAGTGAAGACTTGTGTTCACAAACAGGGCATATAAAGACAAACTCAATTTACAAGATAATGGTTGGAATGCGAGTCTTTACAAGTAATCAAGTCTTAAAGGTACAGACAATGTGAATGGAGAATGGGTTAAGCACAAGTTAGAGATGTGTATTGTCTCCAGCCAGAATAGTTAGTGAGATTTTGCAAGCCCAGGCAAGTCGTGGGGGTTACAGATAGTGTGACATGAACCCAAGATCCCGGTTGAGGCTGTACTCGTGTGTGGAACTTGGCTAGCTGTCTCTGCTCAGCGATTCTGTGTTGTCGTGTGTCGTGAAGGCTGCCTTGGTGAACACTTACCTGAAGATCAGAGGCTGAATGCCTGTGACTGCTGAAGTGTTCCCCGACTGGAAGGGGAACACTAGGGGCTAAATATGTTGGTACTTCTAGAGATTATTCTGATAAATCATTTCGAGATTATAACAATTGGTTATAACAACACTATAACAATAGTGTTGTGAATACTACTATGGAAGACTTAATTGAATCCGAGTTGCCTGATGATTGTGTCTGTGTTACTATACCACATGAGAATGATGCAGAATTACTTCCAAGAGAAGAATTGTCTACTAAAGTTCCATACTTCTAGGATCATGGGCAGTCAAATTCCAGAATGTCGTATACAGTCAAAGAGGAATAGATGTCCCCCCCGGTCAACTTTCTTATTGACTGTGTATAATGATTAATGATGCATAGTACTGGGTCTCGAATATTACTGATCCTACGGATAACATTGTAGTAATTTGTTGTCAGGACCACAGAAGTAAAGGGGGAGGAATGTTATATACTTTAAGTGGAGGTTGCTTTAAGAGCTGATCACATGATTTGATGGTGATGTCACTAGAATGTTGCCACAGGCTGTTGTTTTACATTCAGTTTGTACTCTATACAGCCAAGAGGTCCTGGAATAAATCTGCTGTTGGTTTGAATCTGTATGTGCAAACCACACCTTTTCTTCTTGTGTAAAGCACACAACACCTAACATAGTTAGGACATTACTAAAACAAAGAACTATAGACCTGTTAGCCTTACATCAGTATAGGGAAAATGCCAGAATCTATTACACTAGACACTTAGAAAATAATTGTAGGATTGGGCAGAATCAACATGGATTTATGGAAATAAGTTTTTGAGGCTGTAACTAGCAGGATAAGGGGGAACCACTGAATGTACTATATTTGGATTTTCAGAAATCTTCCAATAAGGTCCCACCTAAGAGGTTAATAAACAAAATTAGAGCACATGAGATTGGGGGGTCATATACTCACATGGATTGAGAATTGGTTAACGATCAGAAAAGAGAGAGTAGGAATGAATGGGTCATTTTCAGGTTGGTGATTAGTGGAGTGCCACATGGATCAGTGAATGGGCTCCAGCTATTCATAGCTTATGAGTGATTTGGATATGGGGATTAAATATCATATTGCCAAGCTTACCTAGGTGAGAATACAAGTTATGAGCAGGATAATTCTGCCAAAGAGGCTTCAAGGGGGCTTAGACAAATTGAGCAGGCAAGAACACGACAGATGGAATAACTGGAAAAATCCATTTTGGCAAGGAAAGCAGAAATGCAAGGCCTTTTTTTGTTCATGAGCTATCGAAAGCTAGCATTCAGGTGAAGCAAGCAATTAAGTAGACAAATAGTAAAATTGGCCTTTATTGCAAGAAGATAAGTACAGGAGTAAAGGAGTCATGCAGTAATTGTATAGAGCCTTGGAGAGACTACACATTGCGTTTTCTGTATAGGTTTGGTTTCTTTATCTAAGGAAAACTTATATTTGAATAGATGGAGTAAAGGCTCACCAGGCTGGATTGTCCTATGAATGGACTGGGTCTATACTCTCTAGTTTAGAAGAACGAGAGGCAATCTCATTGAAACTACAAAAGAATCTTTACAAGGTTAGAACAAAGGGGCACAGTCTCATGACAAGGGATAGGACATTTAGGATTGAGGTGAAGAGGAATTTCTTTACTCTACAGGTGATAAATCTTTGGAGGTTCAGTCACTATGTTCAACACAGAGCGATCAACCGGCACAAGAATGACTTCTTCCCTGCTGCCATCAGACTTTTGAATGGACCTACCTTTTTATTAATTTTATCTTTCTCTACACCCTATTGGTCAGCATAACGTCACCAAAGAGATTCATCTTCAATTTGAACTATGTAAGAAATTGGACCTGTTTCTGGTAAAACTATGGCTGGTACCCATTTCTCACTTGTGGCATAATTATGCACTAACACTCTAGCTCCTTCATAGAATCCTACAGTGCAGAAACAGGCCATTCGGCCCATCGAGTCTGCACCAACCACAATCCCACTCAGGCCCTATCCACATATTCCTACATATTTACCCACTAACCCCTCTAATCTATGCATCCCGGGACACTAAGGGGCAATTTAGAATGGCCAATCAACCGAGCCCGCACATCTTTGGACTGTGGGAGGAAACCGGAGCACCCGGAGGAAACCCACACAGACACAGGGAGAATGTGCAAACTCCACACAGATAGCAACCCGAGCCGGGATTCGAACCCAGGTCCCTGGAGCTGTGAAGCAGCAGTGCTAACCACTGTGCTACCGTGCCGCCGTGATGACTGTATAAATAGTGATGAAACTTCCATGTCAAAAATTATACTCAGTGCTTTTTCTAGCTGAATATAGGTAGATTCGGCAATAGTCACAGTAAGCAAAGCAAAAGCTATTGGTTTTTCTTCTCCCGATGGCATAATATGTGGAACTACTGCCCCTACTCCATAAGCTAAGTGTAGCAAGCAAGCAGTAATGGTAGCTTTGGCTTAAAATGAACCAATACTTCAGACTTCTGCTAATCCTGGAAAGGCCCTTCACTGCATCACATTCATTGGACGTGGTACTTCTAAAATAGCGCCCATCTTTTTAGGTGCTTTATGTAAGAAAAAGTCACATTTTTCTTTTTTACGCAGACCATGTGCTTGAAGACATTCTAATGCTGCTTCTAAATTATTTCAAATGCACTTGTTCGCTGGATCTTGTGATTAGAATATCATCCAGGCAACATTGTAGCGCAAAGAGACCACTTAAAACCTGATCCATCAATCTTTGGAATAAGGCTGGTGCGGATGTTATTCCAAAAGGCAATCTTTTATAATGAAAAGACCTGATGCTGCCCTTTGTTTTTGCTGATTTTCAAATTGAAGAAGCATCCATTTGGCATCTACTGTGCCAAGCCCCCTCAGAATCTTCTAAGTTTCAGTAAAATCGCCTCTCACTTTTCTAATTTCTAATGAGTACAAGCCCAACTGTTTCAACCTTCTAAGCTAACTTGGTCCACTCGGGAATCTCTCGAGGGAACCTTCTTTGGCAACCTCCAATGCAATTATGTCCTTCTTACATAGCGAGACCAGAACTGTACACAGTGCTACTCCAGATGTGACCTTACCAGTTCTTGTGCAGTTGAAACCCAAAAATGCAGGTTAAGCTTGTGATTTACTGAGTAAGATATGCAACTCAAGAAGCTATCTTTGGTTTTGACTTTCCTAGCATTAGTTGAAGTCATGCCAAATGCAAGATCTAGGACTGTGCTGGGTGATGAATTTGAGAGGGGGGAAAGAGAAATTGCTGGGTTATAGGAAGGACTCTGACTTGTGCTGACTTATCGCGGTGCTTTGGAGTGAAGCAAGCTGATTGAATCTGTGCCAAGTCCCCTCGTGAGGAGTGAACCTGATGTGTGGCCTTTGATTTGAGAGGACCCACATAACTCGTTCCATCACACTGAAGGGAAATGTCTGTCAGATGTTGGATAAGGTGTGGGGAGACTCAGGATGACATTTTCTAGCAGTCAAATATGCAAACAAAGGATCATGGTTTGATGTCTGTCTTGATTGAGTTGTAGAGGATGGTTGCTGTTGAAGCTCTGTGCCTCCACTTATCCAGAAGGATGTTTGCGGTGCATTCACAAGAAGTAGCACAGATCACCATAAAATGTAAAATCGAGTTTCTGATACCAGCTATTTGTAGTTTGAGGATGATTTTTACCATCTACCTGGTGGGATTCGTGCATGGAATCCCAGAGCATTGCTCTAGGTTTGTAGTTTACCAGTTCAGTGACATAGACCACAGGAACCCAAGCCAGTGTGTGCTAATTGTCTAATGAGTGACTAGAGGCTACCTCTTAAAGCCCCAGTCTGGGACATTCACATAATTTGTTGACCAGTCATGAGGGGGCTGTGTGGTCAAAAGTACTATTTTTGAGAAGAGACGTTCAATCAACTCTGCCGGTTATGGTTGCTGTAAAAGATCCTTTGTCAAGGCTGATGTTTGAAGTTTTTGTGAGATTTCAGTAGGAGGTTTGGGTGCAGTGAGGGGATATAAATATGATGGTCCCTGATGATTCAGGAGAAACATCTTCACTTAGACAGTGTACAATTCCCTAATATGAGGAGTAATCGGGCAAAAAGTGATGGTGTTTTGTGTCGTAAGGCCATTGTGGTGGTCAACTGAGAAAAATAACATGGGTACATTTAAGGGACAGAACAGTAAAATATGTTGGACTAGAGTGGTGGGAGGAGCTGATGTGCAGCATAGACTGGTTGAGCTGAATGGCCTGCTTCAGCACACTCTATAGCTAGAACATCCAATGCTAACAGCTCTTTATTTAGATAATGGGCTGGTTGCAAGTTTGAATTTTACAGATTCAGTGGGGTGAATTGCTAATATTTTAATGTTAGATTGAATGTTCAAGTCAGTTACTGCTGTGATGTAGTCATAGAATCATAGAAACCCTACAGTGCAGAAGGAGGCCATTCGGCCCATCGAGTCTGCACCGACCACAATCCCACCCAGGCCCTACCCCCACATATTTACCTGCTAATCCCTCTAACCTACACATCCCAGGACTCTTAAGGGGCAATTTTTTTTAACCTGGCCAATCAACCTAACCCGCACATCTTTGGACTGTGGGAGGAAACCGGAGCACCCGGAGGAAACCCACGCAAACACGAGGAGAATGTGCAAACTCCACACAGACAGTGACCCGAGCCGGGAATCGAACCCGGGACCCTGGAGCCTTGACATCTCCATGATGTGGAGATGCCGGCGTTGGACTGGGGTAAACACAGTAAGAAGTTTAACAACACCAGGTTAAAGTCCAACAGGTTTATTTGGTAGCAAATACAACAGACAGATTCTTTCACTGGTGCATCATTTTAAAAGTCCTGAAAAATACAAAAGTTCATATGACCTTAAATAAATTGGGCTAAAATTTATACGCAAGGACCTATCAAGTCAGTTTATAATGTCAATTTAAAAACCCAGTTTTTCATTCTGTTTGTGTTTGTGAACAGAATTCCCACTCACCTGAAGAAGGGGCTTGCAGCTCCGAAAGCTTGTGTGGCTTTTGCTACCAAATAAACCTGTTGGACTTTAACCTGGTGTTGTTAAACTTCTTACTGTGATGTAGTCAGCCAGCATTTTATGACACACACAAATTTATTGCTTGTTTTTTAAAAAAAATGTTGTGTGGATGTACAGAGTAAAACTAATGCCTTGTGTAGAATTTTCCCAAGTTTTTTTGGGCTCTGGTTCCACTCCTTTTTTACGCTAAATGTTGAAAACTGGGTTTTTAAATTGACATTATAAACTGACTTGATAGGTCCTTGCGTATAAATTTTGACCCAATTTATTTAAGGTCATATGAACTTTTGTATTTTTCAGGACTTTTAAAATGATGCACCAGTGAAAGAATCTGTCTGTTGTATCTGCCTGTGTCTTAGCAGCTTCTTAGCCATGTCTTGCACTTGTGCAGGATGTGCAGAGATTCACCCAGCTGAAGGTAGACATAGCTTATGAGTGAGGTTATCAGTTCTGTTTGTGGTTATAACTTTAGCATATCTTGCACTAATGTGCCCAAAATGGGGAAGACCTTTCACGTTACCCCTCACAAGTTTTCAACAATTTCTGTGTGATATTAATATAGTTTTAGTTAACCTGTGACAGACCGGATTCTACATCAACACTATTATATTGAAGATCAAGTAAGTTATCAAGTGTACTAACTCGATCAGGCAACTTTCTTATTCCTGTACTGGAGCCATGATGTTGCACATGATGTGCATATTTAGTTGCTTTGTAATGTCTAAATGTGTATCATTGTCTTGACTGAAGAGAGAACTGAACCTTAAGATCATTAGCCTGCTATTTGTAATTTGGAGAACATTGGAGTTTCAAAGAGATTGATTCAAGTGCATTAAACAAATTATTTTACTTTATAAATTTGTTATTCTTTCTGGACTAAAACTTAATTGGTGGCTGGTGGTAATCTGCATGTAGCAAATATACCATGACTTTCTGAAGGTACTCAATCCCTGGCTCATTTCTCTCCTGATGTGCTTCACGGTTGTGAAGGGTTATCCTGAAGTAACTGGCTAACGTTGACTCACAACAACAATTTGCATTTAGACAACATTGTTATCAATGTAAAATACCCTGAAGCACATTAATAGGAGGATTACCAAACCAAGGATGACACTGGTGTGCATAAGGAGATATTAAGGTAGATAAACAAAAGTTGGATCAGGACCAAGATGGGGTGCAATGCCTTATCTTGTCAACTTGGATCTTGATGGTCTCTCTTATGGGGATCGTGAATTGAATTCAATTAGATTTTGAATTTAGTTTTTGGAGTAAGCAAGGAATGGATTCGGGTCTGCCTGGCCCACTCTGAGCATCGGCTTTGTAACCTCAAAGATGGAATGTAAAAAAAAAAGCTTCTTCAGAGGGAGGTCTTAAGACATCTGAAAGGAGTTGAGAGGTGAAGAGAATTGCCAATGAGGGAGTAATTTGAAAATAGGAACTAGCCAAATGACTTCTGAAAGAACTTGTGTTCATAGCGTGCTTTTCTTCGTCTTAGGACATTTCAGAGATCTTTCATTGTCAACTTTTGAAGTATACTCACACTTGCCTGGGGATTCATAGAAAGAAATCATAGAAACCCTACAGTGCAGAAGGAGGCCATTCGGCCCATCGAGTCTGCACCGACCACAATCCCACCCAGGCCCTACCCCCACATATTTACCCGCTAATCTCTCTAACCTACGCATCTCAGGACTCAAAGGGGCAATTTTTAACCTGGCCAATCAACCTAACCCGCACATCTTTGGACTATGGGAGGAAACCGGAGCACCCGGAGGAAACCCACGCAGACACGAGGAGAATGTGCAAACTCCACACACAGTGACCCAAGCCGGGAATCGAACCCAGGTCCCTGGAGCTGTGAAGCAGCAGTGCTAACCACTGTGCTACCGTGCTGCCCCCTCAGTTAGCTCAGTTGACTGGACAGCTGGTTAGTGATGCAAAGCAATGCCAACTGCCGGATTCAATTCTTGTACCGGGTGGTTATTCATGAATGCCCGCTTTCTCAACCTTGCACCTCACCTGAGGTGTGGTGATCCTCAATTTAAATCACCACCAGCTCTCCCCTTTGAGGCCTATGGTCATCTGGGACTATGGCAACTTTACGTTGCTCACACTTGTAATTCAGGTGAGCTTGCCAGTCATTCAGTAATGACCCACATTCGGCAATGAATTCAACTTTCTTCTTTCATGGGATGTCGCCGTCGCTGCCAAGGCAGGCATTTATTGCCCATCCTTAACTGCCCTTGAACTGTCACAACACCAGGTTAAAGTCCAACAGGTTTATTTGGTAGCACAAGCTTTCAGAGCACTGCTCCTTCATCAGGTGAGTGGGAGTTCTGTTCACAAACAGGACATATAAAGACACAAACTCAATTTACAAAATAATAGTTGGAACGCAGGTCTTTACAGGTAATCAAGTCTTAAAGGTACAGACAATGTGAGTGGAGAGAGGGGTAAGCACAGGTTAAAGAGGTGTGTATTGTCTCCAGCCAGGACAGTTAGTGAGATTTTGTGAGCCCAGGCAAGTCGTAGGGGTTACAGATAGTGTGACATGAACTCAGAATCCTGGTTGAGGCCATCCTCATGTGCGGAACTTGGCTATTAGTTTCTGCTCAGCGATTCTGCGTTGTGTGTCGTGAAGGCTGCCTTGGAGTACGCTTACTCGAAGATCAGAGGCTGAATGCTCCCCAACAGGAAGCAAACACTCCTGCCTGGTGATTGTCGAGCGGTGTCCATTCATCCGGTGTTGTAGCGTCTGCATGGTCTCCCCAATGTATCATGCCTCGGGGCATCCTCTCCTGCAGCGTATCAGGTAGACAACGTTGGCCGAGTTGCATGAGTATGTACCGTGTACCTGGTGGATGGTGTTCTCACGTGAGATGATGGCATCCGTGTCAATGATCTGGCACGCCTTGCAGAGGTTGCTGTGGCAGGGTTGTGTGGTGTCGTGGTCACCGTACAGAACTCCCACTCACCTGATGAAGGAGCAGCGTCTGAAAGCTTGTGGCTTATGCTACCAAATAAACCTGCTGGACTTTAACCTGGTGTTGTCAGACTTCTTACTGTGCTTACTCCAGTTCAACGCCGGCATCTCCACATCATGCCCTTGAAGTGAGTGGTTTGCTAGATCGTTTCAGAAGGCAGTTAAGAGTCACTGTGGGCCTGGAGTCACACGCAGGCCAGACTAACTAAAGTTGGCATTTTTCCTTTCCTAAAGGATTTTAGGAAATGAGATGTGTTATTACAGCGATTGATAATAGTTATCATGGTCACTAGCACTGAGACTAGCTTTCAATTCCAGATTTATTGAATTTAAATTCTACTAGCTACCATGGTGGGATTTGAACGTATGTTAAGAGGCATCTGGATGGGTACATCAATAGGGGGGAAATAGAGGGATAAGGACCGAGTAAGGGCAGAAGGTTTTTTTTAGTTAGGGCATCATGATTGGCACAGACTTGGAGGGCCTGTTCCCGTGCTGTACTTTTCTTTGTTCTTTGTTGTTATGTCTCCAGAACATTAGACTGGGCCTTTGGATTACCAGTCCAGTAACATTACAACTACGCCACCGTCTCCCTAAATGACCTGACAATTTTAGTGCTATCAACTGCAGGATGAATATTGGGCTGGACAATAGTGAAACTTGTGTGTTTGTTTTTTCTATCCACCCGAAAGAGCAGCAAGATCTAGATTTATTGTGTCTCGTGAGATGATTCTATATCTTTTACAGTGGACAAGTAATTCAGAGGCCTAGACTAATGCTCTGTGGACCTGAATTCAAATCCTAACACATGGTGGAATTTAAAATCAACTAATTAATAAATCAGTACAAAAGTGTTAGTATCAGTCATGATAACCACACAACTACTGATTGTTATCAAAACCCATCTGGCTCATTAATTCTTGCAAGGAAGAACATTTGTTCTACCTGGTCTGTCCTACATGTGACACTGCAACCACAGCAATGTGGTTGACTTCTATTTCCCCCTTGAAATGGTCTGATAAGCCACTCGATTTGTATCAAATCACTGCAGAAAAGTTGTAGAAGAATAAAACTGGAAGAACCAACCGACATTAGCCTAGGCACAACCTGTCCAAAGCCACACCCAGTCCACCATGCACTCTGGTGTACCTACACCGCGGGGACTGCAGCAGTTCAAGAAGGTGGCCCACCACCAGCCCCTCAGAGGAAATTATAGATGGGCATCAAATGCTGCTTTGCCAGCAATGTTCATGTCCCATGAATGAATTTTTAAAAAATTAAAGTTATTACTTCCAACAGCACAACACTACCTCAGTATTTCACTTGGACTGGCAGCCTGAATTTTTGCACAGGTACCTGGAGCTTGAACATAGAACATAGAAAAACTACAGCACAAATGGGCCCTTCGGCCCACAAGTTGCGCCGGTCATGTCCCTACCTACCTAGGCCTATATATAGGCTTACGTATAACCCTCAATCCTATTAAGCCCCATGTACTCATCCAGAAGTCTCTTAAAAGACCCTATCGAGTTTGCCTCCACCACCATTGACGGCAGCCGATTCCACTCACCCACCACCCTCTGAGTGAAAAACTTACCCCTGACATCTCCTCTGTACCTACTCCCCAGCACCTTAAACTTGTGTCCTCTCGTAGCAGCCATTTCAGCCCTGGGAAAAAGCCTCTGAGAATCCACTCGATCTATACCTCTCAACATTTTGTACACCTCTATCAGGTCACCTCTCATCCTTCGTCTCTCCAAGGAGAAAAGACCGAGCTCCCTCAACCTATCCTCCTAAGGCATGCCACCCAATCCAGGCAACATCCTTGTAAATCTTCTCTGCACCCTTTCAATAATTTCTACATCCTTCCTGTAATGAGGCGACCAGAACTGAGCACAGTACTCTAAGTGGGGTCTGACGAGGGTCTCATAAAGCTGCATCATTATCTCCCGACTTCTAAACTCAATCCCTCGATTGATGAAGGCCAGCACACCATACGCCTTCTTAACCACCTCCTCTACCTGCGGGGCCGATTTAAGAGTCCTATGGACCCGGACCCCAAGGTCCTTCTGATCCTCTACACTGCCAACAGTCTTACCCTTGATATTATACTCCTTCATCCCATTTGACCTGCCAAAATGTACCACTACACATTTATCCGGGTTGAAGTCCATCTGCCACTTCTCCGCCCAGTCTTGCATCCTATCTATGTCACGCTGCAGCTTCTGACATCCCTCCAAACTATCCACAACACCAGCAACCTTCGTGTTGTCAGCAAACTTACCAACCCATCCCTCCACTTCCTCATCCAGGTCATTTATAAAAATGACAAACAGCAAGGGTCCCAGAACAGATCCCTGGGGCACTCCACTGGTGACCGACCTCCATTCAGAAAAAAACCCATCTACAACCACTCTCTGCCTTCTGCAGGCAAGCCAGTTCTGGATCCACAAGGCAACAGCCCCTTGGATCCCATGCCCTCTCACTTTCTCGAGAAGTCTTGCATGGGGGACCTTATCGAACGCCTTGCTGAAGTCCATGTAAACCACATCTACCGCTTTTCCTTCGTCAACGTGAAGGATAGGAAGGGTAGGATTAGAGAACCGTGGATAACCAGGGAAATTGAGGGACTGGTCAAAAGGAAAAGAGAGGCGTATGTTAGGTCCAAGCAGCTAAAAACGGAGGGAGCTCTGGAGGAGTACAATGAAAGTAGGAAAATACTCAAACGGGGAATTAGAAGAGCAAAAAGGGGTCACGAAATGTTCTTGGCAGACAGGATTAAGGAGAATCCCAAGGCATTTTATTCATACGTTAGGAACAAAAGGGTTGTTAGGGAAAAAATCGGACCTCTCAGGGACAAAAGTGGGGACTTATGCTTGGAGCCCAAAGCGGTAGGGGAGATCCTAAATGAATACTTTGCGTCGGTATTCACAAAGGAGAGGGATGTGTTGACTGGGAGTGTCTCGGAGGGGAGTGTTAAACCGTTGGAGAAAATCTCCATTACAAAGGAGGAAGTGTTAGGTTTGTTAGAGAATATAAAGACTGACAAATCCCCAGGGCCTGATGGAATCTATCCAAGGCTGCTCAGGGAGACGAGAGGTGAAATCGTTGGGCCTCTGACGCAAATCTTTGTCTCGTCACTGGACGCAGGTGAGGTCCCAGAGGATTGGAGGATAGCCAATGTGGTCCCGTTATTTAAGAAGGGTAGGAAGGATAACCCGGGTAATTATAGGCCGGTGAGCTTGACGTCCGTGGTGGGGAAGTTGTTGGAGAAGATTCTTAAAGATAGGATGTATGCGCATTTAGAAAGGAATAAACTCATTAACGATAGTCAACATGGTTTTGTGAGAGGGAGGTCATGCCTCACTAACCTGGTGGTGTTTTTTGAAGAAGTGACCAAAATGGTTGACGAAGGAAGGGCCGTGGATGTTGTCTATATGGACTTTAGTAAAGCGTTTGACAAAGTCCCTCATGGTAGGCTAGTGAAAAAGGTTGGATCCCATGGGATAAAGGGGGAGGTGGCTAGATGGGTGGAGAACTGGCTTGGTCATAGAAGACAGAGGGTGGTAGTGGAAGGGTCTTTTTCCGGCTGGAGGCCTGTGACTAGTGGTGTACCGCAGGGCTCTGTATTGGGACCTCTGCTGTTTGTGATTTATATAAATGATCTGGAAGAAGGAGTAACTGGGGTGATCAGTAAGTTTGCGGACGACACAAAACTGGCAGGACTTGCAGATAGTGAGGAACATTGTCAGAGGCTACAGAAGGATATAGATAGGCTGGAAATTTGGGCAAGGAAATGGCAGATGGAGTTCAATCCTGATAAATGCGAAGTGATGCATTTTGGTGGGAATAATGTAGGGAGGAGCTACACGATAAATGGAAGCACCATAAAGGGTGTAGAGACGCAGAGGGACCTGGGTGTGCAAGTCCACAGATCTTTGAAGGTGACGTCACAGGTGGAGAAGGTGGTGAAGAAGGCATATGGCATGCTTGCCTTTATAGGACGGGGCATAGAGTATAAAAGTTGGGGTCTGATGTTGCAGATGTATAGAACGTTGGTTCGGCCGCATTTGGAATACTGCGTCCAGTTCTGGTCGCCACACTACCAGAAGGACGTGGAGGCTTTGGAGAGAGTACAGAGGAGGTTTACCAGGATGTTGCCTGGTATGGAGGGGCTTGGTTATGAGGAGAGATTGGGGAAACTGGGGTTGTTCTCCTTGGAAAGACGGAGGATGAGGGGAGACTTAATAGAGGTGTATAAAATTATGAAAGGCATGGATAGGGTGAACGGTGGGAAGCTTTTCCCCGGGTCGGTGGTGACGTTCACGAGGGGTCATAGGTTCAAGGTGAAGGGGGGGAGGTTTAACACAGATATCAGAAGGACATATTTCACACAGAGGGTCGTGGGGGCCTGGAATGTGTTGCCGGGTAAGGTGGTGGAGGCGGACACACTGGGAACGTTTAAGACTTATCTAGACAGCTATATGAACGGAGTGGGAATGGAGGGATACAAAAGAGTGGTCTAGTTTGGACCAGGGAGCGGCGCGGGCTAATTGTTCCTTGTTTCTCGTTTCAAGGCTTCATTCTATGATCATCTTGCTGGTGCCAGTACAGAGCGAGACTGCGGATAGTTGGGAACCTGTCTCGGGGGCAGGGAATTCATATGGTGTTTGTGGAAGTGGAAATGACTAGGGTTGGGAAGCATTTTCCGATCAGGGCCATTGTGATCTCCTGGACTCGTTTCGATCGCCTCAGGGGATCGGAGAGGAATTTCCCAGATTTTTTTTTCCCCATATTGGCCCTGGGGTTTTTCACTCTGGGTTTTCGCCTCTCCCTGGAGATCACATGGTCTGGAATGGGGGGGTGGGGGTGAGTTAATAGGTTGTAATGAACTAAGCATCGTAGCTGTGAGGGACAGCTCGGTGGATAGGATATTGGTATGTAGATAGGCTGGAAAATTGGGCGGGGATCCTGGATTCAGGATTCAATCCTGGACCGGGGAGCGGCGCGGGCTTGGAGGGCCGAAGGGCCTGTTCCTGTGCTGTATTGTTCTTTGTTCTTTGTGTTTAGTCACATTTTCAAAGAACTCCACCAGGCTCGTAAGGCACGATTTGCCTTTGACAAAGCCATGCTGACTACTTTTGAGCATACTAAACTTCTCTAAATGTTCATAAATCCTGTCCCTCAGGATCTTCTCCATCAACTTGCCAACCACTGAGGTTAGACTCACCGGTCGGTAATTTCAATTTGAATTGAATGCCATGGCCTTCTGACTCCAAGGTGGAGGATGCTAGCCACTGGGTCACAGCTGGTGCCAAGTCAGATAGGTAGTTTCTTCAGTCTTTGGTTGGCTATTTTAAAACTGGTTCCAAAGCCCAGGCCCTGAATTTTAAAGATGTGGTTGTAGCTGCATAACCATGTACACCATTCTTGCCTTGTGGGTGAAAATCAGTAGATTCCTTGTTTCACTGTTAATTTAGTATCTGCAGTGCAATTTGTACATGACAGGAAGGGAAAACAATGACATTTCCACATGGTAATGTTGTAGGGAAAAATCCCTTGTACCAGTGCATTCAAGGAGGTCGAGTCTCAAGGCAAGGTTCAAAGTGTTTTTCTTTATTGTACAATTACTGTGATCCCAGGGAGACCCCCGTAGCCAGCTTAGAAACAGTGGCTTGGCCACGTTGATCTCAATAGTTACACATTCGCTCTGGATATTTATAGGAATCCAAATTCGAGCGGGAACATTTGCTCATACATTTTACAATACCTAAAAAGCGGCGGGATTCTTTAATTGCTGCCCTGAAGATTTGGCGGGCAGTTTCGATTCGAACTGATTAACACTAAGAATATGTATCCTATCTGGTCAGGAAGTTCCCTGGTAGACTTTGTCAATTTGCATCTGTATGGTGTGTGTCCGTGTTAATAGGACTGCCTGTTCTTGCCCCGGTGTTTCCTCTCGATGTGTCCCCTTATCTAAATCGACCCCCGATGTTTGTGTCTGTATTCTATGCTTGCGAGATTAGATGTTAATGTCATTTTGTCCTGCTGTGTGTAGGGGGATTTAATCTAATCTTTTACTCTTTTTATCCTGGTTTATTAAGTTTCTTTGCCTGCCTTGGCCATTTTATTCCCATAATATTTTACTTATAGTACAGTTGTGCCATATATCCCACTGCCAGGTCTTGACTCGCAGATATCCCGATCTTCTGGCCAAGGGCTGTTTTAAAATACAGCTTCGTGCTGTTGCTGGGCAGAATAAGGATCTTCCATCGGCTTTGAATTAAAGGTCTCTCAGCTGTGCAGAGGGGGATTTAAACGAATGTCCATTTGGGTGTTCCCCTCTGCATTGTGGGCACGTTATGAATGGTGCCAATCAGTCCAATAAATGAATATGTTTAATGAGGTGAATATTGATGAGATAATAAAAATATGGCTTTGGAAAATGGCCTACTTCAGTAAAATAGTGCAGCATTTCTTCACTGTATTAGCGTGTGCTTAGGAATGTTTGACAGAGGGTTTAGTTTGTGAATAAACATTAAAGAATATTTAAGCCAGATCTATTTTGGGATACACGAGTTTTAGATTTTGCCAGGAGCACATGGCTAACAATTTGTGCTGTAGATTAATTGCATTACAGATGTAAATTAAATTTACTTTTATTGGAATATGTTTATTGAGAAGGGTACTTCTAGTTGAAGGGAGCACAGTGATTGCTGTCAGGTGTTTAATAATTAACACATTATCAGGATAGATACCAGGAAGCAACTGCTTTAGAGATTCACACCCACTCTGAACCTGCTTTTCCAGCAGAACTGTACGAGTGTTTGTTATACTCCATGTATTTCAACCGTGTTACGAAACTGCTAACCGGAGCAGGGTGTATTTTGAAGAGGAGGTCATTTGGAACAACCCAGAGCAGGAGTAAGTGTCCTTCATGTTCTAACTCTTGATGGAATAGAGAGAGACAATGCCATTGGATTACTAGTAAATGTGTAAGTTTAATTGAGAGACAAGTTGTGGAAATTGCATGTAATGAAACTGGAGTTGTTTAATCTCAACTTTGTCACAAGTTTGTTTTTGATGAACTTGAAGTGACAGTTGTCACTTAATAGTTGTGGAATGCTGAATAACCGGTGTCAACCAGCCTAATTTATTTGTCAGTCCTTAACCTGATGGAGTTCAGAGTATGATGACATAATGATTCTGAACTTTGCTGATGGTGTGATATGTGGGTCACATAAGATCTGATGAAGTAAACTATAAGAATGTGGTGAAGTTCCTAAAATGGTGTGATAACAATTTTCTTAAACCAGATGAAAGAACTAGTCAGAGATTTTGGGGGAAAAAATTAATATTGTTCCTGTGAACATTCATGATGTGGACATTGAAATAGTCAATTAATGCAAGTATTGAGGTCTCAAAGCAGCTGATAAGTTGAATTGGAGGGAACGGTGTATGACTGTGGTGGCTGAGGGACATGCATGATTATACTTTCTCAAAATTAATATCCTTTTATACAGATTCTACAGTTGAGAGTGCTCTCGTTTTTGGATGTCTTGCTTGGTACTGTTGTCTGAGGAAAGCGGAGTCTTTAAGGGTACAAGAGATTATTGAACCAGGCAGGACAGATATTTGATGAGCAAACCTCTCGACAAAATCTGTTCTTGAATAATTTTGAGAAAAGTAGAGCATTATAAGCAATGAGAATCACCCCTTGTCTTCGTATTACTGCTGGTTGTGTTCATGGAAAAGGCTACGTACAATCCATCATATGCAGGACAACCCATTACCATTGATCAGAAACTGAACTGGACTAGCCATATAAATACTGTGGCTACCAGAGCAGGTTAAAGGCTAGGAATCCTGCGGCAAGTAACTTGTCACCTGATCCCCCAAAGCGTGTTCACCATCTACAAGGCACAAATCAGGAGTGTAGTGGAATACTGTCCATTTGCCTGGCTGAGTGCAGCTCTAACAACACAAGAAACTCAACACCATCCAGGACAAAGCAGCCTGCTTGATTGCTATTCCTTCTACAAACATTCAATCCCACCACTACTGATGCACAGTGGCAGCAGCATGTCCCATCTACAAGGTGCACTGTAGGAGCTCACCAAGGTTCCTTTGGCAGCACCTTCCAAACCCACGACCACTACCATCTAGAAGGATGAGAGCAGCAGGTACCTAAGATCACCACCACCTGGAGGTTTCCCTCCAACCCACTCCCCGTTCTGACTTGGAAATATATTGCCATTCTTTCACTGTTGCTGGGTCAAAATCCGGGAACTCCCTCCCTAACATCAGTATGGGTGTACCTACACCTTTGGGATTGCAGTGGGTCAAGATGGCAGCTCACCACCACCTTCTGAAGGGCAATGAAGGATGGGCAATAAATGCTGGCCTATCCAGCGGCACCCACAAATGAATGAATAAACTTTTGAATTTGTTTTGCTCCGTTCTCAAAAATAACTTTGAGGATTATGCACTAAAGGTGCCTCTCTGCCTGATTATTTCAATGCATTGGAATAGGTTTTAATAGATATTTGTGATTGGGTGATTTTCGTTTTTATATTCATTAAAAAAAATGAATGAGCAATCTATCTGAAGCACATATCTGTATGGGTAATAAAGTGGCATAGTGGTATTGTCACTAGTAATTCAGAGACCCAGGGTAATGCTCTGGCGACCTGGGTTCAAATTCCACCACGGCAAAATTAAAACGTCTAATCAAACCATATTTGTCGTTAAAACTTCTCTGGTTCACTTTAGAGAAGGCAATCTGCAATCCTTATCCTGTCTGGCTTACATGTGCCTCCAGACCCACAGCAACGTGGTTGACTCTTTAAATGAGCAAACCACACAATTCAAGGGCAACTGGGATGGGCAATAAATGCTGGTCCAGCCAGCGAAGCCCACACCCAATGAAAAAATATTGAATTGAGTGAAGAGCTCTGACACAGCCAGTCACTAAACACCACCTGTGCCACACAAGGAAGTATTGAACATTGGTTGGAAGGTGACTCTGCCCTCCCCGCCCACTTGTTCTCGAAATCTCCTTGTGGCAGAGGAGCAGCTAAGGCACACAGGCGGTGGGAAAGTAGCTTTGACGTTTTCTTTAGCACTGAAAATCTGCTACAAGGTAGGAATACAACATTTATGTCACAGTTTGGGAACAACTAAAGCAGTTTAATGGATGCTGAAAGGTCGCACTATTTGCAATGAAGTTGCCGTAGCAAATGTAGTTGAAGTCACTAGAACAGCCTAATACCGAGGGTAAGTTTCTTTTGGTCAAATAAATGATTGTTTTCTTCAGAAGCTGAGTACTTTCAACAAACATTTTTCTCTTCCTGATTTGCTATATAAAATTTGCTTCTGCTTTATTATAATTTTTCACTTCTGTTGTGTCCCCAATTCCTTAGAAGTATAACTTGGGGGAAAAATAAACTTGCGTTTATACAGTGCTTGTCACAACCACTGGGCATCTCAAAATAATTCCTGAGCGTTCTACGTCATTGCAACCAGGAAATGGTACCAGAATTGATTTACTGAACCAAAACAGATGAGCTGGAATAGTTTAGGAAGAATTTAACGAATGGGGTGCAAGTCCCACTCGGACAGTGTCAGCAAGTCACAGTGACAGGTCTTGGCGGATCACTGATTATTATTTCTTTGGCACAATGAGTTAAAGCGCTCGGTGAAAAGGAATTGGGTTTTATACAGGGAATTCAGCAACTTTGCTTTTGGCTTGGTGTCAGTTTACATGTCACAGCTGGATTAGCAAAAAAAACCCCAAGCATGCGCACAACTAACTGGCTGTACTGGAGTCTCCCTGTTCAGTTTCAATATAAATTACTCCTCCGTAGTGGGGATATTACCCTCCATGTGGAACATTCCATCTCACATCCAGCTCCTTCCTAGAATAGGAATTCCCTAACTGTTTATAGTAGTTCCCTCCCCCACTTCCAATTTTCTGCTGACTGTGCCATTCTGCCATGATCCCCGTTGGTACATACTGGCTGGCTCAGCCTGTTCCTCATTTTCCATGCATGTTACACATGATCATATGATGGTGGATGTTGAGACTATTTGACTGTGTGATGGGTCCTGAGGGGGGAAATGGTGGGGGGGGAGCCTGATGCTATAATAAATACCCTTGTGTGTACCCAGATGGCAGCAGAGCGCCCATTGGTAAACCACAAGCTTGTGGTTCTGGGGGCAAGAAAATCTCCCACACTTGAGGTCCATTCGGTAGTTTAATCTCCAGCTTCTGGCTGAAAACATCTCTTGTTAGAACCCATTGTGCATTGCACAATAAAGTTAGTGGAATAAAGGATTCTGAAATCTTGTGAAAATGAGGCAGAAATTAATTGAAGCAAACATCTATGGTCTGTAACTGCTGTCTGCAATAATAGGGTTATCATCTCTGGCTGGCTATATTCTAGGAGATGTCATCATGTGACTCTCTCTCCAATTGTCCCTCCCCCAGATCCCAGCCATTGGACGGCCAGCACCTCTCTTACCCTGAGAGCTGGGGATGCTGGGACATTCAATATTTTAAAAGGTTGAGTTAGGGAGTCATAGGTCATGGGAGGGAGACAGGAAAGTAAAGTTGAGGCCACAATCAGATCAGCCACGATCTTGTTCGGTGGTAAAGTGAAGGAGCGGAATGGGCTCTGCTTCCTAATTCATATGTTTATACGTTTATAAATACTTCTTGACTCGAGCTTGCATGAGCCACAACAAGTACTGGGGGCAAAAAACAGCAAATCCTTCCACTTCTGCACACAATCTCACCAAATTCCCAATTTTGGACTCTACTCATGATGCAATACTTTTATGACACTCTGGACTAGCTGATACTGTGTATGCACCTTTTCAAACTACACCCAAGTTACAAGAGAACACACTCCTGCACAGAGTAATAAGCCATTTATTTAGGAAATCATTTACAGCAAATTGACATTTAATTACCACTGACAGTTTCTGTTAACTAGCTTGCAGTTTCTTTAACAGTATTTAAATTCTAATTGGATTTCAAATGTTAAACTAAATTTCAGTTTGAGAAATACTCACCAACACTGAGAATTTCCACTCTCTCCAATTTCCCCACTTTTGCATTCGATTTGCTGTTGTCCGAGCCAATGTCCCACTTCGTGGTGTTGTGCTGTATCTTCCATAATCTGACTATTATGCACCCCCCCCCCCCCCACACACACACACACACACCCCCACCCCAACCATTCCAGACCAACGTTGTCCAGATAAACTATTCCATGCAATAGCCAACCATCCCCCTTGTGCAGTTCCTTTGTACTTATCTGCCAATGGCTTTTCCTGGCCTAATGTTCCTATACAATACTGTCCTAGTGGCAGCAGCATGGTTGACTCTTGGTGAGTGAGGGACCTGACTTCAGACTGTAACACCTAATATGGGCAGTAGTAGTCTGGATTGGCTGGCTGCAGGCAAAACAAATGCATTGGTGGAGTGGTTGTGGTAGCAGGGACTGGAGTTGGTGGCAAAAGAAGCAATGGTGACATAAGGAAAGACTTTAGGATCTGGAATGCACTGCCTGAATGAGCTGGAGACTAATTCAATCAAGATTTTCAAAGGAAAATTGGCTCATTATCTGAAGAGGAAAAAGTTTCAGGGCTCTGGGGAAAAGGTGGAGAGTGGAAATAGGTGAATTTCCCTTGCAGAGAGATGGCACAGACGTGATGGGCCAAATGGCTGCCTTTTGTGCTGTAATCATTCTGTGCTTCTGAATATGTTCTGGTTTTAACTTTCTGAAAATCTAGGGGTCACCCTAATATATATTGATCGGGACACTAGAAATAACACCCCTGCTTTTCTTCAAAATAGTGCTGTGGGATTTGTTTCCTGAGGGCAATGCTGTAAAAATTAAAATCGGGCATTTTCAAGAGGCCAAAATCAGATGAGTGGAGATATCTTGGAAGGTTTTGGGCTGGAGGAGATTAGAGTTGGGAAGGGGCAAGGTCAGGGAGGGATTTGAAAGTAAGAATGTGAATCAAAGTAGTCCGGACAGGCAAAAACTGAGTATTGCTATTATCGATTATTTTAAAATCTCAACTGGTTCACTTGCCCGGACCACATGTGATTCTTAATGCCTTCAGGGTGACTAAGGATAACCAATAAATAAAATATATAGGACCAATTTGTTGTATTTCATAGCAGCGAGTGCAAGAATTCTAACCACATTCACTGACCTTTGTCAGTTTGGCACAGCCTCAATTAAAAAAAGATCATCCTTGTTTTCAAATCTCTCCATTGCCTCACCTACCTCTATCCCTCTATCTGACCCTGATGAATTGCTCGGTGTATCATGGAAAATCCTATCTGTTTAACTTTAGTCAGTATGAGTACTGTGATTGCACCTGTTAATTTAACTAGTTTGCAAGTCAGTGTAGCTCATTGGAAAATACTGCGTTTGTGTTTGAATCTTAGGTGTGTGCTTTTGTGGCTCTGTTATTCTAGAATAACTTCAATGTCAGCAATCTGATTTTGACAGACTGTTGCTTTAAATAGATGTTTCTATTGCAAGTCAGGTGTTCAGAAGACTGCCTTGTCACGTGCAGCTGCCTAGTCTTTGTAAGTAAATTGCTCTTTATTTATATCAAATTTTCTAGTGTAACCAGCAAATCGGTCGCGATTTGCTGGAAATGTTTTTTGCTTTGTTTAAATTTTTACAATGTACGAAAACTCAACTTTCTTGGGACATGACGAGAATTTCTTGAACATCGGATTTAAAGGTAACTAGCTGATGAATAACATCACGGGACACCCAAGAGTAAGGACCAAATTAATCCCTAAATGAGGCCATGTTTAAAAATCTTCCATGATATACCTGCAATAGGAGGGTAAACCTCAGCAGCCAAAGTAAATCAATTTAGATATTGTGCAATGTGTTTTTTCCCTCTTGTATTAATTGAAATGATTAGGTGCAGAGAAAGAAGAGCCTGTCTGTATCCTAACTTTCATCAAGTCCGGTAACATCCCTAGCTGACCTACATGGTTTCCAGCCGGCAGTGTATCTCTGTAATTCCCTCTAGCCTGATAAACTTCTGATATATAGTTACCTGTCTGGATTTTCCTGTTGGTTGAGATCATCTGGGTTTAACTATTCTATTGTGTCACTTGGCATCCCAACCCTTCTCTTTGGGTTTAGGATTAATCATCAATGACATTCTTAGCTTGACTTGACTTGAGAATTGAGTCCCAAGTAATCCTCCAGTTGCAACAGACTCTAAGCTTAAAAAAGCAGAGTCATGTGAGGTTTTAGTGGGGATATTGCAAATAAATAGTCATTAACCTGCTACTAAATGAATGTAGCCAGGAAGTATTTAAATGGGATTTTGAAAAGTTCTTAGAACTTAAGTCTGTGTAATTTGGTCCTGATTCTGTCTGAGCTGAAGTTTCTGTTGTGGCACCTTTATTTCTATAAATGGAAACAATTATTTACTTCAAAGCCTTTTGATGCATCACCTTCTATAGACAGATGCCTGTATATATGGTTGAAACACAAGCAGATAAGCTTTGATTAGTAACTATCCATTGTGTGGCAGCATCTTTCGGCAGATATGGAAGTTGCTGATATGCCAGTTGCCCTATAGGAATTCTTTTTTAATATTGAATGAATGCAGTCAATCAACATTTATTTTATTCATTCTTGGGACATGGGCATCACTGGCTGGCCAGCATTTATTGCCCATCCCTAGTTGCCCGAGGGCAGTTGAGAGTCAACCACATTGCTGTGGCCCTGGAGTCACGTGTAGGCCAGACCAGGTGAGGACAACAGATTTCCTTCCCTAAAGGACATTAGTGAACCAGATGGGTTTTTCCGACAATTGACAAGAGTTTCATGGTCATCAGTAGATTCTTAATTCCAGATATTTTTTGGCTTGGTGGCATTCGAACCCGAGACCCCAGAACATTAGCTGACCGTGATAATGCCACTGGGGCATCGCCTCCCCATAAAGGTTTTGAAAACCTGAGATTAAAAATGATTATTTCTGAAGTTATACTTGTCTCTCTGGAAGGAACCAATTATAAAATTAATCTGGAATCATGCACAGTTACATGTGGAAGAATAGATATTGTCCTCAAACATTAACTCTGGATCAAACATTAACTTTGGATCATATTTTGCTGGAGGGAGCCATCTCCCTGCATCTGATAGGATTTGCCTTCAGCTTTGAGAGCTGGGGCACGGGGAAGGCAATGTGGCACATCTGGGACCTTAAATGACAGAGCCAACAATATAATCCACCCCGGTCTCCCCAACCACTGGGATTTATGGATTAAGATAGAAAGAAGAAGTAAAATCAAATTGGGTTTGAAAGAAAGATTGGACTGAGAGAGGGAAAACGGATGAAGGAAAAGCAAGAAACACATTAAAAATATGACCACATCCAACAACAGTTTATGTGCAGAAATGAGACACAATTGTCGGAGCAGAGAAGTTGTTTGACACTGCAACTGTTGTTACTTAACAGTTATTACTTTTTGTTCAAAGGTTACTTGCGCTCTTCATGATCAACCCCAACATTCTGCAGAGAGTTTAATAGGTAATTAATGGTCAGAATGCCATCTGTGTCAAGCAACCATTGGCATGCCAGAAATCACTGTGCCCCTTGTGTTTAGCACTGCTGCCTCATAGCGCCAGGGACAAGAGTTTGATTCCAGCCTTGGGTGACTATCTGTGTGGAGTTTGCACGTTCTCCCTGTGTCTGCCTGGATTTCCTTCAGTTGCTCCGGATTTCTCCTAAGTCCAAAAATGTGCAGGTTGGGTGGAATGACCATGCTAAATTGCCCCTTAGTATCCCAATATGTGTAGGTTAGGAGGATTAGTGGGATAAATTTGTAGGCTTACAGGAATAGGGCCTGGGTTAGGTTCTCTGACGGAGAGTCAGTGCAGATTCGATGGGCTGAATGGTCTTCTGCACTGCAGGGATTCGATGCAATAGTGCCTCTTCATTGCCTAAACTTGCTGGCTAATTTGTATTTAACTAATTGCACGCATTGATGACCTGTTTTTATTTTTCCAGCATGATTTAGCCCGATGTATCCTGTTGATCTGATTGGCTTTTATTTTGAGCGATGCTGGCACTATCATGTCTGCCAGTGTTCATGTATCCCTGTTCTTTTGGGGTCTTAAATACAGATGTGTTTGATCTTAAAATGGAGAAATGACTGCTTTCAAATTCCAAACAGTTATGGGCTAGCCATTCATTGAGCAGTCTCTCATGTGGAGTGAACATCAAAAGAGAACTCTTAATGGGAACCAGAGATTTGAGGGTTTTTTTTGGGAACAAGATTTATTTCAAGGATGTTGAAATTATTGAATCTACCTCTGATATTTTTTGTGTAACATCAGAAGTCCAAATTGCCAAGTGAAGGTTCAGTGCTCGATTGCACATTTAGAGGGAAAAGAGTAAGAATAGAAGAGTTTAAAGTGTGTGTTTTTTCATATAATCCAACGTTACTTAATTTTGGGGGGGAAAAGAAGCCACAAATGTGAAACTTATCATTTAATACAAGCTTTCTGTGAGTGCACTAATTTTAAAATAAGCAAATATGGAATATATAGATTTATTATTGTCACATGTATTGGGATACAGTGAAAAATATTGTTTCTTGCGAGATATACAGACAAAACATACCATTTGTAAAGTACATGGGGAGAAGGAAAGGATAGGGTGTAGAATATAGTGTTGAGGATGCCGCATATAGTTTGCCCTCCTTTAAAGGGAGTTAACCTTGTGCTAGCTGCAGATTAGCTGTTTGCCATGCTTGAAGATTTAGCTGTGTGTTCACGTGAGTGACTGAATCTTTAATTAAGGCTGGTGGAAGTGCTATCAGACCAATGCACTCTGTGCTTCTGATGTTCGGAGAGCTTGTATTTTAACTGGAAGCAGGATCCATCAGGGGCTAAACAACTAGTTAAACGGTAAGCTAACTGCTAATAGAATAAATGAATTGATGCTATTGTATGCAAATACTGGAAGCTAGTTATCTACTAATGCAATCAGTGTGGACTGTTGCAGAGCTAGCTCAATGTTAATATTAGTAGAGGTTTCCAATTAAGCAATGTTGTCAAGAAATTTGCCTGTTTTGCTGGGGTTTTTTCTGTCTATGAACCCCTTTATCTTTTTGCTTACTGAAGTGCTTGCATCCTATTTTGTAAGGACTGCAATACTGATCTGTAGCAGTAGCTTAAAGGATTATTCTGCTCAGGTCTTTCCATGGTCTTATTTTAAATTTATTCATGGAATCTATCAAGTAGTGAAAATTAAATTGATTACGTGAAGATTTTCTCTCATTTGTAGCAAAATGGCAAATATTCTACTTGCAGTGTTCTACTTGATCAAAAAAGGAACCATTTTGCTACAACCAGATGATGGATATCATACAAAATCTGCCCTTGACTGGAATAAACTTGGCTTTTAACGTTTTGAGTCTCTGGAGGGATTTGAATATAAGGATGAACATTTTAAAGTTTAATTGTTGCTAGAACAGGAACCAAAATAAGTCAGCATGCATGAAGATAATTGGTGAACTGAACTTGCCGTGGGTGTTTTTGAAACATTTTTCCGGTGACCCACTTTTACCAAATGGTCGTCCCTCACGACCCATGCCCACATTCATTTACTATCTGCCTCTAGCTCTCTTGTTCATGTAACAAAACGATCCATGTCTACAATCGGTTTGCTAGAAAGGTGCATAAGTGCATGTATGTACAGGATGTTTGGTGCCAAGTGCAAGTACAGGGCATGCTGACCTGTTTATTCTTGCCTCATGTGGTCGTACACTGTACTGCAGTGCAAATTTATCCAGAGAGAAAATGGCAAAAAGGTCAGACAATCTTTGGAGATCATTTTTGGATAGATATTTTTCAACATCCCACGACTTACCTGTTTGTAGCAGATAGCATGTCAGGCCAACCAAGAGCTTGTTGGAATAGACAAATCAGGAGGTTAAAAAGGCATGGATGAGGGTTTCAGTAGCAGATGAACTTATGAAGGGACAGCAGATGGTGTTACCATGGTTGAAATAGATGGTCTTGATATGTGGTTGCAAGCTCATTTTGGTGTCCAATATGGTAGCAAGATTGTGGATGGTCTGGTTCAGCCTCAGACTGTTGCGAGGAAGAGAGATGCAACCGGTGGCAAAGAAGTGGAATTTGTAGTGAGAGCCAAAAAGAATTACTTTGATGTTCGCAAAATTTAATTGAAGGAGAATTTTGCTCATCCTGCACTCTGTCAGGCAATTAGTCCAATAATTTGGCGAAATGAAAGAAAAAGCAAACGAGTAACTAATGACCTTGGATAACTGAAAAGAGTAAGGAGGGTGGGGGTAATCTATTTGGAAAGAAAGGATGTCAACACAAAGTTGTACTTGATCAAAAAAGGAACAGCAGCTGTCTGGAAGTGCTGTCTCATTCCATCAGTAAAGCTATCTCAATATCTTGTGTTCTGCAATCACTGTGCTTTGTCATATGCAGCTGTAAAAGTCCAAAAATGTGCAGGTTAGGTGGATTGGCCATGGTAAAATGTCCTAGTGTCAGGGAGATTAGCAGGGTAAATGTGTGGGGTTACAGGGATAGGGCCTGGGTAAGATTGTCGTCCGTGCAGGCTTGATGGGCTGAATGGCCGCCTTCTGCACTGTAGGGATTCTAAGCCACTTACTTGTAACGTCAGCTCTAAGCACCCAAATCAAATTTAAATTAAGGAATAAGGACATTAGCTTCTCGTGCTGTTGCTACTGCTTGAAATGTGGTTTTTGTTTAATGTTGCCCTTTATAACCTTGCCTTCACTTGCATAAATGTCTTCTCATTGTTAATGTGAGGGATTAAGAGATCAAAATTTTGGATTAGGCAGTAGTATTTATGTAACTTCAAGTGGAAATGTGTGTTGCTAAAGGCATGTGTGATGGAAGAGTGGGTGATGGAGGTAGAATAACTTTGAGACATTTTGATGGTGCTAAATTTCAGTAATATTTTAAATCCATCTTAATCTTCATTCTTTGAGGGCACTTGAAATTGTCCCTTTTCCAGCCCAGAATTATTTTAACACCTAGAATTGAAGTTAAAGGTTTGTTGTTCTAAAATTACCTTGTCTAGAGGTAATTTTGAGCTATGCAACACTTGAAGGATTGATGTGGGAGTAATTTGAGACAACTATAAAATGGGTGGATTGACCTGTGTGTGTTTTGGTCAGAAGAATTTTTTTGTGTTCATGTTTATTGTGTAACCATTCTTCACTTGAGTGTTTTACTGAAGCAGAATCTAGTATTGGGAGATATTGCGGTATTTTTTGATGTTTGCTGTAGTTCATAGAGACTCTTATAAATATACTGTGTTAAATAAATAGCCAATTTCTGTAATGTGATGACTAAATTATAGAGTAAATAGGTTGTGTTGTTATAAAATAGATTACTCTAAATCCCAACCTGCCTCCAACTCATTTGCTGAAACACTAATACTACACGCTTTATCTCTCAGCCAACATAGAAAATCAGTATCTGTCCATTTTAGTTCATTGCTGATTGTGTCCTTGCTGTGTCTAAGCAATGACTATGCTTGGAAAAGTATTTAATTGGTTATGAAGTACTTTGGAAGATTATAAAAGGTTATAAATACAAGCTTTTTTTTGTAGACCTTGGGATGTGGGCAGCAAGGCATTTTTGCCCATCCCTTACTAACCTTGAGCTGGTGGTGATGGGCCACCCACAACTGAATAGTTTGCAGCCTTTCAGAAGGCAATTCAGAGTCAACCACATTGATGTGAGTCTGGAATCACATGTAGGCGAGACTGGGTAAGGAAAGCAGATTTCCACCCCTGGACAGTACTGGTGAAAGAGCTGGATATTAATGACAATCTGGTAATTGCTTTATCATTATTAATGAAACTAGCTTTTATTCCAACTTAATTAATTGAATTTAAAATCTTTCAGCAGTCGTGGTGGGATTTGAACTCCTGTCTTCTGAGCATTAGCCTGGGCCTGTGGATTACTAGTCCTTGCTGTGACTCAGTTCCACAGACACAGGCAGTTGCTTTTGAGCCTGCTATCCTCCAAAATGTGAACTGTCATTCAATGCGATATAGCGTATATTATGCATGCCATGGGTTAGAAAGATGGTGCAGTGCAGCCTCGCACCTTGAGTTGCGCTATTCATTGCGGCATGGTGGCACAGTGGTTAGTGCTGTTGCCTTACAGCACCAAAGACCCAGGTTCAATTCCAGCCTCGGTCACTGTCTATGTGTAGCTTGCACACTCTCCCCTTGTCTGCATGGGTTTCCTCCGGGTGCTCCAGTTTCGTCCCAAACTCCAAAGATGTGCGGGTTAGCTGGATTGGCCATGCTAAATTGACCCTTGTGTGGTGACTGATGGGGTAAATGTGTGGGGTTGCAGGAAAAGGGCCTTAGTGGGATTGTGTTCGGTGCAGACTCAATCGGCCGAATGGCCACCTCTACTGTACGGGGTCTATCATTCATCTAAAAGCTCAAACCCACACTTGAATAACTGATTTTCCTGGGGAGGGAGCAGGAAGGTAAGCAAGGTCTGTTTGGGGGTAGGGAATGGTAAAGGTGTTTCCAAGAGGATGTAAAACTCAGAACCAAGTTAATGGATGTAGTGACTGGAATTTAAGGAAGGTACTCGATACACGAGGGCAGCCACTAACGGAACCTAATATGATAGCACTTATCTGGGACCTGGAATTTTTCCTATGGCGCTCTAGTTAACGCTGGAACCCAATTCCCAAATGAGCAAAGTGTCATCAAAAATGTTCTTCATACATATGATTTACTCTGCACTGCAATAACTGATTTTTGATGCAGTCACACTTGCACAGTGTGCAGTGAGAAGGTTGGTAGTGTTCCCACTTGAAATGAAATCTCATCTCCATTAACTATTTAAAAACACAGTAGTCTCAAATTTGAACCTTATGGCTATTAAGATCACAAAAATCATGATGAATTTACTGTAGCGATGCTGGGGTTTGTGGCTGGAGCCGTAATGTGACTTGTTGATGATTTCAGTCACTGCAGTTCAGATGTTGAATGGTTAATTCTTGTCTGCTAATGCAGAAACTAATTCCACTTGGATACTTGGGGAGCCTTGAACCATTTATATATCGTGTTTGCATGAAGTATTTGCTTTAACTGTTATGGTGGATTCCACCATCTGTTGAGTTGAGTAATTTTGTTTTTTCTCTCTCCAGCAATGGCAAAACCTAGACCAGTGGTAGTTAGTGGACCATCTGGAGCAGGAAAGAGTACTCTCCTGAAGCTGCTTCTTAAGGAGTATAACCAAGTTTTTGGATTCAGCGTCTCTCGTTAGTAGCTCTCTTAATGATTTTTTTTTGTTGCCAGGATTTTGAAAAGCAAGTGCCTAAGTAGGAAAGTCAAATGGATTTGGTCTGCCTGCTATTTGGCAGATTTTTATATTTCAAATATGTGCATCTATGTAAAGAACCAAGTTAGTCAGTAGTGGCTTTCCAATTTGCTCTGGAATCTAAACCATGCTACTTGGGGAAGAATTCTTCAGAACTTGCAAGTAAGCTAGTTGATACATGGAACTAGCAGAATACGTGAGCGACATAATCTGATTTTAAGCTTTGAAAAGGACAATACCATTAAATGGTAGTTTCCTTCGAGGAACTTAAACAAAGTGGCTATTCATTTGATTACATCAACTTTGTCTTTAGTCATACCTTGTCTCCATAACCTTCAATACCCATGACGTTTCCTTATTACCTTCCCATTTAGTTGTAATCTCTTTTAAGCATTGATACAATAGCAGTAGCCTTCTGAGCAAATGAAGGATTATTTTTTCGGGATTTACTTTCACCAGTTTATTTTGGTTTAAGAACATAACTTGTCTCCTTGTTCTCCAATTTCTCTTTTGGAGAGAAGACTTGTTCCCTATCCCTATAAATATTAATATTTATTTTAAACACTTCAAGTTAGAAATCTGGAATTGGAAATCCAGGTAAAACTAAACTGGTTAAAAGAAATCCAGCAACAATTGAAATGATTCCATACAAATGTTAAAGTTTTGCTTACAGTCCAAAGATGTGTAGGTTAGGTGAATTGGCCACGCTAAATGCGTGGAGTCATGGGGACAGGGAAAGAGGAGGGCCTGGGTGGGATGCTCTATTGGAGATTTGGTGCAGACATGATGGGCTGAATGGCCTCTTTCTGCACTGTAGGGAATTTATGGTTTTATGGTACTTGGAATGTGCTCTGTTTTGAGTTTGGGTCTGTGATCAATACCTCCCTTTATTCATTGTAGGAAGTGTCGGACAGTTCTTGACTCCTGGCAGGTTGTACAATATCAGGGCCTGGAACTGTAACAGTGGAACTACCTTGTGATTCGAACTGAATATTCATGTCTGCATGTAGATTTCTTCAATTTCTCCATACATCGACTGAGTTAACACTACATAAGGCGAGGCTTGGTTAAAATCATTTTAAAATGCTTTATTCTGCACCAAGTTCAATATTCAGAGCAATGTTTATGATTAGATTCACTATTTAATCAATATGACTCATCTTCACTAACAATGAGGTAGCCTAGATGTACAGTAGATTGTCTTGATTGGCTTAAAACAGATTAACTTGACATTTTTGGGGATCTTTTCTGCTGAGGCTAATTCACAAAAGTGGGATTCTTGAGTTTGGAAGGTTGTTGATGCATTTTGTTCCAAGTGGCACTTACCTGATGGTGAGAATTGTTTTACAGATACAACAAGAAATCCAAGGCCAGGTGAAGAAAATGGCAAAGGTTAGCACTTGTTTAATTGAATTTACAAATCTGTTCAGTACATGGCATTTTAAATATGTTCTTACTTATCTTTGTATTCTAACAATTATTTTAAGCCAGACAAGTGTCAGAGGAGGGATGTTCAAATTAGTTTCATTTACCAAATACACACTTTACCTCTGTACTTTTGTTTCAAAGGAGGTTGCTCCAGTGTTCTTGGCATCAGTATTTCTTTTGTATTTATTGTTTCTTTGTAAATAAATGTTTTGTTATAAATCAGCAAACGCTGACCGTGATATTGGAGGGAGAAGAGAGGATTAGCAAGAATAAGAAACAGATTGCAAAACCGTTTCCATGTAAATAGGAAAATATTAGCGAAAGTAAACATGGGCCTCTGAGAGATAAGCAAATTTTTAAAGGTGGATAAGGAATGGCAGGGATTCATTATCACAAAAAACATACCAGGAATAGTGGGAAAGGACGAAGGGAAACTGAGGAAATTAAAATAATTAATATCAATAGAAAGAAGATGCTGAAGAAATTAGTGGGACTAAAAGCTGATAAACCTCCTGGGCCTGGTTGCTTAGGTCCTAGGGTTTTAAGAAGGGGGCAACACAGGTAGTGGATGCATTGGTTTTGAGCTTACAGGATTCCTTTTGATTCTCAAGGAGCAACTGTAAAACTATGGAAAGAGTCGGGCTCATAAAAGACCAAAAAAGTGACCTATGTTTGGAGGTAGAAGATAGGGGCCTGGTTTTTAATTAATGTGTTAATCTTCACAATGGAGGTGGTGATGCAGATACTGTAGATAAGAAGGAGGAGTTGGATGTGATAAACAATAGGGAGAGAGGAAGTATTAAGAGGATTAGCGACTTTGAAAATGGATAAATCACCAGGCTGGATGAAATGTACCCCAGGTGGTTAAAAGAAGCCTCAACTGACCATTGTTTTCCAATCCTCACTGGATACAGGTTTGGTGCTGGAGGATCAGAAGTCTGGTAATGTTGTACCTTCCTTTAAAAAGGGAGTGAGGTATAGATCAAATAATTGCAGGCTAGTCAGTCTCACCTCAGTAAATTACTAGGATCAAGGGGAGGTGGTGCTGTCACTGTATTGTCACTGAACTAGTAATCAAGAGGTAATACCCTGGGGACCCGGGTTTGAATCTCACCACAGCAGATAGTGAAATTTGAATTCAATAAAACTCTGGAATTAAAGTTTAACGATGACCATGAAACCATTGCTGTTGAAACCAAAATAGAAAAATGCTGGAAAATCTCAGCAGGTCTGACCACACCTGTGGAGAGAGAGTAAAGCCAACGTTTTGAGTCTAGATAACCCTTCAGAGCTCTGGAGCTATATAAACATGAGTTAGGCCACAGCTTTGAGTACTCTGTGGAGTTCTGGTCACTTCATTGCAGAAAGGATGTAACTTCACTAGAGAGTAGAGGAGATTTCCTAGGATGTTGCAGGGATTGGAAAATTGCAGTTATGTGGAAAGATTGGATAGGTTGGGATAGTTCTCCTTGGAACAGAGGAATCATAGAAACCCTACAGTGCAGAAAGAGGCCATTTGGTCCATCGAGTCTGCACCAACCACAATCCCACCCAGGCCCTACCCCCCACATCCCTACATATTTACCCACTAATCCCTCTAACTAACGCATCTCAGAACACTAAGGGGCAATTTTAGCATGGCCAATCAACCTAACCCGCACATCTTTGGACTGCGGGAGGAAACCGGAGCACCCGGAGGAAACCCACGCAGGCACGAGGAGAATGTGCAAACTCCACACACACTGACTCAAGGCGGGAATCAAACCCAGTTCCCTGGAGCTGTGAAGCAGCAGTGCTAACCACTGTGCCGCTCACGAGATTTGATGTACAGAATTGTGAGGGGCCAGGATAAAGTGGATGGGAAGGGCCTATTTAGCAGAGATATCAGTGGCTAGGGGGGCATAGATTTAAAGTGATTGGTAGTGAGATTAGATGGGATATGAGGAACAAATGATTCACAGAGGGTGGTAAGGGTCTGGAAGTCACTGCCCGGAAGAGTAATAGAGGCAGGAAACCTAATCTGATTTAAAAAGTGCCCAAATATGTACCTGAAGGGCTGTGGATTAAATGCTGCAAAGTGGGAATAGGCTGGGTTGCCTGTTTTATTTTCAGCCAGCACAGGCGCGATGGGCCAAATGGCCGCCTCCGGTGCTATAAACGTTCTGTGAATGGAACCTTGCTATTCAATAAAGGAGAGAGGAAAGTGAATTATAGGCCAATTAGCTTGACATCAGTGGTAGGGGAAATGCTTGAATGTATTATGTAGGTCATATTCACAGGGCGCATGGATTGTGAATTGTGGAATTCTCTAACCAGCGGGCTGTGTTGAGTTCTTGAGAGTTGGATCAGTTAGTTTTTTGATGTAGAAATTGTCCCAAGATCTGATTGAATGGGTTCGAGGTACCTTCTCCCATTCATTGTGTTTTTTGAGAAAACCAAGTTAAACTTCCAGAGTGGCTGAATTTCTTTATTTGGGGGGGAAAACCATTGACTGAAATTATTTTCAGCTCGAGGATTTTTGAAGACTCCAGTTGACTCATTGTGTTTTTGGGTGATTCTAGCATTGGATGACTTCCTCTTTGCCTATCCATTGATTTGCCACTTTTAGAAATGGCGACATGCTTTTAGAAATGGCGATAGGATATATTGGATATTCTTTTACTTAATACTCAAAATGGTATCCTGCCTCATGGGGCTAGGGTAGTCTGCATTGTACTCTGCAAATGTCTGCGAATTGTGCAGTAATGATTCAATAGTTTTGTCTGTGTTCTCTACCCAGATTACCATTTTGTATCGAGAGAAGAAATGCTCCGTGGCATTGAAGCAGGGGAATTTATAGAAAATGCAGAATTCTCGGGGAACATGTATGGAACAAGGTTTGTGCTGTGGGAATCCTGGAGCAGTTTAATGGGGTTGATAACTTACACTATCAGCTCAAAACAGTCCTCTTTTAAAGGCAGTGGTGACACTTAACATGACCCAGCCTTTAAATTAAAATTTGATCGTAGCACCTTGAGGTGAATTAACATTTCCTTTCACTCCAACACCACATTAATGTTTTGGTTTTAGTTAGCAAGCTAAGGGATTGCTTCAAATTAGCCATTTGGAGATATAATTCACAGGATGGACTACTCCTGTTCCTTGCTGGTATGTTCGTAGGAAATGACTCTTCTTGAGGTGGAACATCAGTTTTTAGGGAGCATTGTAGCTGGGAACCTTCCTAACCAAAACAGTGACTGGAGTTATTGAGGCAGTGTAGTTCTGCTGTGTAGTTTGTGTGACATTTCCCTATTATACACACTGCCCTTTGTCCTCCCAACAGCTGCTATCTTGAAACTTTGAAGCTTAATCATTTAACTAATCCCTCGCCCTCACTCGTTTCTCAGTCTCTTGTGCTTTCTTGATCTCTCTTTCCTCTTGTACTCTTATCCTTTACTTCTCTCACTGACGTTCCCTCAGCTTTTAACTCCAGCCAGTTGTGTTATTCTAAAGGATCATCTGATGGTTTTTAAAAATCTATTTATTGCACTTGATTCACCTGTATTTTGGTAACTATCTAATCCTGTGGATGACTTGAACTAGTGGCGTTTGTACACAAAATAAAGATCCATTGGGCAAAGAATGATCAATTCCTGGGGGTTCTAAAAGTAGATGGCAGAAATCTGCATTAATTCAAATTCTATCGAATCCCCTTTAGATTTCAGTCACCTTTTCAAGGGAGTAATCCAATTAGTGACATCCAGCAGCTGTTGTGTAGTCCATATTAAATGATCAGCAGATCTATCCTTGAGCATGTCTGCTCAGAATACTTCTATATAGTCTGAGCCGCCACTGAAATTGCAGCATGTGGTTTGGACCTACCCACACACCTATCACCTGCACCACAACCTTGCAGCCTGTGGCTCTGGTAAGGTCGCACCATCCCCCCGCTACTGCTACTTTCACGAAACTGCTGCCTTCCCCACTATATGTTCAATCACTTAATCCCCTCCCCCCAAAAATAGCATGAGAGAGCAAACCTGTAAAAGGAAAGCAAAATCATACTAGGAAGCCAATTAAGTGAGACAATGTACCCTGTATCTTGAATAATGCTGCAGTATTTTTAATGAACATTAAAAATGTTGAACCAAAGAAGGTTCATCAATTCAAAGGGAAAATTCTGAAGGACAGATATATTCTTCTGAAAGGACAAGTTAATGGTTTGAATGTGACCTTTTATTAGATCTCACTGAAAATAACTACCACTAAAAGGATCAATTTTCTTTTGGCTACCTTACGTAGGGACAGGCCATTCAGTCCCCCAAGCCCGTTCTGTAATTCTGTTAGATTGTGGGTGATCCGTATCTTAATTCCACCCTAGCTGCCTTTGTTCTGTAACCCTTATCACCATCATCTAACAACCTTGTCAGTCTCAAATATGTGGATTGGAGAAGTCGGGACTGTTCCTTGGAGAAGAGAAGGTTGAGAGGTGAATTAATAGAGGTGTTCAAAGTCATTAGGGGTCTGGACAGAGTAGATGGGGAGAAGCAGTTCCCATTGGTGGAATGATTGACAGCAAGGAGACACAAATTTAAGGCAATTGCCAAGAGAAGCAATGGAGACGAGAGGAGAAACTTTTCACATGGTGAATATCAGGAATGCACTGCCTGGGAATGTGGTGGAGGCAGGCTCAACCAAGACAGTTAAGTGGGAATTGGATTATTATCTGAAAAGGGAGAATGCACAGGGTTGCAGGGAGAAGTCAGGGCACTAAATGAATTGCTCCTTCAGAGAGGCGGAAAAGATACAATGGGCTGCATGGCCTCCTTGTGTGCTGTAAAGCTTGTGATCTCAGCCTTAATGACCCCATCACCCAGTCTTGAGTTTTTGGGGGAAAAGTGTTCCAGATTTCCATGACTCTGCAGAAGTGCTCCCTGACGTCACTGCTGAATGGCCTACCTTTATGATAATGCCTCCTTTTTCTGAACTCTCTTCTAACCTCAACCTTCCAATCAGACAAAATGTTTATTTTATCTATCTATTATCCTTTGGTCATTTTAAACCAAATCTATTCAACTGTCCTTATAATTTAACATTGATTTTAGCATTATTGTAATAACTTTGCATTGTGTTTTGGGTTCATGTTGCAACAGGCAAACCTACACCAGGGCTTTTTCTGTGGGGGAAAAATTTCAGCACGAGTCCTGATAATAAATGGACTTTCTTTTACTTGCAGTAAAGCAGCAGTCCAGGAGGTACAAGCCAGGAACCAAATCTGTATTCTTGACATCGACATGCAGGGCGTGAGGAATATCAAGAAAACCGACCTGTGTCCAATCTACCTTTCCATTCAACCACCATCATTTGAATTGCTTGTAAGTATAGTGCCGGTTAGTACTGACACCAAACAGTGACATTGGGCTGGAGGGTATCGGGCGGGAATGTGCTTTTCATGAAAGCCATAAATAATCAGAGAAATGGAATGGTGTGAATTATCCTTTTTTTTTTAAAGGAACACTACTTGAGCAGCATTGTAAATATAACCACGGCTGCCTACAAGATGAGTGTGGAAAGATGTGTAGGTTTTTATTTTTAAGCTTGTGCCCTCAGTCTTGCAGTCACTGGATGCCCATTCTTGCTGTATTTCTCTAAAGTGGATATGACTGGTTATAATAAAACAAATCAAATAATATTGTTAGCTGGTCTGACAGCATATGGTCAGAACCAGCTCTGACAAAGGGTCATCCAGACTCGACATGTTGGCTCTGTTCTCACTTCACAGATGCTGTCCGACCTGCTGAGATTTTCCAGCATTTTCTGTTTTTGTTTCAGATTCCAGCATCCACATTATTTTGCTTTTATCAGATGACATTGTTGTTACTTCATACAAAAGAGTAGATCTTCTAAGGTTTTGTATTTTGAAAAAGGTTTTCAGAATTCCATGAAAAAGTTTTGCTTTATTTGACTTCTTCGGTAGGTTAAGTTAAAGTTAGTTTAAGGTTAAATTAATTTCCAACCACAAACAATATTTTTATTCATAATACAAGAATTTGGCATTTTTAGTGAAAATTGTAGGATTGTTTTCAGGTGTTAAGAAAAGCACTTGCACTATTGCAGAAATATAGAGAACCATGGCACGCATTTAAAGAGATATTTCGTAACTCTCAACAAAGATATATTCTACTGAGGAAGAAAGATTCCACCATGGATAGAAACATAGACGATGGGAGCAGGTGGAGGCCATTCGGCCCTTCGAGCCTGCTCCATCATTCATCACGATCATGGCTGATCATCCAACTCAATAGCCTAATCCTGCTTTCTCCCCATAACCTTTGATCACATTCGCCCTAAGTGCTATATCCAGCCATCTCTTGAATGCATTCAATGTTTTGGCATCAACTATTTCCTGTGGTAATGAATTCCACAGGCTCACCACTCTTTGGGTAAAGAAATGTCTCCTCACCTCTGCCCTAAATGGTCTACCCTGAATCCTCAGACTGTGACTCCTGGTTCTGGACTCTCCCACCATCAGGAATATCCTCCCTGTGTCTACCCTGTCTAGTCCTGTCAGAATTTTATAAGTCTCTGAGGTCCCCCCCTCATTCGTCTGAACTCCAGTGAAAAGGATGCTCCAGCCTTTTGGTAAACAAAGTTAAGGGAGCATGAATTTGAAAGAAATGGGGCATAATGTTGTGAAAATTGTGGTAGTCAAGAAAATTGGGCAAGTTTTAGAAACCAGCAAATGATGACTAAAGAAATAATAGAGGGAGAAATTGGAGAATGAGAGAAAATTAGCAAGAAAAATAAAAACAGACAGCAAAAAGGAAGAGAGTAGCTAAAGTTAGTGAGTGTTGGTTCTTAGAGATAGAGATTGGGAATTAGTAATGGGTAAACGAAGAACTGGCAGAAGCTTTGAACAAGTATTTAGTATCTGTCTTCCAAACATCCCAGGAACAGTAGAAAATCAAGAGGCAAAAAGGAAGGAGGAATTTAAAACAATCATTGTCACTAGGAAAAAATAATGGGAAAACTAATGGAACTTAAGGCTGACAACTCTCTTGGACCTGATGGCTTGTGAAAAGAAGTGACCGCAAAGTTAGTGGATGCATTGGCTGCAATCTTCCAAAATCCCATAGATTCTGAAAAGGTCCCAGAGGAAAACTGCAAACCTTTGTTGAAGAAAACAGAGAGACAGGAAGTTACAGACCAGTCAGTCTGTCATTGGGAAAATGCTGAAATTAATTATTAAAGAGGTAGTAGCAGAATATTTTAGAAAATCATTTGCCAGAAGGCAGAATCAGCATGTTTTTGTGGATAGGAAATTGTTTGGCTAACCTATTTGAGTTGTTTGAGGGTGTGACAAGCAGGGTGGATATAGGGGAACCAGTAAATGTAGTGCATTTGATAAGGTGCTACATGCAAAGTTACTGCACAAGACAGCAAGCAAGCAGACTGTCGGGATAAATTGGTCATTTTCAGGCTGAAAAACAGTAATTAGTGGAGTACCACAGGGATCAGTGCTTGGGCCTCAACTATTTACGGTCTACGTTAATGACTTGAATGAGGGACTGACCGCACGGCAGCCAGATTGCTGATGATACAAAGATAGGTAGGAAAACAAGTTGTGAGGAGGATACAGAGAGGCTGCAAAGGGATATAGATAGATAAGTGAATGGGCAGAAATTAGCAGATGGAGCATAATGTGGGAAAATGTTAGGTTGTCCACTTTGACAGGATATATAAAAAAAACCAGAATATTATTTAAATGAAGGGAGACTGCTAAATGCTGTAGTATAAAAGGACCTGGGTGTCCTTGTAATGTATCCCAAAAGGTCATCATGCAGGTAGAGCAAGTAATTAGGAAAGTAAACAGAATGTTGGCCTTTACTGCAAGGGAGTTGGGGTATAAAAGTGGCAGGCAACATGGTGGCACAGTGGGTTAGCACTGTTGCCTCACAGCACCAGGGACCTGGGTTCGATTCCTGGCTTGGGTTACTGTCTGCGCGGAGTCTGCACACTCTCCCCTTGTCTGTGTGGGTTTCCTCCGGGTGCTCCGGTTTCCTTCCACAGTCTGAAAGATGTGCTGGTTGGGTGCATTGGCCATGCTAAATTTTCCCTCAGTGCACCTGAACAGACGCCGGAGTGTGGCAACTAGGGGATTTTCACAGTAACTTCATTGCAGTGTTAATGTAAGCCTATTTGTGACACTAATAAATAAACTTAAAACTTTAAAAGCTGAAGTAATATTACAGCTATATAAGTACTGAGCCTTACATGCCATATTTGGATCAGCTGTAATGTTGAGACTTGAATATGACTGTGTAACCAGTATCATGTCACATACAGAATGGATTTTACATCAATTCCCTTGTGTATATTCACTATTTTCTTTTACTATCCTTCCTCTGTGCTAAAGGCTGGGAGTTTGAATAATTGTTTTGCTACAGTGTTAGTTTTATGGTTTTAATAATAATGTATCAATAAATCTGCTTCAAAAACGAAGTTATTAAAGCAAGTTGTGCCATACATACAGCTTTCATTTTCAAATTAGGTTAATCATGTAATCCTCCAGTAACCTTGACGTTACTCTTCAAAATGATACCTGGGAAATGATTGGAATAAAAAATAAATTTTGTCTATAAAATCCATATTTAGGAACAACGACTGAGACAGAGACAAACTGAAACCGAGGAAAGTTTACAAAAGAGGTTGCTCGCAGCAAAATTGGACATGGAATTCAGTAAGTACTTGAACAAATATTTTATGATTTTCTTCGTATATTGTACCTATATAAATTCCTATTTGTGATGTAACATTGTTGGGAGCAGGAACACTACATATTTCCTTGTGCCCATGCTTGAATGGCATTGGAAAGGATGGGTGAATGTTCCTCTTAACCACACTTTAGAATGTTAGCTTTGTTTTTGGAGGAGAATCAGTTGGGATGGGATCATAATTGTAAATACAATGAGTCATGTCTGTGGTAAATCTTTGTGGATTTCTGTTCTGCAGGTAAAGAGCCTGGTATGTTTGATGAAGTACTAATTAATGATGTTTTGGAAGATGCCTACAATCAATTGAGATCAGTTCTTATTGAGGTGAGTTAATTGCAGATCAGCCTGGACACTTCACCTTTAGTAAGAACAATGATCTAAAGTTCATTTATTCGTGTCACAAGTCGGCTTGCATTAACACTGCAATGAAGTTACTGTGAAAATCCCTTAGTCGCCACACTCTGGTGCCTGTTCATGAGGGAGAATTTAGCATGGCCAGTTCACCTACCCTGCACATCTTTGGACTGTGGGAGGAAACCGGAGCACCTGGAGGAAACATACGCAGACACGGAGAATGTGCAAACTCCACACACACACACACACACACACACACTGACCCAAGCCGGAAATCAAATCGAACCCCAGTTCCTGGCACTGTGAGGCAGCAGTGCTAACCACTGTGCCACCGTGCTGCCCCTTCTGGTTGTGCACTGAACTGTTATTGTTATGAAATGTGGCCACTTAACACCAATGGGAGCAAAGAGTTTTCTGTAAAGTGCTAATCTAATGACAGTTTGATGCCTTTGGTGCACCAATCTTTTCTTTGGATCAAAAGGTTTTGGGTTCAGCCCAGTTTATGTGCAAAGTGATACTTTGCAGTGTTGGCTGGGGCTGCTGCAATGACAGACTTAGTTAACAATCCCATGACGCTAATTGAAGAGGAGCAGGTTCTCCAAAGCCATGGCAATCCTCCGTCCAAGAAGAATTATTATCTGCTCCTTTATCTCGTGTTTTTGGGATCTTACAAATGAGGAGTGTGACTTGGAGGTGCTGGTGTTCCCATTGTGTTGATGTTCTTGGTGAATGCAGGACTGCAAAGTACCAAAATAGTTAATACTGAGGCTTTTCAAGTTTAATAATTTCATTTCAGCACTTTAAAGTGGACAAAAATGGATTTTGTTCTCGGAATACATTGTGCATTGTAAAGATTGTGAACTGTTTACCTTCTGGAAGATGTCATCTATGACAATTACAAGCTGGTCAATGTACAGTGGGATGGTCAGTCTTAATGAACAATTGGCCTTGTGTCAAATTACTGAAGGAGAAGTTTTTTTAAATCAGTGAAGTATTCAAGGAGACTGCTGGGGTTGGAATATAAGAGGTGATCCTGGTACTTGAAGGAGGAGGGGTAGATCTCTTCGTACAGGTACTAATAGTCATGATCTGAAGTACTCATCTGGTATTCTGCTCGTTTCTTCTTGAAAGATCTGTGGAAACTTGAGAGTTGACTGACGGGATGTGTCATCCACTGACATGTTCTAGCAGACTATAGGAAAAGGGAAATGCGAGAAAGTGTCAAATTGTTATCTTGAGGGTGGGATGGTGATGGAAAATTCAGTTCCAGTGGGGACAGAGTGATGGAGCCGTGTGTAACATTAATTACTGCCTTTTGGAAAAGAGAATGATGGGAGGAAACTGGAGGAGATAGAAAACTGAATTGGGAGATATGGTGCGAAACTGAATGCAATTGGCCTAGATTAAAAGGGGACAAACTTGGAGGGTTACTGCAAGAGAAGTTCAGATCAGTAAAAGTAGATTGTACTTTGAGTTGTGCTTCATTTGTTGTGATTTAAAACAAACTGCTTCCTTATGTCTTCTCTTGTTTTATTGTAGGAAATTCAAAAGGTGAAAGCCTTACAGAACTGAACTAGTTCCAAACTCCATTGCAGCCAGAAATTCTGACATTCCATTTCAGCAATTGTGTGCAAAGTAGGAAGAATGAAAACTTCTAAGCAAGACATCCATGTATTTATTTAATGTTCTAACATGCTTTTTAAAAAAATAACTTTATTTTTGTGTTGGTCTGTTATTGTTGACTGGCATTCCAATTTTTGCTATCGTCCCATGTCCTAAGAATATTTTACAAATATTAGGGAATGCTTTTTGATTAAAATAAAACCATGGCTTTACCTATTTTGTTGCTCAGTATGAGGAATACTCTTTCTGTAACACATTGCAGAAAGTACCAGTGTGTAATTTTTATAGCTTGTGTTTTTTTTAAACTGTATATACTGGACACTAACTCCAGAGTCAACAGTAATGCGACACTCCAAACACAAGCTGCTATTACTGTGCATTTTGTCATGTTTAATAGCAGAAAATGTAATTGTGACTGGACCAGTGGAAAAATGAAGTAGACTTGGCTAAGGCTTTGTACGAAGATAATTTGAGAAAACTGATGCTATCCCACAACCTTTTTCCAGAAATTTTATATAATCAATGATATTGTCTCATCAGTGGATGTACAGTTACTGTATTGAAATAGGAAGAGCAGAATTATTTTACTGAAA
Organism: Mustelus asterias; assembly: GCF_964213995.1. Lineage (NCBI taxonomy): Eukaryota > Metazoa > Chordata > Chondrichthyes > Carcharhiniformes > Triakidae > Mustelus > Mustelus asterias. The sequence continues at coordinate 16,271,642 of NC_135802.1, forward strand.
AAATGTTTGAATTTTTTACTTTGAATTCCCACTCCCAAACAAAATTAGGTGGCTTCATTATTTACTAATGTCTTGGAGGACTAAATAAAACCAATGAGAAAAGCTTGAATGTTGTGTTTATTCTATGGCAAAGACTGTTAGGACAGTGACCATAGTTATGAAGCAGATATGCGTGCAGTAATCTCTCAGTTGGCCAAGGAGCATCTGTGGAAAGAATGGACATGTGTTTCAGCTTTGGACCCTTCAATAGCTTTGAACATTCTTGAAGACCAAAACTTCTTTAAAAGCTGAGGAGGAAAACTCTTACGCACATACACTCTTGAAAATATAACAGAATGATCTGTAGCCTACTTAATTGGAGAACAGGCAGTGGGTAAATGGTATTTGTATGTGGTAATAGCCAATGAAAGAAATCAAAAACGTAATTAATCTAACATACTAAATGGTTTGTGGCTAGCTGTGATTCAATTGGTGACACTCCTATCTCTGATTCAGAAGGCCATGTCTTCAAGTCCCACTCCAGAGACTTTGGCACAAAAATCTAGGCTGATGCTCCAGTGTATTGCATCATCTTTTAGCCCCCTTGGTTGGGCATAAGATCCCATAGCAATATTTTGAAGAACAGCAAGTGAGTTATCCTAATCGATACTTAGCTTTCAATCAACATCACAGAAACTGGTTATTCACACACTACTGTTTGAGGGAACTTACTGTATGCCAATTGACTGTTGCTTTTCTTATAGTGATTATACTTCAAGAATACTTAATTGGCTGTAAAAGTGTTTTGGAATGTCATAAATGCAAGTCTTTTAAGCTGAAGGGGGTAGTAAATAGGCAGGAATAAATCAAAGCCTGAAAAGCTGGCAAAATGTAGCATCAGCAGGTCAGGAAACTAGAGAGTATTCAAAGGGCACAGGCGACCTTGCCTGATGGTTCCCCCACCCCAAGCACCAATCCATTCCTCTCAAGAAATCAATTCTGCACTGCCAGCATTTTCTATTTAGAAATCTGAGCTATAGTTAAAGATCTGAAGTTATTAATATCAATATTAAGATGCACATCTTTCCTAGTCAAGAGAAAACAATACTAGTGAGCAGATATAACGAACAAGGAAAGTTTTTTATGTTGCTCTGAAAGATGATCTCGTGGAACAAAGAACAGTACAGCACAGGAAACAGGCCCTTCGGCCCTCCAAGCCTGTGCCGCTCCTTGGTCCAACTAGACCAATCATTTGTATCCCTCCATTCCCAGGCTGCTCATGTGACTATCCAGGTAAGTCTTAAACGATGTCAGCGTGTCTGTCTCCACCACCCTACTTGGCAGTGCATTTCAGGCCCCCACCACCCTCTGTGTAAAAAAACATCCCTCTAATATCTGAGTTATACTTCGTCCCTCTCAGCTTGAGCCCGTGACCCTTTGTGATCGTCACTTCTGATCTGGGAAAAAGCTTCCCACCGTTCACCCTATCTATCCCCTTAATAATCTTGTACACCTCTATTAGATCGCCCCTCATTCTCCGTATTTCCAGGGAGAACAACCCCAGTTTACCCAATCTCTCCTCATAGCTAAGACCCTTCATACCAGGCAACATCCTGGTAAACCTTCTCTGCACTCTCTCTAACGCCTCCACGTCCTTCTGGTAGTGCGGCGACCAGAACTGGACGCAGTACTCCAAATGTGGCCTAACCAGCGTTCTATACAGCTGCATCATCAGACTCCAGCTTTTATACTCTATACCCCATCCTATAAAGGCAAGCATGAGTTCTAGATTTATGCATTGAAATTCTCCAGATGACATCTGGGAAACTCTTGGGTGTTGGTGTTCACCAGAAAATGAATCTTGAATCCTAAAGAATCTCGAGTGTATTGTAGTTTTGACAATTGCAGGTTAACGGTGTGAAATGTGACAGATCCTTTTGAGCAGAGCATACTGTATCTGCTTTTCGATCTCTAGTACTTTGTTTTTGTTCCTCCAGCTAGGAATAAGTCCCTAAGCAGACTGCCACCATTCTTGTGAACTTGGCAACAGTTTAGATGATACTTTAAATTATAGCTTAATAATAACAATTTCTGCACAAGTGGCTGTTGTTGTATTTTCCCTTCAATCCTTCTAAGGATCACAGGATCTATCCAAATTACGGTTCATTCTTCTTTCCATATTCTTCACAATATAGCATCTGTCTCATGTATTTGATCCTGGAAAATGCATACTTTAAAAAAAGCCAACTGCCCTATGTGTTGCATGACAGTCAACACCCGATGAGCAACCCCAGGCTAGCTCCTGTCACCCACAGTATGAGCCAGGATAACTGCTGGCTCCTATCAGACCAATAAATTGAAATTGCTAAAAATGTCTCTACTATTTGATATTTCATGTACAACTTTCACAAATTAAATAATTTTAAATTAATTCCTTTTTGAACAGCAAAAATTTATTAAAAGAATAAAACACTTTCACACTTACAACATTGAGATTCCACGCAGATTAGGGACTTGATTTAAAAATATCCTTTAGAATGAAACTTTCTGAAAGTGACGGGTGCCTTTGGATTCTGTTCTACATAAAGATGTTTTGATCATCATAGCACAGATATCCATCAAGCAATCCAAAAGAAATTAATTTATTTAAGAAAATTGGATCAACTTTCACGATGGATAACAAGCAAAGAATAGAGAAATGCACAAAATCAAAAGAAATCTCTCACCACACTAAAATCATACTAATCCAGAAACCTGAAAATGTTATTTAATTATATAATAGTTAATAACTTGAATGGAATAATGTTTGAGTTTGAAAATGTGAGCCTTTTATTATCCAGGAATATCATTGTAAGCGACATGATCTGTAGCAGTAGCTTTTAAGATAAACTTATGGCTGTTATAATCCGACAAGACTTCTAATGTAATTGCTAGGATATGCTGAGAATGTGTTAAATCGAGTGTGTTAAAATGACTGGAGAACTGATGACCAGAGTCATATTGGCTCAGAATGGAAGCCAATTTGACAGCTCCATCGACTGTCACTTCTGGCCTGTGCCATGTGTATGGAGGGCAGCTCCTTGTACATATCTAGAGCAAGGTTGAAAGTGGCAACCTAACCAAAGAGAGAACAACAGACAAAAAGTATTGTGGTAGACCTAGGGTGACACAACTGGCTGCAATTTTAGAATGATGAAACTTGCTTTGCAATGAGCATAATTACTTTGTAATTTTTTTTAGTACATTAACTCTCAGGATGTGGGTGTCACTGGTAGGTTGAGCTGGTTTGCACCATGAACTGCTGATTTGCACCATGAACTGCTGGTTTGCTAGGCCACGTCAAAGGTTAGCTGAGAGATTACCATATTGGTGTCAGGATGATAGATTTTCTTCCCTGAAGAGCATTAGAAAACCTAATGAATTTTAATAACAATTCCACAGCTTCATTGTAACTTCATTGACATCAGCTTTTTAAAAAAAAACCCAGATTTTAAAAAAATAAAATTTGACTTCCCAATCTGCTTTGGTGGAATTTCAGTTCACATTGGTTTGGATTATAAAGTGGAGATGCTGGCGCTGGACTGGGGTAAACATAGTAAGAAGTCTCTCAACACCAGGTTAAAGTCCAACATGTTTATTTGGTAACAAAAGCCACTAGCTTTCGGAGCACTGCTCCTTCGTCAGGTGAGTGGGAGTTCTGTTCACAAACAGGGCATATAAAGACACAAACTCAATTTACAAAATAATGGTTGGAATGCGAGTCTTTACAGGTAATCAAGTCTTAAAGGTACAGACAATGTGAGTGGAGAGAGCGTTAAGCACAGGTTAAAGAGATGTGTATTGTCTCCAGACAGGACAGTTAGTGAGATTTTGCAAGCCCAGGCAAGTCGTGGGGGTTACAGATAATGTGACATGAACCCAAGATCCCGGTTGAGGCCATCCTCATGTGTGCGGAACTTGGCTATCAGTCTCTGCTCAGCGACTCTGCGTTGTTGTGTGTCGTGAAGGCCGCCTTGGAGAACGCTTACCCGAAGATCAGAGGCCGAATGCCCGTGTTTTTGCCCGGTCACGGGCATTCGGCCTCTGATCTTCGGGTAAGCGTTCTCCAAGGCGGCCTTCACGACACACAACAACGCAGAGTCGAAGAGCAGAGACTGATAGCCAAGTTCCGCACACATGAGGATGGCCTCAACCGGGATCTTGGGTTCATGTCACACTATATGTAACCCCCACGTCTTGCCTGGGCTTGCAAAATCTCACTAACTGTCCTGTCTGGAGACAATACACATCTCTCTAACCTGTGCTTAACGCTCTCTCCACTCACATTGTCTGTACCTTTAAGACTTGATTACCTGTAAAGACTCGCATTCCAACCATTATTTTGTAAATTAAGTTTGTGTCTTTATATGCCCTGTTTGTGAACAGAACTCCCACTCACCTGACGAAGGAGCAGTGCTCCGAAAGCTAGTGGATTTTGCTACCAAATAAACCTGTTGGACTTTAACCTGGTGTTGTGAGACTTCTTACTGGATTATAAATGCAGGTCTCTGCATCATAAAGCTGAAATTGCAGTAATGGTGCGGCTATTTGCAATGAATTCATTTTTGAAGCTTTTATAGTATTGAAACATTTCCTTAGATTTTACCACTCACATGATTGGACCGACTTTTTAAGCATTAATACTGCTGATCAGATTATCTAAATATTTATTGACATGAGATTGTGCAAGCACAAATTTTTGCTTACAAATCTGTTTTCCTTACTGACATAGCTTCTCTAAATTAAACAATTAAATACAATTCCGGTATGTTCATTTTGTTCTTGTTCCTCTTCATTTCTCCTTGTTCCTAAGTATCAGCACTTCATGCTTTGTACATAGAAGCATCCTCCGTTTCTCACGTTGTTTTAGGTAATTCCTGAGCTTTGTTGTTTGAAAGGAAACCGTTGAGTGTCTTAGCTTTGTTTGCGACTCCTCTTGTAACCATGAAATTGAGCGGCATTCAGAGGCACATGGCCTTCCCCTACAATGTGCAATAAACATGGAAAAACATGTAATGAGTATCCCTCATGCCAAGGTACAGTGTTGAGTAATATGCATAATTTTTAAAAAGTGCTTGGTTCCTTTTTCAAATTGCTCCAATTCTCATGTCCTCTGGAAGTGTTAATTCTAGGTTTTGATCTAAGATGTACTGGCATCTTCTGCTTCACCCCCAAAGCCTGTTATTGTGTGGAATTTGATAGTCACTATTGGCAGACTATCCAGCTGTGGAGGACCTCACAGATGAACCTGATGATCTTTTTTAACAAGTCTTCATAAATGTGAACTTCTAGCAGAGGGAGTTTGTTCTTAAGTCCACAATGGTAAGTTTCTGGCCCAGCTGAGATTATTTTAGATTGGACAAAGGATCAAAACTGATTTGGATAGATTATCTCTGAGCCATTGGTGGCCAACATTAATTCTACACGATGCCCTTATGTAACATTCTGATTTTTAGAACTAGAATTTTTGTACCAAGTACTCTAATATACAATTAATTATTTTCAAAATATATAAAATGTAATGTACCCTGCCTCTCTCTCTTCCCCCTCGGTGAGGGGAGATTTGGAAAGTTAAAGAGAAAGGATGAGTACAGGGCAGCGATCCAGGGCCACTCAGCTCCTGGCCTCATTATAGCCTTGGTTCAAACATGGACAAAAGAGCTGACCTCCAGAAATGAGGTGAGAGACATCCTTACTTCTGGACTCAAGTCCTCTTGCAATTTTTTTCAATTCATTCTTTTAATATACACACATCTTCAGAGAGCATTTTAGAACGTTAGTGGTACTAATCTACAATCTATTATAAGATGAAAACAATTAACAATGTTCAAATTCCACTGCAATTGGATTAAAACTTTTCTATAAACAAAATATATTAGTTACAAATCCAGCAATTTTAACATAGCTCCATCTTCATTAGTTGACATGATTTCATAACTGGATTCTCTGCACGAAACTTAATCCCTCCAGTGATGTCTGCACTTGTAAAACGTAGTCATAAGTTTATCAGCAGATCTGGTTTGTATTTGCATGAAAATATGCTTGAGGATGTTCACATTTGGGACAGGGTTCTGCTGTAGAGTCAACATTTTCCCAAGCAGCAGCTCCACCCAACACATCATCAACCTCTTATAACTTGGGGTATTTTCTGTTTGTTACTTTCCGGGTGATGTGGTGGACATAGGGACAGATGTTATGGGGAACCAGTAATATTTCTGTCCTTCCTCCAGGATCACGATATTTCCGCAGGTTGGACAGAGCAGAATTGCTGGAAGCAGAAACCAATGAAGGTTAACATACCATTTGCTTTCCTAATTGTTTGCTGCACCTGCCTCTCCACTTCCATTGACTGGGTGCACAAGGACGCCCAGATTCTTTTGCACAACCACACTTCCCAATATATCCCAATTTGAATAATAGAAACATAGAAACCCTACAGTGCAGAAGGAGGCCATTCGGCCCATCGAGTCTGCACCGACCACAACCCCACCCAGGCCCTACCCCCACATATTTACCCGCTAATCCCTCTAACTACACATCTCAGGGACAATTTTTAACCTGGCCAATCAACCTAACCCGCACATCTTTGGACGGTGGGAGGAAACCGGAGTACCCGGAGGAAACCCACGCAGACACGAGGAGAATGTGCAAACTCTTCATTCCTGTTTTTCACACTAAAGTGTATATACTTCACACTTAGCCATGTTGTGCTGCATCTGCCATGTGTTTGCCTACTCACTCACCGAAATCACCTTGAAGCTCCCTGCATCATCCTAACAACTATGCCCAGTTTTGTCATCAGCAAATTTGGAAATGCTACATTTGGTTCCCTTATCAAGGTCATTTATATATATATCGTGAACATCTGGGGCCCAAGCACTGATCCCTACAATACCCGACTAGTCACTAACTGCCACTTGGAAAAAGATTCCTTTATTCCCACTTTCTGTTCCCTGTCGACCAATTCTTGATCCATGCCAATACATTACCCTATAACCCATGTGCTTTAGAAACATAGAAAATAGGAGCAGGAGTAGGCCATTTGGACCCTTTGAGTCTATTTCCCCATTCATTTTGATCATGATAATCAAATTCAATATCCTGAGCCTGCCTCTCTCCGCCCCTCCCCCTCATATTCCTTGATCCCTTTAGCCCGAAGAGCTATATCTACTTTCTTCTTAGAATCACATGTTTTGGTCTCAAATACTTTCTGTGATAGTGAATTCCACAGATTCGCCACTCCCTGGGTTAAGAAACCTCGTAAAAGGTTTGGATTAAAACTTTTCTAGTGAGACGAAGAAAATGAAACAAAATATATTAGTTACAAATTCAGCAATTTTAATATAGCTCCATCTTCATTAGTTGACATGATTTCATAACTGGATTCTCTGCACGAAACCTAATCCCTCTAGTGATTCTGATCCTCAAACCATGACCCCTTGTTCTGGACTCCCCCACTATTGGGAGGGAACATTCTTTCTGAATTCATCCTGTCTAATCCTGAGAGAATTTTATAAGTTTCTATGAGATCCCCTCTCTCTGTTCTAAACTCCAGTGAATATAATCCTAACTGACTTGGTCTCTCCTCATATGACAGACCTGCCATCCCAGGAATCAGTCTGGTAAACCTTCGCTGCATTTCCCCTATAGCAAGGACATCCTTCCACAGATAAGGACTCTAAAAACTACACACAATACTCTAGACGTGGCCTCACCAACGCCCTTTACAATTGCAGTAAAACATCCCTATTCCTAAACTCAAATCCTCTTGCTATGAAGGCCAACATACCATTTGCCTTTACCGCCTGCTGTACCTGCGTGCTTACCTTCGGTGACTGATGCACAAGGATACCAAGATCTTGTTGAATAGCCACCTCTCTCAATTTACACCCATTCAAATAGTAATCTCTTCCTATTATTGCTATCAAAGTGGATAACCTCACATTTATCCACACTGTACTGCATCTGCTATGCCGACGCCCACACACACAGCCTGTCCAAATCACATTGAAGCATCTCTGCATCCTCCTCACAGCTCACCCTCCCACCCAACTTTGTATTACCTACAAATTTGGAGATGATGGGCGTGATTCTCCGGCCTCCTAGCTGCATGTTTGCTGCCAGCAGGAGGTAGTTGTTTGCTAGCAGTGAGATTCTCTGGTCCCGCCGCTGTCAATGGGAATTACCATTGAGGTCACCCCCACACCGGCAGGAAATCTGCGGGTGGGACCGAAGAATCCCACAACGTGAACAGCTGGAGAATTCTGGTCCATATATTTAGCTCTGTCTTCCAAATCATTAATATATTAATTAATATATAATATATAAAAATGTGCGGGTTAGGTTGATGGGCCATGCTACATAGCCCCTTCGGGCCCGATTTTACCATTTTGATTCTAAGTGCTGAATCTGGGCGCAATTGATCCGACTTGGAAATCTGATGCCTGGAAATGAAGGTAATTAATATCAAAACATACGACAGAAACTCAAGGGACTAAAATCTGACCAATTCCTAGGGCCTGATGACCTGCATGCTCGCATTTTAAAAGAGATTGCTGCAGGGATACTGGATGCATTTCCAAAATTCCCTGGATCCTGAACTGTTCCAGCTGATTGGAAGTTAGCAAACATATGAAAGGATAGAGAGAGAAAACAGTGAGCTACTGGCCAGTTAGCCTAACATCAGTTTATGAAAGGGAAATGTTTTTTGAGGATTACCTAGCAGGGTACATAAAGGAAAACTTGATATGTCATATTTGGATCTTTAAATTTCAAAGGCATTGAATAAAGGGTACGCAAAGGGTAATAGGCAGGGTTGGAGGTAATATATTAACATGGATAGAGGATTGGTTAATAGACAGGAAGCAGAGAGCAGGGATAAATTGGGCATTTTCAAGTTGGCAAGCTGCGACTGGTGTAGTGCTGCAAAGATCAGGGCTGAGACTCAGCTACTTACAACCTATATTAATGACTTAAGGACAGAAAATAGTGACTTAGACAAAGAGACAGATATATATCTACAAATAGAGATACATATCTATAATATGTTTAAATTTGCTGATGGCAAAGCTAGGAAGGAATGCAAGGACATAGGAGGACATAGAGAGGCTGTAAAGAGACATGACAGGTTTAGTGAGTGGACAAAAAGATGGCAGATGGGGTTTGTTTCTTTAGGATATGGGGAGGGGGGTGGGGGGGGGGTGGATCAGGCTACTGAGTTGAATGATCACCCATGATCTTAATGAATGGCGGGGCAGACTCGAAGGGCCAAATGGCTTCCTTCTGCTCCTATTTTCTATGTATTATGTAGGGAAGTTTGAAGTTATTCATTTGATCCTAAGAATAGAAAAGCAGAATATTTTTTAAAAGGGTGAGACTCATGAACATTGATGTTCAAAGTGACTTGGATATACTCGTACAAAGAACTCAAAAAGTTGGCATTTAGGAAAAAAAGCAATTGGCACGTTAGCCATTATTGAAAGGGGCTTAGAGTACAAGAATAAAGAAGTCTTGCTGGAATTCTGTGTGTATTCTCCATACTTAAGAAAGGATATACTTGTATTCGAGGTGCTGCAGTGAAGTTTATTAGATTAGTGTCTGGGTAAGGGGGTTATCTTTTATTGCAAGGCGAGTAATTAGACCTATATTATCTGGAGTTTAGAAGAATATGAAGTGGTCTCATTGTCAAGCCCCTTCCTAACCTTTCATATCGAGACATTGGGCGGAATTATTTTGTTTTGCCTGCCACAGGAATCGTAGCGGGCGGGATGCGGTCCATGCAAAGATCTGTTGACCTTGGGCGGGATCTTCCGGCTTTGGGGCGAACGTGGCCGGAAAATCCCACCCGTTTTTTCGGCTGGCTGGGAATCTAGAACATGGAGACACACTTTCAGGATAAGGGGCTGATCATTTAGGACCGAGATGAGGAGAAATTTCTTCCCTGAAAGGATTGTGAATCTTCATCCCTGAATATATTTGAGGCTGAGATTGATAGGTTCTTGGACTCTCGGGGAAATTGCAAGACATGGGGAGAGGGCTGGAAAGTGGAGTTGAAGCCCAAGGTCAGCCATGATCGTATTGAATGCTGGAGCCGGCTGGAAGGCCTGTATGGTCTGCTCCTTTTCCTATTTCTTATGTTCTTCTGACTCGAGAGCAAGAAAAATGGAACACTCACCCTGGATTAAGGCATAATGTATTCTTCAGAAACGAAACTGCACCTTGTGAAAGGCCAGCGTAGCATCTCCCCAGCTTGATTTTTCCTTTCCTGATATTCTTCTCTTTGTCACAATCTTTGTCAGATCTAAAAGGGCAATCTGCACTCAACCTATAAAAGCAAGAAAATGTTGTCTCTGGTAACCTTTTCATTAATTCAATTTGCATTGCCTTACTTTATCATTGTCCCCCCCCACCCCTCCACAATGCATTGCTAAAAAGGACAAGCAAATGCCCTGCTACCCAAGGTGCTGCTCTGTGAAGTTGTTAGCCGGTGGTGAAAGCTGCCCAAGGTGACTTAACATTTAGCCTCTCACCGATATTGGGAAACCCACCTGGTTTGTGCTTCTGGGCCTCTCCTTGGGGTAGGCACAGTAAGTAGTCTCACAACATCAGTTTAAAGTCAAACAGGTTTATTTGGTAGCACGAGCTTTCAGTGTGCTGCTCCTTCATCAGGTGAGTTAAGAGTTAGGTTCATAAATAGGGTATATATAGATACAAACTTAATTGAAAGATTGCGAATCAAATGTGAATCTTAACAGGTAATCAAGTCTTTACAGGTGCAGACAATGTGAGTGGAGAGAGGGTGAAGCACAGGTTAAAGAGGTGTAAATTGTCTCAAGCCAGGACAGTTAGTGAGATTTTGCAAGCTCAGGCAAGTTGTGGGGTGACATAAACCCAAGATTCCGGTTGAGGCCATCTTCATGTGTGCGGAACTTGGCTATCAGTTTCTGCTCAGCGACTCTGCGTTGTCATGTGTCATGAAGGCCGCCTTGGAGAACGCTTACCCGAAGATCAGAGGCTGAATGTCCTTGACTGCTGAAGTGTTCCCCAACAGGAAGGGAACACTCCTGCCTGGTGGTTGTTGAGCGGTTTCCTTTCATCCATTGTCGTAGCGTCTGCATGGTCTCGCCAATGTACCATACCTCGGGACATCCTTTCCTGCAGCGTATCATGTAGACAATGTTGGCCGAGTCACAAGAGTATGTACCGTGTACCTGGTGGATGGTGTTCTCACGTGAGATGACGGCATCTGTGTCGATGATCCGGCACGTCTTGCAGAGGTTGCTGTGGCAGGGTTGTGTGGTGTCGTGGTCACTGTTCTCCTGAAGGCTGGGTAGTTTGCTGCGGACAATGGTCTGTTTGAGGTTTCGCGGTTGTTTGAAGGCAAGAAGTGGGGGTGTGGGGATGGCCTTGGCGAGATGTTCGTCTTCATCAATGACATGTTGAAGGTTCCGGAGAAGATGTTGTAGCTTATCCACTCTGGAGAAGTACTGGATGACGAAAAGTACTCTGTCCACCCTGCCCCGTGTTTGTCTCCTGAGGAGGTCTGTGCAGTTTTTCACTGTGGCACGTCAGAACTGTCGATCAACGAGTTGAGTGCCATATCCTGTTCTTACGAGGACTCTACTTGGGGTTAGAAACTCATTGACAGCTGGAGAAATATGTGCCCCTCCCTCCCCCCAATGGTGCAGGACTTAATCTGTGCTGAAGAAAAATCTCCTGGTTGCTAAGTTTCGTGATATACAAGTGCATCAGAAAATGTGGTCATTTTAATACTTTTAATAAAGAATCTTATGATTTCACTCAATTCTGAACTGAAGAATTCAGCATGAAGTGTTTTATTGTGGTCACTGCACACAATGGTGAAAGATATTCACATTTTCTTGATAGCTCTTAGTATGGGACCAGAAATGGATAGATACCTTAAATCAGCATAATTTACTTTGAACTCTTCTACTCAGTAAAACAATTACCTGAGCTCCTAAAAAGGCAGAGAAACATACTTTATACAGATGAGCGAATGTTAAAAGGAAATCCTTGCCTGGATGACTAATGAAAAGATGCAATAAAAAAAGCAGTCGATGAAGTTGATCTTTATTCTGATTGCTACACACAATAGCCAAAATATTCTCACCTTCTTGTTAGCTCTTAGTATGGGACCAGAACCATACAAAACACCCCTGGGGATGAACATGGTCATCTTAACCTCAAAGGGTGGACAAGAGCGTGTGTACCAATGGTGATGGGCTAATGTAGCACAGATAGTTGTTAAATTTTGTTCTTTATCAGGAAGTTGGTGAACTGCTCATCTCTAGCGATAGACAGCATGGTTTTGTACGAGGGAGGTCATGCCTCACAAATTTGGTTGAGTTTTTTGAGGAGGTGACAAAAACGATTGACGAGGGAAGGTCCGTGGATGTCATCTATATGGATTTTAGTAAAGTGTTTGACAAGGTTCCTCATGGCAGGCTGGTGCAAAAGGTTAAATCTCACGGGATAAAAGGTGAGCTAGCTAGATGGGTGGAGAACTGGCTTAGCCATAGAAGACAGAGGGTAACAGTGGAGGGGTCTTTTTCCGGTTGGAGGTCTGTGACTAGTGGTGTTCCGCAGGGCTCTGTACTGGGACCTCTGCTGTTCGTGATATATATAAATGATTTGGAGGAAGATGTAGCTGGTGTGATCAGTAAGTTTGCAGACGACACAAAGATCGCTGGAGTGGCGGATAGTGATGAACATTGTCAGAGAATACAGCAGGATATAGATAGACTGGAACATTGGGCGGAGAAATGGCAGATGGAATTTAATCCAGATAAATGCGAAGTGATGCATTTTGGTAGATCTAATGCAAGGGGGAGCTATACAATAAATGGCAGAATCATCAGGAGTATAGACACACAGAGGGACTTGGGTGTACAAGTCCACAGACCCTTAAAGGTGGCAGCACAGGTGGAGAGGGTGGTGAAGAAGTCATATGGCATGCTTGCCTTTATTGGACGGGGCATAGAATATAAAAGTTGGCATATGATGTTGCAGCTGTATAGAACGATGGTTAGGCCACATTTGGAATACTGCGTCCAGTTCTGGTCGCCACACTACCAGAAGGACGTGGAGGCTTTGGAGAGAGTACAGAGAAGGTTTACCAGGATGTTGCCTGGTATGGAGGGTCTCAGCTATGAGGAGAGATTGGGTAAACTGGGGATGTTCTCCCTGGAAAGATGGAGGATGAGGGGCGACCTAATAGAGGTGTATAAAATTATGAAGGGCATAGATAGGGTGAACAGTGGGAAGCTTTTTCCCAGGTAGGAGGTGACGAACACAAGCGGTCACGGGTTCAAGGTGAGGGGGGCAAGTTTCAACACAGATGTCAGGGGGACGTATTTTACACAGAGGGTGGTGGGGGCCTAGAATGCCCTGCCAAGCAAGGTGATTGAGGCGGATACGCTGGGATCGTTTAAGACTTATCTAGATAGCCACATGAACGGACTGGGAATAGAGGGGTACAGAAGAATGGTCTAGTGGGCACATGAGCGGCACAGGCTTGAAGGGCCGAAGGGCCTGTTCCTGTGCTGTATTGTTCTTTGTTCTAGTGGGCCTGAGAAGATGGTGATGTAACTACTTAATGATGCAATTAAGAGTTGTTAATTAGAGAGCAGCTTTCTAGTCCTCGACATTGGTGAACTAGTTGGGGTGTTACAGTCATCCAAGAACATTTACAGTCACTCACAAATTAACAAATTTATTGAATTCAATTTCACAATGTAGAATGGTGGGATGTGAAGTCAGTACTGATGGATTGCTAGTCCAGTACCATCATCACTACACTATCATTCTCTAATAAATTCTCTAATTCTTGTGGTGAAAAACACATTTTCATACTGAGTTTGTTGGGCGGCTGGGCGTTTAGGATAGGAATTGAGTGAAGGTGGGAAGATTGCCAGATAACTAAATCCTGTAGCAATAAGTAATGTCAGAGATATAAATGCAACAAACTCACATTGTAAAGGTCAGCACACCAACTGCCCAGATATCTGTCTCTGGAACAACTGCCTTCCCTTCAAGAATTTCTGGAGCTGGAAAAAGGAAGTTTTACTTTGTAAACTGTAGTGTTATGAGATCCTTTTATATGTATGTATGGCAAACTTATTTAAAAATTGATCAGGTTTATAACTGTTCGAACTGGCAATCACATCACTAGATTAAAAAGGCAAATAAAACTGATCCACATCCCAGCCTTTAAACCAGCACTTCGCAAAACCCTCAGGATATTAAAAAATGGACATTTCATTTGAGAATGTTACGACCCCCATTGATGTTATAATTGGATGGGAAGATTCCAGAAATGGAGCCCTGGCTCAAAAGACCGCAACTTTTACTTTTTTAATAAAACGTGGAAGAACCGAATCACAGGACCTTGAATTAGTTTTAACAACAGATTTATTAAACATGAAAATAACTGGTTTATGATATAACACTCCTTTACTCCCTCCCTTAGCTTAATAATGACACACAGATTTTTTAAGATTAACATGGATTACAAGGTACATCTTAAACTACAATGGTCTCATTAACACACAAAGTCTATTTGAAGCACGCAAGATGACTGTGGTCAAATATGCACACTCTGCTCTGAACCCAAGGTAGTGTCTGTGGATTTCTCCTTTGCCCAGATGATTGTCACATGAGAGTTTCCAAACTCCACTCTCAATAAAATCTTCTCTCATAATAATACAATTGCTTTAACTCTCAATTCCCAGACTCTAGTAAAATGACATCAAAATTTTGATTTACCTTTGAAGTCTGCTCTCCGACTTTAAATCTGGTAACTGCAATTGTTTCTTTAATTCAAAACACTTTGTTTACTCTTCCTTGAATTCATCTGAACAATACCCTGGTCTCTGTTCTCTTAACTTCAGTTGCTTTAAAACATTCTTTATGTCCCAATTCCCTGGTTATCTGTCTTTACCTTTTCCTTCGGAAGCTTGCATATTTGCAACTCCCTTGTCCTGTCCAGCGTATCTTGGCAGAGTTGAAATATGCTCACTCCCGAGTATCCTGTGTCCAACACTAAAACTTAAAAGCTTTTCTACCCTTAAAAGGGCCTCCAATTGCTATGCAATGGTCTATTTATTCTTTACGATTTAGCCTTCTCTAAGCACAATAGCATTACATTTTGAATTGAAACCAAGCCCCACACATTCAAACACCTTTGTCCAGCATAAATCGAACTATAGGTTTTATCCTTCCAGGCACAGAAACACTAAATTAAACACACATAAAACTATCTTATTTCTAATGTTTACCAATACAAATATAAATCCCTTAAAATTGCCTTTGTTTTCTTGACAAGAATGTCTCTTCCAAATGCCATGTGTTCTGAAAAAATACACTGGAGGCACGGAATAAGATGTAACATAGATCTATTTATCCTTTTCCCTGAAAATCTGTAAAATGTTCTTTTTATCAATCAAAAGAGGCTGAACATTTGTCTTTTTAGAAGCATAGGATCAGTGCTCTGGAAATGAGATGTTCTGGCAACTCTGTGAATAAAGTGCCCTTGTGCAGGTGCTGAAAACATTTTGCTTCAGTTCTGAGAAGCAAATGTCTGTGTTATTGGCTGAGATTGAAAGAATCTTCCAACGGTCTTGAAACAGAAATAGGGTGGGCCTGAGGCAGTGGGGTCTGCAAGGGTGATGCAGCAGTGGGAAACACGATATTAAGCACAAATGTGACATACTTTGGATGCTGTGCTTCGACGTTTGACACTTCACAACAGATGGAAAATAATCTTAAAAGAATACAATCGTAAATGGCTACGGTGTCGGAGGGCACTTGGCTGGTGCTCCACAAGAGCAGCTTAGATAGTCCCATTCTCCCATCCTGCAAGGTGTTTCATTTCAGATGCTATCCAGTTCATTTTTGAAAGGGAATTGAATCTGCTTCCACCACACTCTCAGACAGTACTTTCCAGATCCTAACTACTTGATCTTTAAAGATGTTTTACCTCATGTCATCATTGGTTTTTGCCAATCAACTTGAATTGGTGTCCTTTAGCTCTTGATCCTTCCATTAATAAGACCATAAGACATAGGAGCGGAAGTAAGGCCATTCGGCCCATCGAGTCCACTCCACCATTCAATCATGGTTGATTTCAACTCCATTTACCCGCTCTCTCCCCATAGCCCTTAATTCCTCGAGAAATCAAGAATTTATCAATTTCTGTCTTGAAGACGCTCAACGTCTCGGCCTCTACAGCCCTCTGTGGCAATGAATTCCACAGACCCACCACTCTCTGGCTGAAGAAATTTCTCCTCATCTCTGTTCTAAAGTGACTCCCTTTTATTCTAAGGCTGTGCCCCCGCGTCCTAGTCTCCCCTGTTAATGGAAACAACTTCCCTACGTCCATCCTATCTAAGCCGTTCATTATCTTGTAAGTTTCTATCAGATCTCCCCTCAACCTCCTAAACTCCAATGAATATAATCCCACGATCCTCAGACGTTCATCGTATGTCAGGCCTACCATTCCTGGGATCATCCGTGTGAATCTCCGCTGGACCCGCTCCAGTGCCAGTATGTCCTTCCTGAGGTGTGGGGCCCAAAATTGCTCACAGTACTCCAAATGGGGCCTAACCAGTGCTTTATAAAGCCTCAGAAGTACATCCCTGCTTTTGTATTCCAAGCCTCTTGAGATAAATGACAACATTACATTTGCTTTCTTAATTACGGACTCAACCTGCAAGTTTACCTTTAGAGAATCCTGGACTAGGACTCCCAAGTCCCTTTGCACTTTAGCATTATGAATTTTGTCACCGTTTAGAAAATAGTCCATGCCTCTATTCTTTTTTCCAAAGTGTACGACCTCGCACTTGCCCACGTTGAATTTCATCAGCCACTTCTTGGACCACTCTCCTAAACTGTCTAAATCTTTCTGCAGCCTCCCCACCTCCTCAATACTACTATGGGAGCATCCTCTCTCCGTCTACTCTGCGCAGAGTCCTCATCAGCTGACACTTCTATCAAATCCCCTCTCAACCTAGGCAGAACAAATCCAGCTTCTCTAATCTATCCATGAAGCATCACATCCTCGGAACCATTTTGTAAATTTCTTCTGCACATGTCTAAAGCCTTCGCATCCTTCTAAAAGCGTGGCACTCAGAATTGGACAAAATACTCCAGTGGAGGCCAAACCAGAATTTATAAATATTCAAATAATATATAATTATACTAATAATAAATATCCCAAATGGTTTTTTTAAAACCACTTTATCTGTTCCTATTTATGCCAGGCAGTTCCGATTGGTGTCTCTCACCTTGTATAGGAGCTAAGAATTTACAAGTATTGAAATCTACAGAGAGATAGGTATTGTGTAATTGACTCAGAATGTGCTACCTTCAATGGACAGGCCATAGCTACACACCATTCCAATTAGCAGAATAAGTTTAATTATATAATACTCTTTTTCCTCAATAAACTGACTTATAGCAAGCAATAACACATGTAATCAACTAATCCATGTACTTATATTTATTGGTAAATATATCAGAATGGAACTGGGGCTTTTTAAAAAAGTATTTAATCAGATGTGGGTATCGATGGCGAGGCGAGCATTTATTGCCCATCCTTAATTGCCCTTGAGAAGGTGGTGGTGAGCCACCTTCCAAACCATTGCAATGTTTGTGAATGGGTACACCCACAGTGCTGTAAGAAAGGGCTTCCAGGATTTTGACCCAGCAACAGTGAAGGACTGGTGATATAGTTGCAAGTCAGGACAGTGTGTGGCTTAGAGGGGAACTTGCAGATAGTGGTGCTCCCATATGGCTGGTGCCCTTATCCTTCTTGGTGTTCAGCACCACTCGCGACTCCGCAGATGCTGAAGCTAGAACGGTTGGAAAATGTAGGCCAATAGAATCCCCTGGCAGTTGGAGAAGGAAAGTCATATGACTGGCCAACCCTTTTTGCGCTTTAAGCACATGCTTTTGCAGTCAAACTGAGGACAAGCCGCTTATGGACAATACCTAAATGTGGTCCCTCCTGTGTTGTTTTTCTCCCCAACCCACTCAAGAAGTTTTGCTGACTGCGATCATTCAGGGACACCCTGCTGTAGACAGAGATTTAGTAAAAGAATCCAAACCAGCTGTACCATCTCCCAAAGAACAACCAACACAGTCACCTACATTTTTAAAGCACTCTGAACTCAGCCGAGTCACTAAACTACACACTGTATACTCTTTTACTTTTTTTATGGACTCTACTTCAGCTAACCTATCCTTCCCCACTCAATAACCTGTGTTTGTGTGGACTTCGAGCAGACGTGCAAAAGTCGGTTCCTATTTCATTATTTTAATTAAATTGGTTTAAGTATAATAAAGTTAACCTTTTTATGTGAAACTCAGGAAAACCTGTCCTATTGGTTCTTTTACGATCACAGAATGTAAATAGTTAACAACTCACTGAATTGTGAAGTATGTAATTGAAGTTTAAAGTTTATTTATTAGTATCACAAATAGGCTTACATTCACACTGCATGAAGTTACTGTGAAAATCCTGAGTCGCCGCACTCCGGCGCCTGTACTCGGGTACATTGAGGGAGAATTTAGCATGGCCAATGCATCTGTTGGGATCTAACAAGGCCAAAGAGAGGAATTATTTCACCTCTCCTCACCTGGTCATAATACGATACTTCCGATTTTCTAATGTTGTGATGGAGAGTCATCAACCTGAAGCTTTAGCTGTGTTTCTCTTGTCACAGGTGCTGCTGGGTCTGCTGAGTCTTTCCAGTATTGTTTCAGATTTCCAGCATCTGCAATATGCTGCTTTTCGATTAGTGATTGCACTTACTGGTTGTAATATGCTCTGGGAATTCCTGAGATGCCAATATAAATGTACCTGTTTCGTTCTAACTGTCAAATAAAATAAAAGCACGACTCACCCATATTCTCCACAAAGTCTCTGCACTTTTCCACCAGCACAGGACGGCCAGGCATGAGAATCTCAGCATTGCCGAAATCTAGTAGCTTCAATACATTGTGCTCCACAATGATCAAGTTCTCCGATTTCAGATCAAGGTGAAGAGTATTATTGAGGTGGAGATACTCAACAGCACTAAGTATTTGTGTGAGCAACTCCACCACATGGTGCTCAGTGTAAGACGATCTACAATGGAAAGAAAATATTACATTACACTTTGGTAAAACTTTTCTGATCAGTAGGCAGTGTAAGCAGCTTTCTTCAGTCATACATTTCAAAACAAAAGGGCATAAATTTCTGTGAGGGTCTCCTGATTTCCTAACTAGAAGGAAAATAATTGCAGGATATGGAGAAAGAATGGGACTAACTTGATTGCATTTCGAAAGAGCTGGTGTAGACCTCATGGACTGAATGCTGTTCTGTACTATTCTATGACTTTGCAGAACCACACCCCCCACACCCAGTATAACTCTATGAATAACTAAAACCCAACCAAGTACAACTTACCTCCAAGGTTTCTGCAATGTTTATTGCAGGATATCAGGAGAACCCAGTGGAAATTCTCAAATATAGTGCATAGGGAAAAAGCAGGATAAGGCTATTGAGTTGGATGATCAGCCATGATCATAATGAATGGAGGAGCAGGCTTGAAGGGCCAAATGGCCACCTCCTGCTCCTATCTTCTATGTTTCTGCAGGAGAACCCAGTGTAAATTCTCCAATATATTGCAGGTTTCTGCACAGGTAAAAGAGAGAGAAATAAGTAACAAATTTAGATCAGATCTTGTCACACCATGAAGAGAGAGGCAGAAAAGCTGAGACAAACAAAATTAGCTATGCTTTCAAGGTGGAAGATATTTGCCCTGGGAAATAGATTCTTTTCCTACATTCCTACATCACAGACAGCAGCCTGTTTGGAGATAGGGCTATTTTTTTTTCCTGCATTCATTCCACTGTTACTTGTGTTTAGTTGATAGCAAAGTCCCTTGCATAGTTGCTTTGGTTGGATTTTGGGGTAGTGGGAAGGAATGGGTCATTTGGAAATGCACAGTGGCATATACCTACCACCTAAATTATTTAAAAAAATTAACAACCTCTGTTCTTTCAAAACAATTATGCTAGTTCTGAATTATGCAATTCTGAAATAAAAAGAGAAAGTGCTGCGCCAGCGAGAGCAGAAATAGGATGGATGTGTGGCTAGAGGGGTGGTGTAGCAGGATGGGCTTCAGATTCCTGATGCATTGGGACGGGGCTAGGGAAGGTGGGACCTGTACAAACTGGATAGGTTACACACCAACAGGACTGGCACCAATAACCTTGCGGGGGTGTTTGCTCATGCTGTCGGGGAGGCTTTAAACTAGTATGGCAGGGAGATGGGTAACTGAGCAGAGAGTTAGAGAAATGGAAATTGGGTTAGAAACAAAAGGCAGAAAAAGTGAAAGCAAAAGAGGATGACATGGAAATAAAAGGCAAAAGAAAACTGGTCCTATTGTCCCTAGAGATGGGTTTAATGAAGGAAAAATGGTAAAAAAAAATTAAAAGTTCTGCATTTTATTGCACGGAGCATAAAACAGAAGATAAATAAACCAACGGCACAAGGATAATCATCTCAAGGAAACCAGTGCAGGTTACACATTCATTTATAGTAGCTGTGGAAAGAAGAACTGTGCAAAGATAGTGTAGCCTTTTTTGCCATGAACCATCTCATGAGGAAGTTGGCTTGTCTTTCCAAGGGTGTTAATGATCTGATGATGCTTAAACTCTCCCTGCATGGCTACGTGCCAGCAACTGCCATTAGTGTGTACACCCTAACCATGACCAATCCCGGTGAATTCAAGAATAAATTCTATGACGACCTCAACTCCTTGATTGTTAATGTGCCAAAGTCAGATAAGTCAATTATTCTTGGTAACTTCAGCTCAAGACTTGGTGCAGATCACGAGGTGTGGCAAGGGGTCATTGGAAAAAAACAAGGTGGGTATTTGTAGCAGCAATGGTCCTCTTGCTGGAGATGTGTGCCGTACATGAGCTTTTAATCACCAACACAGTTTTCTGCCTTCCTTTTCATCCCTAATCTCAACAAGATCATTCTATGCATTGGCATCTAATTGACTATGCCATCATCAGACAGAGGGACAAAGCAAGATGCGTGTGTAATGGAAGCTATATGGGATGCTGATTGCTGGACGATGCAGTGGATTATCATTTCAAAGCTAAATGTCAAGATCAATCCCCTTAGACGCCCTCATGGCATGCAGGTCCACAAGAGTCTCAATGTGTCAAGGCTCAAGAAGGGAGTCAGAAAGGATTCTCTCTCAGAGACACTCAGGATTAGATAGATACTCAGCATTGAGGATGACCTTCGGGAATATAGTATACTCCACTGCTCTAGCGGTCCTTGACCTTGCCCTCCTGAGCTTCAATATTGGTTCAATGACAGCACCGCACCCCACCCCCCATAAAGAGGGAAACTTTTGCATCGCCTTCCTGCCCACATCCAACCTGTCTCCCATATGACATTGGGTAAGGAATCCCGCCCTTTGTCTACCAAAACATCTGCATTTCTCTGGGCTTGCTGTCCAAGCAAGCTTGGACAGATGCAAGACACTTGGCTGAATCAGAAAGCAGATGAACTTTAGTTTTATGCAAACCGCAAAGACTGTTATCTTGGTAAGCCAGTTGCAAGGAGGCACTGACACCTTTCTGCCTGGAGTTAAGTTGAATATGACCATTCAGAAATGGGTGAGCATGTTATAATGCTGAACAAATGAGGAAACTATGTTAAATGGTGTATTTCTGTCCACTTATACCCTAGCAAAGCGGGTGCAATGTTTTTTTATTTGTTCAGGATGTTGGTATCCCTGGCTCGCCAGCATTTGTTGCCCATCCTTATGTGCAATTTTATTGCCTACTCTGATTACTAACTTACAGGTCCTGCCTCTGAATTTATCACCTAACTCCTTGCCTACCTCTAAGCTCTGGCACCCTGGCAGTGTCAGTCTGTCACCTAGCACTTTGCACTGCCCACCAGGCACCGGGCAGTGCCAAGGTGTTAGGGCCTGAGGGGGCATGGCTTACTGGAGGGGCGGGTCGATAGGGCATGGCAGGGGACCACTGCGCACTCTGCATTAAGGACTGGTGGGAGAGGGAGGGGGTAATTGGGGCTGGTCATGGGGGGTGGGGTCAGACCTGGGGGATGGTGGTCGAGGGCTGCGATGGGGGGGCCAGTGCGCATGCACTGATCTACCTACTGACAGCTGACAGCCTCTCGGGCAGGAATAGGCTCCTCCCCCCCCTTACCGGCGTGAATCCCCTGGCGACTCTGTAAAGCACCGTAAATTCATCCCATTAAGTCCGCCCAAAAAATGGGCGGGAAAATCTCTCGTTTTCCCACCAGTTGGGCACTTAGTTTCTTTGTGGGAAAATCGACCCCCTAACATTTACAGTAGGACCATCTGAGCACAAGTTGGTCTTAGCATTCACCTATGTACATTGAAACTCTACCAAACACCATAGATAATGAATATGGTCACCTTTGGATGAACAACACTCAGATAATAGCACTTTTACAGAAAGAAGCTGGAGAAGTTTGGACCAGCATGGCCAGGAGCAGAAATAAATTCTCTAAACTGATTCGTCTTTACCTTTCAGCCAAGTTGTGAAATAGCTCTTTCCCTTTGCAGAGTTCTTGGATCAAGACTAAGTATTTTGGTGTGATATAGGCACCGTGAAGCTGAACAATGTTGTTGTGATGGAGCTTCTTTAGGATTTCGTACTCCTTCAGGACAAATGGCTTATTCTGTTTCTTATAAGGAGTGATTTTAGCTGCAAGTGATTTTCCCGAGGAGTTTTCTGTACATTTCTTTATGATGCTGAAGCGTCCTCTTTTTAAAAAAAAATCAAACAATGTATAGAATTAAATGTAAAATAATGTAGCTAATCTAATTAACATAAAATAAACTAAATAAATAATAATAATTAAAAGTATTAATCATGATAATGTTACTATACTTCCAATCTTATTTAAAACCACCTTACCTTCCTCCCTTTAAAAAAAACTCCCAACAAAAAAACCCTTAAAAAATATTGTGGCCGGGAATTTCTTGAGAGTCGTAGCTGCTCCATTGCTGGATGTGTAGCGAAGACCACTTGTACACATAGAATTGGGATTTCTGCAGGCTTCTCTCGGGAACCTGTCTCGGGGGCAGGGAATTCAGATGGTGTTCGTAAAGCAGAAGTGGAAATGAATAGGGTTGGGAAGCATTTTCTGATCAGGGCCAGTGTGATCTCCTGGACTCGTTTCGATCGCCACAGGGGGTCGGAGAGGAATTTCCCAGATTTTTTTTTCCCCATATTGGCCCTGGGGTTTTCACTCTGGGTTTTCGCCTCTCCCTGGAGATCACATGGTCTGGAATGGGGGGGTGGGGGTGAGTTAATAGGTTGTGATGAACAAAGCATCGTAGCTGTGAGGGACAGCTCGGTGGATAGGATATTAGGATGTAGTTAGGCTGGAAAATTGGGCGGGGATCCTGGATTCAGGATTCAATCCTGGACCGGGGAGCGGCGCGGGCTTGGAGGGCCGAAGGGCCTGTTCCTGTGCTGTATTGTTCTTTGTTCTTTGTTCTGCCAAGATTAATACAGGGAAGCTGGAGGAAATTCGATGACCAGCCATGATCAAAATGAATGGCGGACAGGCTAGAAGGGCCGAATGGCCTACTCCTGCTTCTAGTTTGTATGTTTCTATGAAATTCCTGGCCAATTGCCTTTAACCCTGCATTTAGGACACCTCCAACTATTCATACACTCTATTAACAGTGGATCAAGGGCCCAGGAGGTTAAAATTCTTACCCCAAACCGTCCTCATTCCCAAGAGCTTCTGGCTAATAAGAGACTGGAAGTTCTCCATTGCAGGCAATGCCATCAGGGTAGTGTTGGCAACAATTGACAATTCATCCAACAGAGGCCCAGGAGCACCAAGGATCCCAGGCCACAGGTGAGGATGGAATTAGGGTGGCAGAGAGGAGGTTGCTGACTGAGAAGGAGGTGGAGGGGGCAGGTGGATGTGGTGTTTTTAGATTTCCAGAAGGCGTTCGATAAGGTGCCTCACAAAAGGTTGCTGCAGAAGATTGGGGTACACGGAGTTAGGGGTAAGGTGTTGGCGTGGATTGGGGATTGGCTATCTAACAGGAAGCAGAGAGTTGGGATAAATGGGTGCTTTTCTGGTTGGCTGTTGGTGACCAGTGGCGTGCCGCAGGGATCGGTGCTGGGGCCTCAATTGTTTACCATTTACATAGATGATCTGGAGGAGGGGACTGAATGTAGGCTATTCAAGTTTGCTGATGACACGAAGGTGAGTGGGAAAGCGAATTGCGTGGAGGACGCGGAAAGTCTGCAGAGAGATTTGGATAGGCTGAGCGAGTGGGCGAGGATCTGGCAGATGGAATATAACGTTAGCAAATGTGAGGTTATCCACTTTGGAAGAAATAATAGTAAATTGGAATATTATTTAAATGGAGGAAAATTACATCGTGCGACTGTGTAGAGGGACCTGGGGGTCCTTGTGCACGAATCGCAAAAACTCAGTCTGCAGGTGCAGCAGGTGATCAAGAAGGCGAATGGAATGTTGGCCTTTATCGCGAGGGGGATAGAATATAAAAGCAGGGAGGTCTTGCTGCAACTGTACAAGGCACTGGTGAGGCCGCAACTGGAGTACTGTGTGCAGTTTTGGTCCCCTTATTTGCGAAAGGATATATTGGCCTTGGAGGGAGTGCAGAGAAGGTTCACCGGGTTGATACCGGAGATGAGGGGAGTAGCTTATGAGGAGAGATTAAACAGATTGGGTCTGTACTCGTTGGAGTTTAGAAGGATGAGGGGTGATCTTATAGAGACATATAAGATAATGAAGGGGCTGGATAGGGTAGAGGTGGAGAGATTCTTTCCACTTAGAAGGGAAACCAGAACTAGAGGGCACAGCCTCAAAATAAGGGGGGGCCGGTTCAGAACAGAGTTGAGGGGGAACTTCTTCTCTCAGAG
Source organism: Mustelus asterias (assembly GCF_964213995.1). Classification (NCBI taxonomy): domain Eukaryota; kingdom Metazoa; phylum Chordata; class Chondrichthyes; order Carcharhiniformes; family Triakidae; genus Mustelus; species Mustelus asterias. The sequence continues at coordinate 16,296,653 of NC_135802.1, forward strand.
GGTAGTGAATCTCTGGAATTCTCTGCCCATTGAAGTGGTGGAGGCTTCCTCGTTGAATATGTTTAAATCACAGGTAGATAGTTTTCTGATCGATAAGGGAATTAGGGGATATGGGGAGCAGGCGGGTAAGTGGAACTGATTTGCTTCAGATCAGCCATGATCTTGTTGAATGGCGGGGCAGGCTCGAAGGGCCAGATGGCCTACTCCTGCTCCTATTTCTTATGTTCTTATGTTTGGATGAAAGGGCAGGTTGGCTAATGCTAGGTCCCTTGATCAGACACTAAGTCTGGAAAGATGGACTCCCTCCCCCATCCCTTCCACAAAGCCTGCAGCTTTTGGGATTCCTGCATGGAGTCTGCCCTGTCTGCTATTGGTTAAATACCAAAGATAACAGGAATGAGGCTGTTAAGTGGGCACTAACGTCATTGATGAGCCTTCCCAACCCAGACTTAATTGGGGCAGAGGCAGGAAGGCAGTGGGGTCTCCACCCGGCACCCTCCAGCCTGATTAAATGTTCCCTTCCCAACTTTCAAACTCACTTCAGGTGGTAAGTGTTAAATGAAGACAATGGAGTGCCTTCTTTTAGATCATAATTAAAGTTTGGATGATCAAAAACGTGGGATCAATCAGTAAAATGAAGATAGAAGATGAAACATGATCCTGTTGAACAATTGACCAGGCTAGAACTGCATGGCCTATTCTCATTTCTCATGTTCATAAGTGGTTACCTGTATGAACTCATATCCCCAATTCTAGTAAATTATGCAAACTATAACTCTTTGCCTATAGCTGTATCCTCCAGTACATAACTCACGTTTTATCTTTTGTGCATATTTCCGACAATGTGCTATCTTTTACGTAATTAATTCCAGCCTACGTTTTATGCTCTATGTTAAGCCAATCATGTCTATGCATTATTTTGCAACTTGCACAATCCAGTTTGCCTATGTTATCCACACTTTATGTGAAGGATAATTCATGTACCTGTTTATCTCTGTGAAAAATGTATATGTCTGATGCACTGATGCTAGCTTCTCTCCATGTACACTATGTGACTCTACTTCTAAAAGAAAAGAGAAAAGAAAGGAAGAAAATTAAAAATGTAATGAAGGAACATTTCAGAAAATAAACTGTCACATTTTTGAATGGTAATCAGGGGACAAACTCTCCACTGGTTAAAGTCTTGACTGGTACAAAGGAAGATATTGTGGTTGTTCGAGTTAAATGGTCTCAGTCTCAGGACATCACTGAAGGAGTTCCTCAGGGTAGTGTCCGAGGCCCAACCATGGACCCAACCAGGGTAGTGTCCTAGGCCCAACCACGTTCAGCTGCTTCATCAATGATCTTCCCTCTATCGTAAGGTCAGAAGTGACGATGTTTGCTGATGTTCGCACAATGTTCAGCACCATTTATAACTCACAGAATCTCTACAATGCAGAATAGGCCAATTGACCCATCGAGTCTGCACCGACTCTCTGACAGATTATCATACCCAGGCCTTCTCCCCCATATCCCTGTAACCCCACACATTTACCATGGCTGGTCTACCTAACCTACACACCTTTGAACACTAAGGGGCAATTTAGCATGGCCAATCCACCTAACCTGCACATCTTTGGACTGTGGGAGGAAACCGGAGCACCCGGAGGAAACCAACGCAGACACGGGGAGAATTTGCAAACTCCACACAGACAGTTAGCTAAGGCCGGAATTGAACACGGGACCTTGGAGCTGTGAGGCAGCAGTGCTAACCACTGTGCTGCCCAACTCCGCAGATACTGAAGCAGTCCATGTCCAAATGCAACAAGATCTGGACAACATTCAGGCTTGGGCTGATAAGTTGCAAGTTATATTCGCTCCACATAAATACCAGGCAATGACCATCTCCAAAAGAGAATTCAACCATCTCATCATGACATTCAATGGCATTACCATTGCTGAATCCTCCACTATCAAAATCCTGAGGGATTACCATTGACTAGAAGCTGAATTGAACCAGCCATTTAAATACTGTGGCTACAAGAGCAAGTCAGAAACTAGAACTTCTGCTGAGAATAACTCACCTCCTGACTCCCCAAATCCAAGTCAGGGATATGAGGGAATACCCTCCACTTGCTTGGTCGAGTGCAGCTCTAACGCCACTCAGTCCAGGACAAAGCAGCCCACTTGAGTGACACCCCATCCACCACCTTAAAGATTCACTCCTTCCACTGCCAATGCACCGTGGCAGCATGGTGTACAACTTACAGGTATTCCAGCTGAAGTCTAACTAGTGTCTTGCATACATTCAGCATAATCTTTTTGCTCTTGTACTCTATTTCCACATTAATAAAGCCTAGAATACTTTCTGCTTTATTAACTGCTCCCTCCAGATATCCTGCCACCTTCAATGACCTCTGCACATATACACCCAGGTCCATCTGCTCCTGCACCTCTTTAAGAATTTGGTTTATTTTATGTTGTCTCTCGATGTTCTTCCGATCAAAATGCATCAATTCACATTTCTCCGCATTGAACTTTATTTGTCACCTCAAAAACAGAAAATGCTGGAAAATGTCAGCAGGTCTGACAGCATCTGTGGGAAGAGAATAGAGCCCCGTTTCGAGTCGAGATGACCCTTCGTTAGAATGTTCTAACAAAGGGTCATCTGGACTCGAAATGTTGGCTCTATTCTCCTCAGAGATGCTGTCAGACCTGCTGACATTTTCCAGCATTTTCTGTTTTTGTTTCAGATTCCAGCATCCACAATATTTTGCTTTTATTTATTTGTCACACATCTGCCAACTGCACCAACTTGTCTATGTCCTTTTGAAGTTTTATATTGTCCTCTTCACAGTTTACAATACTTCCTATAATAATAACCAGATAATCTATTTATCGTGAAGTTGTTTGAGGGATCAACATTTGCCAGGATAGCAGGGATAACTCCTTTGCTTATCTTTGAAGTAGTGCCATGGAATCTTTTATATTCAATACAAATTGGTATTGAACAAATTGTTGAGTCTGCAGGCTGACAAACCCCCAGGTCTGGATGGACTTCATCTTAAGGCCTTGAAAGAAGTGGTTAATGAGATCGTCGATGCATTGGTTTTAATTTTCCAAAATTCTCTATATTTGTAGACGGTCCCATTTGATTGGAGGATAGCAATGGGAGGGAGGCAGAAACTACAGGTCAGTTAGCCTAACATTTGTTACAGGGAAAATGCTAGAAGCCATTATTAAAGATGCTATAGCAGGGCACTTGGAAAAAAAGGTAATCAGGCAGAGTCAACATGGGTTTGTGAAAGGTAAATCATGCTTAATCAATTTATTGGCGTTCTTTGAAGGAGTCATAAGTGCTGTGGATAAAGGGGAACCAATGGATGTACTTAGATTTTCAAAAGGCATTTGATAAGGTGCCACATCAAAGGTTACTGTGAAAAATAAAAGCTTGTGGTGTAGGGAGGTAACATGAATGGAATGAGGATTGGCTAGCTAACAGGAAACGGTGTGTTGGAATAAATTGTTTTTTTTGGTTGGCAGTATGTGGTAAGTGATGTGCCACAGGGATCAGTGCTGGGGCCTCAACATTTTATAATCTATATAATGACTTGGATGATGGGATTAAAGATACGGTTGCCTACAACGTTTGCCAACGACACAAAAATAGGGTAGGTAAGCGAATTGTGAAGTGGATGTAAGGAGGATACTAAGGGACATGGATAGGTTAAGTGAGTGGGCAAAAATCTGGCAAGTGGCATACAATTATGGACAAATGTGAAATTGTCCACTTTGACAGGAAGAATAAAGAAGCTTATTATCTAAATGGTGAGGGATTGCAAGGCTCTGAGGTGCAGAGGAATTTGGGTGTCATAGTCCATGAATCACAAAAGGCCAACACACAGGTTCAGCAAGTTATTAGAACATAAGAACTAGGAGCAGGAGTAGGCCATCTAGCCCCTCGAGCCTGCTCCACCATTCAATAAGAGCATGGCTGATCTTTTCGTGGACTCAGCTCCACTTAGGAATTAGCTATTAGGAAAGCTAATAGAATGTTATTGTTTATTGTGAGGGGAATTGATTACAAAAAGTAGGGAGATTATACTTCAGTTGTACACGGCATTGGTGAGACCACATCTGGAGTCGTATGCACATTATTGGTCTCCTTATTTAAGGAAAGATGTAAATGCTCTAGAAGCAGTTGAGGTTGACTGACCAATACCAGGAATGGGTGGGTTGTCTTATGAGGAAAGGTTGGAGATTTTAGGTTGGCATCCACTAAAATTTAGAAGATTAAGAGGTGACTTGATTGAAACCTTTAAGATTCTGAAGGGTATTGGCCATGGAGAGGATGTTTTCTTTTGTCAGAGAATCTAGAACTAGGGGTCACTGTTTTAAGACAAGTCTCATTTAAGAGAGAGATGAAGTGAACTGTTTTCTCGCAGAGAGCCATGAGTCTCTGGAACTCTCTTCCTCAAAAGGCAGTGGAAGCAGAATCTTTGAATATTTTTAAGGCAGAACTAGATAGATTCTTGATTAACAAGGGGGTGAAAGGTTATTGGGGTAGGCAGGAATTGGGGTTGAGGTTGCAATCCAATCAGTCATGATCTTATTAATGGCGGAGATGGCTCGAGGGTCTGGGTGGTCTACTCCTGCTCCTAATTCATATGTTCGCTTGCACATTCATCTGTGAATGCAAATGGGAACTTTGTTTAAGATCTCGTCCAAAAGATGGCGTCTCTAACAATGCAGTATTGCGTTGGAGCTCAAGCCAAGATTTTTGGGCTCAAGTCTTGGAAGAGGACTTAAACACACAACCGTCTGACCCAGAGTCAAAAGAGCTTTCAACTGAGTAACAACTGACATGAGAGTGGAGGCTCATGTGGAATGTAAACATTGGCACAGATCAGTTGGAGTCTTAACAACACCAGGTTAAAGTCCAACAGGTTTATTTGGTAGCAAATACCATTAGCTTTCGGAGCGCTGCTCCTTCGTCAGATGGAGTGGAAATGTGCTCTCAAACAGGGCACAGAGACACAAAAATCAAGTTACAGAATACTGATTAGAATGCGAATCCCTACAACCAGCCAGATCTTAAAGATACAGACAATGTGGGTGGAGGGAGCATTAAGCACAGGTTAAAGAGATATGTATTGTCTCCAGACAGGACAGCCTGCAAGTCCAGGAGGCAAGCTGTGGGGGTTACTGATAATGTGACATAAATCCAACATCCCGGTTTAGGCCGTCCTCATGTGTGCGGAACGACAGATCAGTTGGGCAGAGGTATTTTTTCTCTGCTCTAAATTCTATGTAATTGATTATCTTTCAGGTAAAGTCAAATACTGATACACTGTCGAACAGACTGGAGAGTGTTATGAGCTTACCTGTCTCCCCAATGATAACTTCAGCAGATGGTCTACTAAATTGTCCTTTCCCAGCTTTGTTGACATAAGCAACTCTATACGAATACGTTTCTTCCCTACGCAGGTTACTGGCATAAAAGCAGGATTCAGAAAGGTCAGATGCAACATTTTTCCACTCGTCACCTGAAAAAGGTCGCATTTTTGGGACAAAAATAATATATTATAATATGCTTTGACGCAGTTCAAGAGAAAGACTGATGTTACTGGGACAAAGTGATTGAGAAATATGGCAAGGTGGTAGATAAATAAGACTGCGCTAAGAAAACTGGAGGGGTCATTTGGCCCATTGTGTCCATTTTGGTCACAAAAGAGCTATCCAGCCTAAGGGAATAGGGGAGAGCCTAAATGAATACTTTGCATCGGTATTCACGAAGGAGAGGGGCGTGTTAACCGGGAGTGTCTCGGAGGGAGGTGTTGACCCGTTAGAGAAAATCTCCATTACAGGAGAGGAAGTGTTAGGTTTTTTAGGGAACATTGAAACTGACAAAGCCCCAGGGCCTGATGGCATCTATCCTCGACTGCTCAGGGAGACGAGAGGTGAAATTGCTGGGCCTCTGACGGAAATTTTTGTCGCTTCTTTGGACACGGGTGAGGTCCCTGAGGATTGGAGGATAGCGAATGTGGTCCCGTTGTTTAAGAAGGGTAGCAGGGATAACCCAGGAAATTATAGGCCGGTGAGCTTGACGTCCGTGGTAGGGAAGTTGTTGGAGAGGATTCTTAGAGACAGGATGTATGTGCATTTAGAACGAAACAATCTCATTAGTGACAGACAGCATGGTTTTGTAAGAGGGAGGTCGTGCCTTACAAATTTGGTGGAGTTTTTTGAGGAAGTGACAAAAACGGTTGATGAAGGAAGGGCCGTGGATGTCGTCTATATGGATTTCAGTAAGGCATTTGACAAAGTCCCACATGGCAGGTTGGTTAAGAAGGTTAAGGCTCATGGGATACAAGGAGAAGTGGCTAGATGGGTGGAGAACTGGCTTGGCCATAGGAGACAGAGGATAGTGGTCGAAGGGTCTTTTTCCGGCTGGAGGTCTGTGACCAGTGGTGTTCCGCAGGGCTCTGTACTGGGACCTCTGCTATTTGTGATATATATAAATGATTTGGAAGAAGGTGTAACTGGTGTAATCAGCAAGTTTGCGGATGACACGAAGATGGCTGGAATTGCGGATAGCGAAGAGCATTGTCGGGCGATACAGCAGGATATAGATAGGCTGGAAAATTGGGCGGAGGGGTGGCAGATGGAGTTTAATCCGGATAAATGCGAAGTGATGCATTTTGGAAGAAATAATGTAGGGAGGAGTTATACAATAAATGGCAGAGTCATCAGGAGCATAGAAACACAGAGGGACCTAGGTGTGCAAGTCCACAAATCCTTGAAGGTGGCGACACAGGTGGAGAAGGTGGTGAAGAAGGCATATGGTATGCTTGCCTTTATAGGACGGGGTATAGAGTATAAAAGCTGGAGTCTGATGATGCAGCTGTATAGAACGCTGGTTAGGCCACATTTGGAGTACTGCGTCCAGTTCTGGTCGCCGCACTACCAGAAGGACGTGGAGGCATTGGAGAGAGTGCAGAGAAGGTTTACCAGGATGTTGCCTGGTATGGAGGGTCTTAGCTATGAGGAGAGATTGGGTAGACTGGGGTTGTTCTCCTTGGAAAGACGGAGAATGAGGGGAGATCTAATAGAGGTATACAAGATTATGAAGGGTATAGATAGGGTGAACAGTGGGAAGCTTTTTCCCAGGTCGGAGGTGACGATCACGAGGGGTCACGGGCTCAAGCTGAGAGGGGCGAAGTATAACTCAGACATCAGAGGGACGTTTTTTACACAGAGGGTGGTGGGGGCCTGGAATGCGCTGCCAAGTAGGGTGGTAGAGGCAGGCACGCTGACATCGTTTAAGACTTACCTGGATAGTCACATGAGCAGCCTGGGAATGGAGGGATACAAACGATTGGTCTAGTTGGACCAAGGAACGGCACAGGCTTGGAGGGCTGAAGGGCCTGTTTCCTGTGCTGTACTTTGTTCTTTGTTCTACCTTTCAACTGTTGGTCCATAGCTTTGTAGGTTCTTAAACATTTTTGGAGCTTAGCATTATATTTTCCCATGCACCAATTAGTGTACAGGGAAAAAAGTATGTTTGTGTGTTGAAACAGCGCAGAAAGGAATTTCATTTAAGTGACGGGGTTGATTTTGAGCTCGCATTCTCCGCCTGCGGGAATAGTGGTGCGTGCTGAAAATCCCGAGCTGAACCTATCCATGTCCCTGAGTCCTCTCCGGTCCCCCTGAGCAGCGCAAACCGCGGATGGTGCTGGCTGCCTGAGTGCTCACATCCAAAACTCCCCTCAGAGGTTAAGGTGCCATTTTCACACTACTGTAGACCTGTTGTAAATACTGTGTGGGCTCAATACCTGGAGAGAGTGCTCGCTAATGACATGCTAATGGATTAAAATGAGCATTCTGCCGTTCTGCGGCATGTTTCAGACCATCTGACCTTTCAGACCACTAGTGAGGGGCGGGAAGATTGGAACTTGGAAACTTGCTGGCGCAAATTGCACCCTCTGAAGTGTGAGAATGGCAGTGCTATGTCCCTCCCACCCTCTTGCAAGGAGCACCCTTGGGGGAGGGGTCCCAGATAGCCATTTCGGGGAGAGGGCTCGGGAGGGATCACTTGTAGGCCTTTGCTACCCGTCATGTTGGGGCACCCCTTGCTCTAAAGGGGTTGTGAAAGCTAGTGTGCAGGCAGCACTTCCCGTGTCCTCCTTCCTGGGTTCCTGTCCATATCGCAGCTGAGAGAGTGACCTTCCTTAGCGGGGGCTGGCAAGAGGGTGGGAGAGACATAGCACTGCCATTCTCACACTCCACGGGGCTGAAGCACGGGTGAGCACAGTGGTTCCCCAAGCTTGGTGGCATGAACAGACATAGTGGTGGCTCTGTGGGTGAACAAAGTGAAATTTATCGATAAACATTTGGAACAAAATGGTGACCTTACTGCAACCGTGCCTATATTCACCCGTGCCCACTAAGTGCCTACAATTTCACCCTCCCACTAGACCTAGGTGTTTCCCAGGATCCACAGTTGAAGTTGAGGCAGCCTGCTAACTTCCACGCTCATTGGCCCAAAACGACTTTGGTGAGTGCCTCCTTGGCGGGGTGAGACCTTGAGGGTCCAGGCCTGCTCTTGGTCAAAGAGCAATGTATCCATACTCATTCATGTATGAACGGGAGAAACACCCATCCCTAGTCCTCCAGGATGTCCTTTAACTGGAAGGGGTAGGGTCTCAACGAAGGTCAAAGAAGGACTTAGCACTTGTATGCTGGCTTTGAGATGGAGGGAAATCTGTAAACGACATGCTCACTTCAATTCTTTCATTTATTCACAGAGGCGTCGACGATACAGGTGGCAGGCAACCCTGCCTTGGCAATGGCTCTCATCCAGATGAGGAGATGGAGGGGCAGCTGGCACAGAGCCATGACGAGCAAGTGCCTGAGCAGCAAGACACAATGGGACCTCTGGAAGGTCAAGATGCTGACGAACGTAGGCCACTGCAACTGTGAGCATCGCTCTGAAGATGGGTATATCATTAGTGATGCTGTTATCTAAAGATGAGTGCAAGGTAATGTCCTGGGAAATAATTGCTTACATCTGCAAGCTTCTCCAGTATGAGTTGTACAAGGACCCTGGAGGAGTGATGCAGAGATTCTGGTTTGAAATGTGTGAATGTGTCTCCAGGTGCCATTTAAAATGGTGCCAGGATCTTCGGTTCCATGTGGTAATGGCGGGGTGAGCGACTTCCTGTTCGTTCCACCACGACATTTGCTGAGCTCTTTGCTGATGCATAATTAACAAGCTCAAAAACGTAAGATCATGTACATTCACCCACCCCGCTGCTCAGCGGGAACCATGCCGAATTTCCCATTCGGAGTCTTCAGAATGGAAATTCAACCCCTTGTGTCAGATACAAGTGAAGTGTCATGCTTTCCCAATTGTGCAATCATCAGTGATATAACTCTTTTCACTGTGCCAAACAAAGTGACATCTGTACTTACCCTTTCTCTTGCACTCAATAACGTACACGATTGGAGTGTTAGTGATAAGCGGCTTCCATATTACTAGAGCTCCATCTTCATAGACCTGTGCTATTTCAGGAGAATCGGGGCGACAAGGCACAACTATAAATAGAAAGAAAGTGAAGTCAACTTGGCCAAAAAGACTACTAACCATTCATCAAAAAAGTGAATACATTCTCGCCATGCCTTTAGTGTACCAAGTAATTTGTAATAACTTTCCCTGTCCCAATTTTATCCTTTCCTCGCCTGAAAGCACTGAATTCCACACTTCAATTCCATTCAATATCTCCTCCAAGTGCCCATTTTTATATGTACTCGGCTATTCAAATATAAGACGGTACTTCAGGTTATAAAGCCACTCCCACCCCTCATCCTGACTTCATTTGGAATACAGACAGGTATACTTTTCATATAAGGTTCACAAGCTTGCATCAGGAGTGACTAGTTCATTTCCTCCCCCATCCCCAGCCCAGGATCAGCGATGCATTGTTCTATTTCTGACCTGGTTATCAGGTGAATGATTCATGGGATTGAGTGTAGCTTATGAGTGCTCTCCAGAGTTGGACAAAATTAGCAAATGTACACAGGGCTAATTACCTTCAAGATTCAGTAAACAGCAAGTTGAAGCTTTGCCTAAGCGGTTTTCAGCCACACATGTATATCTACCAAGATCATCCTCTGTCACATTTAGGATAGTTAAAAGCTGGCAATTTTTGCTTGTGGTTGATGACAGTATTCGATCACTGTAGCACACCAGCTGGTCCTCTATGGAAAATAATAAATCATGAAAAATAAATGAGTACTGGATTGAAACACATAAAATGTGAAACTTTCCATTGTCTATACTGCCGAATTGAGCAATATTTCGTATCACTGAAATAAAAACTGAACATGGTGGAAGTAATCAGCAGGTTGGACAGCGGCTGTGGAGAGAGAAACAGAGACGTTGATTCATCTATTTTGAATCTAAGTGCCCACACATTACAGGAAAACTGGAGTGGCTGTGAGGTGGGATTCACTCACCTGATTTGCTTAAATTTATGCAGAGCGTGTGACAAACCCACATTCTGGATGTTGAGAGATCTGGGCACCCTTTTTAAAGGGAGCCTAATCTCCGCTCTGACAGGCAGGTGTCCCTCACCCCCACAATGGAAATGGTGACACCCTTCCCCCTGCTGACCTAAGGAGCACTACCCACCCCTCATCAAACAGGGGCATCCTCCCCCCACCACGGAAAGAATGGGCCACCCATCCCCTAACACCACACAGGCATGAGGGTGACCCTGCCCCAGCCAGAGGCCGCAACACCCCCCCTCTGCGCACCCCCCTCCTCCCCCAATAAGAGAGAGACACTCTAAGATGGACCCTCCTCAGGATCCCCCAGTGTGGCAACCTTGCACTGGCCACTGGCACCCTGTAATCCAAGGGGCATCAAAGAGATAAGTGCAGTGTCCTTGTACCTCTTTGACGCTGGGAGACTGCAGAGGGAGAGACCCCTGAGGATCCTTGGGGTTAGGTGGCCACAGAAGGGGGGCAAACGGTTGTCCTTGGCACGCTCCCTTGAGATGGGGGTCTAGTGGCTAGATTGCCCCTTTGAGCCCTGGGAAACCGGTACATCACTCTTAGCGTGATGATTTCAAAGTCTTTATTCTGGTCTGCGTACTGTGGGGTGTGCTCGTCATTCTAATCTCCATGCCCCCCCCCCAGATACCTGGCAGGCTTTCAGATCCCAGCAGCACTCCATTCTGCAGCTGGGATGCCCCTTTCTCTCGCTCTGAAGCTGCAGGTGTGAGAAGACCCCTTTTCCAGTCCTCTGACTGACACTTTCACTTTGGGGGTGGGAGGGGCGTGGTGGCAGGGTTCCTTCTCCACAGCTGCTCACTCAGCCCCATTTTTAACACTGCATTTATTCCTAGAATCAGAGCATTGCTAGAAAGCACAAATGCTTGGAACTCCTTTGAAGTCCTTTGCATTCCTTTGAAAAACTTTGCTTTTATTCAATCTCATAGTGCAGTCTAACAAGGTATTGATCGACAGCTTAATGGTTTTTGCACAGCATGCGGAATTTATCTTTCTCTTCATGGTTGAATATATCTGAATTACCCCCATTGCTCCTAATTACGATGTTTACACAGGAGAAGAACTGAGAGCATTTTGCTGCTTTTGTACCTGCCTGAGCGAAAGGTCTATCTGTTTTACAGGAGAATGGCCACAGGAGATTCCTGCACTGCCTATCTAGTCCTCTTGCTCTGTCAGGTGGTCACCCATTTCCTTCCTGCCTGTGGAGTCTTAGCCTGTGGTGTGGCCACCTCTCTATACATGCTATTCACAATACTCTCTGCCTCGTGGGTGCTCCACAGTGTCCTCAGCTCACTGCTCCAGCTTCGAAACCCAAGCTTCCAGGAGCTACAGAACCATAAAAACAAAAACAAATGCTGTCAATTTTAAAACAGAACCTAAAGGCAGGACCAATAAAACAAGGTTTAAAAAAATGTTCAACAATATTTTCTTTCCTTTTATTAAACCAATTTTGACCTCTCCTCTGAAAGTAATGGCCCTTGAGTAAAATACTGGAAGGCAACCGGCAACGGTGGAACCATAATCCAGCAAAGTGACCATTCCAGATGTATATGACTATATGATAATGTCAGCAGTATATCTGATTGTGAAAGCCTCCAACAGATAACTAACTGCTTTGCGATCATGAGTAGGAACCCACCCAACCTGGGGTACTGAGGTAAACCATAGCCCCCATTTAGCAACCACAGCTGAGAGATCATTTAACTGAGTACAGAATGAAAGATAGATAGCCATATGAACGGAGTGGGAATGGAGGAATACAAAAGAATGGTCTAGTTTGGACCAGGGAGCGGCACGGGCTTGGAGGACCGAAGGGCCTGTTCCTGTGCTGTACTGTTCTTTGTTCTTCGAAAGATTCCTTGTGGACTGAAAGGCTCCTGTATTCATTAGTTTAGCAATCGATATTCAGGTTTTCTTTTGAAACAGGAATCAAAAATGTAGAAATGTAATATAAAATAGATCTAACCTTTGAACCACAGTATGTCAGGGTTTGGGTATCCTGAAGGTCTGCAGGACAAGGTCACAGACTGACTCAAAACAACTGACTGGTTTATGAGGTCTTCGAGAAATGATGGTGCTGAAAGGGAAAGGGAGATAAGTTACCATATTCCAAGAGTAAGAAAAGAATTGACAAAGTTGATTTGCACAAATCATTCAAATATAGAGAAGCAAGGTAAAACACAGATCAGAATGTTATGCTCCCATGGTGTGTTGGCAGGTGGGGCCGTATAAAATTGGGAGTAATGCCATTGGTACTTTTTCTGACATTGGCCTATTTTCCCCAGAGTCTACTGCAATTTTACATGTGGTGGGGAAGACATTTGGTGACCCACATGTCATTGGACCAACTGGGGTGGCACGGTAGCACAGTGGTTAGCACTGCTGCTTCTCAGCGCCAGGGACCCGGGTTCGATTCCCAGCTTAGGTCACTGTCTGTGTGGAGTTGGAACGTTCTCCCTGTGTTTGCGTGGGTTTCCTCCGGGTGTTCCGGTTTCCTCCCACATTCTGAAAGACGTGCTGGTTAGATGCATTGACCCGGACTGTGGCGACTAGGGGAATTTCACAGCAACTTCATTGCAGTGTTAATGTAAGCCTTACTTGTGACTAATAAATAAACTTGAATAAATAAATAAATCTCTTAAGTGGTCAAATAATGGCCACTTAGTGGTCTATTCCAGCCCTGTCACAACTTTTCCCATGGTAGGCAGAGGAGAGAGCCCTTTTGAAGCCTGTCATGATTCACTCCTTCAGCAACTGGTGGGAAAGGGGAGATGTATCCTCCTTCAGAGGCCCTCTGGGCCCACTGGAAGCCTCCCAGTTCCCCTTCCCACCTTGGCTCCTCACCGGGCCTTCTAGCCTGGTTTTGCTGAGAACCACCCCAACTTACCTCTCTATCTGGCTGCAACGACAATTTCAGTTGGGACCAACAGTGGTCATTGCTCCCGGTGGTGCTGCTGAGGTCAGGCAGCTGCCAATCATTTGATTGGTTGGCAACTCATGGAGGTGGGGCTTCCTCCCCAGGGTGGAAGTCTCGTCCTGAGATAATTAATGCTCCTCTGTGTGCTAAATGCCAATGTGGCAGCCTCCTAAGTTCAACACTGACTCTTTTGCTGGGCACAGGAACTTCACCGACACACAAAATCCTGTCCATTTCATTGTAAAATTAGAGGAACATCTAATATTACTGCTCTGGTTCAGTGAGATTAATGCTGTATTGGCACTCTGCTTCCACTCGCACACTTTGTTTTCTCACTCGGCACTTCTCTGCAGTCAAAGTGCAGCGAATCGTTCAGAATACCTCTCTAAAATGGGTCTGTGGTGGCGAACAAAGAAGGTTTGACATTTTATATTTTCAATTTCAATTGAGAGCAGAGGAGTCATGAGACTTTGACTGACTGCACTCCAATAAGGTAATAAATGCCCTCAGAGTAAGCAGGGAACTCAGCCACAACTCTTTTACAGCAAGAACAAGAGATGTTTGGGAATGATTAACATGGAAGTTCCGAATGAATGGATTCATGCCCTTTGGGACATGTTTCTGGCAAAAGAAAAAATTGAAGTACAGAATGAGAAGGCAGAATTGAGTAATAAGAGAATAATTGCCTAGTGGACTTAGAAGGGCAAAAAGGGGTCACGAAATGTCCTTGGCAGACAGGATTAAGGAGAATCCTAAGGCATTTTATACATACGTTAGGAACAAGAGGGTTGTTAGGGAAAGAATCGGACCTCTCGGGGACAAAGGAGGGGACTTATGCTCAGAACCAAAGGAAGTAGGTGAGATCCTAAACGAATACTTTGCATCAGTATTCACAAAGGAGAGGGATATGTTGACTGGTCTCAGAGAGATGTGTTGACCCGTTAGAAAAAATGTCAATTACAAGGGAGGAAGTGTGAGGTTTTTTAGGAAACATTAAGACAGACAAATCCCCAGGGCCAGATGGCATCTATCCTAGACTCCTCAGGGAGGCGAGAGATGCAATTGCTGGGCCTCCAACAGAAATCTTTGTCTCTTCACTGGACACAGGTGTGGTCTCAGAGGATTGGAGGATAGCAAATGTGGTCCCGTTATTTAAGAAGGGTAGCAAGGATAACCCGGATAATTATAGGCCGGTGAGCTTGACGTCCGTGGTAGGGAAGTTGTTGGAGAAGATTCTTAGTGATAGGGATATATGCGCATTTAGAACTGAATAATCTCATTAGTGATAGACAGCATGGTTTTGTACGAGGGAGGTCATGCCTCACAAATTTGGTTGAGTTTTTTGAGGAGGTGACAAAAACGATTGACGAGGGAAGGGCCGTGGATGTCGTCTATATGGATTTTAGTAAAGCGTTTGACAAGGTCCCTCATGGCAGGCTGGTACAAAAGGTTAAATCTCATGGGATAAAATGTGAGCTAGCTAGATGGGTGGAGAACTGGCTTAGCCATAGAAGACAGAGGGTAGCAGTGGAGGGGTCTTTTTCCAGTTGGAGGTCTGTGACTAGTGGTGTTCCGCAGGGCTCTGTACTGGGACCTCTGCTGTTTGTGATATATATAAATGATTTGGAGGAAGATGTAGCTGGTGTGATCAGTAAGATTGCGGACGACACGAAGATTGCTGGAGTTGCGGATAGTGATGAACATTGTCAGAAAATACAGCAGGATATAGATAGACTGGAACATTGGGCGGAGAAATGGCAGATGGAATTTAATCCAGATAAATGCGAAGTGATGCATTTTGGTAGATCTAATGTAAGGGGGAGCTATACAATAAATGGCAGAACCATCAGGGGTATAGACACACAGAGGGACCTGGGTGTACAAGTCCACAGATCCTTAAAGGTGGCAGCACAGGTGGAGAGGGTGGTGAAGAAAGCATATGGCATGCTTGCCCTTATTGGACGGGGCATAGAATATAAAAGTTGGCATATGATGTTGCAGCTGAATAGAACGATGGTTAGGCCACATTTGGAATACTGCGTCCAGTTCTGGTCGGCACACTATCAGAAGGACGTGGAGGCTTTGGAGAGAGTACAGAGAAGGTTTACCAGGATGTTGCCTGGTATGGAGGGTCTTAGCCATGAGGAGAGATTGGGTAAACTGGGGTTGTTCTCCCTGGAAAGACGGAGGATGAGGGGCGACCTAATAGAGGTGTATAAAATTATGAAGGGCATAGATAGGGTGAACAGTGGGAAGCTTTTTCCCAGGTCGGAGGTGACGAACACAAGGGGTCATGGGTTCAAGGTGAGGGGGGCAAGTTTCAACACAGATGTCAGGGGGACGTATTTTACACAGAGGGTGGTGGGGGCCTGGAATGCACTGCCAAGCAAGGTGATTGAGGCGGACACGCTGGGATCGTTTAAGACTTATCTAGATAGCCACATGAACAGACTGGGAATAGAGGGATACAAAAAAATGGTCTGGTGGGCACATGAGCGGCGCAGGCTTGGAGGGCCGAAGGGCCTGTTCCTGTGCTGTATTGTTCTTTGTTCTTAGTGGAAAACTGTCTTCTCTTGTTCACAAAATATCTTAAGATTCTTGTGTGAACACAACCTGCTAAACTAAACAGAAATCATTTATAAAAATTATACATAAAGTACTTGTAACTAACTTGTTCCTCACATAAGAAAAACACATGAATTGGCTGCAAAGACAGTGAGTTCTGAGGGTCTGCCCCAAAAATGAAAGGATTAAACGCACCTTTCTCATTCTTCGATAAAAGCAATTTACAGCTAATTTTAAGTTAACAGCTGAAAATCTCCTCATTTGACAGGAAAGTCCATCATCAGGTATCCTGTGCTACTACTTATACACATTGCTTAGAGTAAAATATGAAATATTAAGAGAAGCTTACATGCATCAGCAATACCTTTTTCCTTTGCTTTCGAACTGGGAAGCTTGAATGAAAACAGTCTAGATTTCTTCTTCAAGAAACTGCTGGAATTGTCTTTGGTGTCTGTTGATTGTTCACTCACCTGCTTTTTGGCTATGACTGCAAAGAATTATAATATGGTTAATGTAATCTTAATCTTTCATTAGGACAATTCATATGCAGACCTTCTTGGAGGAAATGATTTCGATTAACCTTATGTCCTTTATTATATTTACAGGTGCAATTCACCATAGGCCAGAAGAAATTAGGTAGCTATTCAAATTTTCCATTTATTTTTTAGTCCCAATTGTGCGATCATTTATTTCTTTGAATCTTACTGCAATGTAGAGTGAACTAGTCCACCATGTTAAATAATCAGATCATAAAGCATAGTCATAATCATTAATCATTTTGTGCCCACTGACAATGAGCTTCTATAATCAAATGGGGTACTGCCAAATACTTCCTGGTCTCTGTCTGTGTAGTTCTTTAATCTGATATTAGAGATGAAGGAATGGACACTTCGGGCCCTATTTTACCATTTTGATTCTAAGTGCTGGGCTGACTTGGAACCGGGAGTGTTTCAGATCCGACTTTTAGACCCGTTCTCTGGCGCCCCCATACGCACTCTGCCTGCAAAAATATCAGCAATTCCGAATCTCGCTGCAGAAGTCTGTGGGCAGGGCTTAACACACCCAAAACACTGCAGCTTCGATCGGCGCCTCCAACTGTGCGTGCGCAGGAAATAAAAGATAAAATACATCTCCCCTGCCACATCACTCCTGGGCCGGATAATGCCTCCCTCTGGCCCCCACAGACATTGTCCCACACCCACAACATTACTGACCCCCTTATCCCCCCACCCCCTCCGCCACTTAAACCGATTGCAGGCCCCTCCCCTCTTCCCCCCCACTGATCTCAGGCAGAGTGGCAGCGGACCCCTCCCACCCCCCCCACCAATCTCAAGCAGAGAGCCATCGGATGCTGGGCACTTACCTCCTCAATAACTGGTGCGCCCAAATTGGACTTTTCTGGAGCATGTCTGTTTAGCGCCGATTCTGGATGGGTGAACATGGTGGCAAAGGGGGAAGTGCCAGCAAGATTGGGCGTGCAGCCCATTAAGTCAATTTAAATGCATGCCAATGCATTTAAATGGCCGTCACACTCGTTTCGGGCGCGGTCCTGATCGCGGCCAGTTTCGGGCCTTGGTAAAGGGGGAACCGGCGCGGTGGCGGGCACGGATCGCGCTACTCGCCTCATGCCCGACTTTACCAAGTTTTCGCGCCAAGAAACAGGCACAACTTGATGGTAAAATCAGGCCTTCAGGGCGGGATGTTACGGCCTTGCTCGTCCCGAAACTGTAAAATCCTGCCCGAGGTCAATGGACTTTTCCATGGTCCGCCCCTCGCCCGCTCTGATTCCCGTGGCGGGCGGGCTGGTAAAATCCGGCCTTATTCTTAAAATCTATACAACTGAGGCTATCAGATTCAAGTGTCACATAGACCTCACACTAACCTATTGATCTAGGGAAGTCATTAGCCATTATGGCTGTGATAGTAAAATATTTCATGCACACTAACCTAGAAAACTAATAAAGCCACCCAATGTCCTGTAAGGAAAGCTGCCATTTTCCCAAGAGCTTTACAGCCCATTGAGACTGAGGTGTATCGTTGCACAAACTTTGTGATTTAGGCAGTAGTGTAGCCAATATTTCTTCATCTGCATTTAAAGGAAGGATAATGGTGGGGGTGGGGGTATTTTGAGCCTGTGCTCTCTCTGTGTGGGAATGGCAGCAGCGGAGGCTCAAGATCCGGCAAAACCAGGACAATCGCAAATCTCACTGGCAAGGTCACGATCTCTGACGTGAACCGGATTTTAATACATTTTAATAAATTTACACACCCAGATTCACCCAGATCATGAAGGGGTCGGACGCTGGCGATGTTCGGGGGTTAGGGGGACGGTGCTGGCACTGATTGTTTGGGGGGAGGGGGGTGAGAAATGGTTCTGATGACTGTGATGTTTGGGGGGTTTGGGATGCTGGCTCTGATCACGTGAGGGTGTGTGTGTGTGTGTGGGAGGGGAGGGGGGGGGGGCGGGGAGGGAAACAGAGAGAAGCTGGCTCTAATCATGGGGTGGGGGAGCCCCTGAGACTTCCGTAGTGGGATGTGGGCAAAGTTATTTTTTACCTTGCTTTGGGGCACCCTTCAAGAACGGCACCCCGATCTCAGTGCAGCCCAACTTTGCTGGTGTTTTTAGGCCCCACCCTTCAAAATGACAGCATGAAACACACCCATCTGGTTTTTTTTTGACAAAGTGTCAGAAGATCAGGAGAGAAAATCAGTGTGTTTTCTGCATCTTCAGAAAAACACGTTGATTATCAGTCGGATCCTGATACTTTGCCAAATTCTGGTAAGATCTTCCCCAGTGGATGAAAGGGCAGCTAATTGTTGAAGTTGCAAAATTGACCACATCCTGTAAAATGAGTTTTAAAAACTGGCACTGTGTCTCTATAGGGGCCTGCAGGAATTCTTCACTGGAAAATTTTGAATTTTATATTAACAAAGATTATCTAGTAATTCGATTGCCTTGGTCGCATAGATAATGGACCTCTAAAATGGGTGTTATGGCCCTGAACGGTAATGATCCAATTACTAGGGCTGTGATTCCCAGGAACAGTAATAAAGGGCTGAACATTCTGCTCTGAGATGAACCGTATGCATAAATTCCTTCGAATTTGGCATAGCCATTATACTATTATCAATAATTAATGTTACGTTTCTCCATTGACATCAACTGCTTTAGGATAGGTGGTGTGGCTCTTTCACTTGGCTAAATTACCATTGTTTTTTTTCTGAAACAGATTCAACCTCATCACTTAGCTGCTAACAAAAGGCTAAAGAAAAAAGTTCAGATCAGGAACTGCACAATATACAATGCATGCAAGGAGGATTATAGAATTGTTGTATCATGTTCAACCCGTTAGGTCTGTGCTGGCTCTTTGCAAAAGCAGTTAATCTGCTCCCACTCCCCCACCATTTCCCCGTAGCCCTGCAAACATTTTCTTTTCAGATAATTATCCAATTCCCTTTTTAAGGCCTCAATTTAATCTCACCACACTCTCAGGCATTGAATTTTGAGACGTACTTTGATCAAGTGAGATTTTAATGTCTGTTAACTTACGGAAACTTGTTGAGCTGCATCAGAGGTGTATAAGGCAAGGTGTTCATGATAATCAAATGAATTGATAGGGTAGATAGAGAGAAACTATATCCTGTGACAATATTATGTAAGTGTGTTCAGAAAATATGCTTCCTTGTCACACTAAATGCTGCATAAGCTGTAAAATATTACTGGAAAAGCACTTATAAATCACCATGTTCAAAGGACTTTGAGTTTAGTAAATTGGCAACTCACTAAGGGGCTGATTTTACCAAATCGGGACTAAGTGCCGGGTGCGACCGTAAATCAGACCCGCGCCCGGCAGCCGCCCTCCAGCGCCCCCATACGCCTTTTTTCGGCGCGGGTCTAGTGGACGGGGCCTAGTATATTTGCATCAGTTGGAGCGCGCGCCCGGGCACGCAAAAAAAGGCACAGAGGGGACAGAGCCTATCTGCCGTTCATCCTCTGGTCGGGGGGGGGGAGGAGGTGTGACGTCTCATCCTCTGGAGGGGTGGGAGGGGAGGGGGTGTGACGTCTCATCCTCTGGAGGGGTGGGAGGGGAGGGGGTGTGACGTCTCATCCTCTGGTCGGGGTGGCGGGGGGGAGGGGGGGGGGGGGGTTCCCGCTGCGTGTCTGTGGCCGATCCCTCCTGGCACCATCACTGGTACACTACCAGCCACAGATTACTCTTCTCTGCAGGTGCGAGAGAGCGGGAGAGCGGGAGAGATGGCTGTGGCTGGTAGTGTACCAGTGATGGTGCCAGGAGGGATCAGCCGCAGACAGGCAGCGGAACCGCCCCGACCAGAGGATGATACGTCACACCCCCTCCACCACCCAGAGGATGAGACGTCACATCCCATCCCCCCACCACCCAGAGGATGAGGCGTTACACACCCTCCCCCCACCACCCAGAGGATGAGGCGTTACACCCCCTCCCCCCAGAGGATGAGATGTCACACCCCCTCCCCCCAGAGGATGAGACATCACACCCCCTCCCCCCACCACCCAGAGGATGAGACATCACACCCCCTCCCCCCCACCACCTGGAGGATGAGACGTCACACCCCCCCCCCCCGCCCCCAGAGGATGAGACATCACACCCCCTCCACCTCCCCCCACCACCCAGAGGATGAGACGTCACCCCCCTCCCACAAGAGGACGATGTGGGCCCACCCCCTCTCCTCACCACCCCCCCCTCCCCCCACCAGAGTTCCAACTGGGCCCACCCTCCCTCCTCCGGCAGACGCCAGCGGACCTGTGTGAAGCCCCCCGCTTCAGCCGTGGCTCGAAGTCAGTGTCCAGGTACATGCTGCAGGCTGTCGAAGGACTGAAGGTGAGCAGGAAGGATGGTGGAGGGAGACCACGATCGAGGTAGGTTAGGGGTGTGGTCTGCCGGGGGGGGGGGTCTGCCTCCCAGAGGGGTCTGACCCCGGGGGGAGGGGAGGGGGGGGGCGGAGTCTGCCGGGGTGGTTAGAGGGGGTGTCCGCGAAGGGTGGGCCTCGGCGATTCCCCTGCCGAATAAAAGTACAAGTTGGACTTTTATTTATCAGGTCGGTAAAGGTGCGGATGTGAATTGGGCCGAACGCTGGTAAAGGGGGAATTGATGGTAAAGTTGGGCGCGCGCTTCATTAAGTCGATTTTAATGCATGCAAATGCATTTAAGTCGTCGCACCGGCCGATTTGGGCGCGCACCGAAACGGCGCCCGAAACGGCCATTGGTAAAGGCACGATCCACTAGGAATCGGGTGCGGATTGCAGCATAGGCCCGACGCCCAACTTTACCGCCATTTCACACCCGAAAACGGGCGTGAAGTTTTGGTAAAATCGGGCCCTAAGTATGAAATCATTCTAACATTAACCCTCACTGTAATGAAAATGTAATCATACAACAATAAACAATTCCAAAGCAAATATCTCGCATGTCTCTTGGAAGATGTTTGGAACTTACATTCTTTTAAAGGGGGTATCAAAGGCACTTTCAAAACTTCCATGTACTGGTTCCCATGCAATTCCGTGTTCGATGGATCTGCGCTTTCCTGGGTCTTGCTCACATCCCCTTCTTTTCTCCTTCTCAATTTTGGTTTCTCTTTGCTTTTCATCTGCCATGAAAAGCGAGCAGGCAATGTCTGACTTTTCCTAGTTCCCCATGAATTTTGCAAATGTTTGCTTGAGTTTAAATCCCGCAAGACTGATAAAGAATATCGATTTCCTCCTCCACCTTCATCAAGTCGATGTAAACCTTTATCCCAATTTAGTGAAGCAGACCTATGAAACAATCTTAAGAGACTAGAACTGCCAAAGGTTTCTGAAGTAGACTTTGACAATGGGTCTGTGTGGGTTTCACTGCCAGTCAGACTTGTTTCACTTGAAGCAATTGGTGATTTTGCATCCTTTTGGTTTCTGAATGCTTTTTTTAGACTTTCAAAGCTTCGATGTATTTTGTTTTCCAGTGAGGATCTTTTCGATCTTTTTGTATTTTTTGATTCTCCTTCCTCAATATCTGATGTGGTCTCATCATCTTCAGTATCTTTGAGCAACTCCAATAAATCTGATTCCCATTCATCTGTGTTCAGATTCCAGGAACACTCATTTGCTGTTTCAGTCTCATCGCACAGTATTTCATATGAGCTGGTTGATGTCTGATCTAACTTTCCTTGTTCTTGACTATCCTTTTTGGTCTTTGTTTTCCTTGAAGGAGATGGTTCTTCAGATGTATGTGGCACTGGCAACGTTTTGGCTTGAGAAGTGCTTTCCTCTGCAAACTTTTGAGACTGTTCATATTCTAGTCCACAGCTGTATGGCTCTGATAGGTCAAAGTAATCTGTGTCTGGTTCTACTGCATCAAAGTATAAAGAGCTGACATTTTCACTTGAACATTGCTCCTGAGGTTCAGATGTTACAACAGAAGCAGCAACAGAGGAGATTTCACTCTCCAACTCAGAATCCATAGGACATTGAAAGTCATAAGGCCTGATCTCTGAAACATCTGAATGTGAATTAGTAGGTTCGTCATAATGCTGTTTTTTTGTTGTTATGGGCTCCAACTTGGGAGGCTCGAAAAGAGGTGAGCTCTCTGTATCTTCAGATGACTGTGAAAATTCACAGTCCTTGGTTTGCAGATCTGATGGTGGACTCTGGGGGGAATCACCTTCACTAGAGTCCATCTCTGAATGTTGATCATCAGTGTCTTTCCTGTCAGTAATCCAGGTTTTCCTCTCCATGTTGAGCTCTGTGTTCTCTCCTTTTTCTGACGAGTGTAAAGAAGCTGCATCAGCTTGCACAGATTGGTCAATCTCAAAAGGAATATTTTTTGTGGGGCATTCTGAAATATATTTTAAGTCTGTTAAAAAGGTGTCCTCTTCAGATAGGCAAACTATGTCACTCAATATGCTTTTGCACATTCCTGACTCCTGTGTAGCTGACTCTTGCACATCTAGGGAAACAGGCTGGGGTGTTAAGGTATCATGAACACTAGTTATTGTATTGGAGTTTGGATCTGACTGCTGGGGAAATGGCTCCCGCATTTCATTAACAGATTCTTTTGCTATAGTCTGAGCTAAGAACTCTGCTTCACATTCATCCAATGACTTGCTCCTCCTCGAACTTTCCTTGGGAGAATAAGCCACAATGTTGCCATCATCGCAAGATGTTGATCTTGCCAACTTTCCGGAGATGTGGCTTAAGGTTTCACCAAGTCTTTCAACATCAGATCTTCTGTCCTGGACAGACATCTGAAAGCACTCCAATAGTGGCTGGCGGAGGCCACTTACTTTTCCTTTTGTGTAACCTGCCTCTACGAAACGTTTTCTAGTTCTTTCAAGGCTCCTTGTGTATTTAGCATCTCTGGTGGAAATATCCCTATCCTCCAGCGTATCAGTATAGAAAGTACTTTTTATTAGATAATGCCTTGGTAAAAGTTTGGGTGATTGCTTGGTGTTTGTGTCCAGTAAGCTGCCTGGTCCTGGTAATTGAAGTGAGAGCGCACTATCAGCTGAAATGCCTCGAACTAAATTGTGAGTTGCTGTTCCCTCTACTCTTGAACAGTCTGAAATCTCTATAGTTGCTGCTTTAGAAATGGGATGCTTCATGGTTCTAGCGCTTGAATTCAGATCTTCATATGCTTCAGAATATTTATGTTGTGCTTTCATATCCTCTTCACATTCTGCACCTATTTCATGTTTTACATCTGCCTGCTTTTCAACAGGAGTACATCTGGTTAACTGTGGCCTATCGCTCTTGTGCTCACTGATATTTGGATCCAAGGAAGCAGACGACGGGGTTTCAAAATATTCACCTTCATTTGCAAAATATGGATGAAACAAAGCCTGATTGACATCTGGAGTATGGGCTGAACATGGTTCTGTCTGGTGAGTGCAGTCTTCAAAATCAGAAGAAGAACAACTACTTGCTGATGAGCTACTTTCATTAAGTAAGTGCTGATGCATGCCAAGAGAGAGGCCTTCAGAAGCCCCTTCCAAAAGTTGAGGAATTGACCTCATTGCAAGTACTGATTTGTAGCTCATGAGAGAGTGCTGAAAATAATACAAAGATGACACATTCAAAGGCTGAAGAAAATATGTTTTAAAAACAACAACCTGACTTTTTTAAAATCAAGAGTAGCTCCAAAAAAACTATCTGCTTCATATCAAATTCTTAAACATGTTTCAAACACGAGGGGTAAAAAGCTCTACCCTTTTCAAAATAACAGGTATATGCTAGTTTTGTGGTCCTTGTAAAAAGCTGATGGCTTCAGAGATTTTCTCAATTTGTTCTTAATTCTCAAAACACTCATGAGTCCAAGAAAATGTAACTTAAAGGAATTCTTTAGAAAACCCAACTGCAACAGAAAATCATTTTTACCTCCTAAATATCACCCATCTTGCGCCCTCCATAAATCCATGCCTGCTGAAACTGTAATCCATGCTTTTGTTACCTTCAGACTCAACTATACCATTGTTCTCTGGGTTTGTGAGCTGGGTCAGATACTCTGCCAGAGAGGTGGTGCAGACTCAATGGGCTGAATGGCCTCTTCTGCACTGCAGGGATTCTATGGGAATGTCTTACATCCACCTTAGCAAATAGGTGAGACCTCGGTTTAAAGTCTATTCTCAAAACCACCACCTCAGGCAATGCAGAAAAGCTTCAGCACCGCACCAAAATTTGAAACTAGATTTATTAATTTAAATTTATGTGTTCTGATTCTATTGGGATTACTTATCTTGATACTATATTCTGGATGTATCTTATCTGTATAAGATTTATATTAATATTTCATAATTTTTTAAAGCTACTGAGACTGTAGAACTGACATTTCTCAAAGATAAAAGCAAAATACTGCAAATGCTGGAATCTGAAACAAAAGCAGAAAACGCTGGAAACTCTCAGTTCTGCCGAAGGGTCATCCAGACTTGAAACGTTGGCTCTATTCTCTCTCCACAGACTTAGAGTTTTTCCAGCATTTTCTGTTTGTGTCATATTTCTCTAATATTTCCACATGACCCATCCCCTTTAGACATGGATCATTCAGTTTAGCAGTGTGATAGCCTGTACCCAACCTGTGTCCACTACGGTTCAAAAAATAAGGTTTCAATTTTCACACAAACTGAGAGGCTCCATCATTTTCACAGGGTTGGGGGTTATAAATTGTATACATGTACTTTATGGAGGCAGCTACCCATATAAAACAGCAACTGTCTCCACTCATGTGATTTTGGTGTTGTAGATGTCCAAAACCCAAATTGTGCATGTTAGACCTGGTAGAAGCAGGTCTGCATCTTGTAGATTTGTTTGAATAGCCAGGGTATCCTTTTGGAGAGGCAAGGTACCCCTTTGGATAGGCCCATAGGACATAGAACAGTACAGCACAGAACAGGCCCTTCGGCCCACGATGTTGTGCCAAGCTTTATCTGAAACCAAGATCAAGCTATCCCACTCCCTATCATCCTGGTGTGCTCCATGTGCCTATCCAATAACCACTTAAATGTTCCTAAAGTGTCTGACTCCACTATCACTGCAGGCAGTCCATTCCACACCCCAACCACTCTCTGCGTAAAGAACCTACCTCTGATATCCTTCCTATATCTCCCACCACGAACCCTATAGTTATGCCCCCTTGTAATAGCTCCATCCACCCGAGGAAATAGTCTTTGAAAGTTCACTCTATCTATCCCCTTCATCATTTTATAAACCTCTATTAAGTCTCCCCTCAGCCTCCTCCGCTCCAGAGAGGACAGCCCTAGCTCCCTCAACCTTTCCTCATAAGACCTACCCTCCAAACCAGGCAGCATCCTGGTACCCAAACATCTTTGGGTTAGGTAAGGTATCCTTTGGGAGAGGTAAGGCAGCCTTTGGGGTAGGTCAGGTGCTCTTTGGGGTTGTTGAAGGAAGGCATGATTCTGCATAAAAAGTGCATAAACTCACTGGAACTGTCAAAGCGGTCAAAAAACTGTTAATGCTACCAAAGAACTGTCAAAGCTCATTGGAACTGTCAAGGTTTTTAACTCTACTGGGCTTCAAATTTAAAATTTTTTTAAAGGTTGCTACTTTACTGACTCTGTTGACATTAGCCTAAGGTCTAGCATTATAGAATTTCTGCTGCATGACTTATTTTACAACCTGATATTATCACAGTGGGGTGCCTGTTAAGGTGATCAGTTTGATTGACAGATCTAAATGGTTATAGAATAGAAATTTGGTTTTCATAAGAGAGTAAGTACTTAAGTGAAACTTTTGCCTTCATCAGAGAATAGTTGAAGGAATTTCAATGTGTTGAATGTTTTATTTTATATCAATGAGTATTTTTTAAATAGAGATGCCATCAACAGACACATAGGGTAGAATTTTCTGGTCCTTCCGGCTAAAGCGATCTTCTGATCCTGCTGATGGCGGCCCTGTGGTGGGTTCTCTGGCAGCGGAGGGTGTGTGCTATGCAAAACATCGTGGACATTGGATGGAGCAGCAGATCCTACTATTGGCCAATGGCAATCTGCCTCCACCACCAGAAAACATGCTGGAAAATCCAACCTTTTGGGGTTGTTTCCTAGGTCAGGGTGGCAGAGCTAAAAATTGTCCTGTTTTAATATCGAAATGACAAAAGGGAATGTGAGAGAATTTTTTTTTACACCTGATTAATTAGAATATGGAAACCTTACTACACATAGTTATTAAGGTAGAATCTATAATTATAGGGAACTTCACTTGAAGACATATAACCAGCACAGTTCATGTGGACTAATTTGCCTCCTATTTTGCTGTAACTTATATTATTCTATGATTAGAAAAACAGCCATCTGCATTCAAGATAAACCCCACTGCTGCCCCCTGTGTCCTATCATGCTGGGTGATTTTGGATTTACTAAATGATGACAATCCTAAATGAATGCAAAAAAAAGAAGGCATAATGACTAAAGTTATGCCCTCCCTCAATTTCGTCATGACTGTTAGACATACTTGTTAGAGGAAGTTTTTATTGATGGTTCTGGGGTAAAGTTGCCATAGTAACAGATGCAATAAGCCACTCTCCCCTTTGAGGGGGAGAGCTAACTGGTGGTGATTTAACCTGAGGATCACCACACCTCAGGTGAGGAGCAAGGTTGAGAAGGCGGGCCTTCATGGTTCTTAGAAATGTTCACTGTACCACAATAGTTATCTTCTTACCTGCCACTTGCTTCTTGATATAAAAAATTTCAATTTCCTGGTGTTAATCATTCGGGATTCCTGGAGTTTCTGTTTTTCCTTGAAAGAAAGACAAGTTATTTAAGTTTCTGGTTCCTAACTGTACAATTATCCACATATTACATCTACAGCTTCTTGACATTTTTGGAATTGTAAGAACAGGAAAAAGATATTTGGCCTAACAAGCCTTTTATCATAAATCAAATACACTAACTCCCTTCTTCTAACATGCTTCAACTATGCCTCTCAGTGGAAACTCCTGAGATATTTTGCATAATGTCCACTTGCTTATTAATTTTTTAGACAATGTTTTGCTCCTTTATTTGCCCTGCTTAATCCCTGCCAATCTTTTCACTTTGCATGTTTGGGCATGAAATTAATTTTTGCTTTAACTCACTGTCCTCTTAAAACATCCTGAGATATCAAAATGCAGACTGGTAGATTTGGATTAATTAGATGGGCAACCACCAGGCACGATCAGACTTTGCCAGTCTCCGAATCATGGGAGGTTTAAAAAACACAGCCTGCAGTTACTCAATTTTCAATCTTAACCTCCAGGATAGATAAATGATGGGGAATGGATATTGGAGAAAATTGGAGAAAAGAACAGAATGGGAAAAGGACTGAGATTGAGCGAAGAAGCAGTGTGAATTTATTTTTATTACATTGTCTCTATATGTTTTTGTCATCTTGTATTCTTGTATCTAAAGGTTTAATGTTTACTTATTAATGTCACAAGTAGGCTTACATTAACACTGCAATGAAGTTACTGTGAAAATCCCCTAGTCGCCACACTCCGGTGCCTGTTCAGGTACACTGAGGGAGAATCTAGCATTGGCAATGCACCTAACCAGCATGTCTTTCGAACTGAGGAAGGAAACCGGAGCACCCGGATGAAACACACACAGACATGGGGAGAACACATGCAGACTTCGCACAGACCTTCTCTGGTGTATTTCTCTTGTATTTATGGGCAGTTTTGGAATTTGCTGATACGTTTCCAATAACTTTACATGAAGCTGTTTTGATTTTCTGTGCAGATCGCTCATATTCAGTTCATTCACTGGCTTTGAGATATGTATTGCACTCTACTCGATAAATTCCCATTTTCAATCCCTTCAGGATTTTATTAGTGCCTCAGGACTTCAGCTTTTTGCCGGATTTGAAAGATTATTTTCTACTCATTCTACAGATTTGATTAACAATATTGTGAACCTAGGGTATCACATTACAAACTGATACTTGATGGATGATGTTTTTTAAAATCACTGCCCTAATTCTGAAAATTCAGCTTAGCACAGTCCCACAGTAACAAGTTACCTAATTAAAAGACTTGAAATCAGCAAAATGCTGGTAAGTCTCACATCACCAGGTCAAACATGGACAAGGAAACTTCCTGACGATTACCACTTAGCGCCCTGCCTGAGCTGGTGGATCAGTACTCCTCCAGGTGAAACATAGGTTGATTGGCCATGCTAAAAATTGCCCCTGGGATGCGTAGATTAGAGGGATTAGTGGGTAAAATATGTAGGGATAGGGGTAGGGCCTGGGTGGGATTGTGGTCGGTGCAAACTCGATGGGCCGAATGGCCTCTTTCTGTACTGTAGGGTTTCTATGATTTCTGTGATCTATGATCACTTGGAGGAAGCACTGAGGGTATCAAGGGCACAGAACGTACTTTGCATGGGGAACTCCAGTTTCCATCACCTGGAGTGGCTTGGTAGCACCTAAGCAGACCAAGCTAGCCTAAAGGACATAGATGATAGACTGGGTCCACGACAGGTGGTAAGGGAACTAAAAAGAGGGAAAAACATATGTGACCTTGTCCTCACCAATTTAACTTTCGCAGATGCACCTGTCTATGACAGTATTGGTGGGAGTGACGACTGCACAGTCCTTGTGGAGACAAAGTCCAATCTTCAACATTAAGGATACCCTCCATCAGATTGTGTGGAACCATGCTAAATGGGATAGGCTTTGAACAGACTGGGCATCCATGAGGCACTGTGGGCCCTCAGCGGCAGCAGAACTGCACTCAACCACAGTCTGCAACCTCATGGCCGAGCATTTCCCCATTCCAGGGGTCATCGACAATGCTATCAAGTGGCACTTACTCAGAAACAACGCCTCACTGAGTTTGAGTTCCGCCAGGGCCACTCAGATCCTGACTTCATTACAGCCTTAATTCAAATATGGACCAAAGAGCTGAACTCACGAGGTGAGCTGCGAGTGACTGTCCTTGGCATCATGTTTAAAATGTTTTCATATTAGCGTCACAAGTTGGCTTACATTAACACTGCAATGAAGCTACTGTGAAAATCTCCTAGTCGCCACATTCCGGTGCCTGTACACTGAGGGAGAATATAGATTGGTCAATGCACCTAACCAGCACGTCTTTCAGACTGAGCACCTGGAGGAAACCCATGCAGACAAGGGGAGAATATGCAGACTCTGCACAGACAGTCAGTCAAGTCGAGAATCAAATCTGGATCCCTGATGCTGTGAGGCAGCAGTGCTAACAACTGTGCCACTGTGCCGCCTTGGGCTGCATTTGAGCAAGTGTTGAATCAAGGAGCTCTAGCAAAACTGGAGGCAATGGGAATCAGGGGGAAAACTCTGCACTGATTGCAGTCATACCTGCACAAAGGAAGATGGTTGTGATCGTTGGAAGTCAATCATCTCAGTCCCAGGACATTATTGCAGGAGGTCCTCAAGGTATTATCCTAAACTCAACCATCTTCAGCTGCTTCATCAATGCATCAATAACCTTCCCTCCAACATAGGTCAGAAGTAGGGATGTTCACATGATTGCTCAATGTTCAGCACTATTTGTGGCACCTCAGATACTGAAGCACCCCCTGCCCATTTGCAGCAAAGTCTGGACAACATTCAGGCTTGGGAGACTAAATGGCAAGTAACATTCATGCCACAGAAGTGCGAAACAATGACCATGTCCACCAACAGAGACTCTAATCATCACGCCATGACATTCAATAGCAATACAATTACTAAATCTCCCACGGATTTTCTGAGTGGCACAGTGGTTAGCACTGCTGCCTCACAGCACCAGGGTCCCGGGTACAATTCCCGGCCTGGGTCACTGTCTGTGGGGAGTTTGCACGTTCTCCCCTTGTCTGCGTGGGTTTCCTCCGGGTGCTCCGGATTCCTCCCACAGTCTGAAAGATGTGCTGGTTAGGTGCATTGACCCGAACAGGAGCTGGAATGTGGTAACTAGGAGAATTTCACAGTAACTTCATTGCAGTATTAATATAAGCCTCACTTGTGGCTAATAAATAAATGAAATTTAATATCAACAACTGAACTCGGCCAACCATATAAATACTGTGGGTACAAGAGCAGGTCAGAGGCTAGGAATCCTGTGGCAAGTAACTCACTTCCTGACTGTCCAACATCTACAAGGCACAAGTCAGGAATGTGATGGAATATTCTCCACTTGCCTGGATGAGTGCAGCTCCATCAACATTCAAGAAATTTGACATCATCCAAGAAAAAGCAGTCTGCTTTTTGCCACCCCGTACACAACCTCCAACATCCACTCTCTCCACTATCAATGCACAGCGGCAGCATTGTACCATCCACAAGATGCAATGCAACAATTCATCATGGTTCCTTCGACAGCACCTTCCAAGCCCAGGACCTCTACCACTTAGAAGGACAACGGCAGTCACTGCATGGAAAACCACCGCATGCAAGTTCCCCTCAACATCACACACCATCTTAACACGGAACTGTATTGCCATTCCTTCACTGTCACTAGGGCGGCACAGTGGCACAATGGTTGGCACTGCTGCCTCACAGCGCCAGGGACCGGGTTTGATTCCCGGCTTGGGTGACTGTCCGTGTGGAGTTCACACGTTCTCCTCGTCTGTGTAGGTTTCCTCTGGGTGTTCTTCCTCCCACAGTCCAACAGATGTGCTGGTTAGATGCATTGGCCGTGCTAAATTTTCCCTCAGTATACCTGAACAGGCACCAGAGTGTGGCGACTAGAGGATTTTCCCAGTAACTTCATTGCAGTGTTGATGTAAACCTACTTGTGACAATAATAAATAAAATTTGAAACTTAGCTCTAAATCCTGGAATTCCCTCCAAAACAACATTGTGGGTTTACCTAGACCACATGGACTGGAGCAATTCACCTCCTTTTCAAAGCCAGTTAGGGATGGTCAACAAAAATGCTGGCCTAGCCAGTGATGCCCACATCCAGTGAATAAATAAAAAATATATTAGTAGTAAGTCGAGGTTTGGCTGCTAAGAATTGAAAGGGACAAACATGTAGAATGAGTGCAATAATGGCAGAAATACAAAATAAGTGCCTCAATTTTCACAAAAGTTTGATATTGTGATTCAAGAACCATTGGACACGAGGGTTGAACTGTTAGCGAAGTTTGTTAATTATAGAATTAAATAAATTACTCTGATTTACGATATACAAATAACAGGGATCAGATATGGCGATAGCAAATGAAGGCAGATAAGTAGTCAAAGTTCTGGTTACATTTTCCAAAATTCTGTGGAAAGAACAATTATTCTGGAGGATCAGGGAAAAGATAAGAGGGGATGGGCCAAAGGCTTGCTTTACGTACTAGGGGTACACTTTCCCAAAGTTAAATGTTAATGCACTGACAGCCCTCCCACCAATCATTTGAAGGTTAATGTTGAGGCACGTTTTTCCCTATTAACCATTAAAATTATGCATAATTTTGAATAATCTTAAACATTACTAAATAATATGAGTAGATCATAATAGATTATCAGTAGGTACCAGAAGTAGGAGCTGAAGTAACCATTTGGCCCTTCGAGTTTGCTCGATCTGATGTAATAATCTTCCGGTGGCACAGTGGTTAGCACTGCTGCCTCACAGCACCAGGGACCCGGGTTCAATTCCAGCCTCGGGTCACTGTCTATGTGGAGTTTGCACGTTCTCCCCGTGTTTGCGTGGTTTTCCTCCGGTGTTCCGGTTTCCTCCCACAGTCCAAAGATGTGCGTGTTAGGTTGATTGGCCATGCTAAATTGACTCTTAGTGTCAGGGGATTAACAGGGTAAATATGTGGGGTTATGGGAATAGAGCTTGGGTGGGATTGTGATCAGTGCGGACTCGATGGGCCGAATGGTCTCCTCCTGCACTGTAGGGATTCTATGATAACTCCACTTTCCTTCCTTAATCCCATAACCCTTGATTCCTTAACTGATTAAAAATCTGTTTATTTCAGTCTTGAACATGCTTAACTGCGCAGCCTCTACAGCTCTCTGCAGTAGAGTTCCACAGATACACTAACCTCTGAGAAAGAAAATTTCTCCTCATCTCTGTCTTAAATGGGCGACTCCTTACTCTGAGATTATGCCCTCTGGTCCCAGGCTCTAACACAAAACTTCTCAGCATCTACCTTGTCAAGCTCCCTGAGAATCCTATATATCTCAATAAGATTGCCTCTCATTCTTCTAAACTCCAATGAGTATAGGTCAACCTACTTAACCTCTCTGCATAAGAAAATCCCTCCATATACCTGGGATCAGCCAAATGAACCTTCTCTGGACTCAGAATCATATAGTGCAGAAGAGGCCCTTCGGCCCATCGAGTCTGCACCGACACGCGAGAAACACCTGAACTCCCACCTACCTAATCCCACCGACCAGCAATAGGCTCATAGTCTTGAATGTTATGACATGCCAAGCGCTCATCCAGGTACTTTTTAAAAGTTGTGAAGCAACCCGCCTCTACCACCCTCTCAGACCATCACCACCCTCTGCGTAAAAAGGTTTTCCCTCACATCCCCCTAAATGTTCTGCTCCTCACCTTGAATCTATGTCTCCTTGTGTCCCCAATGTTCCTATTTGTCAGTGCAATGGTAATGTCAAGGAATGAATTGAAGATTACCACAGAAAGGGGAAGTTAGAAACACTTCTTTACAGAGAGGGTACTTTGGATATAGAATGCTCTTTGATAAATCGCATTTGAAGCAGGATTGTTAAGTACCGATAACTATTTTCAAAAGGAGAATTAGCTGCTTGTAAAAAGAAAAATGTAAAGGATATATGGAGCAAACAGGAAAGTTAGGCTAAGTGGATCATGTGGGAAAAAGACTGACATAACAGGCCAAATGGCCTGTTTCTATGTTGAGTTTTTCACGGAATGTAAAATTTTTGTTGCTGCTGAAGCAACAAAAAGTTTGAGTTTTTTACATCATTTCCTCTAAGCGCTCTGTCCCGATCCAGTTGTTTACAATTTCTATCGTCGCTGTTTTAGGAAAGTAACAGCATTTATCAGCTTTTAATGCCTCCATTGAAACATTTCTATGTTCTTAAAATCTTAATGCTAAATAATATGCTGCTATTGTCAAAATAAGTTGCCTTTGGGTTCAGTAATTGCTCCATCAATGTTTCAGCAACAACAAAAGAAAAATATATAAAAAACACAGAAAATAAAAGAACACACAAAGTGTATTGATGGTTATTCTTTAGAATGGCCCACTCCTGCTCCTAATTTGTATGCTTGCTTTTGTAACATTAAGTTTTTATTCCTGCATAAGGAGTGTAGCTGTATTATCATTAGGCAGAAAGGCATGAAGGCAGAGTTGGCATTTTGTTATATTGTGAAAGCAAAAGACTTACCTGAACCCATGGTTCTTTTAAACATTCAGATGCTGTTGGCCTATCCCTAAAGGATGGAAATCAAGTAGCTCTTAAACAAGTTACCACAACTATGCATCAATAAATAACTGCAACACGCATTGTTGGAAATTAAATATATTTTATAAAGTAATGATTTCCCTCAAACTCAATGGAATTGCTGTACATTTTAATTATAATACTCCACAGCATAGGGAAACTTTGACATCTTGTTCCCCTCCCCAATTCCAGGAAATCCCTCCATTTGTTTTAAAATAAAACCAGAAACTGCTCGAAGTCTGCAATGGTAAATGACCGACATTTGCAGATTTCCAGCAGTTGTGTTTTCACTGCAGTTGGCAGAAACAACTTGCTGTTAAATAGTGATTTTAAGGTAGTAAAACATTTCAAGGAGCTTCACAGTGAAGCTATGAAATGAATTTTGATATCAAGCCACTGAGGAGACAAGTGATCAAAAGCTTGGCCAAAGAGGTAGGTTTTATGGACGAAGTAAAGGAGGGAGACAGGGGTGGCGAGGTTTATGGTGGGAATTCCAAAATGTAGGGGGCCAGGAAACTGAAAGCAAGGCCACCAATGGTGAAACCTGTATGAAACATAGAGCGGAATTTTCCTGTCCCGCCTGCCATGGGAATGGTAGCAGACGGGGGCAGACCATGCAAAGGTCCATTGACCTCGGGTGGGAATTTCCGACCTTGGGGTGAGCAAGGCCGGAAAATCGTGCCCCTGGGTTCTTACTAATCATCTGCTGTTTGAAATTGTAATTTCACTGAGAAGTTAACTCGGAGACCATTTCTTTTCCATTTATGGGATGTGGGCATCGCTGGCTGCACCAGCATTTATTGCCCATCCCTAAATGCCTTCCATTTTAGAGGGCAGTTGAGAGTCAACCACATTGCTGTGGGTCTGGAGTCACATGTAGGCCAGACCAGGTAAGGATGGCAGATTTCCTTCCCTAAAGGACATCAGTGAACCAGATGGGTTTTTAATGACAATCAACAAAAGTTTCATGGTCTAATCCATTAGACTTTTAATTCCAGATTTAAAAAAATTGAATTCAGATATAACCACCTGTCACGGTGGGATTTAAGACCGAGTTCCCAGATCTTGCCAGGGCCTCTGGATTACTAATCCAGTGACAATACCGCTATGTCACTGCCTCCCCATAGCTTAATTAAAGCTTCAATAACAAATTAGAAAGGAAATGAAACCTTAGTGTTTTTTTCTGCACATTTTGTATTCCTCACCTTTAATTATTGTGCCTTTTTTCCCAACTGACCTATATTTGGATCAAAGCATGCTCTGCTCACACGCCTGAAGCACCTGCGTTTTTATGGCAGTTTTCTTACTAATTGCCATTGGAAAACAAAGCCATTGAGGATTTCTAGTTTGTGACTTTTGTGCCAGTCGCTTTTTTAGTTCCCTTTGTTGAATGGGTGAAGGTTGACCTGCTGGAGGGCTCCATATAGCAACCGGCCAAATCCCTGCTATCCCACTACTGATGAGCTGCAACAAAGCCACAGCTTGTTTGATGCCCATGACTCTCCAGCTGCACACTGCTTGAAGCTGAAAAGTCTCCAGGACTTTTGGCGCTAGCTGGTGTTCTTTCCCTTACTAATTAAAATATATAAAGTTAAAACAAGCAGCTAACCTTTCTATTCACTAATATTTACAGTAACCACGTTAAAAAAATCACATTTAAGTCGGAACACCATAGTGAATCAATACTTTCAGAGGTAGCATCAATTCTTGCCTGTTTGTAGCTTTGATTAAACACATGTCAATTTAAACTCACTGTGGAATTAGTCTAATTATTCTCATGATGAAATTTTGAGCATCCTTGTTTATACAATCCAGATCACGCTCATCCCATGAGAAAGATCCTTCTTTCACATTCATCAGTGTAGCTCTGTCATTTTCACCAACAAATGGAGAAGTACCTGTCAGACTTTAATGAACCACAAATAGGTAAGTTAGTCAGCATGACTGTGAACACCTGAAATGCAATTAATTAACTACTTGTGAACAAACCCATGCACTATTTGACTCCCAGTTGTACAAACACAAAATAACATTCAGAAAATCTGTAATGCTAAACAGCCTAGGGTTAAAATTTGAATCTGGGTGGAATTACGCAATTTTTCCTGATTTACATCGTTGTAATTTGTACATTGTCTCATGAAAATGTCTAGAGGCTTGTATGGTTGAACAATAACTGTTTATTAATAACACATAGCTATATATATATATGTACAGGATACAGTCCTGACTAGGTACCATCTTCATGCTGATTTCTACCAGAATCACTACCGCCCCAATTACTGCCTACTATTCCCATGTGAGTCTCTACATAATGTCAGTGGTACTGTTTCTCCAGTGCCATATTAACCCTTACAGTTCTGAACATCCCAACACTACATTAAGTTAATTTAGAAGCATGTCCAAGCAGTGTCTAACTTATTCGGAATACTTTATTATGCTCAGATGCAAAGGAAAAAAAGTTTAAATTGTAAAATGTTGAAATATCCTTTATATGAGTAGCATAATAGAAGTTGGTGGTGCCCACAAAAATGAGGCTTAAGCATAGTTTGATCTTCGCACACCCTGAAGCTGAGGGTGCAGTGAGTTACTAAACATATATATTTTTAAATTTATTTATTAGTCACAAGTAGGCTTACATTCGCACTGCAACGAAGTTACTGTGAAAATCCCCTAGTCGCCACACTCCGGCGCCTGTTCAGGTAAACCGAGGGAGAATTTAATATGGCCAATTAACCTAACCTGCACAACTTTGGACTGTGGGAGGAAACCGGAGCACCCGGAGGAAACCCACGCAGACACGGGGAGAATGTGCAGACTCTGCACAGGCAGTGACCCAAGCTGGGAATTGAACCCGGGTTCCTGGCGCTCTGAGGCAGCAGTGCTAACCACTGTGCCACCGTGCCGTCCCGAGTCAAGGATGAAGTGTACAGCAAATCATTTCTGTAGTCTTCCACCGCATGAGCTCCACAGAAATGGTTGCTTAAGTAATTTCTCTAGGATTTCTGATGATCTCCTGTCAAAGTCACAGAAGGGGATGGGGAGACCTCACATTGAAAGTTTACTTCTCGAGATGTTTTTAAGCATATCTTCATGCACACTTGTTTCCCTTTGGGGAACTGCAGGAATGTGGTGGAAGGATTCACAGGCTGATGTCAGCCCGTTGAACCATCTCATGGATGATCCTTTCATGGCTAACATAGGGTTTGAACCCAGAACTTCTGGCCCAGAGGTAGGAACACTAACACTGTACCATAAGACCACCACTTCTTGAAAGTTAATTTCAAATGTAAAGTGAACAGGCAGCAGTGAAATGATCAATTTAGATGTCAAAACTAACTCCTGATTGGAATCTATAAATAACGAATATGTTGATCCATGGAATTTCTTTTCAGGTGAGGTACTTGCTAAAGAGCCAGTCAGCTCATCAGCATAAAGAGTTGGGATATTTGAAAATAATGGGACAAAATTTCGTCTCATGACTTTGACAATAATTTGGTCGAGTAGATCACTTGCCTGTAAGAGAGCAAATGGGGTTACCTCGAGGAGGGAGGTTTCAATGGTGACCTATGTTGAGTATTCTTACTTACGATTTGTTCTTCTAATACCATTGAAGATTGTAGTGTTTCTGTGATTTGAGGATTCGTCAGCCCAATCCCCATTGTGTACATTCCATGTGGTTTGCTACAAACTAATAATCTTGCTCAGAAAGGCCACAAAATTGGCAATTTAAAAACAGAAAATGCAGCCAGGGGATGAAGGTACAGCAGGCAGCAAAGAAGGCAAATGCATGTTGGCCTTCATAGTGAGAGGATTTGAGTATAGGGATAGGGATGTTTTACTGCAACTGTATAAGGCGATAGTGAGGCCACACCTGGAGTGAACAGTTTTGGTGTCCTTATCTGTGGAATGAAATTCCTGCTATAGAGGAAATACAGCAAAGGTTTACTGGGCTGGTTCCTGAGGAGGCAAGTCTGTCATATGACTAAGTCCAGTAGTATTATATCCATTGGAGTTTAGAAGAGTGAGAGGGGTTCTCATAGAAACTTATAAAATTCCAACAGGGTTAGACAGGTTAGATTCAGAAAGAATGTTCCCAATGGTGGAAGAGTCCAGAACTAGGGGTCATGGTTTGAGGATCAGGGGTAAACCTTTTTGGACTGAGGTGAGGATAAATTTCTTCTTTGATTTGATTTATTATTGTCACATGTATTGGGATAGACTGAAAAGTATTGTTTCTTGCGCACTATACAGACAAGGACTGAGGTGAGGAGAAATTTCTTCCACCCAGAGAGTGGTGAACCTGTGGAATTCACTACAACAGAAAATAGTTGAGGGCAAAACCTTGTGTGATTTCAAGAAGAAATTAGATATAGCTCTTGGGGCTAAAGGGATCAAGGGATATGGGGGAGGAACGTGGGATCAGGATATTGAATTTGATGATCAACCATGAATGGTGGACCAGGCTCAAAGGGCCGGAAGGCCCACTTCTACTTCCAGTTTCTATGTAAGTTGGAGTGAAGGTTGATTATTCAAGGATAGAAAGGGATCTTTAGTCTAATCTGAATTACAAGTGCTTGAATCTAACAGTGAGTGCCACCCACAGGCTCCATTCCTCAGCACAGGTAATATTAAACTCACGGAACAAAATAAACATATCTGCTTCAGTCCTCCACAGGATAGTCGCCCAGTCCATGATCTATCTGCTATTAAATTAAATGAATAGACAATTAAGGGCTAGATGTGACAGATTTCTTAAGGTAGAATCCCAGTGCTAGGAGGACGTGAAGCAGAAATTCTCCCCATAAATAACAAAAACATTCTTAATTTGAAAATTAAATATGTAAGATTCAAAATTGCAGAGCTCATCTTACCATAAAAACGTGATAACACCAACAGCCCTATAT
Organism: Mustelus asterias; assembly: GCF_964213995.1. NCBI lineage: Eukaryota > Metazoa > Chordata > Chondrichthyes > Carcharhiniformes > Triakidae > Mustelus > Mustelus asterias. The sequence goes on from NC_135802.1 coordinate 16,335,483, forward strand.
AAGAAAAAAAAAGAAACATTAAAAAAGGAGCATGAAATAAGCAAGTAATAATCTTTTTACCATAAAAAATCCTTGAATAAAAGGATTCTGAATAAAGGTTACAACACAAAACGAGCAACATAATTTCTAATCCCTTAGTCTTTAGATGAACACAGTGCAACTAGCTTGGTATTTTTCCTATTAATAATTATTGCTTTTTCCAGTTATCACCCCTTCTCTTGAGGAAATTGATGGCCTGAATATTTTGGGTGACGGAGTTTCCTCCCCCACCATCTGTAGAGTCGGTGGGGAACACCCCCCCCCCCCCCCCCCCCCCCATCAACTTTGACTGTCCTACAGCCATTTCACACTTGAATGCACATTTATTGGCTGCAAGTGGGAATTCTGCCTGTCACAAAGGGTCTGAGGTCAACTGTAGTGCCTCCTACTATTGTTCAGGCTGAGGTTAACTAATTCCCTTTAAGTCCAGGACTGAAATTAGACTTTTCCTGATCTGAAATGCTCACTTAGCTCAGTGGTGGTGTCCTTGTCCATAATTCTGAAGAAGATAAAATTGTCCTTTTGTAAAAATGACACCAGGAGCCTAAGATGTCTGAAACTGTGAGCCTCTATTTTCACTTCTTGATTTTTCCAGCATTCTGATAGCTTACCATATATCAGTGGCAGTTGAAATAGGATCCTGGGAAACAATCTCAGGGGCCACAAACTCCGGGCAGCCATACTTGCTAAACTGTGGCTGGACAGGTGAGAATTCTTGTGCAAATCCAAAATCACATATCTTAACATCGTCCCTTTCTGGATGCACCATTAGAATGTTAGCTGGCTAATTGAGAAAAGAAAATACATTATAAGCCTGTCAGCAATAAACTGCTTCTCACGGTATACTGTGCATTCCTCCGCAGTCTTTTTAAAAGTCTTATTTTAAAGTTTATTTATTTATTAGTCACAAATAGGCTTACATTAACACTGCAATGAAGTTGCTGTGAAATTCCCATAGTCGCCACACTCCGGCGCCTGTTCGGGTACACTGAGGGAGAATTTAGCATGGTCAATGCACCTAACCAGCACATCTTTCAGACTGTGGGAGGAAACCGGAGCACCCAGAGGAAACCCACGCAGACATGGGGAAAATGTGCAAACTCCACACAGGCAGTGAACCAAGCCGGGAATCGAACCCTAGTCCCTGGTGCTGTGAGGCAGCAGTGGTAACAACTGTGCCACCTTGCCACCTTAATAGAGCAACAGAGCCTTAAAGCTAATGTTTACAGAGTGGGACATAAATAAGATTGGAATAGTAAGACTGAGGATAAATCTGGAAGCACTGTTTAAAAGATACAACATTTGTGTTTTAAATCACAGGTGTAGGAGGGAAGGAGGTGAGACTTTCTACAGTTTTGAATTTCTGGAAAAGAACTAGTTAGAAAACAATGCTGTGGATCTAAGAAGTAGCATCCTCAGACATAGCCAGACCTGTATAAAATGCGGTTTACAAAACATCAGAGGCTGGGATTTGAAAACTATTGAACCCACCCTGTTATTGATTTTTCAAACCTGGATCTCTTCCCTTGGGGGCATTGTCAGTATGCTAACATTAGCTTCAAGAATTTGTGCTTGCAAATCACAAATTCCTCAGAGCATTATCAGCAAAGGACTAATTAAACTGATGTGAATAATTCACAGTGATGTACGAAGACAGAAAAAGCCAGTGAAATGGGGAATAATATGTAAACAGCAGGTTAATCTTCAACTGAAAGTGAGTTGAAATGTGTTAAGATCTATAAAGCGCTTTGCAGCTGTAAACTGTGCTCAGCACTAGAACCCAATTCAAAACTCAGGATTCAATTGCTAATTGGTCCCTTTGTGAGTGTCCATTTGTTAAAAATGTTGAACATGGAAGGCTCACTGATACAATATTCAGGCAGGTGGACACCTAGTACTCCAAAATGGATTGCTTTCATGTACAGGTTAGGATCCTATACAGGTTATAGTGTTACATTTTATAGGGCTACATTTGTACTATTGAATAGTCTAATAATCCTTAAAAAGGAGGTTGTTTCAAACACAATCTTTTGGGCGGGACAGGATCAAGAATGCTTCTTTGGGCCAAACAAAATACCACATTCTGCTACCAGCCAATGGATAGGGTCCCCCACATGCCTCCTCCCCTCCCACCCCCTATTTAGTGCAGACTTGTGACTTGGCTGGCTCATGGCGTCACCGCTTTAAGGCTGTCTGGTGTGGTAACTGCCATTAATTCTTTATTGCTTCAGCCTTCCCGCTAACTGTTTTGTAAGGACGCAGTGAACATAATGCTGACTCAGGTCCAGTCTGGATGTGTGCTTAAAATTATGTCTTTCATCCTTCTTCATTTGTACTGCTGAACAACTACACTAAAACTGAATGAAGAAATAATGATTTGTGGTATCCTAGCACTGCTGGCTCACAACACCAGAGATCCAGGTTCGATTCCCGGCTTGAATCACTGTCTGTGTGGAGTTTGCACGTTCTCCCTGTGTCTGTGTGGGTTTCCTCCAGGTGCTCCAGTTTCCTCACACAGTCCAAAGATGTGCAGGTTAGGTGACTTGGCCATGCCAAATTCTCCCTCAGTGCACCTGAATAGGCACCAGACTGTGGCGACTAGGGGGTTTTCACAGTAACTTCATTGCAGTGTTAATGTAAGATTACTTGTGACTAATAAATAAACTTTACTTTAAACTTTACATTTACTGCAGCTACACACAAATGAAAACATGGAACACCTTGAGTAAAACAGTGAGAGTGTACCCAATGCTTTAGTATGTTGAAAGAAATTAAGCCTTACTTTTATGTCAAGATGTAGTATATTGCTGTCATGGAGATACTGGATCCCTTCTAAAATCTGTTGGATATAGTCGCTAACCTAGACAAAACAATAAAATAAGAAAGATTAACCATACAGTCACATATTGGTCACTGTTAATTGAACAATGGATCGAAGATGATGAATTTTCTTGAACAAATTAATATTTGGTGATTTTGGATATGCTGCCAATTGAATCTTACAAACTCAACAAACAAATTAAGAAGTCGGTCATTAAAATTCAAAAAACACACACAAAAGGAATACTACAAAATCAATCAGTGAGCAGATATCATGAACATTCTGTCTTTTTCATTAAATTACTGGTTAACTTGGACATTTTAATAGTCTCCAATTGTTTAGCATTATGCAATCTGCAAAGATGAAAACGTGGGCAAGATTCTTCAGAAATCAACAAAGGTTGGTGGCGAGCGGGAAAAGTTGAGCCCGCAATGTCAGCTTTTTCAGTCATATACTGCAGCACTTAGTGCCAAATATTTTCAGCCACAGGCCCCATGCCGTATCACTGGCAGGCAGGCCTCGAATTTGCTCACCTCACAATCATCTCAGTGCTACAATCCTGGACCTGTCCTGTCCTGGACTCTCCACACCAACGCTATAGTTAAGAAAACTCACCAACGCCTCTAATTTCTCAGAAGGCTACGGAAATTCGGCATGGCCACTTCGATTCTTACCATATTTTACAGATGCCCCATAGAAAGCATCCTATCCGGATGTATCACAGCTTGGCATGGCTCCTGCCCTGACCAAGACTGCAAGAAACTACAAAGTGTTCTGAACGTAGCCCAGTGCAAACCAACCTCCCATCCACTGACTCCGTCTACACTCCCCACTGCCTCGGAAAAGCAGCCAGCATAATCAAGGGCTCCACGCACCTTGGATATACACTTTTCCACCTTCTTCAGTTGGGAAAAAGATACAAAAGTCTGAAAACACGTACCACCAGACTCAAGAACAGCTCCTTCACTACTGTTAACAGTCTTTTGAATGGTCCTATCATATATCAAGCTGATCTTTCACTTCACCCTACCTGTAACTGCAACATATATTTTGCACACTATCCTTCTCCTTTTCCCCTATGTACTTTATGAACAATTTATTTTGCCTGCGTAGTGAGCAAGAAACAATATTTTTCACTGTACCCCAGTACATGTGACAATAATGAAAATAATAATCATCGGGGCATCATCACTTTCCCTAGTGCACAGTGTACCTATGTAGCTACACTTCATAGGTGACCAGGAAGTGATGGCCGCCAGGAAATCTGCCTCCATTGTTCAGACACCCTCCTGGAGAGACTCCTGGATGCAGTAGAGGTCCTCAACACGCGCACAGGAAGAAAACCAACCAGCAAGGTCACCAACCCAGCACTGGGAGTCACCGCCAGGATAACCGCACTAACGTAGGAACACAGGACATAGGAGCTGGAGGAGGCCATTCAGTCCTTCGAGCCTGCTCCACCATTTATTATGGTTATGGCTGATTATCCAACTCAATAAATTGATTCTGCCTTCCTCTCATATCTAGGGGTACATGTTCATAGCTCCTTGAAAGTGGAGTCACAGGCGCTGTAATGTGGTGACTAGGGGAATTTCACAGTAACTTCATTGCAGTGTTAATGTAAGCCTTACTTGTGACTAATAAATAAACTTTACTTTAGGTAGGCTTTCAACAAGGAAGAAGCATATGTGACGAGGCCCTTGTATTAATCACTTTAACTGAAAATGGCTTTCCATGGAATCTCAAAACAGGGGTTGTTTTCCTTGACCTCACTCCCTCAACATGCGATTCAGTCTGGCACATTGGCCTATCTGTCAAAATATCAGGAGTTCTCCCTCCCAGAACAGACGGTTCAGGGTGCATATGGGTAACAAGGCTAGCCTGGAGGAAGTAAACAAATGAACTACCCCAGAGATCTGTTTAGCCCCAATTCTGTTTTACTGGTATAATAACGACCTGCTTCAACCTGGTCCTGGAAGTTTATCTGTTCAGATGACATAGATGGGCTCAGTCTTTCCCTGAGCTAGAGGGCATACTAAACATGATATTGCAAAGTAGGCTGACTACTGCAAGACATGATGCCGACAACCAATGCAGTAAAACAATCTCTAGCACCTTCACAATGCCAGCGCTAAGAAGGAACTAAACATCACCTTGGATGGCTAAAAACTGAAGCACGGTCCCCATCCTGGTTATCTAGGCATCAACCATGACAGAGCCCTCATGTACAGACATCACCTCAGCAAGACTGCAGAAAAAAATAAAACCTGCAGAAATTGGCTGGTACCTCATGGGGATCACATACCTAAGGATGTCTGCTCTTGCCATCACGTACTAGCAGAATACTTCACCCCAGTATGGTACCAGCCTGCCTCACCAAACTTATTGATATGCAACTCAACTATGTGCATCATCATCGGCAGTCTTTGACCAACTCATATCCCCTGGCTCCCAGTCCTGAGCAACATTGCCCACTTTCATATTTGGAGGATAATTGCAACTGGCAAGCTACTGGAGAAGTACTACTCCAACCCAAGTCTGCCTTTATTCAATTACCTCCTCAAATCACCAGTAGTATACTTTCCTTCATGTCACCCGTACCACACTGAGTAACAGCTGAAGACCCTTGGCAAGAGGTTTGGCAGGAGAAAACATCCACCAGAAACTATTCTCTCAGTGTAGACCACTGGTTACCCATTAGGCTTTTATCTTCCATGGCGAGAGTGAGCCCTTTTAAACCGCGTCCACATTGGCCAAGGTTTCTGTGCAGACCCAACATCAGTAGGGTTGCCAAGACCAACCAGGCTGAAGCTGTGTTGCAGTCCGAGCAATGACTCACATTGTCGAGAAGTGTCTGCTCACTAAAATGAAGGTAGGCTGAAATAACTCTATTTAGCCACTGACAAGGTTATTGCATGGCTCTGTGACTATGCATTCACTAAATAAATAAATGACATTTAAAAGTGAAAATAAATCTTACCTTGGTTTCTGCAACCATATTCTTTCTGAACAAACGGTCCAGCAGTCCTTCATTAGAACACCTGTTAACCTAGCTCAGGATAACAAACATAAATAACATGAAGAGCAGGTGGCACAGGAGGAAACACACTTAAATTAGTGACTGACAGTTGACCTGGTCTTGCTTTGGGGAGCATGGGGATAGAGTTACCACCTGACATCTGAATTATTTTTAATCTGCTGGTAAGAGATATCACTACATCCTCTCTCATCTAGAAGAACAGGCAGCAGATATGAGAACACCACCACCTGCAAGTTCATCTCCAAGTCACTCATCATTCTGATCCTCTATGTCGCCCTTCCTTCACTGTTGCTGGGTCAAGATCCTAGAACTCCCTCCTTAAGAGCATTGTGAGTGTACTCACAACACATGGACCACAAGAGTTCAAGAAGGTGGCTCTCAAGGGCAAATAGGGATGGATAATAAATGCCGGCATTTCCCACAACGCTCACATCCCAAGAATGAATGGTATAAGGATGGAATTCTCCCAAAAGGATTTCAAGTGTCATTACAGTGGGAACAAGTGATCTGTGCTGGTCCCTTCGTCCCACTCCACACTGCAATTCACTGACACTTAGTGCACTGAAAGGAGTCGTCACATGAATAACACTGTTATGGAGTCTCCAGATGCGTCACTCCCCTGAGGTGGCTGCAGCTGTGCGCCGTTAACAAGGGGGAGCTGCTTTTAAACGATTCTGCTGCAGTCACAGTCAGTCACACCAGGAAGGTGGCATGAAGCCCCATGGAGAGCTGGGAAGGCTGCTGGACATTGTGTTGGCGAGGCGGGCCGCCCTTTACCCCCGGGAGAGAAGACAACCCAGGAGCAGGGACTGCAATGCATCATGAGAAGTAGTGGCCACAGCCTGACACGCAGGTCCTGCACCCAATGCAGGAAGGAAATTAACAACCTCATTTGACCTGCAAGGGTGAGTGCCCATCTGTCTCATCCTGGCAGCAGTCCCATCCGTGACACCTGGAATATCCATCTCACCCACTCCCAGACACCTGCGGTCATCCAGCATCCTCCTCAAATCCCTCTGGCACCCCCATTCACAATCCCTGCTTGGTGAAGCATGGTGCAACGCCACCCATCTGCCATACAACCCCCAGGCTGCCAGCCTTCAAGCTCCCATCATCCCTTATGTCTCTGCAGGAGAAGATGGCACATAACTGCAGACAGTGGAAGAAGACTGACGGCAGAACCCCCAAGTTGCGTCTCCTGATCTCCTGTGCAGAACTGCCGATGGAGCTCACAGGGGAGGGCTGTGAGCCATTGTGATGTTGGGGTGCGCCACAGAAGTGAGGATCCAAAAAAACCCTTGATCCAGACGTCACAGGCATCCACCAGCGCAGAGACACATACCTTGGTGGGTAGAATTAGCAGAGAGACATCGGGGTCACTTTCTGGCAAGCACCACACAGCTGCTGATGGCAGGAGAGTCCCAAGGATTGGGCAGGCGGAGGTCTGCCGGATCCAAGGACACAGCTGGCTCCCAGCCAGATGTTGGGCTGCTGGAAATTGTTCTCACAGCTGGGGATGCAGAAGCAGAGTTGGGGACTGCAGGAGTGGCTGTCGGAGGCAATTCAGCAGCTGCAAGGCTGTTTGGAAGAGTCCAAAAAGCCTTCAGGTGAAGGAGATGGTGCAAGCATTGCGTAGTATCCATGCCAACACTGCAAGAGTTGTGACTGCAGTGGAAAGCCTGGGGCAGAAACTGGTAGCCAAGGATGGCAACGTCCAAGACATGTCCGGATCACTGAGGACCATGGTTGAAGGCCCGGGAGCATGCTTGAGACACAGTGGGCAATTGCAGAGGGACTGCAGGGCATGTCAATTTCGCTAATGATACTGAAATGCAGTCAATCCCCTGCTGATCACCCTTGCGCCATTTCAGGATGAGAATGGGTGCAAAACGGTTTGCGCTATTAAAAAAGGCCTGGGAGAATCACAAACTGTTTTGTTCCGGCGCAAGACAGATTTTTGGCCTATTCTCCAGGATTGGCGCAATCTAATAACACCATGCCAAGGTTGGAGAACCGCCCCCCCTCCCCACCAATCTTATTGAAACATTTAAGATCCTGAGCGGACTTGGAAAGGCAGAAGTTTGTTTCCCATTGTTGGGTAATCTAGATCTCCAGCCCATAGTTTCAGAATAAGGGGTTGCCCATTTAAGGTGGAGATGAGGAGGAATTCTTTCTCTCAGAGGCTTGGTGCTCTTTAGAATTCTCTATCCCAAAGAACTGTGGAAGCTGGGTCATTGAATATATTCAAGGCTAAGAGAGACAGGTTTTTGAAGTGTAGAGGAATCAAGGTTTACAAGCATAAATGTGACTTTTTGAGAGTAAGATCAGTTCAGTTGTGATCTTATTGAGCAATGGAAATATTATACAACAGGTAACTGTGTATTTACAATCATCAGGAACCATTCTGCAACTCACTCATAACACAATTAGTGCTTTATCTTAAACTGAAGTGATTCAATAATCAACGCGCCCTCACTCTCCAATCAAAACATTTTAAAGTTAGTGCTTAATCATCAACGGTGAAAAAGCTGTACGTATCACTTAATCACTGAATTATTATTAACTAAATGTTTAATTCTGGTACCACAGATCAGTAGATTAAATTCTGAGTACCTAACTTATAAGTAGTGTTCAATTTTTTCTCTTCCTCACATCTTGTTTGAAAACAACAACATGCATTTCACATTTGTCACCTATAATATAGTTAGAGGACTATAGTCCTCTATAATATAGTCAGACCAATATGTAAAGTTAAAGCAAATGGGATTGCAGGTAATTTCTTGAGATGGATAGAAAGCTGGTTAGCCAATAGGAAACAAAACCTTGGCATAAATGAGTCTTTTTCTGATTGGCAGTCAGTGACTAGTGGGTTCCGCAGCCATCTGTGCGAGGACCCCAACTGTTCACATTATATATTAATAATTTGGAAGAGGGAAATGAGTGTTTTATCTCCAAATTTACAGATGATAGAAAGTTGGGTGGAGGGTGAGTTGTGAGGAGGATGCAGAGATGCTTCAGCATGATTTGGACAGGCTGGATGTGTGGGCATGTGCATGGCAGATGCGGCACATTGATGCGGATCAATGTGAGGTTATCCACTTTGGTAGCAATAATAGGAAGACTGATTATTATTTGAATGGGTGTAAATTGAGAGAGGTGGATACTCAGCGAGACCTTGGTGTCCTTGTGCATCAGTTGTTGAAAGAGCGCAGGTACAGCAGGCAGTAAAGAAGGCAAATGGTATGTTAGCCTTCATAGCATGGCTTCATGAAAGGGAAATTTTCATAATTTATTAGAATTTTTCGAGGAAGTCTCAAATAGAGTGGATAGAAGAGAACCAGTAGATGTACTGTATTTGGACTTCCAGAAGGTGTTCGACAAGGTACCTCACAAAATATTAAGTCGTAAGATAAGAGCCATAGTTTTGGAAATAGTATATTGGTATGGATAGAGAATTGGGTAATGGGCAGGAAACAGCCAGTGGGGATAATGGGTTCTTTTTCAGGTTGGGTACATGTAACCAGTGGGGTTCCAAAGGGATCAGTGCTGGGACCGCAACTGTTTACAATATATATTAATGATTTGGAGGAAGGATGCAAATGTGGGTTTCCTTTGGGTGTTCTGGTTTCCTCCCTGTTGTCGGTGCAGGCTTAATGGAGCGAATGGCCTCCTTCTGCATTGTAGGAATTCTTTGATTCTTGTAGTCAAATTTGCAGGCGACACAAAAATAGGTTGAAAGACAAGTTGTATGAGCGATACAAACAGTTTACAAAGAGATATTGATAGATTAAGTAATTGGGCAAAAAGCTGGCAAATGGAGTATAATGTGGGCAAATGTGAAGTTGTTCCTTTTGGATAGGAGAACAAAAGAACAGAGCATTATTTAAATGGAGAAAAACTGCAGAAAGCTGCAACATAAAGGGACTTGTGCATGAAATACAGAAAGCTGGCGCACAGGTGCAGAGGGTAATCAGGAAGGCTAATGGAATGTTGGCCCTTATTTCAAGGGGGTTGGAGCATAAGAGTAAGGAATTTTTGCTGCAACTGTACAAGGTATTGGTGAGACTACATCTGGAGTACTGTGAGCAGTTTTGGTCCCCTTATTTAAGGAAAGATTGGAAGCAGTTCAGATAAGGTTCACTAGGATGATTCCCAATATGGAGGGATTGTCCTATGATGAAAAGGTTAAACAGGTTGGAACTCTACTCATTAGAATGAGAGGTGATCTCATTGAAACATAGAGGATTCTCAAGGGGCTTGACAGGGTGAATGCTGAGAGGATGCTTCCCCTCATGGGAAAATAGAGTTTAGGACCATCCCCTCATGGAAAAGTCTAGGACCAGAGGGCATAGACTCAGAATAAAGGGGCACCAATTTAAGACTGAAATCATAGAAATCATAGAAACCCTACAGTACAGAAAGAGGCCATTCGGCCCATCGAGTCTGCACAGACCACAATCCCACCCAGGCCCTACCCCCATATCCCTACATATTTACCCACTAATCCCTCTAACCTACGCATCTCAGAACACTAAGGGCAATTTTTAGCATGGCCAATCAACTTAACCCTAATCTTTGGACTGAGGAAGAATTTTGAGGAAGAATTTTTTCTCTCAGAGGGTTTTGAGTCTTTGGAACCCCTTGCCACAGAGAGTTGTGGGGATAGAGTCCTTGTGTATATTTAAGGCTGAGTTAGATAGATCTTTGATCAGTAAGGGAATCAAGAGTTATGGGGAAAGGGCAGGAAAGTGAGCATGAGGAATGTCGGATCAGCCATGATCCTATTGAATGGCTGAACAGACTCAAGGGACGGAACAACCTATTCCTGTTCCTATACAAATTGCAAACGTAAACACAAAGTTTCTCTCCTGGGATTTGAACAGATTGGGATTTACCATCAGCTGTACCCTAACAATGTGGAACAAAGTCATGCATAATTCTATTCTCATTAACATTCACATACAATATGAATTACTGAATAGCAATCAGGATTATGAGCTATGGCTTTTTTTTAGTTTCCTGGCCTGATAGTGCTGAGACCACAAAGCGGTACCCCAAGTGTCACCATTGCTGAAATGAGATATTTCAGCAACAAGCAGTGACCTCCTATGCATCATGCATAGAAACCCATCTACCTTGGATATCTCTTTATTGGACGCGTGGAGAATGAAATAGATTAAAATCATGGATCCAAACCTTAACAGAAACAATAAGAAAAAATAAACAGGGAAAAAAACCACAGAAAGGATACATTTCCAGCACCAATACAAGTGTTCGCTTGGTTTCGAACATATCAAGTAAGCAGGAAATCTTTGGATGGTTAACTTTGGATAAAATGGCGAATTCTTCATAAGCTTGTAACCTGGTACTTCTTCTAAGTGAGATAAATTTAGCAGCACAGGAAATCTCACTCTGTTTATTCACAACTCTCTTCACAAAGCCATAGGAACCTCTTTAAACAAAAGGGAAACACAAGACATTGATTTTACGTTTTAATGATGTTTCTAAGCGTACACTGTAATCAACATAGTTCAAGTACTTCAGCAGCTTTGACACTCATTTCTCCCTGATCAACACACCATTGCTGCAATTACCCAAGGTTCCTTCGATAGCACTTTCTGAACATCTAGCACTTAGAAGAACAAGGGCAGCAGGTGAATGGGGACACTATCACCTGCAAGTTCTCCTCCATATTCCCCTGACTTGGAAATATTATTTCTTCATTGTCACGGAGTCAAAATCCTGAAACTCTTTGTCCAAGCACACACACAAGCAATTTACGAAGGTAGCTAGCTTATCACTACCCTCTCAAGGTCAATTAGGGATGGGAAATAAATACTGGCCTTTTCACAACATCCATATCCTACGAACAAATTAAAAGAAATCACAAGAAAAACAGAAGTCTAATTTAATGAGAATCTTATTAAAATGGAAATAAATTTATACAGCTGGCCACTTATGTTTCAGGTTAATGGAAACTCCAGGATGTTGATAGTGGGTATTTATTTATTTTTTGTTCATTCATGGGATATGGGCATCGCTGGCTAAGTCAGCACTTTATGCCCATCTCTAATTGCCCTTGAGAAGGTGGTTGTGTGCTGGCTTCTTAAACCGCTGCAGTCCATGTGATGTAGATACACACATTGTGCTGTTAGGGAGGGAGTTCCAGGTTTTGACTCAGCGACAGTGAAGGAATTGTAATATATTTGCAAATCAGGATGGTGTGGGGTTCGGAGGAGGACTTACAGGTAGCTGTGTTCCCATGCATCTGCTGTCCTTGTCCTTTTTAGGAAATAGAGGTTGCGGGTTTGGAAGATGCTGTCGGAGGAGCCTTGGTGAATTGCTGCAGTGCATCTTGTAGATGGTACACACTGCTGTCACTGTGCATCAGTGGTGGAGAGAATGGAAGTTTAATATGTTAGATGAGGTGCCAATCAAGTGGGTTGCTTTGCCCTGATTGGTGTTGAGCTTTTTGAGTGTTGTTGGAGTTGTGCTCAGGATGCGAGTTAATTCTTCGCAGAATTCCCAGTCTTTGATCTGCTCTTGTAGTATATATATATGGCTGGTCCAGTTCAGTTACCAGTTAATGAAAACCCCCAGGATGTTGAGGGTGGGGGATTCAGTGATGGTAATGCCACTGAATGTCAAGGGCAGATGGTTATATTCTCTCATGTTGGAGATGTTCAATGGCTACCACTTGTGTGGTGCAAATGTTACTGGCCACTTCTCTTTTTAAAATTGATACTGTTTGGAAACCAAAGGTAGCTTAAGGGATTTATATTTGGATGAGTAAACAGTAGAAATAAGGTATAGTTTTAGGTGGGTTTAATTTAATGTTGCTGTACCTGAAATAAATCCATAATTAGATTTAGACACAGATGTTTGAATGTATAGGCATTCGTTTCAGATATAGTTGAGTTTCTACTGTGATAGAAAGAGCTACAATGTGTAGAGTAAATATCATTGCTTAGCAACTAGGGGCCCTGTAAGTTAAAGCAAACAGTTTTTTCTGTTCTTTAGTTTTTAGTTGAAAGCTGGCAGCTATTGCAGGCAGATGGATACAGACAATGAAACAGTAAACAACTCTCTCTCAACTCTGCTAGGGGAAGCTAAAGAAAAACAAGCTCTTTTAGCTTTGCTGTAAGAAAACCCCTATAACGGAGTCATGGTTCAGATAGCCAATGCCAAAGATCTAAAGAGCAACTAGTGAAGAAGGTAGAGAAATGAAGAATTGTCTCCAGAAGGTCTGGAGTTAAAGGGAACAAAGAAGAAATTGGAAAATAGAACAGCATTCTATTCAGAGACACCAGACAAAGCTGACAAGAAATGGATTGGTGAAGATATTAGCGAAAGGTTTTCTAAAAGTAATCCTAGAGTTTGAAATGTCTTATTATTGCCTATAAATAAATTATAAAGTATTGACTGGATGTGGTACCGTTATTTAAGAAGGGTAGCAGGGATAACCCAAGTAATTATAGGCCAGTGAGCTTGACGTCCGTGGTAGGGAAGTTGTTGGAGAGGATTCTTAGAGACAGGATGTATGCGCATTTAGAACGGAATAATCTCATTGATGACAGACAGCATGGTTTTGTAAGAGGGAGGTCGTGCCTTACAAATTTGGTGGAGTTTTTAGAGGAAGTGACAAAAACGGTTGACGAAGGAAGGGCCGTGGATGCCGTCTATATGGATTTCAGTAAGGCATTTGACAAAGTCCCTCATGGCAGGTTGGTTAAGAAGGTTAAGGCTCATGGGATACAAGGAGAGGTGGCTAGATGGGTAGAAAACTGGCTTGGCCACAGGAGACAGAGGGTAACAGTCGAAGGGTCTTTTTCCGGCTGGAGGTCTGTGACCAGTGGTGTTCCGCAGGGCTCTGTACTGGGAGCTCTGCTATTTGTGATATATATAAATGATTTGGAAGAAGGTGTAACTGGTGTTATCAGCAAGTTTGCGGATGACACGAAGATGGCTGGATTTGCGGATAGCGATGAACATTGTCGGACAATACAGCAGGATATAGATAGGCTGGAAAATTGGGCGCAGAAATGGCAGATGGAATTTAATCCGGATAAATGCGAAGTGATGCATTTTGGAAGAACTAATGTAGGGGGGAGTTATACAATAAATGGCAGAGCCATCAAGAGTATAGAAACACAGAGGGACCTAGGTGTGCAAGTCCACAAATCCTTGTAGGTGGCAGCACAGGTGGAGAAGGTGGTGAAGAAGGCATATGGTATGCTTGCCTTTATAGGACGGGGTATAGAGTATAAAAGCTGGAGTCTGATGTTGCAGCTGTATAAAACGCTGGTTAGGCCACATTTGGAGTACTGCGTCCAGTTCTGGTAGCCGCACTACCAGAAGGACGTGGAGGCTTTAGAGAGAGTGCAGAGAAGGTTTACCAGGATGTTGCCTGATATGGAGGGTCTTAGCTATGAGGAGAGATTGGGTTAACTGGGCTTGTTCTCCCTGGAAAGACGGAGAATGAGGGGAGACCTAATAGAGGTGTACAAAATTATGAAGGGTATAGATAGGGTGAACAGTGGGAAGCTTTTTCCCAGGTCGGAGGTGACGATCACGAGGGGTCACGGGCTCAAGGTGAGAGGGGCGAGGTATAACTCAGATATCAGAGGGACGTTTTTTACACAGAGTGGTGGGGACCTGGAATGCGCTGCCAAGTAGGGTGGTGGAGGCAGACACGCTGGCATCGTTTAAGACTTACCTGGATAGTCACATGAGCAGTCTGGGAATGGAGGGATACAAACGAATGGTCTAGTTGGACCAAGGAGCGGCACAGGCTTGGAGGGCCGAAGGGCCTGTTTCCTGTGCTGTACTGTTCTTTGTTCTTTGGCTATCAGAATTGTAACCCCAAAATCTTGGCATGGTCTTACTGCTGAATGTGGAGCGGGTGCTCTAGTCAAACATACCTTTCGGAATTTTGGAATGCTGATCATTAAGTGAATCTATTGCTACGAGAGAAGATTTTAAAGCGTATCTTCAGAGTGGAGTTTACAAACTTTCATATGACAATCATCTGGGGGGATTCTGAGGAGAAATCCACAAACACTAACTTTGTAGCTTCAAATAGACTTTGTCATCCATATTGAGCTTAAAATCTGTGTGCATTAAGCTAAAGAAGTAGTAAAGGAATATTGTATTATAATCCATTTTCATGTTTAACAAATGTTTTCTTTCTTGTTGTTAAAACTAATTAGCAGTCCTGTGACTCTGTTCCTCCATGTTTGAAAAATAAGTAAAAGCCACAGTCTTTTGATCCAGGATTCAGTTCTGGGACCTTCCATCCAGTTATAACATCAACTGGGATTGTAACAATCGGGAACATTGAAGCTATTCAGAGTAGCAAACCCGACTCTTGCCTGAGAAAAAATGTCAATAAACATTGCACTGGTAACTCCTTCTTGATTGTACACCAAACATTCTACTTGATCCGGCTGGGTAAGTTCAGTGTTTTACAATAGTTCCTTGCCCTCAAAAAATATAGCTGAGCAGCTCAGTATGCTGAATAAGAACCACTTCTATCTCAATCATAGATTCCTCAAACATACATGAGTGGATTTATGTTCAAATAAAATTAGTGAGAAGTATATAATACAGGAATTACATTCAATTAGAAAGATCTGATCATAATTAGAGTTCTTTTCCTTTTGTCATTCCTCTTGCTAAATATTGGTTGCAAGCAAAAGGAAATTATTTAACAATTCTTCAATCATTGGTATTTTTGAGAAATAGATTTGTGCAGGTAAGGTTGATTGGCCATGCTAAATTGCCCCTTAGTGTCAAGAGTCAGCAGGGTAAATGCATGGTGTTACGGGGATAGGACCTGGGTGGGATCATTATTGGTGCAGGCTTGATGGGCTGAATAGTCTCCTTCCGCACTGTAGGGATTCTATGATTCTATGAAATTGTCATTGCTGACCTTTTGTTAAAACATATGGGGTTACATTTTACAGGCCACCAACAGGTGGGAAAACAGGGGGATGGGCCATTAAAATGGGTGCTGTGCCATTGGTGACATACTGCTGGCCCATCTGCAGCAATTTTACAAGCAGTGGGGAAGCATTAGGTGGGCTGTCCATCCATGCCCAATTGAGCTGAATTATATTTTGAAGATGGGCTCCTCGCACCCTTTCTCTGCTTGGCTGGCTCACCCCGCTTTAAGTTTTCAGCCAACAGGACTCCAGAACAAACATTCGCCTCATAAGAGCTGTTGGTAATATAGAGGCCGGCAACTCTGCAATACTGACAACACCAGTGGGAGTGGTGGTGACTATCAGTCATGCACCAAGGACATTGAGGAAGTGTTCAGTGACAGTTCAGACCTCCAGTTAATTCTGGTATCTCACTCGGCGAGGAAGGAGGTTTGGGGCAGTGATGGGAGTGATTTGCATACTGCAGAGAATGGTGAGGGCCCTCATTAACTTAACACTCATTCTATGTGTTCACCCATAATCACTAAAAAATGGGGCTTAACAAATTTAGCAGTGGGACCAATGATTCTGCAGATTGGACAACGTGCCATTCCACTACTAAATTGGTACCTTTTGCCCCATTTAACATCCAAAAAATTGGCTCAATTTACCTTTTTCTGCTCTGGTACCTTCCAGTTATGTGGAGCTGCAATTCATATTTGGCTGAGTGCCAAATTCTCTGTCCTTACTTGCAGTGGCAGCAGAGCATGAATGGCCAAAATTCAGGCTGTGGGCTTTGCTGGCCCTTGAGAAGGTGGTGAGGAGCTACCTTCTTGAACTGCTGCAGTCCCTGAGGTATAGGTACCCCCAACCTGCCTTTAGGGAGAGAGTTCCAGGATTTTGACCTAGTGACAGTGAACGAACGGCGATATATCTCTAAGTCAGGATGGTGAATGGTTTGGAAGGTGCCTTCCAGCTGGTGGTGTTCCCAGGTGTCTGCTGTACTAGTTCTCCAGATGGTAGTGGCTATGAGTTTCAAGGTGCTGTCTAAGGAGGTTTGGTGAGTTCCTGCAGTGCATCGTGTAGATGGTATGCACTGCTGCAACTGTGCATCTGTCTTGGAGGGTGTAGAAGGGTGCAAATCAAGCAAGTTGTTTTGTCTTTGATGGTGTTAAGCTTCCCAAGTATTGTTGGAGCTGCACCCCCCAGGCAAGTGGAGACTATTCCATCACACTCCTGATTTATGCCTTCTAGATTGTAGGCAGGCTTTGGGGAATTAGGGGATGAGATAATCACGGTAGGACCCCTAGCCTCTGACATGCTCTTGGAGCAACAGAATTACATGGCTAGTCCAGTTCAGTTTCTGGTCAGTGGTAACTCTTGGGATGTTGAATTCAGCGATTGTAATGCCATTGAATGCCAAGGAGCAATGGTAAGATTCTTTCTTTTTGGTGATGGTCATTTCCTGTCTCCTGTGTGGTGTGCATGTTATTTGCCAGCTGTCTAGCAGGGATGGATCTTGCTGCATTTGAACATGGACTGTGTCAGTATCTTAAGAGTTGTGAATGGTGCTGAACATTATGCAATCATCAGAGAACATCCCCACCTCTACCTTTTGGATGAAAGAAAGATCATTGATGAAGTAGCTGAAGATGGTTGAGCCTGGGACACTATCTTGCGGAAATCCTGCAGTGGTGCCCTGGAGCTGAGATAGTTGACCTCCAAATGCCAAAACCATTTTCCTTTGTGCGAAGTATGACTCCAAACAGTGGTGTGTCTGGGGGGCAGGGAGGGAGGCGGGGGGTGCAGTTTGGGGGTTCCCCTGATTCCCATTGACTCCAGTTTTGCTAGGGCTCTTTGATGCCATATTCAGTCAATTGCAACCTTGATGTCAAGAGCAGTCATTCTCACCTCGCCTCTGGAGTTCAACTCTTTTGTCCATATTTCAACCAAGGCTATAAGATAGACTTCACAATGACTGTTTATTTAATTTGGCTTCTATTGTGGTTTAGTCAAGTCCTCAATGCTACATTAATTCCGAGTTGAAGAGGATTCATAATTGAAGCTTGGTTAATTAAGGTTGCAATCAATGCTAGCAAGAGTAAATCCAATGGGCAGAGAGTGCAATCATGATCAAGTCTCGTTAAATGAATGTCATTGTATTATTAGTTACTTCTCATTGATTAACAACATTAAGACAATTATCTGATTTGAGGGGCCTACAATTGATATAGAAATGTGTCTTGCAGGATATTTAAATTATCTATTTAACTGTTCAAGTATTTTTATTAAAAGTAAGGAATTATTGCAAAAAACAATCAACTAGCCAAACTTCAGAGGTAGACTTCAGCGTAATTACGGACTCATTCAATAACAATAATTTGCATTTATCTCAGCAATACTCGATAACACTAGGCATGGTCTTTCTTGTTAGTAATCTTTTCAGTAGTTGAATATCTCCAGAATAATATGCTCATTATTAAAATAGGAATATTGCCTTACTAGAAGAACTTGAGAATTTCGTGACAAATGTATTTACCTTCCAATTTCCTCTTTGACATCATAGTAGGAATGCAGTTTTCTTCTCCCTGCTAGCTTGAAGGAGCATTCTTCATCGACTTTTGTTTCTGAATTGCCCCATAATTGAACAAGAAAACAATATTAAGATGTAAAATTGCATTATTCGCTTTTATTTTTAAACCATTGTATAATTATCTGCGGTCCTGTGATCTCAAGGCAATATTTAAGGAAAGGCAAGGAGTTCTCCCAAAAGGCCGCCATTTGTCTTTTACTACCAAAAAGAAGGCAAATTAAGTGGTCGCTCATCTCAGCTAAATTCTCTTGGACATTGCTGGCACAGAAAAGCTACCTGATTTGCTTACATAACAGGAAAAAGTCAACATGTGAGGCACTGTAACTAAGCATCAATGAGGTGGAAGATTGAGCGGTAAAGCTGTGGTAAGGATTAAGGGAGCAATCCTACCAGCTTGTCACGCCGGCTGATCAGCGTGGCAAACTGATAAGATCACGAGAGAGGTGAAAAACTGGGTTCGCGCCCAGTTTCGTGCCTCCAGCGATCTTGCCGGCCCTGGATTGCTGGCGTGATCAGCCTTGCCCCGGGAAGCAGAAGACTGATTTGGATATTTAAATATAATTTTAAATATTATTAGCGTGCCCAGGACGGAATCATCCGTGCTCACTTGCCTTTAAGGCCTGGCCAGATCACATATGATCCTCACCAACTGGGACCTGTCTTGATAGTCTCGCCAGTTGGACCAGAGGCCATTGAGGCCCCTTGGGTGGTTGGGGGTGGGAGTGGTGGGTGGGGGGCAGTGCCCCTTGGGGAGGGGGCGGGACCTAAGGGGAGATGGGGGAGGGAGGGTGATAGGGCTGTGCATTCCGCAATTGGGGATCGGCTGGGGCAGCGATTGTTGGAGGGGGGGGATGGTGATGGATGGTATTGGGGAAGCAATCATTGTGGGGGGAGGGAAGGGAAGGGAAGGAGAGGGAGAGTGCATTGGGGCAGTGATCGCCTGGGGGTGGCCAAAACTGGATCAAAAACAACACTTCAAAGAGGTTAACAATTGAAAAAAAAGTTCAAAGAACAAAGAACAAAGAAAATTACAGCACAGGAACAGCCCTTCGGCCTTCCAAGCCTGCACCGACCATACTGCCCGAGTTAACTAAAACCCCCTACCCTTCCGGGGACCATATCCCTCCATTCCCATCCTATTCATGTACTTGTCAAGATGCCCCTTAAAAGTCACTACCGTATCTGCTTCCACTACCTCCCCTGGCAACGAGTTCCAGGCACCCACTACTCTCTGTGTAAAAAATCTGCCTCGTACATCTCCTTTAAAAGTTGCCCCTCGCACCTTAAATCTATGCCTTAAACCTTAAACCTATGCCACTAGTAATTGACTCTTCTACCCTGGGAAAAAGCTTCAGTGACAGTATTTTTTATTTAAGTTACTCCATTGTGAAACTGCAGTATATTTACTCAGTCCTGGGTCAAAGTACTTCACTAAAACAGATTATCTGGTCATTAGCACACCAAAGCTTGTGGGTTTTCTGTGTGTGGCAGTTATGCCACGGTATTTTGATGAAGAAAGAAGACTGGAAAGGGACCTAACATTCTTGTGTCAATGGATGACTGGAAATATGAAATTCATGCTGCCACCAAACACATCCAGCACTTTGAATACCGGGGGGGGGGCGACTCTTACAAGAAAGTTCTAAGTGCTGAATTCGTGGGAACACTGGTGTAAATCACAATTGTTTTTTCAGTGGGAGTTCAGGTTTGAATCACCCACACTCTGTGCGCTGCAGAGGTCACAATCGTGAATGTCATTAAAAGCTCAGGGGAGGGGCCTATTCTCAGAGTAGGATGTCGGATGTGACAATTCAGTCCCGGGCCCGATAATTACATTTAAATAACATTAAAATAAGATTACTTAGCTGCTGGTTTCCTACGTGGTCCCGACCGCGTCGGATATCCTTCGCTGGGAGATGCGCGCGCATTGGGAACGCATCGCGAATCGGAGCACGCGTGATTCTCCTGCGATTCTCCTGCCCCGACCCGCCAAAAAATTAGCGGGTCGGAATGGGAGAATCGTTCCCCCCAGAAATTTTCAGGCGGCATCTTACAACACAGCTTTGCTAGCCTCCAAGATTGCTATAGCTGCAGTATGAAGCATAGCTTCTTCATAGAAAATCATAGAATCATAGAAACCCTACAGAACAGAAAGAGGCCATTCAGCCCATCGAGTCTGCACTGACCACAATCCCACCCAGGCCCTACCCCCATATCCCTACATATTTTACCCGCTAATCCCTCTAATCTACGCATCCCAGGACACTAAGGGGCAATTTTAACATGGCCAATCAACCTAACCCGCACATCTTTCGACTGTGGGAGGAAACCGGAGCACCCGGAGGAAACCCACGCAGACACGTGGAGAATGTGCAAACTCCACACAGAGAGTGACCCAAGCCGGGAATCGAACCCAGGTCCCTGGAGCTGTGAAGCAGCAGTGCTAACCACTGTGCTACCGTGCCGCCCCATTTTCATCCAGGACACGACCATGGAGCAAGTAGTGAAGAGATCCTTTTGCATCAAGACCAGAGCAAGAAGTTGACAATGGGTCAGAAGACATTCCTATAATTTTGCAAGCAGCAAGAATGTTAATAAAAATTCTACTGAAGATGTAAAATTACTGGAGGAAGTCCATAGAGGACAATGAGGTCGATTCCTCAAATTTGGAGGGCTGAGTTCTGAAAGTTTTTTAAATCTTGGGACTTTTACTCTCCAGGAAAGAAAATAATTTGATAGAGCGTTCTGGTTTCACAGTTAGAAAATATCTAGATCCAAGAAATTTTGTCTGTTAAATGTAGAATGTGAGCACAAAGTGGCGGTTTATGAACAATTGCTTAGTTTATTCAGAACTTAAACAATGCTGAAAAAAGTGAGATGTTGCTGAAATTTTTCATCAAAGGCAAGAATGCTTAATGCCTCAGCCAATTAGAATCAACTTCCCAACCAATCAGCATTCTTTCCTCCTGTAGTATATATTGCTGTGATCATGTGAAATTTGGTGTTCTTGCATTTACCCTGATGAGTGCAAGACAAAAGATTTCAACAACATGTCTCTCTTTTCAGCAATACTGTATTGACAGTTTATTGTTAAGTGTTTCAGTGGAAACAAACTTAAATAACAAGAGGAAGATAAAATTCAACCATGAATTACCACCAGAGGTGGTGAAACAGAAAAGCCCAGCATGTTTTAAAAAATAACTAGATACATTATTGTTAGTGATTTTAGAATCACAGATTCTGTTGACAGGTTTAAAAGGGTAGGCTAAATGGACAATCCCTTGATGTGGATTTACAAACATTTGGACAATGACAGACAGGAAAAACACTGTTCCACAGTGTTTTTCTACTATGATGTCTTGTGCATTAAAACATATACACTCCCCAAGCCAACAGAAAGCCATGTGATCTCCTAGGAGAGACAAAAAAACAGATGTACCTGTGCCGGTGCTAAGAACAGGTGTCTTGAGTGACAGTAACTGTGGCAAGGTGCTGATGTTCTGGGAATCACTAGGTCCTATATCTTGTTCTTCAGGAATAGCTATAGAAATAGAAAAGTAAGAAATGCTAGACTGATATCTGAGGAATGGGCAAATTGGTTTGTAGTGGCCAAAAGCCTGAGCCACTTGCATGCATGACTGCAACACCCAAGGAGCTCCACATCATCCAGGACAAATAAGCTTGCAATTATTCCAACCATCACCTTGGGCATTCACTCTCTTCATTACTGGCATTCAGTGGCAGCAGTATCACTTACAATTGCAATGCAGCAATTCACCAAACCTGTAACTGCACCTTTCAAACTCACGACCTCTACCAACTAAATGAATAAGGGAAGTAGACACATGAAAATATCATCGCCTGCAAATTCTAAATCCAAGTCGCACACTATCCTGACTTGGATCTATACCGCTATTCTCTCACAGCTGCTAGGTCAAAATTCTGGAACTCTCTTCCCAACAGCATTGTAGCTGTTCCTATACTACATGATTTGCAGCTGTTCAAGAAGGTGACTCAGCAGCAACTTCTGTTTATTTATTCATGTCACTAGTAGACTTACAGTAACACTGTTACTGTGAAAATCCCCTCCTTGCCACACTCCGGCGCCTGTTCAGGTACACAGAGGGTGAATTTAACATGGCCAATGCACCTAACCAGCACGTCTTTCAGATTGTGGGAGGAAACGAGCATCGGAGGAAACCCACGCAGACATGGGGAAAACGTGCAGACTCCGCAAAGGCAGTGACCTAAGCCGGGAATTGAACCCGGGTCCCTGGCACTGTGAGGCAGCAGCACTAACCACTGTGCCACCGTGCTGCCTCGGCAATTAGGGATGGACAATAAATTCGGGCCTTACCAGTAGAATCTCAAATAGCTGTTTAAATGCTGTCTCTTCTTGTTTGGGACTGCTCCCTCATACTGTGCACTACCTTGTCCTGAAAGGACAGAAACATTGGGCTGGAATGTTAGCAACGGTGAGGGATGGGAACAGACACAGACAGGTGCAGGACTTTGTGCCATCAGCCTGCACATTGGTTCCCCAGCTCTATCCTTCAGCTCATCCTTCCCTGGACCATTTTCCTTGATGCAGGAAGGGGGGCGGGGAGAGGTGGTGAGGGGGGGGGAGGGGTGCGGGGGGGGGGCGGGGGGGGGTGGAATGCCGGGGACATGGCTACCTGCCCAAAAATGGTGGTAATTAATGGCCTAGATTTGGCAGTAGTCGTAGGCTGCCCTGTGGATGGGTTCCCACTAATCAGTTCCCTCTCCCACAGTGATGACTTTTCCTTTGTTTACATCTGAATAGGTTGAATAGATAGGTACCCTCCATTTAGGGGTGCCCTCTTCCTCACTTACCTGCCATGGAATCCACTGCTGTTTCTAATTTTTCTATTGGCCCTCCAGCCTCAAGTGCACGCCTGCCATTTTTATTGATTGGCAAGCCTGCCCTCTGGTCATTAATTAGTCAATTGGTGGAAAATCACAGGTAAGTTCTCCACACAGTGTGGGCTTCTGATCTTATTTAGCTCACATAGCGAAAATCCTGCCCATTATTGAGCTATTGGAACTTTGAACACTGTTTTGACTGACAAGCAAATGTTCTCCTTTCATCCCAGCATGTGTGAAAGTCAAAGAAGATGTATCCTGCAGTTAGGTTTTTTTTGTAAGCTTGCTTTGTGAGATCACCTCTCCAATTGTCATATGACTACAATTCACATTAGAAGTGGCAATAATGTGTGTCCTACTACATTAAAGTAATATATATGGAACATGAGAAGAGCTGCTTTGTGAAGGTTGAAAATGTAGCCTCAACAATGAGAGGAAACCTTTAGTGGTGTGTCGAATTTGCCAACTTTTTTTAAGCTAAATTCTTGTTACTCGTATCTTAAATTGTATGGTCTACTCCTATTTCTTATGTAATTGTTTGTGCAAGTAGACCTTATTTGCATCTACCTTCACATTCTCTGTATATTCAATACCACATTTATTTTTGACAGTCATTTGCTGCCAAGCAGCAAGGATCGGGGTAGAAATTGGTAAATGTTGCACATATTGTTCAGTCATATGAAGGACACAAAGCACACCAATTTAATATTGGGACAGATTGCTCCCAGTCTGTCTGTATAGACATTGATCCCGTTACTAAAACACATTTTCTATTTAGAACTTGGCTGCAATGGTGTGCTGAATGTTCATTTTGTTTCACACAGAAGAGGGGTCAGTATTCTAAATTCAATGAATTACTTTAACCATACAAAAAAATCGGGAAGCCAGTAAGAGGCAAGAGGTTGTCTGAACACAAAAGCAAAACTCTGCAGATAATGGAGATTGGAATGATTACAAAGAATCCATAGCACATAAACAGGCCATAAGCAGGAGCAGGGATGGTGATGAGAAGGTTAGGTGGGAAGAGAACATTCAGGGGGAGGAATGGTCTACATCTGTAAAGGGAGCAAGTGATGGTGTCCCCCCACCCCACCTCCTACCTGAGATCTGAGCAGGATTACTGCTGGGTTTCCTCCCATTCCTGACCCCCTCCTGCTAGTCTGGGAATTAAGGCTGGGCAGGGAAAGTGGCCAATAATGGGTTTCAATTCGTGAGTGGATGGGCGGGATGGCCCTAAGCCTCATCCGCCCCCCTGTAAAATGGCAGACACATTGGGGCAGATGGGTAGGTGGCAGGAAAGATACTTGGGGAATTTTACAGGTCCTGAAATAGGCATTTTGGTTTCATCCGGCTGAAGTTTTTTCAGAATTATTGAAACAATGGGGCAGAATTTTATGGACACCAGCTACAAACCCACCTGTTTCATGGGGTTAATCAAACTAAACTAGAGATTTGGCTAACTTAAGTGTGGTAAAGTTTACACAGAAACTGCATGGAGTAACATAAGCAGACAGTGATTGACAATGTCAGAATTAGTATTCTTATAAAATGAAAAGTTCAATTGTGTGTGTTTATCTATGCTTTCTTGTATCAGATGCACTTGTTTCTTTATAAATTCACCAAGCAGCTACCTGTAAAAAATGAGCAATTCAAGGGGTTCTAAATGCTTAATTATCTTGGTGATGACCAGGAAAAAAAGCTGACAATGATCTACAGCATTCAAGAGTGATGGAAAATTACTGATGGAAATTTAGAACATTTCTATTATATATATAAAAATATATATTAAATAGCAGAGAGATGATGGTGTACTGGTCTGGACCCAAAGGCCTAGGCTAATGCTCCGGGGACATGTTAAAATTCTGGGGACATGTTAAAAAGCTAATTTCAGCAATGGTAACCATGAAACTGTCATTGATTGTCGTGAAGATCCATCTTGTTTACTAATGTCCTTTAGGGGAGGAAACCTATCATCCTTACTCCAGTCTGACCTACACGTGACTCCAGAACCGTAGCAATACGATTGTCTCTAAACTGTCCTCTGAAATATTCAGTTCAAGGGTAATTAGGGGTAGATAACAAAACCTGGCTTTGCCAACGATGCCCACGTTCTATTAAAGAATAAAGGAAAAACATCAGGGCAGACTCTAATACGATGGTCTGAATGAATAATTAGATGGTCCACTGGACAATTGTAACATCAAGTAGATTTTGGTAGGACTTTGGTAATTCTGTCAACCAAACATCCTTGTAAATCTTAGAAACAAGAGTGTAAAGATCATTGCAAGAAACAATTTGATGCTGCAGCCAAGCAACTTGGTCAGTTGCTGAAGAGTGATTGTTCACTGGGTGACCATATATATAACTTGTTGTGAGGCATTTGTCACTAACAAATGTATTGTTTTGCCAATGGGTATGAATCTACTGAAGACGTTAGATCTTAAGTTGGGCTTTAAGTGCATTTTAATTCTTTCTCATAATTTCTGTACCTGAACAATAGAGTAACCTGTCAAACGTAGAAGGATATGTCTTACAGCATCTGTGGCCATGTAGAACGAAAGAGAGTTAACGGCCTGATCACTTTTGGAATATTGAAGGACTGAGTCAAATTGGCTCAGGAGCCCAGATTTTGAGTTGCAGAAACACGACTTGTGGGCTATAGAGGAAAAGGTCTGAACCTGGTTGAGTTCTTTGGGGAGGTTTTCTTTGAGAGATATCATGTACCATTTTGGGATTCTTAACAATAGACAGGAATGTGCGTAATAAGTGGATAAGCTCTGTGGAACTGTCAAGTTGTCAAGTCATTTAAAATTCCTACGTTTCAAATTTTGGGAAAAATAGCCTGTTGTGACTCTTGATTGAACAAAAGTGGTGCCTGAAATTTAAAGATGTTTGTCAACACATGCCTGGGAGTTATCATTAAAGGATTAGTATCACTTGACTGCTTCCATAACTTACTATTATTGGAGTGGGGCGTCTGTAAGTTCACAGTTTGATTGGCATAAGGCTGAGGGTTATCATTATACGATTGGTGCTGTTTGACTGTTTCCACAGCCTACGTTTATCACAGTGGGGGGATTGTAAGTTCATAGTTAGATTGACAGCTTCAACTGGTCATAAATTCAATAGTTGTCTTTGATGTGGGGCTATGAATACAAATGTTTATTTTATAATTAATGAATTACTTCAAGGAAATAGAGTCAGAGAGTCATAGAGGTTTACAGCATGGAAACAGGCCCTTTGGCCAACTTGTCCATGTCGCCCTTTTTTTAACCACTAAGCTAGTCCCAGTTGCCTGCGTTTGGCCCATATCCCTCTCTCATGCAGTACAATGCAGAAACCCCGGTACATACAGGGAATAGAAGACATTTCCAACTCTCTTCTGCCAAGGGAAATTGAGGCCAGATCGACTGTTCAAATTAAATTGTGACTGATCGATTTTTGTCAACCAATTGCATTCAGGGAAAGAAGTCAGTGTCTGGGGTTAGGTCACAGGTCAACCGTGATCTCATTGAATTGTGGAAGAGGTTCGAGGGATGAAAAGGCCACCTTTTTCCGTGTATATTCCGAAGCAGCCCTCTGAATGTCTCCCCATGTGGCTTGGTATCAGATTTTATTTTATAATGCTGCTGTGAAGCAGCATGGGGCAAATGGTTTCATTGAGGATTGTTGCAGGGCACGTCAGGAGAAGAACGAGGCAAACCAAAAATCTACAACACAGGATTACTTCCTCACCAAACAATGAAAGCAACGTGTGATAGACAGAGCTGAACCATCCAACAGCCACTGGATCAGATCTAAGCTCTGCAGTCCTGCAATGTTTGTTTTAATATGAGACTATGTACTAGAAGGGATTTAAATGTATTGAATAGGCTTTTATCAATGAGAGGTTTTTTTTTAATATATTGAAGTTTGTAATAGATACTTAGAACTTTATTTTACATCATCTCACCATGGCTCCTGTGATCTGTCCGATTCAGGAGCAAAGATCTAACCCACTTCAAGTCGCTGAGCTTGAAAGTTTACTGACCTGAAATGTTAACCATTTCACGTGCCAAAGGGAGTACCAAATGCTTCCTTAAACTTCAGTTGAAATATACTAATTAACAATAGTTAAATTAATTCTTTATCATCGCACAGCAATATACTATATATAATATACGTAATAACAATTATAACTATGCTTGGTTAGTATTGAAGACTGTTATGTCTTTCATATCACCTGGACGCTCTTGTGCAGCTAGATGAGTGTGGTAGCTCTCTAGATGACCCCTATAGTGCCTCTTGATTTCAGGCCGCATGTGCACTTCTTCTTCCCTCTTACCAACTCTTTCACTTAAAATCCTTGACAAAGATAAAAAGGTAAGTGTCAGTGTAAAGTACAGACAGTAATACAGGCACAAGAATGATTCAGTTAATAATTAGGTACATCTATGGATGACAATGAATATATAAATTGCAAATTTGAATTTAGAATAATAGAATCTTTATAGCGCAGAAGAGGCCATTCGGCCCAACAAGTCTACACCGACTCTCTGACAGAGACCTTACCCAGACCCTCTCCCCTGCCATATTCCTGTTACCCCACACATTTAGCATGGCCAATCCATCTATATGACACATCTTTGGACTGTGGGAGGAAACTGGAGCACCTGGAGAAAACCCACACAGACACAGTGAGAATGTGCGAACTCCATACAGTTACCCAAGGCCGTAATTGAACCCAGGGCCCTGGAGCTGTGAGGCAGCAGTGCTAACCATTGTGCCACTGTGCCACTGGCACAGTGTAAAAATAAACATTTATTTTTAAAGCTCTTTTTCTCATAAATTCTGAAGGGCAGATTTTAAAATAGTGCCTTAGCATATTTTCTATGCTAAATATATTGTATAAATCCAAATTGTTATTGTTTGTCTTTGCTTAAGTATCTACCTTTGTTTAAGAGTCATGCACCATGGCTTGCAACCACAGCCAGAAAAGTTCAACATGGCCACTGGAAGGTATCAAGAATGGTCACTGATGGTGTCTGATACATGGTTGGCTGACAAAGGAGGGGGGGGGGGGGCATTCTCCCACCCCACCGTGCTAGGTTTTCAGTGCAGCGTGGTGGGAGAATCTTGTGTCCAACTATGCGCAGGATTCGTGCGTGCACGATCCGTGCTGGAAGCCAGCGGGAAGCCCAAGTAAGTTATTTGCATCTATTTTTAATGTGATTAGTGGGCCCAGGACTGAATTCTCTGGACCTGCGAGCCTCTCTCACCCCGCCAGGGTTTTTCACTTCAGCGGGGTTTACAGTAGCTTCCCACTTTCGGGGAATTATTGGGCTGATCCCGCTGGAGTGAAGGGAGGGCAATCGGGGCCGCCCAGAGGGTTGGGCAGCAGGGGGTGGTGCCCCCTGGGCATGGGCAGCCTGGCAGTGCTAGCCTGTGCCCCTGGCACTGCTGAAAGGGCAAAGTGCCAATGCCCAGGGTTTGAAACTGGGAGAGTTTCAGATCCATCTTTTGGGTGTGTTTTTAGATTCCCCCCATATGCACTCTGCATGCAAAATTCTGAGCGAGCCTGTTGCTCACTGCAGAAACCTGTGGGCAGGGCTTAATGTGCCCGAAAGCCTGCAGAGGGAGGTAGTGCAGGCCTCTGATGCTGCACATGCGCATTCGCAGTAGCAGGGGTCTGACAGACAAAGAGAGAGCTGACAAAGAGTACAGGCAGCCTGAAACAGCTCCCCCTGCCCCCGCAATCGTGGGGGCCCGCAGTCAGAGATACAGCCCCCACCGACTCCCCTCCTGCTGCCCAGGCCGATCGCGGACTCCCTCGCTCCCCCATCGGTCGTGGCCCCGCTGCCCACCTCCTACCAATTGCGGCAGGGTGGCAGAGGGCCCCCTCCCCCCATTATCCCCACCCACTAGCCCCTCTCCATTAGCCCCGCCTCCTGGCACTGCCCGGTGGGCATTGCTCGGGTGCTAGGGTGACATTGCCAGTCTGGCATTGCCCAAGGAGCAACCCCCCCTTGCCCTTGGCCGCCCCAGGGGCCTCAATGGCCTCCAGTTCCACCGGCGAGGCCAAGTCGACTGCTCCCTGTTCATGGGGAGCATGTCTATTTCTCATCAGCGAGAACCTTCCCGGCGAGGACATAAAGCCAGGGAGCCCGGACAACTGAGCGCCGGGCTCGCTAATGACATGTGAATGCTTCTTTAAATAAATTTCCATACATTATCCTGCCTCTCGCCCATTTCCGACGAGAGGCTGACCACGCCGGAAATCCGGCGCTTGTAAAATCGCGTTAATCGCTTTACGCCCCACTTTACGACCGCATTGCACCTGAAAATAAATGCAATGTGATGGTAAAATCCCGGCGTTAGAATTTTTTTGGCAGAACCGCCCCCGATATACTTGGGAAGGTGCAAAAGAGATTTACCAGAATAGTTTCAAGGGTGATAGAATTCAACTGCAAGGTTCGGTTATTGAAACTAGGGTTTTTCTTCTAGGAGCAAAGAAGGTTGGGCGGGTGATCTAATAAAGATGCGCAAACTTTCAGCAAACTTAGATAAGGTAGACAAAGAAAGGCTGTTCACATTTGCTGATGGTGGGCAGGACCGGATGTTTCACCACAACGACTAACTTCAGAGAGGCTATTCTGTCTTGACTATGGAATTTGGACTTCTTACTTCATTGAGATAGCAAATCTGAAGTTTAGGTTATACTTTGCAAGAACATACCAAATACTCAATCACTGTGGTACTTCAAGAGAGCGTATGTCATTACTGTGATTTCAAACTGACAAGTTATGAATTCCATTTCAATATTAAACGTTGCAGTATGATTGTAATTATCGTTAATTTTTCTTCCCCTTGGATGCAGCTTATATTTTACTTAAAACTAGGTATCAAACGATAACTGCAAGGGAAGGGTTACCTTGAGAAAATATTTGGCTCAGTTACATTTAAATGAACTGCAAACGCTTTTCTTCTGAATGTGGTTGGGCTAAACTGTATTTCACGCAGCTTCTTCACAGTGACAGGTTGAATGTTCTCATTGTCCAAACCTGTGTGTGAGAAAAATTACATTCATAAGAAAGCACAGAAATCAGAAAAGGCAGAGCAAGCTCATCATCTGCATATGCACCTGCCTACCCTGTCATAAACTCTGTCCACTTATTTAATTTGCAGCAGCAAACAACACTAAATCCCAAAGAAAATGAAAAACAAAAATCCCCCCAAAATTCTAAGTATTGAATTTGCGTGACAACTGGAGTAGATCACGCTGTTTTTTTCAGCGGGAGTTTAAAAATGAATCTCCCACACTCTGTGCACTGCAGAGTGCACTAGCATGAATCACTCTAAAAAATCTGTGGGCAGGGTCTATTCCTGCTGGAGAGGCTGACAGAATAGCACCGAGTGAGCCGCTGCGCATGCGGCAATCTGTCAGCACCGAGATCGGTGCGTGCGCTGTGGCCCCTATCTGCCGGCCTCCTGATTGCTGGTCAACTCGATCGCCAGTCCCCCAACCCCCACATCGCCGGCCGTGCGACTCCCCCCCCCCCATGGCCCGAATGCCGGCCACCCAAATATGTTCTGGCACCCTCCCCTCCCTACCCCAGCCCCGACATCCTGATCCCCGCTTCCCCCCCAAACCGACAGCCTGACCCTTCGCTCCCCACCCCGACCGCTGGCCTCCCTCCCCCACTGATCCTGACTGCAGAATGGTAGCGTGAGCCCCCAGAGGCTCTGTCTCATCAGACTCTGCCCCCATTAGGCCTCGTCACCATGGCACTGCCCCATACCCGATGGGCAATGCCAAGATGTTCCCTGGGCATTGGCACTTTGCTGCTTGGGCAGTGCCAGGGGTCCCTACCCCCAATTGCCACCCCCCCCCCCCCCCCCCCCCCCGGCGCCTGACCCTCTGGGGAGCCTCGATAGCCCCCCTTCACTCCAGAGACGCCGGGCCACCAGCTCCCCGCAAGTGATTTCCAGCACGGAGCCAACGCTCAGGCCCGGACACCGAGTGCGAATCACGCGAATCAGCCGCCTCCAGAGTCTCCTGGTCCGCTGTGTTAAAAATGCAGTGCAGTGGGATGGGAGAATCGCCCCAAAATGTGGGAATATTCATCCACTGTTAATCTCTGGCTTCCTGTCCCAATACAACACTCGACACTATAGCAACCATTATGGTCTTCCATACTTCTTTCTTTTTCAGGAGCAGAAATAAGCTTTTTTCTTCTCCAGTGTAAAAGATGTAAAAGGAGCATAGAGTATACTGACTCTCGATAAATGTGCGAGATCAGTAAGTAATATTTCAGAGGTTTTGGCATTTCTGAAATGCATCTACTACACTTGCTGTGGTAATGAATGCTTAAGTATTTAAAAACTACAGAGATGTATTAATGGAGTAGAATCACAGGGGATAATTACTTTACCATGCAATTATCTCCCACTAGATGTGCCCTTTTAAAAAAGAAATATAGATTGTATTTCTGAGTTATTCTCCTCATCCATTTAATGAAATACAGCTGGAACAGGGCTTCTCAAACTGGGGATGGTGACCCCCAATGGAGTTGCAAGACAAGATTCTGGGGTTGTAAGCTGCTCTGGAGCTCTGACTTTTGAATCCAATCCAATCAAATCAAATCAAAAGTCAGAGCTCCACGGCAGCTTATAACCCCAGAATCTTGTCTTGCAACTCCATTGGGGGTCACCATCCCCAGTTTGACTGAACGTTAAAAGCTGTGAGACCCCTTTAAATCTTGCTATTTTTAAATGGTGGGGGTGGCCTAAGTGGCCAATGCTTGAGGCCTGATTCCTGTTCAAAAACCCACTAAGGAAGCAAGTTTTAAAAATCCATGAAGACTAAAATCTCTGATCTATGTTCTCACAGATTTCTCCCCCTCCCCACCGCCCCCCCCCTGCACCTCCCTGGCTCCCAGCCTCCACACTCCCTCCCACAGGTCTCTCCACCTTACTCTCACAGGTGCCACTGAGTGGTAATGGCAATTTAGAAACCTTCAAATGGGGTCACAGCAGGAAAATGTTCAGGAAAGCACTGAGTTAGGATGTTGTAGAGTGAACGATTCTTTTTACAGTGCATCTAATCAACATTTCTGGCACTACTGTGTTTAAAAGATGATTATAAATTCATTGCATTTCATTCCACCTTCCTGGTTTTGTAAAATGGATGAGTGTGTACTTCCCCATTCATCTCAGAAAATATCAGAAATAAAATTGGCATGATTGTTTGCCAAGTATATCCTAAATTAACAATATTCATATAATTCAAAGTTGAATGCTACCTATATAGTCAGTGAATTAAAAACAAAAAGTGTTTGACAAAACATTTCAATGCTTGAAAACACACATTTGAAAGACATAAATGATATCATTGTGTTATTGTTCTCTGGTTATAAAGACAATGTGGATTCTTGTCACTTTATTCCTTTCCCAAACATGTTCACATGGAGAGTACGCCTTTTTTAGTGTTATTCTGCTTCTGTACATGCAGGTCTAAGAGGGTGCTCTCAACATGATCTCCATGAAAAGATAATGCTGACAAATAACAGACAACCATACTAATCTGGAACGTGACTAACCTTTTACAGGCCTGGCTTGGCCATCAACATTGCTGGGTTGAGAGTCTGATGTATCTGGTTTAAAAGGTTTATCAATTTCAAGTGGCTTCATCTGTTCTGTAAATTGTTCTGGAATATCTGCCACTACCCTACTGTCTTGTGGTAGATCCATGTAAAACATTGGCGAATCTGCCAATTTATTTAAAGCTATTTCCATGCCTTCATGTACAGCTGAGACTTGAATAGCTTCTTCCAGTTCTGAAGGTATTGTTGCCTCTTCTTTGTTTGAATAAGTTTCTATTTTCTTTTCATCATCTTTTCTGTTGGCCGAGTGTTGATTATACTCTGCAGCCAAGGGCGGTGTTCCATCTTCATTGTTTAAGTTGATCTCTGAGAATGTTACACTTTTTCTCTTTGACCTTTGGGACGTACTTGCACATGTGAATTCTGGCAAATATTTTTCTTGTAATGCATGCCTGCTGGAAAGGCAATCAGAGGCATTGAGAATTTTAATCTGACAATTAATTAGTTTAAACAGCCTAAGGTATTGCAATCGCATCCACCGCAAATGTATTTATTTCTTTTTGTTGTTTCTATTGCTCATTCTGCCATTTCCGTAATATAGGGTGAAATTTAATGTAAGTGATGGGGGTCTTCCTTACCAGCTGGAGAGCCCTGAGTAGCCTACACATGGGAAGGCAACCCAAATTAAGTGCGAATCAGGCACTTAAGTGGACAGTGTTGGGCCTTCCCCGGACCAAGGATTCTGAAGGCAGAAATCCTGCCTGTGAGAGCTACCAGTCATAGGGCTTGACGAGGAAAGAGTGACCACCCCTCTCCCCCATCACCAGAAGCCCTCAGGCAACTCCAATAGGGGTTGCTCTTTGGGCTTCAGGTAAGCTGAGAGCCCCATTTAATTGCCTCAATTGTTGTTGGGAGTGGGAAAGCCTTCCACAAATCTTCTTGCCCTGTACTTAATCAGGGAAGAGGTGGGAAGCTTTGGGGATCCTCCCACCACCTTCCAGCCTGATTACATGCCTTCCATCACCATTTGCCATGTGGGTAGGCATTAAATCATGTGCCTGGTCTCTTTCTTGTTTCTCTGTTGATATTCAATGACCATTTGTTGAACTGCTGTCTCTTTTCAACTTCTGTTTCTATCTCTCTGCTATTCTCCCACCTCTCAGATTCCCTTCAAGAAACCCTCGAAAGAAAAGCTTGCATTTACTTGGCAGTTTTCGTCACTTCAGGGTGTCCTAGAGCACTTTACAACTCACAAAGCTCTTTTTGAAGTAGTCACTGTTATGATGTAGGAAACCCACTAATCAATTTTCTTACCTGCCAAATATGCTGATCACCCTCAAACGTTGTTACTTTAACCAGAGGACACTAAACATACTAGAAAATCTTCCAACTCTGAAGGAGCTGGAAAATACTTTAATTTCAGTTTGATGAATTGTCTACTTAGAGTCTCTTACATTATTGGTGGGGAATGCCAGATTTAAAGGTGACACAATCATGTTAGTATTTACACTGCAAGAGCTGGAGTAAAGATAGATCAAAAAAGCAACTCGGGTAGATAAGAAATGGTCTGATTGCAACTGAGATTTTTATTCCTCTCTTAATTCAGTATCAATAAACAACTGAGCACCTAGTATAAGGAGAGATGGTAATGACAGATAGCACACCACTTAAAAATCTTTTACTGATTACTGATATTACTGCTACTGTTCTATTGCCATGTTGCAATTTGACAAAGCTGCCAGTGGTGATAACTGGTTATTACCAGTGGTAAATTCTAACCTGGCAACAGAGTAAAAGTCCACCAAAGATACAGAAAAACACTTGCCATCTGCAGCAACATCTCGACTTTACAATCCATGGGGTATTTTTAAAGAGAGTGTCTGTTGTGATGGTACTTACTTTAATGTAACTCTGAAAGGGCATGGGATAACCTGCAGAGTCAGTACTCACTTTATATCAGCCTTGCTTCTTTGCACTCCGTACTCTGAACTTGGTATCTGTACTTGAGTCGTTGTTCTTGTTCTAGCTCCAGCGTTTTCCAGTGCAATATCAGCAACTCTTCCTGGAAATGGACAACGCAATGAGTTCAACTCAGGAGTATGGATTTTGCAATTAAAAAGTTATTCTCAACTGAAATTGTTCTAATGAGGCCTTTTAGTTTTCTCATTGTTGACAGCTAATTCAAAGTGGGCACCCAAGGTGGGCACCTTCAAACAGTATATTCTTTATGTTTCCAGCAAATTGTATATCAATGGCTTCCATTCCTCTTTTATTTTCTGAAACAGAATCAAGTCTTCTCTGGTAAAGGGACTGTTTCCATGGATTCTCTATAAGAATGTGGGAGCTGTAAATGTGTCAGGTTGTGGCATATCATACAGCATTTCTGAAAATGGGTTGACTGCATTTGTCTCATTAATAAAGACTTCAGAACTTTGAACTACAGAGACACCGTCTCCCTTGTGGAGGGATTCCCCAGTCCTGAGGCAGTGAATAGAGTTTTGACTGGGCGCCAAATTATCCATTCTCATTGTCTTCCATTCTATTTTATGACAATTGACATGCTGGGATGTGATAGGTTGAGCACATCACCTTAAGTTTTAAGTTTATTTATTAGTGTCACAAGTAGACTTACACTGC
This sequence comes from Mustelus asterias, assembly GCF_964213995.1. Lineage (NCBI taxonomy): Eukaryota > Metazoa > Chordata > Chondrichthyes > Carcharhiniformes > Triakidae > Mustelus > Mustelus asterias. The sequence goes on from NC_135802.1 coordinate 16,371,001, forward strand.
AGTGAAGTTATTTTGAAAATCCCCTAGTCGCCACACTCCGGCGCCTGTTCGGGTACACTGAGGGAGAATTCAGCACGGCCAATGCACCTAACCAGCACATCTTTCAGACTGTGGGAGGAAACCTGGAGGAAACCCACACAGACAGGCGGAGAACGTGCAGACTCTGCTGTTGGAGGCAGTTAACGTTGTCACTCACTCTCAATTACAGATACCTCCTGGAAGACGCCAAGGCTCAAAATAGAAGAACTCCCAGTCAGGCCTGCAATCCCTTCAACTTCATTCTCTGCCACTGCAGAGGGAGCAGCTGGCTACCAGGAGGAAAGCCAAAGGAAGTCAGAGCCCTCCAGGTCTCAGCTCTCCAGAGGACGGCTGCCAAACTCATCCAAGACAACGGACTCATCTCTTCAGCAGGTTGCCTGGATAGACCAGCATTTGTCGCCCATCCCTAGTTGCCCTTGAGGAGGTGGTGGTAAGCTGCCTTCTTGAATCGCTGCAGTCCTTGAGTGTAGGTACACCCACAGTGCTGAGAGGGAGGGAGTTCCAGGATTTTGACCCAGTGAAGGAATGGCGTTATATTTCCAAGTCAGGATGGTGAGTGACTTGGAGGGGAAACTCCAGGTGTTGGTGCTCCCAGGTATCTGCTACTCCTGTCCTTCTAAATGGCTTTGGTCATAGGTTTGGAAGGTGCTGCCTTAGGAATCTTGGTGAGTTCCTGCAATGCATCTTGTAGATGGTACACACAGCTGCCACTTTTGTTGGTGGTGAAGGATAGCAATCAAGTGGGTTGCTTTATCCTGGATGATGCCAAGCTGTTTGAGTGTTGTTGGAGCTGCACCCATCCAGGCAAGTGGGGAGTATTCCATCACACTCCTGACTTGTGCCTTGTAGATTGTGGACAGGCTTTGGTGATTCAGGAGGTGATTTACATTCCACAGGATTCCTGGCCTTTGACCTGCTCTGGTAACAGCAGTATTTATATGGCGAGTCTGGTTCAATTTTTGGTCAATGGTAACCCCAGAATGTTGATAGAGGGAGAATCAGCGATGGTAATGCCATTGACTGTTAAGGAGCAATGGTTAGATCCCCTCTTGTTGGAGATAGTCATTGTCTGACACTTGTGTGGCACAAATGTCATTTGCCACTTGTCAGCCTAAGCCTGGGTACTGTCCAGGTCTTGCTGCATTTGGAATTTTGGACAGACTGCCTTAGTATCTGAGTAGTCATGAATGATACTGAACATTGTTCAGTCATCAGTGAACATCTCCACTTCTGACCTTATGATGGAAGGAAGGTCATTGATGAGGCAGCTGAAGATGGTTGAGCTGAGGAAATTGCCTGGAGGAACTCCTCCAGTGAGGTCCTGGAGCAGAGATGATTGATCTTCAACCACCACAACCATTTTCCTTTGTGCCAGATATGGCTTCAACCAGCAGAGGGTTTTACCTGATTCCCATTTACTCCATTTTTGCTAGGCTTCCTTGCCAGCATTCAGTCAAATGCTGCCTTGATGTCAAGGGCTGTCACTCTCACCTCACATCTGGCATTCAGCTCTCACATCTATGTTTGAATCAAGGCAGTAATAAGGTCAAGAGCTGAATGACCCTGGTGGAACGCAAACTGAGAATCTGTGAGAAAGCTATTGTTGAGTAAGTGCCACAGAATAGTGCTGTTGATGAGCCTTTCCATCACTTTACTGATATTTGAGAGTAGATGGATGGGGCACTAATTTCCATGTTGGATTTGTCCTGTTTCTTATGTACAGGACATACCTAGGCATTTTTCCATATTGCCAGGTGAATGCCACTGTTGTAGCTGTACTGAAACAGCTCGGCTAGGGGCGTGACAAGTTTTGGAGCTCAAGTCTTCTTTACTATTGCTGGAATATTGTCAGGATCCATAGCCTTTGCAGTTTCCAGTTCCTTCAGCCATTTCTTGATGTCACATGGCGTGAATCAAATGGGCTGAAGACTGACATCTATGATGCTGAGGACCACTGGAGGAGGCTGAGATGGATCATCCACTCGGCACTTCTGGTTGAAGACTGTTTTGAATGCTTCAGCCTTATCTTGCACTGATGTGCTGGGCTCCTCCATCATAGAGGATGGGGATGTTTAATTATCCACCACCATTCTTTAATTGTCCACCACCATTCACGGCTGGAGGCGACACAACTGCAGAGCTTACATTTGATCCGTTGGTTGTGGGATTGCTTAGCTCTATTACTTGCTGTTTATGCTGTTTGGCATGCAAGCAGTCCTGTTTTGTAGCTTCACCAGGTTGACACCTCATTTTTGGGTATGCTTGGTGTTGCTCCCGGCAGGCCCTCCTGCTCTCTGTATTGAACCAGGGTTGTTCCCCTGGCTTGTTGGTAATGGGCCATAAGATTATAGATTGTGGTCGAGTACAAATCTGCTGCTGCTGATGGCCCACAGCGCCTCATGAATGCTCATTTTTGAGCTGCTAGATCTGTTTGAAATCTATCCCATTTAGCACAGTGGTTGTACCACACAACACAGAGCGTATCCTCAATGTGAAGACTGGATTTTGTCATCACAAGGATTGACTCCTACCAATACGGTCATGGACAGATGAATCTGCAGCACGCAAGTTGGTGAGGATGAGGTCAAGTATGAAGTCAAAGATGAGGTATTGGTTCCCTTACCATCTGCCAGCTCTGTCTGTACTGGTAGTATTGAGCCACTCTTGATGATGGACATTGAAGTCCCCCACAGTACATTCTGTGTCTTTCAGTGCTTCCTCCAAGTGGTGTTCAGTATGGAGGAGTACTCATTCATCAGCTGAGGAGGTAATTAACAGGAGGCTTCCTTCCCCATGTTTGACCTAGTGCCATGAGACTTCATGGAGTCCAGAATCAATGTAGAGGACTCCGAGGGCAACTCCCTCCCTCCCGACTCCCACTGTACCGTGCCACTTCTACTGGGTCTGTCCTGCTGGTGACACAGGACATATCCAGGGATGGTGATGGTGGTGTCTGGGACATTAGCTGTAAGGTATGATTCTGTGAGTATGACTATGTCAGGTCGTTGCTTGACTAGGCTGTGAGACAGCTGGGTCTGTCATTGTTGTTTCCAGTGCCTAGCTTGCTGCTGGGTGGTTTATCCAGTTTCATTCCTTTTTGTTCCATTTGTCACGGTTGAATACAGCTGAGTGGCTTGCTAGGTCATTTCAGAGGGCATTTAAGAATCAACCACATTACTGTGGATCTGGAGTCACATGTAGGCTAGACTGGGTCAGGATGGCAGATTTCCTTCCCTAAAAGACATTCATGAACCAGGTGGGTTTTTACAACAATTGACAATGGTTTCATAAAGGCAAAATACTGCGGATGCTGGAATCCGAAACAAAAATGTTGGAAAATCTCAGCAGGTCTGACAGCATCTGTGGAGAGAGAATAGAGCCAACGTTTCGAGTCTGGATGACCCTTCATCGGAGCTAAGAGCAAAGAAAATCAGATGAGATTTATACTGGCAAGGCGGGGAGGCGTAATTGGACAAAGGAAATGTAAATGATGATGAAGAAGGCTGAGAAAGGTGTTAAAAGTGTCCATTAAGTGACCAGAATGTGTGAATGGCAAAACAGAGGTACACATTGTTAAGGGTTTACCTGAAGGATGTGGCAGTTGCCCTGAAGTTGGGTGGGGGGGGGGGGGGGGGGGGGGGGCAGGCAAAATGGAGAGCAAGAATGGAAAAGTGGAAAATGGAAGTGAGAATGAAGGGTGATAAAAATGGATGAATGAGATGAAAAGAAGAAATGAAATAAAAGAAATGGAAATGAGGTGAAGGTTGTGGGGAGAGTTCACGCTCTGAAGTTGTTGAAGTCAATGTTTAGTCCAGAAGGCTGTAAAGTGCCCAATCGGAAGATGAGGTGCTGTTCCTCCAGTTTGCGTTTGGGTTCACTAGAACATTGCAAAAGGCCAAGGACAGACATATGGACAGGAGGGCAGGATGGAGTGTTAAAGTGGCAAGTGACAGGAAGGTTGGTGTCCTCCTTGCGGACGGACCGAAGGTGTTCTGCAAAGCGGTCACCCAGTCTGCGTTTGGTCTCTCCAATGTAGAGTAGGCTCCATTGGGAGCAGTGATTGCAATAGACCAGATTGAAGGAGGTGTATGTGAAGTGCTGCTTCACCCGAAAAGAGTGCTGGGGCCCTGGATGGTGAGCAGGTATTGCACCTTCTGCGATTGCATGGGAAGGTGCCGTGGGCAGGGGCTGAGGTGTTGGGTGTGATGGAGGAGTGGACCAGAATGTCCCGGAGAGAACGGTCCCTGAAGAATCTAGTCTGATTTTCTTTGCTCTTAGCTCTGATGAAGGGTCATCCAGACATGAAACGTTGTCTTTATTCTCTCTTCACAGGTGCTGTCAGACCAAGAGTGATTTCATGGTCATCGCTAGAATTAATTCCAGATATTTTCTTGAGTTTTTAAATTCCACCATCTGTCATGGTGGGATTTACAGGGGAGGCGATGGTCTTGTGGTATTATCACTAGACTATTAATTCAAAAACTCAGCTAATGGTCTGGGGACCTGAGTTTGAATCCCACCACGACAGATGGTGGAATTTGAATTCAATAAAAAATATCTGGAATTAAAAATCTACTGATGACCATTGTCGATTGTTGGAAAACCCCATCCAGTTCATAATGTGCTTTAGGGAAGGAAATCTGCCATCTTTACCCGGTCTGGCCTACCTGTGACTCCAGAGCCACAGCAATGTGGTTGACTCTCAACTGCTCTCGGGCAACTAGGGATGTGCAATAAATGCTGGCCCAGCTAGCGACGCCCATGTCCCACGAATGAATAAAAAAAAATTTGAACCTGGGTTCCCAGGGCATTAGCCTGGGTTTCTAGGTTACTCGTCAAGCAACAATATCACTGCACCACTCCCTTCCCTGAGCACCTAGAAGTAGTAGGCCAAATACATTTTGATTGATTGTCACAATTAGAAGTTATCTAAGCATAATCATTTACACTTCAATTATGTCTACTGTCTTGTCCCAGCACGGTCCTCAAGGTTTTATGAACAACCCCAATCCTTCCTTGTCCTGTGTACACCGGAACCCCCAAGTAAATTGGCAGGGAGTCAATAGTATGTGGCAGGGCCTTTGTGAGCCATATGCAAGCACTCTCCCATGCACACTGAGCCTTCTTACATAAAAGTCTCATATCTCAGTCCCTACATGGTCAAAACTGCTTGCTGGGATTCCCTTTCGCTTGTCCAGCATAGGTGACCTGTCTGTCTGCCACCCACTGACCGAATTCCCATGTAGCACCTCAGGACCTCTGACACAAGGCTTTGCTTAGTGTCAACCAGACTAGCATGGTTGTTGTGGCATTTTTCTTGCTCTCTGGCACCATTTCCCCTCCCCTTTCCACAATTACCATTGACCCCCCCACGGCATTGCATTTGACCTCCCCGCTGCTGCCCTCCAACCTGCTACCTTATCCTTTGACAATGTTCAAGTCCTTTCCTCACCTCTAGTGGAAAGGAATGTCTGAAGATGGAATTTCAACCCTGTGAGGGGCGGCACGGTAGCACAGTGGTTATCACTGCTGGTTCACAGCTCCAGGGACCTGGGTTCGAATCCTGGCTCGGGTCGCTGTCTGTGTGGAGTTTGCACATTCTCCCTGTGTCTGTGTGGGTTTCCTCCGGGTGCTCTGGTTTCCTCCCACAGTCCAAAGATGTGCGGGCTAGGTTGATTGGCCATTCTAAATTGCCCCTTAGTGTCCTGGGATGCATAGGTTAGAGGGGTTAGTGGGTAAATATGTAAATATGGATAGGGCCTGGGTGGGATTGTGGTCGGTGCAGACTCGATGGGTCGAATGGCCTCTTTCTGCACTGTAGGATTCTATGATTCCATGATTGCTGTTGAACAAACAAGTGGGATTGACTTGGGAAGAGAATTCCAAAGCAGGATCTTCAGAAGTGGAGATTGGAAACTCTCGTGGGAAGGACAAAGTTTCAGTGAGGTTGATTGGCTCACAATGTGACAAATGTCTGGGTTGGGTTATTGAGAAATTCTTGAGAGTCAGGTTTGGTTGCACCTGTCATTTATTGAGTAGAAGTGTATTTGACCACACTTTTCCTGTTAATTCACATGTACTTCATAATTACCCTGAACGTTCGAGTATAAGATACATATTGTAAGTTGTTTTATCTTTCTGATGATGTATAGTCAAGTTTATTTCTGTTTGTTCAAAAACTGTGGAATATTGTGGCTTTATTCACTTAGTAAATGTCTTGAATCTCAAATTTAATCTACTTTAAGCAAAACATTATTGGTTCCTAATTGGATATCCCCCCGCAGCCTGGGCTCTTGCCAAGGATCATAATACACATGACGCCAGGAATGTGAGCTTCCATTCATTAACAGCAATACAGATAAAGGGTGGAGAATTGAAGCAAGGATCCTTGAAGAACAGTGATACTTGTTAGGATACAGAGCCGCAGGGCTCTGTATTGGGACCTCTGCTGTTTGTGATTTATATAAATGATCTGGAAGAAGGAGTAACTGGGGTGATCAGTAAGTTTGCAGACGACACAAAACTGGCAGGACTTGCAGATAGTGAGGAACATTGTCAGAGGCTACAGAAGGATATAGATAGGCTGGAAATTTGGGCAAGGAAATGGCAGATGGAGTTCAATCCTGATAAATGCGAAGTGATGCATTTTGGTGGGAATAATGTAGGGAGGAGCTACACGATAAATGGAAGAACCATAAAGGGTGTAGAGACGCAGAGGGACCTGGGTGTGCAAGTCCACAGATCTTTGAAGGTGACGTCACAGGTGGAGAAGGTGGTGAAGAAGGCATATGGCATGCTTGCCTTTATAGGACGGGGCATAGAGTATAAGAGTTGGGGTCTGATGTTGCAGATGTATAGAACGTTGGTTCGGCCGCATTTGGAATACTGCGTCCAGTTCTGGTCGCCACACTACCAGAAGGACGTGGAGGCTTTGGAGAGAGTACAGAGGAGGTTTACCAGGATGTTGCCTGGTATGGAGGGGCTTGGTTATGAGGAGAGATTGGGGAAACTGGGGTTGTTCTCCTTGGAAAGACGGAGGATGAGGGGAGACTTAATAGAGGTGTATAAAATTATGAAAGGCATAGATAGGGTGAACGGTGGGAAGCTTTTCCCCGGGTCGGTGGTGACGTTCACGAGGGGTCATAGGTTCAAGGTGAAGGGGGGGAGGTTTAACACAGATATCAGAAGGACATATTTCACACAGAGGGTCGTGGGGGCCTGGAATGTGTTGCCGGGCAAGGTGGTGGAGGCGGACACACTGGGAACGTTTAAGACTTATCTAGACAGCTATATGAACGGAGTGGGAATGGAGGGATACAAAAGAGTGGTCTAGTCTGGACCAGGGAACGGCGCGGGCTAATTGTTCCTTGTTTCTCGTTTCAAGGCTTCATTCTATGATCATCTTGCTGGTGCCAGTACAGAGCGAGACTGCGGATAGTTGGGAACCTGTCTCGGGGGCAGGGAATTCATATGGTGTTCGTGGAAGTGGAAATGACTAGGGTTGGGAAGCATTTTCCGATCAGGGCCATTGTGATCTCCTGGACTCGTTTCGATCGCCTCAGGGGGTCGGAGAGGAATTTCCCAGATTTTTTTTCCCCATATTGGCCCTGGGGTTTTTCACTCTGGGTTTTCGCCTCTCCCTGGAGATCACATGGTCTGGAATGGGGGGGTGGGAGTGAGTTAATAGGTTGTAATGAACAAAGCATCGTAGCTGTGAGGGACAGCTCGGTGGATAGGATATTGGTATGTAGATAGGCTGGAAAATTGGGCGGGGATCCTGGATTCAGGATTCAATCCTGGACCGGGGAGCGGCGCGGGCTTGGAGGGCCGAAGGGCCTGTTCCTGTGCTGTATTGTTCTTTGTTTGTTCTTGATACCAGATCAGGAACCCAAGGCATATTATGAAGCCAAACTAGACCCCAACAATTTTTTATTTTGGCATTAGTATGAGAGTAAGATGTTTAACTCCAGGTGCGATTCTACTGACAATCTGGGGAGCTTTTATCAAAACAAACTTTATTTAACAACAGTTTAACTATAAATGAATTAGCTTAACCTTTAACAATTGAATAATACTTAAACATGACAGGATACAAGTCTTAACTGCTCAGCTATTCCTATGAGTTCCAATTCAAGCAATATTCCTTTTTCACTGAAACCCTCTCTTTAAAGTCAGTTAGCAAAACGCAGGCATACTTACTGTGATTTCGGTTACTAGTTCTGGAGCTCTCAGAGAGGTCTTTTAAGAGAGAGAGAGAGAGCCAGTGTTTTCTTCTGGCAGTCCAGGTAGCAACTCCCTCTGTTTTTAAAAGGAAACTGAAATTCTTTCTTTCCTGCAAGCTTAGCTCCTCCCACTCAGCACATGAGTCTGTCTCTGTCAATCAACCTAATCAAAATTCTACTCTGAAACTCTGGGGGAAGTAAACACAAATGCATTAGCTCTGTCTAAAATGAGTACTTTTGTTCTCCCAGCTACCAACTTAAAGGTTTTTCCTAGACAAATTGGCATCCTGCAAAACAGATCTGAATTCTAAACATACTCTTTCAAGAAACATGATATAAGTCTCTTTCTTAAAGGCACAGTATCATAGAATCGCTACAGTGCAAAAGGTAACATAGAAAATAGATGCAGGAGTAGGCCATTCGGCCCTTCGCGCCTGCACCAACATTCCATATGATCATGGCTGATCATGACTTTCAGTATCCCACTCCCACTTTCTCTTCAGACCCCTTGATCCCTTCAGCCACAAGGGCCACGTCCAGCTCCCTCTTGAACATATCTAACAAACTGGCCCCAACAGCTTTCTGTGGTAGAGAATTCCACAGGTTCACAACTCTCTTAGGGAAGAAGTTCTTCCTCACCTCAGTCCTGTCTTAGGTTGTGACCCCTAGTTCTGTACTTCCCCAACATCGGGAACATTCTTCCCTCATCTAGTCTGTCCAGTCTCATCAGGATTTTACATGTTTCTATGAGATCCCCTCTCATTCTTCTAAATTCCAGTGAGTACAAGCCCAGTTAATCCAGTCTCTCTTCATATATCAGTCTGTCATTCCAGGAATCAGTCTGGTGAACCTTCGCTGGATTCCCTCAATAGCAAGAGTGTCCTTCCTCAGACTAGAAGACCAAAACTGCATACAACACTCAAGGCGTGGCCTCACCAAGACCCTGTATAACTGCAGCAAGACATCTTTACGCTTATACTCAAATCCTCTTGCTGTGAAGGCCAGCATGCTATTAGCTTTCCTCACTGCCTGCTGTACCTGCATGCCAACCTTCAGCAACTTCCTTCCTGTTTTTGCTACTAAAGTGGATAACCTCACATTTATCCACATTATATTGCATTTGCCAAGTATTTGCCCACTCAGCCAGCCGGTCCAAGTCACCCTGCAGCCTCTTAGTATCCTCCTCACAGCACACACTGCCACCCAGCTTAGCGTCGTCTGCAAATTTGGAGATATTGCATTCCATTCCTTTGTCCAAATCATCAATGTATATTGTGAATAGCTGGGATCCCAGCACTGAACCTTGCAGTACCCCACTTGTCACTGACTGCCACTCTGAAAAGGACCCTTTTATTCCCACTCTGCTTCCTGTTTGCCAACCAGTTCTCTATCTACGTCAATACATTACCCCCAATACCATGAGCTTTAATTTTGCTCACTAATCACTTGTGCGGGACCTTGTCAAAAACCTTCTGAAAGTCCAGACATACAACATCCACTGGTTCAGCGTTGTCCACTCGACTGGTCACATCCTCAAAAAATTCCAGAAGATTTATCAAACACGATTTTCCTTTAGTGAATCCATGCTGACTTGGACCGGTCCTGTCACTGCTTTCCAAATGCTCATTAATTGTTGCCTTAATAATTGACTCCAGTATTTTCCTCACCACCGATGTCAGGCTAACCGGTCTATAATTCCCCGTTTTCTCTCAACTCTCCATTTTTAAAAAGTGGGGTTACATTAGCTACCCTCCAATCCACTGGAACTCTTCCAAAGTCTATAGACTGCTGGAAAATGAAATGATCATCAATGCATCCACTATTTCTCGGGCCACTTTCTTGAGTACTCTGAGATGCAGAGCATCAGGCCCCAGGGATTTATCGGGTTTTAATCCCAGCAATTTCCCCAATACAATTTCCTGACTAATAAGGATTTTCTCCAATTCCTCCTTCATGCTAGACCCTCTGTCCCCGAGTATTTATAGAATCATGGAATCTACAGTGCAGAAGGAGGTCATTTGGCCCGTCGTGTCTGCATTGACAATAATCCCACGCAGGCCCTATCCCGATAACCCCGTGTATTTGTGTCCTCCTCAATGAAGACAGATCTAAAGTATTTGTTCAGCTGGTCTGCCATCTCTTTGGTGCCCATTATAAATTCACCTGATTCTAAGGGACCCATATTTGTCTTCATCAGTCTTTTTCTCTTCACATTTCTATATCACATCTAAGGAGGCCAGTCGGCCCATTGTGTTTGCACCAATTCTCCAACAGAGCATCCCACCCAGGCCCAATCACCGTAACCCCATGTATTTACCCTGCTAATACTCCCACCCTACACATCTTGGGACACTAAGGGGCAATTTTAGCAAAGCCAATCCACCTAATGTGCACATCTTTGAACTGTGGTAGAAAACCGGAGCACTCAGAGGAAACCTATACAGACACGGGAAGAATGTGCAAAATCCACACAGTCACCCAAGGCTGCAATTGAACCAGGTCCCTGGTGCTGAGAGGCAGCAGTGCCACCGTGCTGTCCTAAACTTCACTGTTCATTCACTGGTGATAGGAGTTGATCTGTTCCGAGTTGCATTTTTGGAAAAAGATGAGCAGCTCAACTCAGACCTCACTGGACTGCCATGTTATAGAAAGTGTAGCAGACCACCACAATGCACGGACCCTTGTAGGATATTACTGCAGGGTGTCACACGACCAGTCCAGGCCTGCTCAATAAAGCCCTTGTGAGCAGATGCCTTTGGTTGTAGTGCCTCTCTGTCATAAAGAGGTAAGTAGTCATCTCTTCAAAGTTAAGCCTTGTCCCTTAGAATCCATCCATGGAGTTTGGGAGGGAGACTGAAGAATATAGCTATAGCATAGGTCAGCCTGTACTGCAGAGGATGAAGTTATGGCAGCTGACAGGAAATTCAATGCACTTACGCAGATCACAAGGAATAGGAGCATTTCTCCCACGCACCTGGACTGCCATTCCATAAGATTGTGGCTGATCTGATTGTGGCCTTCATCCAGTAACCCTTAACTCCCTTGTTGATCTAACATCTATCTAACCCGCCTTATATTGGCTCCCAGAAATCCATTATATTTGTTTAAATACCTGAGCTACAGAGAAAACATTGCTAGATTGATACCTGTGGTTCTCTGATCTCTGCTGTCAACTTCATAATATTTACACATGGTTAATTGGTTTCAGGGGCTTGTGGTTTCTGTTATTGATTCTTTAAAGGGTCTGGATGATTGACACTTTTATTGCCCTGTAGTGAAATGACTTTTTTAACATAGTGGAAAGTCACGAATTAATGACTTTTTCTTAAAGCTTGTTTTGATTTGATTTATTATTGTCACATGTATTAGTATACAGTGAAAAGTATTGTTTCTTGCACGCTATACAGACAAAACATACTGTTCACTTGTTTTACATATCCTACAGTTGCTATAAGATTAATTGTTTCTATACAATGTATAGTGGGTCAATGGGCATGAAGATGCTCTCGGTTAGAGGCATAGATGCATGAGGAGCTTTGGGAAGGGTTGGTGGAGGGGCATAGCTTGGCATGGGGGCATGAAGAGGACCTTTTTTACCCACTGTTCAAAAGGTGCCCTCATGCCGACTTTCGTTCATGGATCTTCAAAAGCCTGGCCCAATTTCATGAAAATTGCGGAGAAGAATCTCTGCAATGGAGCTAACCAGGTTGGGAGTGCTTGGGGTGTGGGCTTTTGACCTGAACCAGCCTGCGCCCTTTAAAGGCCTGAAATCAGACACTCTGGGAATGGGGTCAGAAATCCAGTAAGTGGGACCAAGCAGCATTTTTTAAAGGGCTATCAAGTCATCCCGACTTGGTGAAAATCTACCCCATTTCTCTGTAATGGCTATCATATCATACTCAGTTATTTCTCTTTGTGCTATCAATTCATTCATCTTGTTCTGAATATTGTCTGCATTCAGATAAGGAGCCTTTAATCTTGTCCTTCATTCTTTTTGATCTAATTTGCAGACTTAACCCAAATTGAAACTCATTTCCCCCACACCAATCTTTGAGCTAATTCATTCAACTCTCCAAACTTAGTTACCCGATACCAACTTTCTCGTGGATCAGTAATCTGCTGATTACCTTTGTGGCTCTGCTTTATAATTTAGCCCTTGGCTGCTCATACTCCCTCAGCAGAACATCTTATCCATTTGAGTGGGAGGGGAAAAATCCAGTTGTCGAGTCTGCCTACCCAGGCAGACTCGACAACTGGATTTTTCCCCTCCCACTCAAAGTTCCTCTCCAGTCCCGAGATTTCCTGACACTAGACAGGCAACCAAACCTTTGGGACTCACTCTCTGCTGCACAGAAAAGTGTCTTCCCCCCTAACTATATTGTTCCCAGTACAACCAGGTTTCTTTTCCCTCCCCCCCTGCTTGAATGATTCCCAGTGCCGTGGTCAGTTGCCTCATCCTTTTTCCAGTTCCTGCTCTCCTGTACCCAAGTTTCAAGAACCTCGAACTTGTTGGACAATTGCAAGAGCAATATTGCTACCTTCTGGATCGCTATACCCGCCTCACTTGAAGTCACATCTTCCTGTCCCTGATCACGAAGCAAATATGAAGTACCTATTCTAAGGAGTGTGATGGCCTCCAGGACAAAGAGTCCAGGTAACTTTCCCACTCCCTGATGCATTGCAGTGTCTGAAGATGAAGTGCAGCTCATCAACTCAGAGATGAAGTTATTAAGCTGCAGATGCTTACTGCAGGTGTGGTTATCATGGATCGCATTGGTGGCCATTCGGTCCCATTTGCCTCAGCTGCAACATCACCTGCCCTGCCATCTTTATTATGTTTAATTTAACTAATGAGATTTCAAGTTTAGAGATATGACTCAACTGTTGTCTATACTTATAACAAGTAGCTTAACTAGTTAAACTATATATTTAATGCAACACATATATTCCCCAGTAACAATTTAAGCTGTTGTCTGCTGTTCAGAAGGATAAAGGCCGGGATTCTCCCAAAAAAAAAACTTAAGTGATCAACAGGTGGGAAAACGAGTGAATTTGTACAGGGCTGTGGAGTATTATGTGTTGTTTTGATCTTCCTTAACTAATGAAAGATGGGGGGAATCCTACCAAAAAACGGTAAGAGTGTTGCTTCTGGCACAGGTTCATTTTCTCTCCAGATCTTACAACACTGCCTAAAAAAATCAAGAGGGTGTGTTTCATGCTGTCATGCAGGGGGGCGGGACCTCAATACGCCAGCCAACCCGGCTGCACTGCCAGACCATGTCCCTCTCCCTGAGGGCTATACTTACCTTTATGCCCTGGGGAGACCCCCATGACAGGTTCATGTCCAGATAAACCTGTTGTAAACTGCACCGACGTGACGTCACCTGGCGAGGGTTAATGTATGGTGAGGGGGCGGGTTAATGATATTAAAATCCATTCATATTCATATAAAGCACGTTTGTGTCTGTTATGAGTGTAAACTTCATGATGTCGGCGTCAAGGGGTGGGAAGATTCGAGATCATGATCTCGCTGACGATATCTGTGACTTTTGGATCTTAAGCCCCCGCCGGCATTTGCACGGACGGCAAACGTGGGCTCAAGATCACCCGATAGTTTACATAGAGGGAATGCAACAAAGGGTCAACAAACTAATTCCTGGGATGGAGGGATTATCATGTGAGGTGATCTCATTCAGACATACAAAGTTTTTACAGGGCTTGACAGAGATGATGCAGGAAGGATGTTTCCCCTAGCTAGGGGTCTAGAACCAGGGAACACAGTCTCATTATAAGGGGCAGACCACGTCGAACTGAGATGAGGAGGATTTCTTCATTCAAAGGGTGGTGAATCTTTGGAACTTTCTGTCCCAGAGGGTTCTGTGGGGTCAGTCATTGAACATGTTCAAGATTGAGATTGATAAGATTTATACATCAGGGGGTACAGGGATAGTGCAGGAAAATGGTGTGGAAGTAGAAAATCTCATCAAATGGCAGAGTGGGCTCAAAGGTCTGAATGGCCTACTCCTGTTTCTATTTAGAGTAGAATCTCTACTGTGCAGGAGGTGGCCATTTGGCCCATCGAGCCCGCACTGACAACAATCCTCACCCAGGCCCTATCCCCGTAATCCCCCGCATTGACCCCGCTGAGCCCCCTGACACGACGGGGCTATTTAGCATGGGCAATCAACTTAACCCGCACATCTTTGGAGTGTGGGAGAAAATCGGGGAGCCTGGAAAAACCCACGCAGACATGGGGAGAGTGTGCAAACACCACACAGACAGTCACCCAAGGCCGGAATTGAACCTGGATCCCAAATGTTGTGAGGCAGCAATGCTAACCACTGTGCCATTGTGTTCTTATGAAGAATATCACCAGGTGGTCAACTGGTGCCTTGAAGGCCAAATGGGTGAAATCGATGTCCTCCACCAGGGCAATCCAGAGATGGATGCCCTTTGCGTCTGTGAGACCCCATCTATCTGCAGTTAAATATACTGCCCAGCACTTGCAAACAAGGCATCAGTGACCTACAGGATGAAATGGTGTGCAGCCATTTGTTAGGTGCCAAGAAGATCCACAATTGGTCCTTGGAAAGATCTAGTGGCGAACATTTAATAGACCACAGTGACTCTGGCAGCCACTGGCTGGGCATGGTGAGCAGTGCCGTGAGCTGTAAAGTCTCCAGCTATGACACATGTATCATAAGTCTGTATAAATAGGCACAGTCTATTGAGGCACTGGTTCTCCGACATGTCCAGGTAGCTTCATCTTCAGCGGTAGATTCGATGTTGAGGTTATGACACCCTTAACCTTTCTGCTCCTTGTCCTTCTCCACTGCCCTCCTCACATATGTGCCTGTGCATCTCCCACTGGGAATGTTGATCCTCATCACCACTGGCCCAAAATCTGAGTATTGCACTCTGATTGTCAGCTAGTGGTGTCCTTGCACTCAGTTAGACTCCCAATAATGTTTGGAGGTCTTCTCTTATGCCCCCCAACCAACTTCCACTGTCAAGAGGATGATGAACACCCCCGCCCCCCCCCGCAACCTCAAACCTAATGGCACCGATGTGCCAATGGCTGAGACCCTTTCCAGCAAGGAAAATCTCTTCGTTGAAGTTTGTACAAAAATTAAACTAATTGAAGACCGGCTGCTTATTGACCTCTCGAATACCCCCGATCTAAAGAGAGTTGCACCAATGAAGGCTCCTGAACCGCTTATAGATTTCAGCTCTCCTCTCATAAAGCTGAGCCTTTTATGGACTCTTCTATGTTGATGGTGTGAGAAAGACCGGGGGTGGGGGGGGAGGGGGGGGGTGATTCTCCCAAAAACGTTCTAAGTGCTGAATTTGCAGGAAAACTGGTGTAAGTCACGATTGTTTTTTCAGTGGGAGTTCAGAGTCAAATCTCCCACACTCTGTGCGATGCAGAGGTCACAATCGTGAATATCATTAAAAGCTCGGGAGCGGGGCCTATTCACACCAGAGTCTGACAGTTCGGGAACTCTGAGCATGCGCTTTGGCTCCACACTCTCAGCCTGCAGTTTGCTGACCAGCTCGATCATTGGCCAGCCCGGGACTCCCGCAGTGCTGCCCCTCCAGCCCACCGCATGGCCTGATCGCGGCCCCCACGAGCATTTTCCGAACCTCCCCTCCGTTTCGGAGCACCCCGGTCTTCAGCCCCACCCCCCAACCCCGCCCCACGGGAGGCAGACCTCCTAGCGGACTACTCCCCCCAGCCCACCCCGATTACTGGTCTCCCTCCAGCCCCATCCGATCCCGATGGCTGAGTGGTAGCGGGACCCCCCAGTTCCACTGATCGCCCTAAGGCCCGCCCCCTAGGCTCCACCCCCTTGGCATTGCCCCATAACTGTGCCAAGGTCCCCCTGGACATGGGCACTTTGCCCTTGGGCAGTGTCAGGTGGCACAGAGTGCTATTGGGCCCTGTGGCTTCAGTACTGCGCCCAATAATAACATTTAAATGACATAAAAATAAGATTAAAATTATTTACCTGCTGGTCCTGCCAGTTTCCAACATTGTCCCCACCGCGCTGGATATTCGGCGCTGGGAGATGCAAGCGCATTGGGAACACATGTGCGAATCCCGCAAATCAGCCCACACACGATTCTCGGACCGACACGTTAAATCGCCCCCTAGGTCCCTGCGATGTTGCCACATCCATGCACCTGGTCTGCCCCTGATCCAGTGTCCAACCTAAAAACCCCGCCAAAATTTCAAACTGAAGCACTGCTGCTTCACAGCTCCAGGGACCTGGGTTCGATTCCCGGCTTGGGTCACTGTCTGTGTGGAGTTTGCACATTCTCCTCGTGTCTGCGTGGGTTTCCTCCGGGTGCTCCGGTTTCCTCCCACAGTCCAAAGATGTGCAGGAAAGGTTGATTGGCCATGTTAAAATAGCCCCTTAGTGTCCTGGGATGCGTAGATTAGAGGGATTAGTGGGTAAAATATGCAGGGATATGGGGGTAGGGCCTGGGTGGGATTGTGGTCGGTGCAGACTCGATGGGCCGAATGGCCTCTTTCTGTACTGTAGGGTTTCTATGATTTCTATGACCCTCAAAGAACTCTTTAACTACTTTAATTTGTGTCACTGCATAATTGGGTGGGCTCTCTTATCCTGAGGAACAGCATGGGAAACTGGCACCTAATGATGCTATTTTTAGTGCCTGTCTGACTCTGCTTAAAACCATGCCCGTGGTTGCTACATTTGATAATAAACAATAATGCATACACTTTTAGAAAGGCTAAGACTCACTTAAAAAGATAGAGACTTGGATAATCTGAACTTTTTTTTCAGTTTCATTTCAAATTAAACTTTTAACCCAAGCACGAAGCTCTATTTGTCTTTGTGGAATGTCCTTTTCAAGTCATTTCCTGCAGATGCTATACATATATTTTATGTATATTTAAAGTTAACTTAGATGACAAGTTCATTGCAGAAACTAGACTTTATTAAGGGGTTCAAAAATGCCACACAGAAATTAGGAGACACACTTCGGTTTTTTTTATACACTATGTATATCTAAAAAAATATTATCCCCTTACAAAACAATCAAGTAAGTATGCACCAAACATTTAATGCTGTTTTAAACACTGTACAAGATACATTACTTAATATATTTGAAGATACCAGTTTGTCAAAGAT
This sequence comes from Mustelus asterias, assembly GCF_964213995.1. Taxonomy (NCBI): domain Eukaryota; kingdom Metazoa; phylum Chordata; class Chondrichthyes; order Carcharhiniformes; family Triakidae; genus Mustelus; species Mustelus asterias. The sequence continues at coordinate 16,388,420 of NC_135802.1, forward strand.
AATGTATATTGCACAAATTTCTTTTCACAATGCAGTACAGTCATGGCTGTTGTACATTTTCTTTTAAATAACCTTTTAATTTTTGTTTGCTGTAAGGTTTCAATATTTGCAAATGTTGGCGTGCTAATAAGTTTCATATGGCAATCTGTCTGCTGGAGCTCACCATTTGTAAGCTGGCATTTTTTGAAGTAATTCAATATTCATATTGCATTAAAATCCTAGGTCTTTTAATGCCCCCCCAAAAACACAACTGTATTAATACACACCACCACATTTCCTTTCAACAATCCACTGCATGGAGAATACACACATCAAAATGTGCTGCACATCCTGCACTTAACTCACATTGGTGAAATAAATTATAACCCAGTTCAAACCTCCCATTACAAATTTTTTAACTATCCACCTGACTGTAGAACTCAGCACTATTTCTTACTTCAACCTGAACAATATTAGGAATAATGAAATGAAATTTAAAACAGGAAAGTAGGTGAACAAATAAATGCATCATAAACTAATTTCAGTCTTTAAATTAAAATATGAATCATCCAAGTAATTAAAAGGAATTTAAATATTAAAGCCTTCAATAAGTCACTTCCTTAACAAGACAAAGAGATTACTTTTTCTGCAAAGGCCAGTGACCACAAGTATATGTTTTGAAAAAAAAAACAGTCAGCAAACAAACACTTCAAATGTCAGCCTGCAGCTCTCTTCCAAAAATGTCACCTACTGCTGCATAGAATCATGTTCTATTTTTCATCTACTTCCTTTCAGCTCTTCCACAAAATGTTGTAAAAACGCACAACAGAAACTTTAGTATCAATGGATCCAATTAGTTTTCTTCTGCTGTATACGTGCACATTTTATAAAGAGCACAATATCATAAATCATTCAGATAGCATTATGGAAGTTACATGTTGACATCTAAACAGATGGAAGGATCCTTAATGCATAAACATTCAAGATTGCAACACACTTCCCAGTCTCTAGAATAAATTGGGAGAAAATAAATAAAATAATATTGATCAGAAGACTAGTTTCGGGAGTAAGTTTTCTATGGCCTGTAATGTCAGTCATTTTGGAAAACAGTCTGCTATTTTGATCATATCAGACACAAGTCCTATGGCCACGGACAAGTATAAGGATATTCTATGCTAACTAAAATTTTCCACACCACATTAATTGTTATTATCTAATATTTCTGTACTCTGGTTATCTTCTTCCCCTTATTTTGATTCTTTTGAAAAATTGGGGACAACAAATATATTATCGGACGTTCTGTGGCAAACAATATCAGCAAAAAAGTGCATGTCTGTCTTATAGCTTGAGCAACATTAGTCTAAAATGGTTGAATTCCCCAACCCACTAACATCCTTCCATTATGCAATCCATAAGAGGAATTCTCAATAATGTCAGTAGAACTGTGATGAAATTGTTGCAAAAATACAAAATTGAGTTCCACATGCTACAAGTTTTTTTCTTAGCAAGATTTAATATTCAATCCACAAGGGCAACAAAAGATCGTCTGTTACCAAATCAGCAAAATTGTCTGCCAAATCAGCAATATCAGGACAAAAGTTTCAAAACAAAATGTTCCAATGATTGATATGACATGTAGAATAAGTCACTGTAGTTTCACTTTGAAAACACAAAGTAATTCTTATTCTTTGAAATTAGGCATTTTAAGGGTGCATGACAATGTCAGCAGCATCTTTGTATCCTCCAGCATTTTTGATCATACTGGCATTAAATCAAGAAGTCACAGTGATGATAACACACTTATTGAAACTGAGTCAGTTTGTCTGTAGTCTGTTATGCAATGTTAAAGACCCAACTAAAGAGAGAACATTTGAATGATTTTTAATTTATATTTCTTGGAAAACGAATACCTTTGAAGAAGACCGCATGATATCCTATAAATTATTAATAACATATTGATGTTTATTATCAATTTGGAAGTCCAATAAGTTTTATTGAAACTTTTGCATTATTTGGAATAGTGAGCACTGACTTTATTAGAAGTTCTTCTAAATGTTCTCCCTTAAGACTAGAAATACTTTATAAATTACATTTTCTTTTTCATTGTTATATTTCATCTTAAACTCGGCGTGTTGCTCCCTCATCACAAGATTATTTTTGAAGTTTATCATGTTTACTTTTGCTGGGCTCCTCTGGTGGGTCTTTCTTATTGATATGTAAAGTGACAGTTTCTCCATAGTTAAGAGTTCTTGTAGAAACTTCAGTTTTAAAGCTTGGCTGTCCACTGTCCACAGAACACTGCACTTCAGTACAAAAAGATGTTTTTAATTCAAATGGTGGTTTCTTCTCTGTTGCTGTTGAGGAGTGGATGACTGATTCAGTACACGATCCACTGACATGCACTGATAAATTTGACGGCCCCATTGAATGCATTTCTCTTACTCGAGATGTTGACATGAACATGCCTCCAGGGCGTTGATCGCCAAACTGATGCAAATAACTTGGTTTCACCTTAGGAACAACTGGTCTCCCAACATTAAGTAAAACTGGTTTGCCGATTGTAGGTTCATTTATTTCTGCCTGTAGAACAGAAATTTCACATGGCTCCCTGGAACTAGCAGCTGATGGAAAATCTTGGTCAACTGAATCCTCACACTTGTACGTTTCTCCTTGAGCGGGAATGTAGTCTTCAAGGTCTTCCAAAGTCAATAACTTGCCATTATGAGTCAAAATTTTGGTGTCCCTGTTTACTAGGTCATCATCACTGGATTCAGGGGGTTCATCAATAATGACATGTTCATCTTCTGTGTCTATTTCTTCTTCATGCTCTGGCTTGAATTCCTCTGTTTCATCATCTGAAATATCCAATGGGAGATCCACAACCGCCAAAGGAGATGTTGTTTTAATATCAGATAGATTTTTGAAGGATAGGTGTTCATCATCCATAGGTTCAGGTGTTTCAAAACTTAACATAATTGTTTCACCTACATGTGCAACAAGTGGTGTTTCCACTTCCAGTAGCTGGGTATTAGATTTGCATTGATCTTCAGTTACACTTGGCTGAATATTGTATTTGTTCAATTCATGAGCAGATACATTGTCAGAAGCACCAGCAAAGTGATCTAATATACAGTCAGGATTAATGTTTTCTGATGTGATGGGTTCAAATTCTGTGGTAGTCTCAGGTTCACAGACAAGAGACTGAATATCTACATTGTTTAGATTTTCTTCTGAAATAGAAGATCGCATTTGTTCCACCAGATTATTATTTGAGTTGTTTATGTTAGGATCAATCTTTAGAGGTCGCTTAGGTCTTGGACTTGAAGATCTATGTCTCACCTGTCTTTGCTCAGATAAAGTCCGAGTAGAAGGGGAGGCTGACCTTTTCCTTTCAGGTTTTGTGCTTTGCTTAACTTTGAATTCAATCACTTCTTCAACTTCTATCCAGCTTGGTTTGTGTTCTTTAGTTTCTACAAAAATATGTCTCGCAGCTGCGCCTTGTTCTTCCGGTTCTGTTATCATAACTGCAGGAATGGGTGGCTTTCTCATGGGGGTTTCTCTGGGTTCAGACTGAAACTTAGGAGTTGGTCTCTTGGGTCTAGCTGAGAAAGGTATTTCTGGTATTGTTTCCTGTGGTCTTGGGGATCTTGCAGGTGAGGTACTTGAAGGTGTCCGCCGTTTAACCTTTGGGCTTTTGACTACTGTTGTAATAGTCTCCTCACTAATCATGAAAAAACGTTTTAACAATTTAATCATCAGAAGGGTCCCATTGTCCGCACTGTACAAAATGCTTCATTAGCTCCAATACAGACAGGCTTTGGATTAGTTGGTGAGCAAAGCAATCTTAAGTATCAGTTAGATGCAATACATTTTACCACGTGTCAATGCACAGCAGTCATGTTAAAAACGATACAGCGAATAAAAAAAAGGTGCTTCTTCATCAAATCTGCATCTTTTTCATTTTCGGTACAAACGCTGACATGCATGTTCAACCCAAATCAGTCAGACATAATGTCAGTGGTAACTTATTCATTCTGTTAAATTACACTCTGGCAGTAATTTAAAATTGCTGTTTTAACACCATGCTTCAGTTCTTAAAAGAGAATACACAAATTATCATACAAAAAGAGATCTGTATAATTTCCCACTGAATGTTTATTACCTAATATAACGTCTTCAGCTAGCTGGCAGGAGGAATACTAATTTACATAAAGGCACAAATTCTTTTCTCAACAATTGTGAACTGACTAACTTCTTGTATAGCTGGAAATTGAATCTCTACCAGTGCTTTATTTGAGGCGTGGTCATGCAGATGGTGAAAGAAACATCATCAATTCGAGGTTATCAGAAAAATGAACTCAATTTAATTCTCCCATTTTATCATATAGACCATAAAGACTAAGATCCTACCACTTTGCATCACTTTGTATCCATGATATATAGTGCCAACTGAAAATGCTTTGTTGAGTTAAAAGTTGATTAATAACATTGAATACAGCTCATAATTGCTTGGTAGATGGTCTCAGATGGTGTTGTAAGTAAGTTTATAATCAACGGATAAAATGTGCGACGTGATTATGGATTTGAAACCACTTTTAATAATTGTAAGATTGCAGATGTTGTTTTATTCAGTTTCAGTGTTTGCCAGTAGTTATTTTTTTTGCTGAATTCTGGTGGTGAGTGTAAAGCAATTGATCGAACCATGTTATTAATAGTACTGAACAATTAAAGATTGGCATGTACTAATTAGGCATTTTCTGAACAATTGATTCTTGAGAAATTATGCAGTCAGGGGCGGCACAGTGGTTAGCACTGCTGCCTCACAGCGCCAGGGACCCGGGTTTGATTCCCGGCTTGCGTCACTGTCTGTGTGGAGTCTGCACGTTCTCCCCATGTCTGCCAGAGTTTCCTCTGGGTGCTCTGGTTTCCTCCCACAGTCTGAAAGACGTGCTGGTTAGGTGCATTGACCCGACTAGGCGCCGGAGTGTGGCGACTAGGGGAATTTCACAGTAACCTCATTGCAGTGTTAATGTAAGCCTTACTTGTGACTAATAAATAAACATTAATAATCAATTAATAGACCAGCTATTAATTTGGATTAAGTTTCAGGAAATAATGTTGAAGTTAAAACTTTGATTCAACATGTATTTTCAACTTACACAGCAGATTTATCTGAAATATATATCTGATTTGTTTTGCACTAAGCATATCAGTTTTATGCTCTAATTATAACATTTAGTGGTCATCAATAATTACATTCAAAATGCACATCAAAATAGAAAAGAATTGGCATTCATAAGCATTCAGCTCTGAGCATTTGCTGTGAACATGATTTTGACTGTAATAGAAGCTGTATTCTGAAAGCTCTTGACAAATGTTTAAAGCCAAATATAACTGATTATATTAATCAAATTAATGTTAAGGAGGATCCTTGTAATTCCGATATTGCCTTTCTGAAATTTGTGTAAACCATGAATCTTAACACTCAAAAAATGATGGTTTGAGATCATAAATGAGGCGACACACAACACCCATCCCTCATCCCCTCTCCAGACGGGCGATCTATCTGCTTTCCTCAGCCACCATCGGAACCTCCCCAGGCCAGCATGGGACCTCTCCTACCTATGATTAGGAACTCCCTAGGATATTCAGGAAGCTCTTCCTGCTGAGTTTCCTGGACTCATCTCATTTATATCCCCCATTCCCTCTACCATAAAATTCCTCAAATAAAATGTGCTTCCAGGCTAAAATCTTAAGTTAACTAAATTAATTCTGACAAACATTGACATGCACAGGAAAACAGTGATTATCTGATATGTATGGCACAATGTCGTCAAGCATGCGGTGAGATGGACAACCATGACAGCTTACACAAGCAGTAATGAAGAAACTAAGCACTTACATGATGATGGTTTTCTTGGGAACTTTAGTCTCTTGTTCAGTGACTACAAGAAACAGGATGAAAAGCGTGGAATCAGAAATGGACAAAGCTGAAATGATGGAACCCACTCTTGCAGTCACTGTTTTGATAAAACTGTACTGTCACTTCATCAGTTATTCCCACAATCACATGTGCTGTGATTCTATGAATTCACTTTTATTTGGTGCTCACTTAAGTGATCAATGTCTAGCTGCATTTCTGCATACTAAACAAATGGTAACATTCCACTGAAGCAGCATTCAAGTAGAAACTATTGAAATTTACATGTTCTACAATTGTTCTTGCAAATGATCAGTGACAGACAAGTACAATACTACTTAAATTTGACTTTATGAAAATGTTACCATTTATGCAGCTTGTGTGCAAATAAAGAATCAGTTGTCACTTCAGTTTAAATCAAATCAAACTGTGTGACTAAGAAAATGGGGATAAAATACTTCTGGGGATCTTCTGCTCATTTGTCGCAATGTGAAACCCAAGGAAAATAACACCATCAGTGTTGATGCAGTTTTCTCCACTATCAAAGTTGGGGCAAATAAGCAAAACAATCCTCATAGAAATTCATCCCCATTTTCTTTTGATGCAAGTGTGGATATTGTTCTGCATCACTGATGATTATAATGGCTGTTGGTCTATTTTATCAATGATACTTGGGAGAATGTCTGCAGCATACTTTCAACTTTAATCCAAAATGTCAGTCCCAATCTTAGGTCACAAGGTGACATTTTTGTGACACAGCACAACTGCTCAGGCTTCCTGGAGTGGCTCTTAGGCAACTTGTGGGAGTACAAAGTCTTGAATGGACATCACAAGTAATACACACATGATTATCTTAGTGCCCAATTGAATACAACAAGAAACACCTCAAGGGTCGAGCAGCATATAGGCTGAAGAATGTGCTATAAGGTCAAATCAGAGGTAATGCCCACGATAAATAAACTTTCACTTTGCCCTGCTTTGAACTCTGTGCATGAATGTGCAGCAGACTGTTCAGATTTGCCAAAATCACATTTGAGAATTGAATTTTCTTCCCTCCCTGGCTTGTTAACAAATTCCTTGAGGAGCATAATGTTGCTGAATTGGAGATTATTAGGTTCCCCGATCCTCCCCTACTTTGAAAATTGGAGAGCGTCACAAAGGCATTGAGATCCAGAGACACTCTCCAGGAATGTGATTTTTCAATTGCTCCTACACCTGATTCCGACCCTGTTGACTATTGAAAATCTCAAAATGTGTAGTCTGATCCATTTTGAAAGGGGCTCACTATTGGTGTCTAAAACATTTGCCTGTTCCAGGCCCCATATATTGAACTTGAGGTCCTATGATGTAGAAGTGGCCCTGGGAATTATTTATGGTCAAATCAGTTAAAAACTGCATGGTGCATCTTCTACTCAGTTTTATGGGTGATAGAACCAGAGGACCACTAAAAGCTGAGGACTCATGAGGAGCTGGAGTACAATTTGCTGTAAAACTGTGCTTTTGAAACTTAACTAACATGCTTCATAGTCTTGGTCAGATTTTATTAAATGACTGTTTCATAAATTAGTCGATAACCAGAGTTCACGGTTTTACTGTGATTGGTAAGAGAGTAAGAAGTCTCACAACACCAGGTTAAAGTCCAACAGGTTTATTTGGTAGCAAATACCATAAGCTTTCGGAGCGCTGCTCCTTCGTCAGATGGAGTGGAGTGGACATTTCCACTCCATCTGACGAAGGAGCACCACTCCGAAAGCTTATGGTATTTGCTACCAAATAAACCTGTTGGACTTTAACCTGGTGTTGTGAGACTTCTTACTGTGTTCACCCCAGTCCAACGCCGGCATCTGCACATCATTGGTAAGAGAGCCAGAGGTGAGTTGAGGAGAAATGTGTTTATTGTGAGTAATGATGATCTGGAACGCACGAGCCAAAAGAGTAGAAGCAGATTCAAAAAGGGAATAGTGGTATTAAATTTCAAAATGGAAATTGGATATATTCTTGGAAGAGAAAAACGTCACAGATCTAATAAGGAGAAGAGTGAGTGAGAGGGACTAAATGGATCTCTTTCAAAACCTGTAGCACAGGCACGATGGACCGAGTGGCTTCTTTCTATGCAGTAAGATTCTATGATTCAATGGTTACTCTACAACTTTTTGAGTAAATATGTATTGAAATATTTTGTATTGCACATTAATAGCTGAGTTTTTATCTGGGGTATAAAAACTGGTGTGAACATTCATAAATTGCATTTAGAAGCTAGGTCCTTCAGAAGGAAAAACCAGTCAAACCTGGAAATGGAAGTACCAGTAAAACCTCTCCAAGCTGGTCTTATATATTTTTAAATGGAACTCCAGCATTACTGGTGTCAGTATGGGCTAGGCCGGGAAGCTTACTCAGGTTATGATCATGATGCCCTTCAAAGATGGTGCTCCAAACTCTGTGCAGCTGCGTTTTGCCAGCGTGTTGAGCCCCTGACCCCTGTATGGCAGTGTCAAACACACTCCCTTGATTTCTTTTGGCAGTGTTGTAAGACCTGGAGAGAAAATCGGCGTACTCTGCCATTTTTTGGTCAGATTTAGCCCTGTGTTTACAAACATCTATTTGTTTCTGATATACCGATTTCCAATTAGTTACTCAAATTGTACCGAATTACCACTTTTAAAATATATCAGGAATTTTTAAAATCATTTAAAAAATATATCTGGCAGTTTTTAATAAAGCAAATGTTCTTTTAAATCATTTTTTCACCTGTTGCCCAATTGTGTTGGTTCATGGCAGATTTTACATTCGGTGATATGCAAATATGTTTGAATGGAACCTTGAGAAAAAAACAATTTCTCAAAATCCAGCGTTAGTTTTGGGTGAAATTTGCACTAGGATTACCATTGTGCCCAAAGTCTACCCTAGTATTTGTTCTCTCAATGCCTATCAAATACAACTTTATTAGCCTGTTGCTGTTACATAAAATGGCACCATTCCACCTCCAAACCATTTTGTTGGAGGTCAGCTCAGGAACTGATGTATCACTGGTATGGCTCCTAAACTGACCAAGACCGCAAGAAACTACAAAGGGTTGTGAACGCAGCCCAGTCCATCACGCAAACCAGCCTTTCATCCATTGACTCTGTCTACACTTCCCGCTGCCTCGGAAAAGCAGCCAGCATAATCAAGGACCCCATGTACCCCGGACATACTCTTTTCCACTTTCTCCCGTCAGTAAAAGGATACAAAAGTCTGAGGTGACGTACCAACCGACTCAAGAACAGTTTCTTCCCTGCTGCCATCAGACTTTTGAATAGACCTATTAAGTTGATTTACACCCTAGCTATGACTGTAACACATCAATTTGCACCCTCTCCTTTCCTTCTCTATGTACGGAATGCTTTGTCTGTAGAGCGCGCAAGGAACAATACTTTTCACTGCATCCCAATATGTGTGACAATAAATAAAATAAAATCAAAAATTAAAGGGACAGCCTTTTAAATGGGTACGCCTTCAACAACAACAAATGAAACTCAAAACAGCTACCTGCTTGCAAGTGGTGGATAGCTTATTAGGCTAGTTTAAAGGACAGTTCAGAGGCTGATTGCAATTTGAGTCGACCTGAGGTATCTTGGAGGCAGCCACCTAGAGTCATAGAGGTTTACAGCATGGAAACAAGCCCTTCGGCCCAACTTGTCCATGTCGCCCTTTTTTCTTTTAAGGACTAAGCTAGTCCCAATTGCCCGCGTTTGGCCCATATCCCTCTATACCCATCTTACTCATGTAACTGTCTAAATGCTTTTTAAAAGATAAAATTGTACCCGCCTCTACTACTACCTCTGGCAGCTCGTCCCAGACACTCACCATCCTCTGTGTGAAAAAATTGCCCCTCTGGACCCTTTTGTATCTTTCCCCTCTCACGTTAAACCTATGCCCTCTAGTTTTAGGCTCCCCTACCTTTGGCCACAGAATGGGAACTGTGTGTTCCAAGATGCTGTTGAGGCATAGCTAACTTTCCCATTGCAAAAGAAACGCCTGCAATGGATTTTTCTCTCACTTCACACTATTTCTGATGCCCCCTAAATATTTATTCCTTGGCACCCTATATTTCATCTACTTGCTGCCCCTTGGTGACATCATCTGAAAATACAGTACTTGTTTCCATATTAATACCACCATACCCAACTCTACCTTGCTATTCCCTCTCCTGACCCCTAATTGTCTAACTGCTTATCTGACAACCAACACTGGATTTGCAGAAGTTTCCTCTAACTAATGGGAAGACTAAAGCCATTGACTTGAGTCCCTGCCATAAACTCCACCAAATCCATCTCCCTCCCTTGCAACTCTCTGAGGCTGAACCAACTTTGATTCTATACTTGAGCTTGAGATAAGCTTCCAAACACAGATCCATGGCATCAGCAAGACTAACCACTCCCACCTCCAAATAATCACCCAACTAAATCTAGACAGAATCTAAACATCTCCCCTTGACGTTCAATGGCATTACCATTGTTGAATTCCTACTACCAACTTCTTGGGGGGTTATCATTGACCAGAAACTGAACTGGTACAACCATATAAATATCGAAGAAAATCTTTCAAGATTAAGGGGAGTCAATTGGATAGAGAGAAGCTATTTTTGCTTGTTAGATAATCCAGGACTAGGGGACTTAACAGTGAAATTAGGAAACATTTCTACATGTAAAAGGTGGTAGAAGTTTTGAACACACTTTTGCAAACAGCAGCTGGGTCAACTGTTATTTATCAATCTTCAATTTAAAATTCTTTTAACCAAAGGTATTCAGGGATATGGTCAAAGTTGGGTATATGGAGTTAGGTCAGAGATGAGCCATGATCTCTTTGAATAATGGAACAAGTTTGAGGGGCTAAATGCCTTCCCCAATCCTGTTTGAGCCCTTCTTGATTTTAAGGGCCATTTTCAATTGTCCTGAACTAAGGACAGCAATTACAGCTTCTCCATTCTACTCACATGACTGTAATCCCATTCTAGTAAATTTGTTCGAACCAATGCCTTTATGTCCTTGTTAAAATGTGGTGCACAATTTTTTTTATTGAGCATATTAAACGTTTATAAATATTTCCCCAATCAGAATAGCTATTTATTTTTTCAGTGTATTTGGCTGATGACTATTATTGTACATAAACTGACAGGATCAACCTAAACCATATGTTAACAATCTTACTTTCTTTCATTCATTTATTGATCCTCTAACCCACCTCCACACTGGTTTATCTATCTGCCTAGTTCTTGGCTAAAAGTGTGGAAACATAGTTGAAGTTATTGGCTTGATTTGATTGACCAGCTTGAGGCTGCAATTAAGAAAGGAAATAGCAGCTATTTCACAATTTGCTTCAGTCTCTTCTACCCTTCATCTTGGCTTAGTTGCTAGATCTCTCAGTTCTGAGTCAGGTTGCAGCTGCAAGTTTCTAAAGAACTTGAGCACACACTCCAGGCACCTCAGTATGGTAGTGAGAGAAGGCTACATTTCAAAAGGAACACTAAGCTAAAGCCCCATCTACTGGATGTAGAAGATCTTGGCTGGGATTCTCCCAAAAAAATTCTTACTCTGCAACATGTGGGAAAATGGGAGTAAATCCTGCCGGATATTTTAGTGTGATTTCCAGAATGAATCTCTGACACTCTGTGCATCACAGAGTGCCCTACCGGATTCACTCTGAAAATCTGTGGGTGGGGTCTATTCCCGCCCGAGGGGCCAGCAACAAAGTGCTGAGTGGGCCACTACGCATGCGCAGATCTGTCAGCGTGAAGATTGGCACATGTGCAGTGACCCCTCTACATCCTAGCTATGACTGTAGCACAACATTCTGCATTTTCTCCTTTCCTTCCCTATGTATGGTATGCTTTGTATAACGCACAAGAAACAATACTTTTCACTGTATGATAATACATGTGACAATAATAAATCAAATCAAATCAAATCACTGCCGGCTTCCTGATCACTGGCCAGCCCGATCGCTGGCCTTTTGACCCTCCCACACTCCGATTGCTGGCCTCCTGGACCTCCCCAGGCAAGCCCCGATGTCTCCTCCCCCCACCCCCCCGCCCCGACCATCCCGATCTCCCTGACACCAGCCCCCCCACCCGATCAGCCCCAATCTCCCCGAACCCCCACCTGGCCAGCCCCGATCTCCCGATCCTCCTCGGGCAGTCATGAACCCCCCGCCAGTCCCAACTTCCTCCCCTCCGATAGTACCAACTCCACCCGCCCCCGGCACAGCAGCCCCGAACCCCTCTGGAAGCCCTGACCACCGCCACCCCCCCGCCAATCCGATGGCCAGCCCCAATCGGCCTCCTCCCTCCTTCTCCCAGTCATCCTAAATGCAGAGTGGTAGCGGGTCCCCCCACTGATCGCCCCACCTTCTCTGGCCCTGCCCCCGGCACTGCCCAATGTCTGGTGGGCAGTGCCAGCCTGACAGCACCAGCCTGGCAGTATTTTTATTCCAATTCAATCAAATCAAGTCCAATTCAGAGTCTCAAGAAGTTGAGACATTCCCGATCCAAGCTGACAAGACAGGGCTCTCACCTCCTGTCTTGGGCTTGATCTACATGATCCAAGCTGATTGGAGTAGGAATAGCTCCTCTTCCAAGGCTTGATCTCATTTGCATCTTAGCCAAAAGGCTGAGATGCCGCTTTTAAAAATTGCTTCAAATGAAGCTAAAATGTAACCTAATGACTTCAACCAAGCACAGCATGTCGATACTACACTTGATCTTAGCCAAAAGGCCGAGAAGCACCAGCCTGGCAGTGCCCAAGGAGCACCCTCCCCTTAACCCCAAATTCCCCGGGGAGAGGGTTCAATGTCCTCTCTTGCCTGCAGCAGGGTCAGGCTGCCTGTTCCCCATTAGTGGGGAGCAGGAGTAAATCCCGCTGGAGGGAACCACTCTGAGGGAGGAGGAGGGGGGGGAGGACACACGCTAGCGGGCCTGGAGAATTCAGTCCTGGGCCGGCTAATGAAATGCAAATGAAGATTTCCATATTGTAATCAGCTCCATGCTGATTTCCAGCACAGAGCTGATGATGCTGGAAATTTTAGTTGCGGAGACACGCAGAGACCGTGGGGCCCAGCGGGAAGCCCGCGAAACGGCCTCCGCTGATGTCTCCTGGCCCACTACACTACTCGAGCATCACAGTGGGCTGGGAGAATCAGTCCCTTCAGTCACTAAGGCTGAAGAGCATAGGAATTATCTTGATATTCTGGTTAATGGCCCTCACTCATCACTGTTAAAACAGGTTAACTGACATTTACATCATTACTGTGCCATTTTTACCTACAAAACAACAATTGCTTGTAAAGTAACTCTCAGTCCCACCCCTCAACATGACAACTATCATATTGTGTGTGTGATGGGGGTGGGGAATTGGGGAAAGAGAGAGAGAAAGAGAGGGGAGGAGGAGAAGAAGTGGGGAGGAAATGGGAGTGGGTTCTAGGTTGCACACCCGTGGTTCACAGAGGCAACTATACATGTTATAGAGTGCATCTGATTTTCACCAGTGGAATGTCCAAAACATGACTTGCGCACTTTAGACAATGTAGAAGAATGCCTAGAGTTGCTGAGTTTCTTGGAGAGGTAGAATATCCTTTTGGTGAGGTAAGGAACCCTTTTGGATATGGTCTAGAAACACTGGTGGAACTAAGTTGCCCTTTGGGAAATGTAGGGTGCCTTTTAGGATTGTTAAAATTTGGAGCTGTTAAAAGGAGATGTTTGCCTTTTAGTTATTTTCCAAAAAAAAATGACTGCAGTGTTTTTTTAGAAAAATCAGTGCTTGCTATTTTATTCGTCTTTCACACAAGCCTGAGGGCTAACATAACAGAATTAGTACTGCATGACTGATTTCACAATTTCTCATTATCACAATGGAATGCCTGTCAGTTCAGTTTCACTGACAGTTCCAAGTGTTTATAAACTCACTACGAATTATGAATTCCAATGCTTCGGTTTTTGTAAGAGATTAAAGGCAGATAAATGTAGTGAATGGGTTTTAACATATTTTTTAACATAGTTAATTCATGCAGACACTTAAAAGATTTATTTAGTCTCATTAAATGGTCCTGGTATTTGCCCATGGTGGGTACTAGGTGATTTGGCATGGTAAATGTAAAGGTAAAGAGTGATGTGTGGGGAGGTGATGGCATGAATTGGCACAAAGTTGACATCGGGGATATAGATTGGCACGGAGTTTATGAGGGCATATGGGGCAGGTAGAGGCACACAGGATGGCATGGAGGATATGAGGGGCCTTAATGGGGGCATGGGAAGTTTGTTTGTGGGTGCAGGTACCTTATTGATTGATTTTATTTGCTTTGACAAAGTGCTGGTGCACCAAGACAAGCCTTCCGCCCAACCCATCCCGCACCTAGTAGCCTCCACACTATTTCCAGGATCGCCTGTCATGATCCCATTACACCCTGCATGCCCTCCAGTTTCAAAGCAGACATAGTTCTGATTTTTCTCTTGTGCCATGAATCACTGGTGTTCATATACAATCACTGCTGCCATCATTTAAATATTTGACTGTAGTTATTTCTGGAATGCAACCGAGCTTAAGTGCAACTGAAATGGTTAACATTGCATAAATATACAGAAAGCAGACACACACCAAATGCAAACCAAAAACCATGTCAGAAAAACTGCACTCTTAGACTGCTATTGTGTAATAAAGACACGTAATAAGACTAGAATTTATCACACAAATTAGTTTGAAATATTTTGGTTTTATGTTTGAGTCTAAATTTGGCCAAATAAATGGTCTTGTTAAAAAAAGTGCCAATTTTGGTTGCATGAGTATCTTACATGCTACTGGCATGGTTTTTATTGCAGATGAAAAAAATGACATTTGTTAATGCATAGCTCTCACACATTGAACAAAGTGGGACAATGGTGTCATATATTCCAGTTTAAACTGGACTCCAATGGATTTGCAGCTTATCCAGCACACAACAAAAACATCAACCTTCTAAAATTTCCAAATAATTGAAAGAGAAAAGAACACCATTGAAAGGAATCCTTAAATGAAAGTATTCAAATAAACAAAAAATGATCAGGAGTGATACTAAAATATCTAAAAAGAAGTCCAATGTAAGATAAAGCTGGAGCTGTCATTTGTTACTTGGTAAGTTGTATCTTACAGTGGCTCTGTTACGAGGTGCTTCTTTTTTTCTTCACATTTTCTGTTCATTTCATGCTGAACAAGTTGAGTGATGAAAGCTGAGGAAATGAAAAGCTTTTATCCTTCTTTACTTCTGTCAACGGTATCATGGACTCCTAGGTCACTTGTGTAGGACTTTTGTCTCATTGGTGCAATACCATGTCCTAACAAAAAATCAGAAATCGACTGGTCTTCCCCTTCGTCCCAATTAATGAGGAATGACCCTTCTGAATCACACAGAGGATTTCTTTATGACTTCTCTAGAAAAATGCAATTATAATGAACATGCGAAAACTCACTTGCGTGGTATCAAGACACTGTGAATACTGTGATGCCAAACATTGCCACATTATTAACAAAAATGCTACTGCAGCTTAATGGATATAAAATGAAGCAGAAAATGCGCATTCCCTGAAATAACTTTTGTTTCCCATGGGATTTAATTGGATGATTTTGAAAAGAATGCCTCTAAAAATGAAGATTACAAGTAAAAAAAACTAAACAAAAAAAAAATCGCAGTGGATGATAGAGTGAGAACAGTTTCACCTGTTCAGCTTTATTAGTAAGAAGTCTCACAACACCAAGTTAAAGTCCAACAGGTTTATTTGGTAGCAAAAGCCACTAGCTTTCGGAGCGCTGTCCTTCATCAGGTACCTGACGAAGGAGCAGCGCTTTGAAAGCTAGTGGCTTTTGCTACCAAATAAACCCGTTGGACTTTAACCTGGTGTTGTGAGACTTCTTACTGTGTTTACCCCAGTCCAATGCCGGCATCTCCACATCACAGCTTTATTAGTACTAGAATGTAATTTGATCGCTACCAAATCCAGAGGTGATACTGGTCTTTTAAGTCAAGAGAAAAAGGAAGACTGCAAATGCTGAAAATCTGACTTGAAACAGAAAATGCTGATTATATATAATGAGTTGCTAAATATCTGTAAAGAGAAAGGACAGATTAATATTTTGGGTGTGTTGCCTTTGAGGTCCAAAGTATCATAATCTATGTTTTCTCTTTACAGATTCTGATTTTCAAATCATGTTTTTATTTCCTGCCACCAGCCTATATTTATCACTTAACCTTGGGAAATTACATTCTGCTATTTTGTATGTGTCTTAATTAACTTGTATCAAATTCCTTTCGATATTATTTTAATGGAATTATTAACCATTTATTTTGAATTGGTTAGAACTCATCTGTTTAATAGTGGGAGACCAGTGCCCAAACCTTTCATTAAAACATAATTTTCAGAGTATAGTCTTTTCCATTGTATTCAATATTGACTTTAAGATATCTTACCTTAGGCACAACAGAAGTTTAAAACTTTTAACTGTATTTTTTCTGACAATTATATATATAATTTTAATTTAAACATAATGGAGCAATGACATGATCGGATACAAATCAAATATAGTGCCATTAGTCTGACTTATTTTTTATGGACATCTTTAATTATATAGCACAAGGACTGCTTCTTTTACCAAATCCAGAAAGCAAATATTATACAAATGTGGGTGCATATGAAAACAATTATCAACTTGTGTCCCCTGAAAACTGGTGGCGAATAAGTGACTTATGAATAACATCAAAGCTTCATCACCAATGAGTGCTCAGCTGAACATCAGGGCAGAATGTAAAGCCATATATAAATACCTGCATCAACAACAATATTAATGGATTATTGTGATCAGGAAAGTTTCAGCATCATTATCCCATTAAGGAAACTGAAATGTAGCTGCAGGAAGAAATGCTTATGCTGCAATGGATGTGTCTGGTAACGTGACCTTTTTGGACAAGAACACTAGCGGAAAGTTTTGGGTAAACATAAAGCAGACAGTGTTACACATTATATCTATCATGATCTTTACAATACTGTAATACATTATAAGTAAGAACACTGCGCCATGAAATATAGTTAACAAAACAATCACATCAATTCAACCACACCACTGGGAGCTGAAATAATTTTCCCTCCGTCTTTGCCTGAATTAAATCCTTAGTGTGTTTCAACAATTACACCTTTTGAACATAATTACAGAATGTACAGTAACTAACAAAACATTCTTATCATGATGGAATCTGTGAGCAAAACATGTATTTTTTGAGACAGATCCCAATTGAAAACGGAAACAGAAAAGGAAACTGACCCTCCCAGTTGCTAAGGAAATTAAGATAGAAGCTGGTTGAAATCCTATTGGGGGCGATTCTGAGCTCACACTCTTCGTCTGCGGGAATGGCGCCAGCTCAAAATTCAGAGAGCGCGATTTGTGTTTGTGAGTTTCTGATCTTACCGGCTCCTTGTCGGTGGAGTGGCGTGAATCACGCCGCAGGACCGCAGAAAACCCATTTTAATACATTAGCATGTCATCAGCGAACACTCACTCCAGGACTTCTCCCCACAAAGGTAAGTATAGTCCCCAGGCGAGAGGAACATGGCCAGGCAGTGGCCAGGCAATGCCTCCTGGCATTGCCAGGTTGGCACTGTGATAGTGCCAAACTGCCAAGGAGTGGGCCCCAGTGGGAGCATCATTGGGGACGCAGAATTCATTTAGAGGTGGTGGGGCTGGGAGCGGATGGAGGAACAAAGAACATAAGAACATAAGAAATAGGAGCAGGAGTAGGCCATCTAGCCCCTCGAGCCTGCCCCGCCATTCAATAAGATCATGGCTGATCTGACGTGGATCAGTACCACTTACCCGCCTGATCCCCATAACCCTTAATTCCCTTACCGATCAGGAATCCATCCATCCGCGCTTTAAACATATTCAGCGAGGTAGCCTCCACCACCTCAGTGGGCAGAGAATTCCAGAGATTCACCACCCTCTGGGAGAAGAAGTTCCTCCTCAACTCTGTCCTAAACCGACCCCCCTTTATTTTGAGGCTGTGTCCTCTAGTTTTAACTTCCTTACTAAGTGGAAAGAATCTCTCCGCCTCCACCCTATCCAACCCCCGCATTATCTTATAAGTCTCCATAAGATCCCCCCTCATCCTTCTAAACTCCAACGAGTACAAACCCAATCTCCTCAGCCTCTCCTCATAATCCAAACCCCTCATCTCCGGTATCAACCTGGTGAACCTTCTCTGCACTCCCTCCAATGCCAATATATCCTTCCTCATATAAGGGGACCAATACTGCACACAGTATTCCAGCTGCGGCCTCACCAATGCCCTGTACAGGTGCATCAAGACATCCCTGCTTTTATATTCTATCCCCCTCGCAATATAGGCCAACATCCCATTTGCCTTCTTGATCACCTGTTGTACCTGCAGACTGGGCTTTTGCGTCTCATGCACAAGGACCCCCAGGTCCCTTTGCACGGTAGCATGTTTTAATTTGTTTCCATTGAGATAGTAATCCCATTTGTTATTATTTCCTCCAAGGTGTATAACCTCGCATTTCTCAACGTTATACTCCATTTGCCATATCCTCGCCCACTCACTCAGCCTGTCCAAATCTCTCTGCAGATCTTCTCCGTCCTCCACACGATTCACTTTTCCACTTATCTTTGTGTCGTCTGCAAACTTCGTTACCCTACACTCCGTCCCCTCCTCCAGATCATCTATATAAATGGTAAACAGTTGCGGCCCGAGTACCGATCCCTGCGGCACGCCACTAGTTACCTTCCTCCAACCGGAAAAACACCCATTTATTCTGACTCTTTGCTTCCTGTCGGATAGCCAGTCCCCAATCCACTTTAACACACTACCCCCAACTCCGTGTGCCCTAATCTTCTTCAGCAGCCTTTTATGGGGCACCTTATCAAACGCCTTTTGGAAATCCAAAAACACCGCATCCACCGGTTCTCCTCCATCAACCGCCCTAGTCACATCTTCATAAAAATCCAACATGTTCGTCAAGCACGACTTTCCCCTCATGAATCCATGCTGCGTCTGATTGATCGAACCATTTCTATCCAGATGCCCTGCTATCTCCTCTTTAATAATGGATTCCAGCATTTTCCCTACTACAGACGTTAAGCTGACCGGCCTATAGTTACCCGCCTTTTGTCTCCTTCCTTTTTTAAACAGCGGCGTAACATTAGCCGTTTTCCAATCAACCGGCACTACCCCAGAATGCAACGAGTTTTGACAAATAATCACTAATGCATCCACTATTACCTCTGACATTTCTTTCAATACCCTGGGATGCATTCCATCCGGACCCGGGGACTTGTCCACCTTCAGTCCCATTAGTCTACCCAGCACTGCCTCTCTGGTAACATTAATCGTATTAAGTATTTCTCCTGCTGCCAACCCTCTATCGTTAATATTTGGCAAACTATTTGTGTCCTCCACCGTGAAGACCGACACAAAAAACTTATTTAAAGACTCAGCCATATCCTCATTTCCCACTATTAACTCCCCCCTCTCGTCCTCCAAGGGTCCAACATTCACTCTAGCCACTCTATTCCTTTTTATATATTTATAAAAACTTTTACTATCATTTTTTATATTAATTGCTAGCCTAGCTTCATAGTCTATCCTTCCTTTCTTTATCGCTTTCTTAGTCTCTCTTTGTTGTTTCTTAAATTTTTCCCAATCACTTGTTTCTCCACTATTTTTGGCCACTCTGTACGCAGCTGTTTTTATTTTAATACTCTCCTTTATTTCCTTCGTTATCCACGGCTGGTTCTCCCTTTTCTTACAATCCTTGTTTTTTGCTGGAATATATTTTTGCTGAGAACTGAAAAGGATCTCCTTAAAAATCCTCCACTGTTCCTCAGCTATCCTACCTGCCAGCCTGCTCTCCCAGTCTACCTTAGCCAATTCATCCCTCATCCTATCATATTTCCCTCTGTTCAAACAGAGGACACTGGTTTGAGACCAAACTTTCTCCTCTTCCATCTGAATCAGAAATTCGACCATATTGTGGTCACTAGACCCAAGAGGGTCCTTCACAATAAGATCCTTAATTCTACCTACCTCGTTACACAATACCAGATCCAAAATAGCTCGTTCCCTCGTCGGTTCCGTAACATGCTGTTCAAGGAAACTATCCCGACAGCATTCTAAGAACTCTTCCTCCATTCCACCCTTACCGACTTGAGTCTGCCAGTCAATGTGCATGTTGAAGTCCCCCATGATTATTGCCGTTCCGTTTTTACACGCATCCCTTATCTGCTTGTTTATAGCCCTCCCTACATCAACATTATTATTTGGGGGCCTATATACCACACCTACTAGTGTCTTTCTCCCTCTACTATTCCTCATCTCTACCCATAATGATTCCACGTTTTGTTCCTCAGAGCCTATGTCATCCCTCAGTACTACCCTGATATTATCTCTTATTAATAGCGCGACCCCACCACCTTTTCCTTCCTGTCTATTCTTCCTAAACGCCTGATACCCCTGGATATTCATCTCCCAGTCCTGGTCACCTTTCAGCCACGTTTCTGTAATGGCCACTAGATCGTACCCACTTGTGCTGATTTGCACCATCAACTCATTCACCTTGTTCCGAATGCTTCGTGCATTCAGGCAAAGTGTCCTTATTCCAGCTTTTATCTGGACCCGCTTTGATGAGTCGCGAACACCCTCTCCCTCTACTCCCTTATCTAAATTACCGCCTTCATTCACTTGCACCCTCTCCTCTACCATTAATTTTGTAATTCCCCTTACCCCTGCATCCTCCCCCCCATCAATTAGTTCCTTGATCCTAGTCAACTCTTCTAGCTCCCCTCCCCCCAACCTATCTAGTTTAAATTCTCCCCAGTAGCCTTAGCCAACCTACCGGCCAGGATATTGGTCCCCGTGTGATTCAAGTTCCACACGTTTTTTGTATACAGATCACCCCTGCCCCTAAAGAGGTCCCAATGGTCCAGGAACCTGAATCCCTGCCCCCTGCACCAGTCCCTCAGCCACACATTCATTCTCCACCTCACTCCATTCCTGCCCTCACCTTCCCGTGGCACAGGATGTCAGCGGTGGGAATTGGGGGTGATGGAGGTGGGTGCTGACTCAGATTGTGTATTGGGGTTGGGGAAGGTGCAGATTATCGGGAGGGGAGGGGGAGCGCAGAACAAAGGGGCAGAGATGGGGGGAGGGAGAGAAGGGGCTGATAATGATCGGGGCAAGGGGGGGTGGGGTAGAGAATTGCTGACTCTGATCAGGGGTGGGTGGAGTGCGGAGGGGGGGCTCCTGAGACCTCCGTGGTGGGCTGAGGGGAGGTTTACTCAGCCATCTTTAAAGGGTGCCCCAATCTATGAGTGGTGGGATTTTGCTGCTATGTTGAGGCCCTGCATCCCTGTATGACAGCATGAACTAGGCCCCTTGATTTTCTTTTGGCATAGTGTCATAAGATCTGGAGAGAAAACCGTTCAGTTTCTGTGGATAGAAACATGCCGATTTTCTTGTCCGAAACAACACACTGCCATTTTTTGGTAAGATTTACTCCTATATATAAAAGGACACAGAGAGCTCTCAGAGCTAATAGATGATGGGTCCAGTGGTGCAGTACAGGCAGGTTGAATAAGACTGAGGTTAGACCCAAAAGCTGGGAATAGGTAAAGAGATAATTGCTGCAGCTGTTTCTATTACTTGAAGATAATACTGGATCTATACTATCGAGGCTGAATTTAGGTGAGTCTGCAAATGTATGCCATTGGTTGTGTGCTGCTCTCAGCTGGGGATCAGATTATATTCTAGAAGAGGAACTGAAATCTTTGTGAGGATAACAGAATTTTGAAGGATTTTGTGACCGAGTTTGATGACCCATTTGCTGAGTAGACTGCTGAACAAATGCATAATATAGTCTTAATTCTATCTGCCGTTTGATTTGTAGTTTATAGTTTGCATTCAACTGCAAATTACCAGTTAATTCATTTTAAGCTAATATTGACTTTGGGTCTTTAGAGTGATAGGTCATTAAGTATTAACGTTTGACTTGGTTTGACTTTTGTACAGTAAAAATTATTCTGTTTTAAACAATACAATCTTGTGGTTTCACTCTTAATAAATAACTGGGATTTTGGATTTCTTTTTTTCTTCAAAAATATTGCTGGTCTCTACTGAGATCATAAAAAGATAGGAGGCTCATCCGTGATTTCAAATCACAGATGAATATGGGTACTGGAGTTTGTTAAAGCTTAGACAAATGGGATTTAACAGTAAGTTTTACTATATTGACTGGAAAACAAAATGGCTTTGTATATTATGTAGAAGAAACAAACTATTGCCAAGGTGGTTGCATGATAAGAAAAACATTGACAAGTCTCTTGGATTATTTATCCAATTTATTAAAATAATTAAAATGCGCAAGTTCAGGTCTCAGAATTCTCAATTTTTCATTTATCATGCTTTTCTTATTTTTGTTTAAAGCTGGTGAATGGATAATAATTCTTTGATAATTGGAAATCAATAGTCACCTATTTCTGTAACTGGTGATTACATTTGTGAAGAATGCATGTAAAACATATTAAAAAAAAGTTTATTTATTAGTCACAAGTAAGGCTTACATTAACACTGCAATGAAGTTACTGTGAAATTCCCCTAGTTGCCACACTCTGGCGCCTGTTTGGGTCAATGCACCTAATCTAATGTGAGTTAAGAGGTAAGAGAATGGGAATGGAAAGGACAAGATGGAAAGAGAGGAAACGTAAGTTGAGTCAGAGTCTTCTCTCCGGATGGCTGAAATATTCTGAGGGGGTCAGTAAATGTTTCCAGGCAGAGTGTGGGTATGGGGGAAAGTCTGTGGCTGGTTTATATCAATGTGTTTTAGTACTTCCCTCAGTCTGCAGGGGTTATATTGAGTTAGACTCCTTTCATTTTTTGGTTGCTGCAAGAAAGAATATTTAACCAATGTCTGACTGTTTCCTGTTGGATTTCAGTTTGCTCTAGGTAATATTGTCATTGATGTTTTTAATGCATATTTTTAGGACATTGTTTCTGCTTTTTTTCAAACAGAAACTTAAAAATTCTGGTTGGCATTTGGGGACTACGTTCTGCTGCCTAGGCCTTGGCTTGACTTTTCTCCCTAAGTCTCTTCACTGCCACTTCTCTCCTTCTTTACCACACTCCTCCTTAAACCTACCTCTGACTAAGCATTTAGTCACTATTCCTAATTGTTCTTTGGCATTGTGTCAATCTTTGTCTGATTATGCATCAGTGAAGCACCTTGAGACCTTTTCTATTATATGAAGGCATTGTACCCAATGTATTTGCATTTTGCTTATACTGTAGCAGTCCATGCCAACATACAGCAGATACTAGACAAGATACAGGCTTTGACTGATGAGGAGGATAGAACTTTTGCACCATTTGTAACAAATGCCAGGCCAAGACCATCTCCAGCAAGACAGAGCCTAACCACCTCCCCATGACATGCAATGCAATGTCATTAATTTCCTTCAACCATTTACTATCAACATCCAAGAGGTCACCACTGATAAGTACTCAAAATTGAGCTAGTCAAATAAATGCTATGGACAGTAGAACTAGTCAGAAACTAGGTACTCTGTGATGAGGGTGACTCACCACCCAAAAGGGGCAAGTGAGCAGCATGATGGAGTACTCTTCACTTACCTTGATGGGCACAGCTGTAAATCTCTCAAGAAATTCAACACTATCCAAGCCAAAACAATCTGCTTGTGGCAAATCTACCAGTTTAAACATCCACTTCTTCCATCACTGACATACTGTGGATGCAGGGTGATATAATGCAGCAACTTGCCAAGACTTCACAAAATTGTCACAGCAGAAGAGACCTCTCAGCCCATCCCATCTCATGCTGGCTCTACAAATGAGCAATTCACCTTGTGCATTTCCCTGCAAATTTTTCCTTTTCAGACAAGTCTAATTCCATTTTGAATGCTTCGGTTCAGCCTGCCTCCACCACACTCTTAGGCAAGCTTTAGAATTTTCTCTACCACCTGGATTTGGGCCCAAGCATATTGATACATATTTTTTCTGAACAAAGATGTAACATGTGCAATCCTTCTGTCCTCTGTGAGATAATTTTAGAAATACAGATCCCTTTAAGAGTAAACCAGGACTTGCTTCAGTGCGCAGGGATCAGGTGACGCTCTTTAAAGCCTGTATTTCAAAGCTAAGTTTTCCCTAGTAGGGGCTTGTTTCTGGACATGGAGAGGATCCAGAGGGAAGAGTGGAAGCTGGTACTTATACTGAACTACAGTATAACAATGGAACAGTCGTGAATTGCAGAATGTCGTCTGCATGGATTTTCAAAATGGATATCCACTTCTTCAACACTCTGGCACCATCCCTGAGTCTAAGGAAGATTGGAAAATCGTAGCAATTCCTCTGTAATTTTCATTCTCACTTCGCTCAGTATCTTTGGATGAATCTCATCCAGTCCTGGTGCTTTATCAACTTTAAGTTTAGACATCCCATCTAATATGTCCTCCATATTCATTTTAAATCTGAGTGTATTAATTGCCTCCTATTTCACTGTGGACTTTGTAACATCTTCTTCCTTGGTAACGGCAGATGCAAAGTATTAATTTAATACCTCAGCTATTAGAAACATAGAATCACTACAATGGAGAAAGAGGCCATTTGGCCCATCGAGTCTGCACCAACTCTCCAAAAGAATATCTTACCCAGGCTCATCCCTGCCTTATCCCCGTAACCCTGTGTATTTACCAAGGGGAATATACCTTGACTGTGTCCAAACTATCTCTTCTTTGAAGGTAGTCCTTGTTTATTTGGTTTTTCCTACAAACCTTTGATTCTAATTTATTCGGCCCAGACCTGTTTTTGTCCCACTGAAGTTAGCTTTCCACCAGTCAATTATTCTTAATCTGGATTGTTCTTTGTCCTTTTCCATAGCCAGCCTTATGATACAATAATCACTGTTCCCTAAATGTTCTTCCACTAACACCTGGCCCATCTCATTCCCAAGAACCAGGGTCAACAGTGCCTCCTCTCTCATTAGACTGGAAAAATGCTGTTGTAGAAAATTACCTGAATGCATGTGAAGAACTCTTGCCCTCTCTGCCCTTTGTACTATCACTTTCCCAGTGCATATTTGGATAATTAAAGTCGTCCATTATAAATGCTCTATAAATCTTGCACCGTTCTGTGATTTATTTGTGAATTTATTCCTCTACATGCTTGCCCCTAGTCGTTGGCCTATAGCCTACACTGAGCAACGTAATTGCACTTTTTTTGTTCTTCAGCTCCAGCCAAAAAGAATCTGAGGTTGATCCCATTGGAACATCATCTCCCTCCAGCACTGCAATGTTCTCCTTAATCAAACCACCACTCCTCCTCCCGCTTTTCTTCCTTTCCTATCTTCCCTGAAAACCGTGCATTCAGGAATATTTAATAGTCAGCCCTATTCTTCTTTAATCCAAATCTCTGTTAAAGCCACAAAATCATATTCCAACATGTCAATCTGCACCTGTAACTCATCAGTCCTATTAACCACACTGTGCATTCACATACATGAGTAGTAACCCTGATTTAGGATTTAAAACTTACCTCCTTACTCTGACCTTATCTAATAACTTAGTATTCTAGTGTTAGTTACCTTTCCCAGTGTTGCTTTCCCCCCTGTACAGCTGAGCCACCTGTGGTGCCAGGGACTTGGCTATGGCTGCATTCCTCAGATGAACCATCACACAGAACTGAATACTGTTTGGAGAGTGGGATATACCAAGCAGACTCCTGCACTACCTGCCTGCTTCTGCTTGACAATCTGGTGGTCACCAATTCCCTTTCTCCCTGCATACTCTTAAGCTGCAGGGCAGATTTATAAACGTGCTATCCACAAAGCTCTCAATGTCACGGCTTCATTCAGTGACACCAGCTGCTGTTTCGAAGTTCTGAAACCAGACTTCAAGTTGCTGCAACTGACAACACTTTCTGCACAAATGGTTATCTAAGACATAGGGAAACATCATGGAGTTCCCACATAGCACAGGATGTGCTAAAAGTTGGAACAGCCATGTCATCTGTCAGTTAATTGTCTTACTACAGATAATGACAGATAATTAACACTCAAAATATTCACCAGCCAATTAGCTACTTGCTTCCTTGTGATGCATACCTCTATTTTTCTTTTCAAACACAGGCTCTAAGCTTACCCACTGACTCCTGACGAGCAATTTTAAGCTCTGCTTTGCTCTTACTGGTTTCCCCCATACTGTTCACCTAGTGAAGCCTTGCTCTCTTCACATTGTTTTAAGGCCCCCTCTGCTCTGACTATTTCCCCTTGTTCACCAAGTGAACTCTCACTCTTTGCACACTATTTTAAGCCTTGCTCTGCTCTCGCAATTTCCTGTCAAAATATAATTATGTGTGGAGATGTTTATAAATGTCTCTGGTTGCCTTGGTGGCATTTGAACCCATGTTCCTAGAACAATTGCTTGGGCCTCCAGATTACTGGTCCAGTGTCATTATCACTACACCATCATCTCCCTGCTTTTACAATGGCAATTCCCAAAATTGCAATCTCTAGATAGCAAAAAAACCACTACTTTCAGGTCCTACACCATTCCAACCTGGACATCAGTTATGGTTCTGTCATTGTATAGAATCAACTCTTCAGCCCATCGAGTCTGCACTGATATGTGATAAACACCTAACCTCCCACCTAATCCTGTTTACCAGCACTTGGCCCATAGCCTTGAATGTTATGACGTGCCAAGTGCTCATCCAGGTACTTTTTAAAGGATGTGAGGCAACTTGCCTCTATCACCCTCCCAGGCAGTGCATTCCAGACCGTCACCACCCTCTGGGTAAAAAAGTCCTACTACTGTCCCTACTTCTTATACTCTTATGTGTTCAAGCAAAGCTCTTGACCTCAATACCCATTGTATTCTGTCCGCTTTGCATCATGTCTGCATGCTCCTCTCCCAGTAGCACTACTCCCATCCATGTCATGTTTGTCATCTGCCTATGTAATCTGATGTCTTCCATATGACATGCATTTCTATCACTCATTCCTCAATATCCACCCTTCATTCAACCCCCAATTTACCTTCTCCAGCCACTTGGCCTCATCCCTGAATGCCATTTCCTTTGCTCACCCCAAAAGCCCTTTGTCCACCACTCTCACCTTTCCCTAACTTCACCTCTCACCAACTAGTATAGCCCTCCCACACCTTAATTCCCATTCAGCCTTGAGCCTAATTCAACTATTCCTTCAAAGTCCTAAATCGCTTCTCTATTACTTGCCTCCCATCCATGTTGGGTCCCATTTTGTATGCAAACCTCACTTGTGCTCTTTGCCAGCAATCTGTCAGCTCCTTGCTGTGAGGTTTGTAGAAGGAAAAGGGGCACAAAATGCAGATTTTCTATAATTATATCATGAAAAAGATACAATTTGTAAATCTAAATGATCGATTTCATCATTTTGGTTATTTTCAGGGAAGTATACAAATTCTGATCACAATTAACTTGATCTCACTTCCTGACAATACGACAGCTTCTGGATCAAGAATTTTTCTAAACCTTCAGCTCCCAGGAATATGTTTCGAGTAGCAAAAATAATGACTGAACTTACCTTCAATCATGACAACCTGATCTCCTTTCCTTTCTGGAATCAGGGCAGGAGCCTGAAGGTACAGCTCTGCAACATCTCTGGCTGTACCCAATTTGTTTGTAACCTGGGATAATAAAAACATAACAATGCAGATAGGTAAACATAAAGTAGAGCAACAGTATGGTCTCTCAGTTTTATGTTAAAATAAGTTGATTCATTTCTCCTTTTCTGCGCTAGTAAATCTTTAAAGGAGTTGTGTATTCTATTGAATTATTGGACAATTATATATATTAAAAAGCAGAACTGTTAAAGCATATTTACTTTTGTGAGGCTGGAGCCTTGAAGTGTGCGGAAAATCATAGGCCAGGAATTGGGGAAGGTGGCAGTTGTCAAGGAGTTGTGATAAAATGAAATTAAGGAATCTGATAATTGGGAATGTGTTCTGGTGAATGTATGACTATAAGAGAGCAAATTATTTTTAAATGGGAATTGTTAAGACGACAGGTTGACTGAGGTATTTGATGTGTGGATTGGCCTAAAAACCCTGCTGTAAATTGATATTTACCTAAGAGAAGTGGATAATAGGGCATCGAATTTTATGAGTTAAAGCACAGATGATAAAAGTTCAAACAAGGTGAGGGTGAATTTCATACTTAAGTTCTAAAAGGGCGAGCTCATTTAAGAAAGTGTCATAAAGACAAGTATACTTCAGATAAGAAAAGATCAAAGGAAAAAGCATTATATCAATGTCAGGGTTCATCCTATATGGTGAGCTGGGCAGAGCTGTTCCAAGGTCACAGCCACAAACAGCAGGAAGCTGAGTTCACTTCAAACAAGCCAGTTCCTGGGGAATCCTGTTTGAACAGCCAGTTTCTCTTCTAAATGAGACAATCCCAAAAGAGCTATAGGTGCCAAGCGTCGTAACTTTGCTGGATTTAGCTTATCGTTTTAAAACTTATGGGATTTTGTTTGGGGAGGTTTAGCTCCGAGTTTAGGAAAATAGAAGGGTTTGGAACTGGGTCAATTTAACAATTTCATGTGTGTAGCCATTATTGCCGTTAAGTGCATGTTTTTAGTTGCCTTTCTTGTTGTATGTTTTACTGTTTAATAAGTATTTATTTTGTTTCGTGATTACAACAAGACTTGAACCTTCCTCAATGGTCTTCACATCTTTCCTCACATTATACTAAATTGCAGAAAATACAATTAGGAACCGGCATTTCAAGCTTCCCTTCTGGGATTTGGAATACCCAAGCATTTAACATCAGCTGGGTTTTTAACACAATGTATTGTTAGGAAGGGATTTGGGATGGAACCCAGATCTTCCAGAGTTCCACTCATGTTTGGCGCCATCACAATTTTCTACATTTTAGAAACAGGTCCATAATTTTCTTACTCACTAAAGGGCATACTGCGCTGAGGTGTGAATAAGGAAAACATATTTCTTGTTACACCCTGAGCAACAATGGAAGACAGGGATATCATGGAGTCAGGAATGTTAACAGTAGATTGCTACAGGTTCTTTTTAACCCCAATGCATATTTTAGGGCTATAAAGTTCAAATCCATGTTTCTAATAGCTTAAATCTGATATCTTATATTTCTATACTAATAGGTCTTGGTGCTCCGTTTTGTGATGTAACCATAATATTAGGAAAGCTCTTTCCAAACTTTAGAGGATCAAAGAAAGACAACTGTGATGGTTTGGTTAATTTTCAAGAACTGAAACAGCTAGGAGGCCTTTCAAGGCCCCGAACATAGAGATACATTTCAGGAGTGAAAGGGATACAGACGATTGCATTAGTCAGAGCCGTTCACAACCAACATTTTTTCAGTGTCACTCGGGACAAATTTCAACCTCACAAGCTCCCCTTATTTGAGGAAAAATGTAGAGGCATTGGAGGCAGTTCAGAGGAGGTTCACTAGATTGGTTCCAGGGATCAGGGGTTTGTCGTATGAAGAGAGATTTAACAGTTTAGGCCTATACACTCTGGAATTTAGAAGAATAAGGGGAGATCAAATTGAGGTATACAGGATGATAAAAGGTATGGAGAAAGTAGACATGGAGCGGATGCTTCCTCTTGTGGGGCATTCTAGGTCGAGAGGTCATAGTCTTAGGATAAGGGGTAGCAAATTTAAAACTGAGTTGAGGAGAAACTACTTCTCCCAAAAGGTTGTGAATCTGTGGAATTCGCTACCCCAAAGTACAGTGGATACTGAGATGTTGTAAGTAAATTTGAGGAGTTAGACAGATTTTTAATTGGTAATGGGTTGAAGGGTTATGGGGAGAAGGCAAGAAAAAGGATGATGAGGTGCATATCAGCCATGAACGAATGGCGGAGCAGACTCGAAGTCCCGAATGGCCTAATTCTGCTCCTATATTTTATGAATTTATAAGCTGGGTAGGTTTGCAAGTTGGAACCAAGTTAAAAGAATCAAAATTGCCAATGTGTCTGGCTGGAATCAACCAGCCAGCTTCTGTCTTTAACGGTAATCTGCAGGATAAGAAAAACCCCAATTGGACAGGTGGGTTGGCAACTTAAATATGTTAAATGTCCATTAGCACAGGATCATTATGGCACAGAAGGAGGCCATTTGATCCACTGAGTACATGCTGTTTCTTTGTACAGCAATCCAGTCATTATCAACTTCTTTAACATGATTTCTGAATTTAACAGTTTGTGTATAGGTTTCCAAGGATGTTTGGAGCTTGACAGAGAAAGCAAGGTGAGAGTTTAGTAGGATTTGAGGGGACTCCACATATGAAGACAAGAAATGCTTTAAATACCAAGATCTCACACTTGCTCCCTTACCGAGGCGAAACGTTTTTTTTCACAGGACTTGTTTTCACTGGTTAAGAGGTCATTTCTACTACTTTGGAGTCTACATCGCTTGATTTACATATCTGAGCAGTCAAGCTTCAATTCAGCTTGGGGACAATTGATGCAATTCTACCCTGGCTCTCAGATGAGGAACAAGATAAGCAGCAGCAATAACACAATCAACAGCGGGGGATGCAGCAGTTTTCAATCACTTGTCGCTCAATAGGAGAGGGGATAAGCATAGATCTCTGGCTTCCAAGAGGTGATACCACCAAAGCAGGTAGAGGATAATCTTCCTCAACATGGCCAGGCACCAGTGCCTCAGGTGGTCCTTAGTAGCCTCTTCGAAGGAGACCTCCGCTCCAGCATCCTAAATGCAGGGAAGGATCAACACTGGCCAATTCAGTGCCTAGGGGCATTTAATTCTGGTGGGTCTTCCCAATGGAGGCAATGTGGACAGGTTATCCAGCTGGCAGGTGAGATCTTTCGCTATCAAAATTAAATTCTGCTCAAAGTAACTACAGCCATTAATTCTATGCCTCTAGCTCCGTCCAAGTGGTATTTGTAGAATTTGCAGCACACAAATGCATCTCGCAAGTGACCAGTGCCATGTTTGCCAGGGGCAGGAATTATGTGCACTCCTCAACCAATGAGGCCAGTCAGAATGAGCAAGTAGGTGCTTGAGCTTTGTAACTCTGTCATCCCAAGGTTAAAAGAGTCATACATGACACAATACATGTGGCAATCAAGGCACCCTCAGACTACACTGGGGCCTTCATCAACTGAAAGTGCAGAAAAGGGCACATTGCAAGTGGCTGTCAAAGGACAGATTTGATGCCCCCATGACAGCAAGTGGTTGGGGTGATCTTATCAGATGAGAGGGTGTGGACGGGTGTTCAGCCACCTTCTCATTTCTGCCTGATTAAGTCCAGGGCTGGAAGATGGGCTTCCTTTCTGGATGCTAATTGAGGCCCTTAAACGGCTAATTAATGGCAACTTCAGACCCTCATTTTGCTGCTGCTGGTATTTAACCAACAGTGGTGATATGGCAAGGGCACCAGCATTGAGATGGCCTGGAATGATCTGATCCATACATTGGTCACTTAGATTGAGACAGTGCAGTGAACTGGTTAATAAATTCTGAACCCACTTAGCCCTGCTGAAACTCCTGCTACTCATTGCACATCCTTAACTGTCTTACAACTCTTCACAAGACAGAAGGCCACAGACAAAATGGACAATCAAATACATTTTACATTGCTGAAATATTAAACACAAATGTGACAATGTAATACTGTATTAAATACAATGGCTACCTTTGTACAATTACAATTCAATACCTTTTCATTTTTGACAACTCCTATGTGGTTCTTTCCTTTGACTTCATAGTACCCTGCTAGATACAGCAAGAATTATGGGCTCCAACAACATCCTGGCTGTAGTGCCTAACATTTGTGCTCCAGAACCAGCTGCACCCCTCACCAAACTGTTTCAGTATAGCTGCAACACTGGCATCAATCCCACAATGTAGAAAATTGCCCAGGTAACTTCTGTTCACAAAAGGCTGGACAAATTCAATCTGACTAATTATTGTCCCATTAGCCAACTCTCAATCATCAAGGAATAGAACATAAGACCATAAGATATAGGAGCAGAATTAGGCCATTCGGTTTGCAGTATATATAAATGATCTGGAATAAAATGTGGGTGGTCTGATTAAGAAAAAAGAACAAGGAACAGTACAGCAGTATTGCTGAAATATTAAACACAAATGTGACAATGTAATACTGTATTAAATATAATGGCAACTATAGGAATGTCTTCATGTGGAGATGGGGTAAACACAGTAAAAGTTTTAACACCAGGTTAAAGTCCATTTCAGCAATATTTCAGGAGCAGGTCCTTTGGCCCACCAAGTTTGTGCTGACACAGATGCCTCTCTAATCTAATATCTTCTTGCCTCGATGTGGTCCATATCCCTCTATTCCCTGCCTATTCATGTATCTATCCAGATGCCTCTTGAATGCTGTTATAGAATCTGCTTCCACCACCTTCTCCGGCAGCGTGTTCCAGGCATTCACCACCCTCTGTGTGAAAAACTTGCCTCTTACATCTCTTTTGAATTTTTCCCCTCTCACTTTCAACCGATGCCCCCAAGTAATTGACCCTTCGACCTGGGAAAAAGACTCTGACTATCCACTCTATCCAAGCCTGTCATAATCTTGTAAACCTCTATCAAATCCTCCCTAATCCTCCGACGCTCCAATGGAAATAATCCAAGTTTGTTCAACCTTTCTTCATAGTCCATATCCTCCAAACCAGGCAACATCCTGGTAAAACCTCTTCTCCACCCTTTCCAATGCATCAACATCCTTCCGGTAGTGTGGCAACCAAAATTGTATACAATACTCCAAATGCGACCTAATCAAAGTCATACACAGCTACAACATGGTTTTCCAATTCCTATACGCAACGCCCAACCGATGAAGACCTGGATGCCATAGTAAATTTGCAGATGACACAAAGATTGGTGAAGTTGCTGATAGTGTCAGGGATTGTCAGAGGATACAACAGGATATAGACAGATTAGAGACTGGGGAACAAAAATGGCAGATGGAGTTTAATTCGGACAAATGCGAAGTGATGCATTTTGGAGGATCAAATTTAGGTGTTAATTATACTGTAAAAGGAAGAACCCTTAGGATCATTAACATACAGAGGGATCTGGGTATGCAGGTCCACAGTTCCCTAAAAGTGGCAACACAGGTGGCTAAGGTGATTAAGAAGGCATATGGCATGCTTGTCTTCATGTGGAGATGCCGGCGTTGGACTGGGGTAAACACAGTAAGAGTTTTAACAACACCAAGTTAAAGTCCAACAGGTTTATTTGGTAGCAAATGCCATTAGCTTTCGGAGCCCTGCTAATGGCATTTGCTACCAAATAAACCTGTTGGACTTTAACCTGGTGTTGTTGAAACTCTTACTATGCTTGTCTTCATCAGCCGGGGCATTGAGTACAGAAGTTGGCAAATCATGTTGCAGCTATATAAAACCTTGGTTAGGCCGCATTTGGAGTATTGCGTGCAGTTCTGGTCACACTACCAGAAGGATGTGGAAGTTTTGGAGAGAGTGTAGAGAAGGTTCACCAGGATGTTGCCTTTTTAAAATTTATTTGTGGGACATGGGAGTTGCTCGCTGGCCAGCATTTATTGTAAGAAGTCTCACAACACCAGGTTAAAGTCCAACAGGTTTATTTGGTAGCACAAGCTTTTGGAGTGTCGTTCCTTCTTCAGGTGAGTTTGACACTCCGAAAGCTTGTGCTACCAAATAAACTTGTTGGACTTTATCCTGGTATTGTGAGACTTCTTACTGTGCTTACCTCAGTCCAACGCCGGCATCTCCAAATCACAGCATTTATTGCCCATCCCAAGTAAAACTGAGTTTATCTGTGAGATCAGGAATCCTGGTGACAGCCGCTAGTTTGCCACTCGATTCGCTGAAATGGAATGATAACCCAGGTTGGGAAGCATTCTATATGTGTAAAATGTGTAAAACTGTTGCAACATTTAACTCAATGCTCATACTTGATGTGAAGTCAAGCCGCCCAACCTCAGAAGAAAACTGGTTATGCTTATAAATTGAAATGGAGGGACGTCCTGTTCATTCATACAGATAAAATTATTTGAGCAAAAGCATTTTTCATCATACTCACTTCACATTCATAGACTCCAAGATCATTCTTTTCTGTGTTTTTGATGATCAGCACTGCAACTCCAAACTGTGGATCATAGAAAGTCTGGTACTTTGTTTTATTTGTTAAGGGTGAACCATCAATACTCCATCTTCAATGAAAACAGAATTAATTGTAAATCAATGTAGCTGATATTTGATAAAACTTCAAAAAACATCAGCTTTCAACAGAATATTTCAAAATCCAGTTCAATGGAGAAGAGCCTAAGCCCAGAAACTAGTTCAATACAGCCATTAATCCAGCAGGCAGATCAGAAAAGGAGGAACTTAGATGCGTATGGTTTCTGCTCCATTTAGAAAATTCCACAAAACATACGGCAACTTTCTTCTACTATCATGTCCACTTACATTTTTGGGGCAACCTGTGTGCTTTCAAGGGCTAACCTGGGAATACTGCCAGATTTGAGACTGATAGGTCTGACATTTCCTGGTGAAAGTGTAGATTAAATTCTGGGTTTAATGTGGACCCTACCACCTAAGGGTCAAATAGTAATTGATCCATAAGGGTTGGTCACTATTCCAGATTGGGTCTTTTCAATCAGGGAGAAAAACAATTCAAACTTCGATCTTTGGTCCTATTCAGACCTTTGGCTGCTCTTCTGGGAATGGTAGTCTGTTTCCTGAGATTATCCTGTCTTCTTGAGGGTGGATGGCTCCAT
Organism: Mustelus asterias; assembly: GCF_964213995.1. Taxonomy (NCBI): domain Eukaryota; kingdom Metazoa; phylum Chordata; class Chondrichthyes; order Carcharhiniformes; family Triakidae; genus Mustelus; species Mustelus asterias. The sequence continues at coordinate 16,423,165 of NC_135802.1, forward strand.
CGCACTACAAGGACACAGTTTCACTTCCTATTTAATTGGCCCCATATCCAGACAGGACATGATCAATTTAAAGTGGTTTCACCAGAAATCTAAGCCATGGCATCCATTTTTATCAAAAGAAAAACAGCTTAATTTTTATTTGTTTTCAATGCACACGTTATACATGTGCACAGAATAATAAATGCTTTGTAGTGTTTTTAGGATGCAATTTAATTACAATTTGGAAAATTATTATTTGATCTATCTTTTAAACTATTCTATTTCAGTGGGAAAAATAAACAATTTGCTGGATTTTTCATTAATATCCATTAATTTTGTGTTCAGAATTACAACAATTTATATAGCATCCTTAATTTAGGCAAGAGTACATCATAGAAGCATAATGGAAACAAATGCCGATCCAAGCAAGGGGTGACCAAAAACTGGTTAAAGCAGAGGAAGATGATGGGGTAAAGGGACTTAAGGAGGTAATCCCTGATATTAGTCTGAGCTTTTACAGTGCGCAACTTAAGTCTTTTGGGGTTACTTTGCTAGCACAGAGCCTCAATTGAGGAACGTGTGAATTGAGTGCAAAGGCTGTTGTGCTTAATTTGTAGTGTTGTTATTTACCCATACAGTATTCACTATACCATAATTTTCAAGTTTCAAAAGGTTTTTTTTAACAACCAATTTAAGAACTAAATGTTGTTAAATTAATGGAACTTACTTTATCTGTGGGACTGGTGCAGCTTCAATAGTGCATGCAAACTGTGTATCTTCATTCTGTATAAATGGGATGTTTCGAAGGCGGCTTACAAACCTTGGAGGGACTGAAAGTTAAAGTGAAAATTTTAATTGACAATTGTACTTTCCTTATTCAGTATTAATAAAAAAAAATCAAGTTTGGAACATTATCAAATTTAGCAAGCAAGTGGTCTTAATTGGGCAGTGAAGTTCATTATTTCAAAGTTTAACAGAATGTTACTGACATTTATGTTTATCTACTGCTAACAACCAAAATCCTTGAAGCGCCTCTGATTCATTAGTAGTTTTATCATGTTGATGAGAAATTATGGTCTAAAAACTGATTTACGCAGGGAAACGAGTTCTGTACTAGAAAGGTATGTCTGAGGAATACCTGATATTTGGTCTTAAAGCTTATTTACATAAGAATGGGCAGTTCATTAGTGTTGGAAGCCTTCAGTTAGGTTCTGGGAGGGAAAGAGGAAGTTTTTGGATGGGGACATGCAATGGTTATTAGGAGTGCTATGGAGCTATAATGAACACCTCCTTTTCTCCCAACTCTACATTCAAGCAATGCCAACCTTTTTGGTGGTGACTTCCAGTGATCCCTTTAAGGATAATTGGTTGGGCTACATATTGACCTGGCTTTCCTAAACACAGCTGCTGTGGCATTAGTTGCATTCCAATTTCAGAAAGGGATCTGAAGGGTGGCATGGTGGCACAGTGGTTAGCACTGCTGTTTCACAGCGCCAGGGAACAGGGTTCGATTCCTGGCTTGTGTCACTGTCTGTGCGGAGTTGGCATGTTCTCCCCGAGTCAAAGAACAAAGAAAAATACAGCACAGGAATAGGCCCTTCGTTCTCCAAGCCCATGCCGATCATGATGCCGTAACTAAAAAAAAATCTTCTGCCCTTACTTGGTCCATATCCCTCTCATGTTTTCTCCCTATTCATGTGCCCATCCGGATGCCTCTTAAATGTTGCTAATGTGCCTGCTTCCACCACATCTTCTGGTGGCGCGTTCCAGGCACCCATCACTCTCTGTGTGAAAAACTTCCCCTGCACATCTCCTTTAAAGTTTCCCCCTCTCACCTTGAACCTGTGCCCACTTGCAATTGACGCTTCCACCCTGGGAAAAAGTCTCTTGACTACCCACCCTGTCTATGCCTCTCATAATTTTGTAGGCCTCTATCAGATCTCCCTTCAGCCTCCATCTTTCCAGTGAAAACAATCCTAGTTTATTCAACCTGTTCTCATAGCCAACACCCTCAACACCAGGCAACATTGTGGTGAACCTTCTTTGCACCCTCTCCAAAGCTTCCACGTCCTTCTGATTGTGAGGTGACCAGAACTGCACGCAATACTCCAAATGTGGCCACATCAAGATTTTATATAGCTGCAACATTATTTCCCAACTCCTGTACTCAATGCCCCGGCTGATGAAGGCACGCATCCCATTTGCCTTCTTAATCACCTTGGCCACTTTTAGGGAACTGTGGACCTGCATGCCCTGATCCCTCTGTATCTTAATGTTCCTAAGGGTTCTGCCATTTACAATATAATTCATACCTAAATTTGATCCTGCAAAATGCATCACCTCGCATTTATCCGGATTAAACTCCACCTGCCATTTTTGTGCCCAAGTCTCCAATCTATCCATATCCTGTTGTATCCTCTGACAATCCTCGGCACTATCCGCAACTCCGCCAATCTTTGTGTCAGCCGCAAACTTACTAATCAGCCCGCTCATATTTTCCTCCAGATCATTTACATATACTACAAACAACAGTGTCTGTGTGGGTTTCCTCCGGGTGCTCCGGTTTCCTCCCACAGTCCAAAGATGTGCAGGTTAGGTTGATTGACCACACTAAATTCTCCCTCAGTGTACCTGAACAGGCGCCAGTGTGTGGTGACTAGGGGACTTTCACAGTAACTTCATTGCATTGTTAATATAAGCCTGCTTGTGACTAATAAATAAACTTTACTTTTATGAGACTCCTTCTTTACAAAGGAAACAGGCCCTGGACACTACTTTCTCTATCTTCAGAGTCATGGCAAGTTGTGCACTTCTTCTACAGAACGCCCACCATAATGGATACACAGGACATTTACATTTGTAAAACAGTCATGGCAATAACTGACTTGGGTGGGTTATCAAGTGGTATCACTGGTCTCGCAGGAAAATCTCACACTTGTATTCCTGAGACTTGGCTGACCTGAAAATTGAACTCGTTTTTAGCCAATCAGAAGCTGGTTTTAAATGACATGTTTCTCACCTTCAAAACTTGTGATAAGATTTGAGAGGATCAGAAAAATAGATAAATATTCCAACTCTAAAAAGAACATTTTGATCTCTACTAAGAAAAAGCAAAGTTTAAGTATTGGAAATAATAACGGTCTTAATTTCCACAACCAATGCCACTGGAGCTTCACTATTTTATTTAAGTTTTAGATTTTAGTGAAATAAATTGTGATTTGTTCCTACCTTGCACAAGAATCTTTCCAAGGGTACTGGCATTTCCTGCAGCACTGGCTGCATAACACATATACTGCCCTGAATCGGCAGCAGTGAGAGTATCCAGGATCAGCGTGCAAGAGCCATCTTCATCCTCTATTATAATGTGGTGTGGGTCAACCTCCACGGACTTGCCATCTAGTGTCACACATAAATATGGGATTTTCAAAAATGTTCAGGTTAATCAACAATAATGTTTTACGAAGTTATCACTCGAAATGATACAGGTATCCATTTTCTAACACAAGAAAATTATGTTGATTTCGACATTTAGTTAAAGTACTGGAGACAGTATTGAAAGATTTACAAGCATGATACTAGAATTGAAAGAATGCAACAAGGAAATATTGAGCAGGGCAAAGTTTAAAAAATGAGGGGTCTCCTATTTAAGATCAGAGATGAGAAAAAAACATTATCTCAGATGGTTGTGAATCTTTGGAAGTTTCTTCCCTAGAGGTGGAGGCAGGGTCAATTAATATTTTTAAAGAAAAGAAAGATAGCTTCTAGACTAGTAAGGGAGTCAAAGATTATTGGGATAGGGCAGGTTGTGGATTGAGGCAACCATCAGTCATGATCTTAATGAATAGTGGAGCAAGCTTGAGGGGCTGAATGGCCCTCTCCTGCTCTTCATTCTTATGTAGGCTGCGGCATTTTTCTCCAAAAAAAAAGGACTAAGAGGAGGCCCAAAATTATGGAAGGGTTCAATAGGTTGGCATGGAATAGTATTGTGAATGAATCAAAAAAAATGGGCATACATATAAGGTAACGGCTAATTGAAAAAAATAAAGAGTTTAAGAGAAATCTCTTAAAAAGAGCAATAAGTATATGAAACTCACTGGAGTAATTGAAGCAGGTACCAAGGATTTGAGGGGAGGAACGATGCATACATGGAGGAGAAGGGAGTGGAGATATATGGGGCAGGGCAATAGCTAACTAAAAAAAGAATATCATAAAAACAGTTGGATTGAATATTGTTTCCTTGCTGTAAATTTTACATGAGGGCAAACTGATCAAATTGTACTGAAATTTGAGGTAGATTCAACCTGTGAAAATGCTTTGAAATGAAATGTAACCAACGCCGCAGTTCTCGGAAAAGAAGCTAAGTGCTGCTGCCTGTGGGAAAATCAGAGTGTGTCCTGCTGGGGCTGGCACCAATAAAGAGGTCAAATTCAATGGATACAAATGGGCCAGCGTTGCCTCCACGGGATCATGCTGATTTCCCGACTCCTCAGGTGCCTGATTCATTCGGGGATCAGCTGTGACCCTGTGATGAGCACGAATTCCATTTAACGCTCCCCGCAGCACGGCCTGCCATTGCAGGCAAGATGATGGCTGGAAGGAAGGCAGCCCCAAGGTTCTTGGTCGGGAATTTGAACTGGATGCTGGATGCAGTGCACTCCTCACCTGTGTGGGCCGAAGACCTCCAGTCAGCATCCTCAACCTAGCCTGGGATGTGGTGGGGGAGGCAGTAAGCTACAGTAGTCTGACCAGGAGTACTGCCTTGCAGTGTTGCAAGAAGATAAATCACCTCCTTAGAGCTGGAAGGGTAAGTACCCACCTGTTTGTCCCTGGCACCACTCCTGACCCTGACCTCTGGCATCTGTTACTCCTCCTACATGCCACCTTGCAGCCACCCAACACCCAGCAACCAGCACAAACCCCAGAGCCCCCCACCCAGCTACTTCAAAACAACTTTTACGCTGAGCGCTGTGCCCACACATGACACCTAAGAACATAAGAAATAGGAGCAGGAGTAGGCCATCTAGCCCCTCGAGCCTGCCCCGCCATTCAATAAGATCATGGCTGATCTGACGTGGATCAGTACCACTTACCCGCCTGATCCCCATAACCCTTAATTCCCTTACCGATCAGGAATCCATCCATCCGCGCTTTAAACATATTCAGCGAGGTAGCCTCCACCACCTCAGTGGGCAGAGAATTCCAGAGATTCACCACTCTCTGGGAGAAGAAGTTCCTCCTCAACTCTGTCTTAAACCGACCCCCCTTTATTTTGAGGCTGTGTCCTCTAGTTTTAACTTCCTTACTAAGTGGAAAGAATCTCTCCGCCTCCACCCTATCCAGCCCCCGCATTATCTTATAAGTCTCCATAAGATCCCCCCTCATCCTTCTAAACTCCAACGAGTACAAACCCAATCTCCTCAGCCTCTCCTCATAATCCAAACCCCTCATCTCCGGTATCAACCTGGTGAACCTTCTCTGCACTCCCTCCAATGCCAATATATCCTTCCTCATATAAGGGGACCAATACTGCACACAGTATTCCAGCTGCGGCCTCACCAATGCCCTGTACAGGTGCATCAAGACATCCCTGCTTTTATATTCTATCCCCCTCGCAATATAGGCCAACATCCCATTTGCCTTCTTGATCACCTGTTGTACCTGCAGACTGGGCTTTTGCGTCTCATGCACAAGGATCCCCAGGTCCCTTTGCACGGTAGCATGTTTTAATTGACACCTGATGGAAATCCCCCCATAGCTGCCAAATGAGCACCTGAAATGTTATCTTTATGTCCCACAGGAGAAGCTCAACCATAACAGGAGGGAGCTGGCCAAGACTGGGAGAATGCCAGTGGGTACTGATCCTCTTCAAGGAGAGAGCGATGGAGCTTGTGGGGGAGTCGGCATGCAGGGGAAGTGAGACTACACTGTTCCAAGTTCAACCAGAAGTCAAAGGCCATGAGAACACCAGTCTCCCCCTAGGGTGGGGCGGGGTGGAGGGGTGGGGGTCGCGATGTCCAGGGATGGTGGGGTGAGCGACAGATCTCCCAGTGCATTGTCTACACTTACACAGTATACTTTGAGATCGGGACGCCTGCACATGGTGCCCCTAGAACTCAGCCGCCAGCTTCCCAGTGTGAACAGGCTCTTCCCACTCCCCCTGCTGGCGAGAATGTTTTCCTTAAGTGCCATACAATTACGTCTGGGAAAAAATGGGCGCGATTCTCTCCCGTTTTTGCGCTCATTCAGCAGTTAGAATTTTTTGGTAAGATCGCCCCCCCCCCCCCCTAGTCTTCTATAAAATGAAGCTTGCACCTTTATTAATGCCATGAATGCTATAGGGGAAATAATATAAGTTTTGATTGAGTTTCTGATGAAAACTTGACTGGAATCTTGTGCTCTCGGTGGTGAGCTTGGAAAATATAAGGTATGTCCTTAGGCAGGATGGCAAGAATACCGCACTGATGGTGAACCTTGTCTTCTTCTTGTCTCAATTAGGTTCTGGGCAGGAAGGCCCATGGTCAATCTTCCTGCCCTGCAGGAGGCCCCTAGGTGACCAATTAATAGCCACATAAGGGCCTCATCCTGCCTCCACTATTAACTGGTATTAACCAGCTGTAGGCAGGCCTACTGCTATGTGTGTGTACAACCTATGTAACCTGCAACCTGCAAAACACCCCCCCCCCACGCACTGCATTACTTACCTGTAGCCTGGATCACTCTGCAATCCTGGGACTCCGATGCCTGTCCTTCCGGCAGAAGCTAAGGCCTCCCAGTGGTGCTGATCAGCACAACAGTTGTGGGCCTCAGCTTGGCCATCAGCATTTGATAGGTGAGTCATCTGCCCCCAGGATCTTAATTTCAGGGGATAGGCCACCACTAGTATGCCAGTGTCTGAGTGGCATGTGGTTTCGCAGACCTTCACAAAAAGAGGCAGTACGAGTCTGATTCTTGCCAGCTCTCCACCTGGCAGGCGAGACCCCTGATGCCTCAACAAGATTCCGCTTCATATGTGTGTGATGATTTGACGGAACATGCTCATTGGATACCTTCCATGAAAACGTGCAAAGCATAAAACTAAGGGCCTCAGATCTACTGTTCCATTCTGGGTTGTTTGAAATTTTGGCTCATTTCAAGTTTAATTAGCTTATTTTCAATAAACAGGAAACAAATATATTTAAAATTTCTCACACAAATAATTAAGGGTGAAGAATGATCTTTTGGCCATCTGGTGATTTGTTTACTTAGCTCATCAAACTGTCATGAAGCAGAGCTATATGGTCAATGTGCTCTGCCAAAAAGCCATGTTGAGAATTTGGATCAATGCATTATCATCTCAACAACTATCCCAGATGTTTTCAACTCATTCAAGATAGGAATTTTCCAGCCTCTGTTGCTTAGTTTACTTCTTGAAAGGTTCTCTTAAAAGACAAATGTGGACAACAACATTGACTGTAAGGTATCTTTTGCTTGATTGAAAGTAAGTTATGGTGACATTTTTAAAAAATTACCTTTATACCATGTGATAACTGGCTTGGGATTTCCGATAACCAGACACGCCAGTTTCACTGTTTGTCCCATTTCAGCTGTACAATCTGCTAGTTTCTCCACAAATTCGGGGGGATCTAATTCAGAAAACATATTCACTTAGTTAATACAGTCTGCTTTATCTGTCATGTTTTCTCATTGAAATTTCTCCCTCGTTTCCATTTAGGTATAAGATAACCAAATATAAAGTGGAACATAAAAAGAAAATGATTCTGCTACGCTTCCAAGATTTGCAGGTTTTAAAAATTTACTGGCTACCAAGGTCCTAAGAATTCCTTTCAGGCAGAAGCCACAAGATAACCCATAAATAAAATGTTTGCAATCTCATTCTATTATGATATGAAGGTTGAAAGTTCAGAATATCAAAAAATCTCACTGTTACAGTTGAGGGGCTTATCTGAAGTTGGAATAATTTTGGGGCGGCCCAGTGGCACAGTGGTTAGAAATAAGAATTAGGAGCAGGAGTAGGCCATCTGGCCCCTTGAGCCTGCTCCGCCATTCAATAAGATAATGGCTGATCTTTTCGTGGACTCAGCTCCACTTGCCTCAGAGTGCCAGGAACCTGGGTTCGATTCCTGGCTTGGGTCACTGTCTGTGCGGAGTCTGCAAGTTCTCCTCCTGTCTGCGTGGGTTTCCTCTGGGTGCTCTGGTTTCCTCCCACAGTCCGAAAGACGTGCTGGTTAGGTGGATTGGCCCTGCTAGATTCTCCCTCAATGTACCTGAACAGGTGCCAGATTATGGCAACTAGGGGATTTTCACAGTAACGTCATTGCAGTGCTAATGTAAGTCTACTTGTGACACTAATAAAATAAACCTAAACTAAAAAACTTAAAACTAATCCAGTGTAGAGTTTCATTTATATCTTCATGAGAAGACTTTGGAGTGTTTTACGCATTTAAATATATCCCATGCCTCAGAAATTATACTGATGCATTGAAAATTTGGCCAGAATGGGACAGATTATAGAAATGTTTTGTTTAAAGCTTTGGGAGCTGAAAAGCTATTTAATTTCTTTATATAAGGCCTATAGATTTAGGGCAGGAGTTTCAGAGCTTAATGACTTGGAAAGTTAAGGCATTGCCACCAATGGTGAAGTAATTAAAATCAGGGATGTTTAAACATTCAGAAATGCAAGAACAGAGAGATCTTGGAGAGTTGTAGGAGGTTGGACAGAGGGAGGGGCAAGGTCATGGAGAAATTCAAAACAAGAACCAGAATTTTAAAAATGAGGCATTTTTGACAGGGCAGCAAAAAAGGGGTAATGGGTAAATGGGACGGTGTGAGTTAGAACATGTATAGCACAATTTTGACAGATACTTACTCCAGGCAGGTAGACTGAAGCGCTGTTGTATGCCACTAATGTCCTTTACCCATGAAATCTTTATGTTGACAGTTCGTGCCTGGAGCGTGTATTTACGCACTGAATCTTCTCGTTCATGCCAGATTTCAAAGGATCGTTCATCACCTTCCACAAAGTCATTCACGTCGATATTAGTGAGCTACATCAAGAAAATAAAACAGCAAAATTCTGCACAATGAATTTGTTAAAATATTTCTCAATTCAGATGACCCATCTTCAAGTCTTATAAACAAGTAGACAAAGGCCGGAATTCTCCAGCTGTTCATGCCAGCGGGATTCTCTGGTCCTGCTGACAGCACAAGCCTGTCCGCGGGTTTCCTAACAGCATGGGGTGGCTTCAATGGGAATTCCCATTGACAGCGGCGGGACCAGTGAATCCCACTGCCAATGAATGGCACGCCGACTCCCATCGTTGGGAGGCAGGAGAATCCCACCCCAGGTATACATCTCTATGAAAAGCTCTCTGTCTCAAACAAAAGCAGTAGATTTGCCCTCGGAATGTAGCCTTCACATCCACCCTGGACCTGTCTGAAAATTTACACGGGCAAGGATGTGGGGCCGGTTCCCACCTGCTCTGTGGCCTACTGATGTTCTAACGTGATCAATTAATGTCCATCCCCAGCATCTGTGGACTAATAGGTTTTGATTCAGAATGTTAATGTTTGTTTCTCCTAAGAGGTTGACAATACTTGTCTATTTCAAGCATTTTAGATTTAGTTTTAAGAATATAACAATCTTTTCACAACCTTATCTGTAAAAATGTTTTATCTTCATGCTAATAAAACCAATTATCTTGGAAGTATCTTAGCCTTAAGTGGTTCTAATCACTCCTACCATAACAAGAATAAGAAAGAAACCCTAGCCATCTAAATCTCTCTGATATATCTTACTCAATATACTTGGCATGTTGGAACAACTGTCGGTTTGTCAGATTGGCCAGGTTTTTGGCAGAGGTTTGTCACACTGGTATGACAGGTATTACAATTTGCCTCGGAGTGTCTGGTTGGGAGTGGAATTCAACTATGTTGCCTGACCTGATCATAATCCAATGACTGCTGCTGGAAAGTATTCTTGTGCAGAAATGAGGAAAGGATTTGGCTTGGATATACCATTTCCAATGGGTGGAATTTTACACTCCCTGCCAGGAGCGGGCTGTGTAAAATTGTGGGCCATAGTAGCTGTGCCATATCACTTCCTACCTACCATTGCTGGTATTTTAGCATTCTTAGGCTGTGGACTCTGTCCTTGGCCAATTGAGGCCCTTTCATGGATAATTAGTGACCTCTTAAGAACCTTCTTTAACTGAAGCTAGTATTTTACTGGTAGATGCCTGGGTGAGGTCACTGGTTAAGGGGGAGGCAGTGGGTCAAACAGCCTCCTATTTGAGCTGTGCCCAATGAAGAACACCCCCTCATCCCCAGAACCTGGCTCACCAAGGTAGAAGCCCTCCCAACCCCCACCCTGCAGAACCTCGACTCCCAACTCTCTTGCTGGGGCCTATCAGTCTGGCCCTGACAAAACCCCAGATTGATCCATGGCTCCTTGGCATAGAGGTCACATACAGGGTCAGCAGTGGCCACTTCTTCCTGTTGTGCTGTTCGAACTAGAGATATGTCAAAAATTTGATTGGCTGGCAGCTCTCAGAAGCGAGGCCTCTTTCAGATAAATGAAGCCCTGCTAATGTGTTTGGGCAACCTGCCAAACAGAAATGGGCTAACCCCAGGCTTTGAAGCTGAAGGGAGGTGGGGGAGGTGTGTGTGTATGGGCGCACTGGCTCCACTTAAAATACCCCCCAGCATATGTGAAAATGCTAAGGCTCACTCGCACAGTGGAACAGCTACACATGTAAATTACTGGAGGGTTTCTGTCACAATTGTACCCAATAAGATTCTACAATTTCATGAAGGAAAAACATAATCGACCCAACTTTTAGAATTAGGAATGATGCATGCTTTGGAAGAGATCAATTCAATTCAGTGTTTGATACAAAATATGCAACTAACCTTCATCAGATTTTTGAAGATGTAGCATTGTGAGTCTGTCCTGCTATCTCTTTTTTGTTTGCAGATCAGCAAATGATTTTTGAAGAGAAAAACAATGCGTTTGTGACCTTTCCATGACAGCCTTGCACCAGGAGCTCCCTCCCAAACAATGAAATGTCCCTAGAAAAAAGTGCAGTTATTTACTGTATTTCACACCAGTTTGTATTCTTTGTGGGAACAATAAAGTTAAATAAATGTTCAAATAGCACAATATTGTATGCACTCTTGTTCTTCAAATATATATATATTATCAGACAGAATTAGATTATATTCCTCTCTCCCAAAAATTACAAAGCACTAATGACCTCCACAAAGAAAGAGAAAAGCAGCAATGTTATGGAAACATCAATGCCTCCAAATTCTCATCCAAATCATGCACCGTCCTGACTTGGAGATATATGGTATGTTCCTTCATCGTTACTGGGTGATGAACCATAAATGTCCCACCTAAGGTCACTGGAGGAGTATCATAAAGATGCAATGGTTCAACAAGAATGCCCACCATTACCTCCTCAGGAAAACGAGAGATGGGCAATAAATGTGGCTGTGCCAAGGTAACACATGTCCTAATAATGTTTATTAAGTACAATGCCACGAAGTTTCATGCGGTCAGTACTTAACTTTGGTATCATACACTGATGATAGAGATTCTGTGGAGCTTAGAAGAATGAGCTGTGAGCTCATTGAACTATACAGGATTTTGAAAGGCCCTGATAGGGCAGACACTGAGCAGTTGTTTCTCTGGGCTGAGGAATCTAGAACATGGGGGCATATTCTCAGGATAAGGGGCAGATCATTTAGGGCTGAGATGAGGAGAAATTTCTTCACTTAAAGAGTTCTGAATCTTTGTTATTCCCTATTCTGGAGGGCTATGGGTGCTTACTTATTGAATATATTTAAGGCTGAGACAGACAGATTTTTGATTTCTCAGCGATCCATGGGGTATGGGGACTGGATGGGAAAGTGAAATATTATGAAGTTCGTCTTGACCCCAACAGTTTTTGATTCTAGTATTAGTGTGAATATAAGGAGTTTTTCTCCAAATGGGATTCTATTGACCCACTAAATGTTCCTAATTATTGGAGTGTTTGTTTTAAGCTGGGCGAATGCAGTTTTGTTATAGTGGAGTTGTCCCCTGGGGTTTTCAGAGTAGGGTTTGATTAGGTTGATTGACAAGAAGAAAATCATGAGTAGGTGGAGCTATGCTTACAGAGAGACAGGCAGGCAGTTGCCGTCTGAACTTGAATGGAGCAGCAGTTCTTCTCTCCGGAAATGGAAGTCTCAGACCTGCTAGAAAAGAGGTATCTCTCTCCAGAGGTCTGCAAAAGGCAAGAGGTGTTTTCTCCCTCTTTCTCTGGAGCCTGCTGTCTGAGAAGACAGGTGTCTCTCTGTACCTCTGTCCAGAGGTGTTAAAGACTGGAAGACTAGCAACTCACGTAAGCCTGTGTGTTTTTGCTAACTGATTCTGAGAGGAGTTTACGTCTATGATGAATATTGCTTAAATTGGAACTAATAGAGATAGCTAACAGTTAAGAATTATTCCTTGTCATGTTTAAGTATTTAAATCGGTAAAAGTTATGCTAATTCTGTTTGTTATAGTTAAACTGTATTGTTAAACAAAGTTTGTTTTAATATAAACTTGCTGCATACTCAGTATGTGAGCTTCTGGTTGTAGATAATTCAGTATCGTTAAGCAAAGCTGGCTTATAAACACAACCTTCACCAGAAGCATGATATAAATACAATTGTTAAAGGCACTGTATCGTCACAACATCATCGTCATTTTCTGGTTTGTTAATCACCTCATGTATATATTTCTGAATGGATACTGGTTATTCTTATTGCTTGAATGTACCAGTTATCTATTGTCTGTTTGGATCAGTGCAGAGCTCTTTGTATCATCCTTTGCCCTCACGCACTGCCACTGCCAATGGCTCTTTCTGACACGTGCTTTGTAGAATTGATGAAAAGCTGAGCATTTCTTTGGTGGATGCAGAAGTCCACAACTTGCTTGATGTTCTTGTGCGCGTGCCAACAATTGGAGTCATGCTTAGGACCTGTAAGTTTTGTTGAACTGTGAGGATCAATTTGTACTTAGCTTTTTCTCTGCATCTTTTGGGGATCCTTTAGGTCTTCTTTTGTTAATCCTGATGTGTTCAGCCTGTGTGGACCTTCATTCCCAATTTTTCCCCCCTGTATTCTTTCATGGGATGTGGGCATCACAGGTAAGGCCAACATTTGTTGTCTAACCCTCATTGTCCTTGAACTGAGTGGCTTGCTAGGCCATTTCAGAGTTAGCCACGTTGCTGTTTGGATCTGGAGTCTCATGTGGGCTAGACCGGGTAAGGACAGCAGGTTTCCTTCCATAAAGGACATTAGTGAACCAGATAGGTTTTTATGACAATCGACAATGGCTTCATGGCCATCATCAGACTTTTAATTCCAGATTTTTATTTAATTCATATTCCACCATTTGCCGTGGTGGGATTTGATTCCATATGCCCACAGCATTAACCTGATCGTTTGGATTACTCGTTCAAAGACAATACCACTACACTACTGCCTCCCCACACTTGAGATACCTCAATCAAGAAACCATTACTTTGTATGCTGTTTAAACCTTTTGAATTTGGACAGTAGGTCAAGCACCATCCCAATTCAAACTGGGGAATTCTGTGGACATTCTGACAATATCCCTCTGACCCTTCTTATTCTGTAGTACCTGGGATGAGTGTCACTGTGGATGCTTTAGTGCACTTTTTCGAAGCTCCATCACAAAGGCAAGATGTAACGGGAATATACCACTAAGTAATGGCATTGTTGGTTTTTACTCAATTTATTGTTCAGCAACTCTCAAAGTTGCCCGTTATAATCGCAATCTTCTCTGGTCTGATTTTTATGACGGTTTTTTTTTTCGTTTGAGTCTCCCTTGTTCGTTATTGATTTGGTCGAAGCCCTGATCACCTGCCTTTCCTGGCTGAGCTAACGTGGTGTTGGTCCTCTCAACACGCTACCCACTCACAGGACTGGCAGGCTATGCACTGCAAACTCATCATGTGGGGTACATCTGCTTACCAGCTTTTTATTTGAGCACTGGCCTGGTGCTGTGTCTCCAAAGTTTTTCTTTGCATCAGCATGCTGTGTTTTCAACTCCCTGATGCCACGACTTTGTCGTGGTCTGATCAAAACATTGTAGGATGTCTCACGCAAATGGCATGATCTAAGGCTGTTCACTATGTTATATCTGTACTTAATCGTGCTCCACTTGTGTCACCCCCACTGATCACCATGTCGTGCTATTGCAATGATATAATACAATGGGTTTATTTACTGTTCATTTCTCTTCTCGTGATGTCATGCTGATTTCCCTTAAAGGAAAACAACAGCTCGCACTAAGTGAACAGAATTAAAAATGGCCCTAATGAATTTTTGACCACTGTAACTTTATATTTACTTCAGTTAATCCAAAATTAAAGTTCTAAACTATGGACACGATTTTCCCGGCCCGCTGCGCTGCTCAAGTAGCAGGCTGGGAAATACTGGTGGGAGGGCTGAAATGGGAATTGACTTTCCCAGGCCATTTGTTACGGTGTTTTACGGCTGTTTCCTGGCGTGAGGCTGATTACAATATGGAAATCATCGTTTGACTGTCATTAGTGAGCCTGGGACGGTAGCATTACCAGGTCACTGGACACCGAGCAATGCTAAGGGGTTGGGGCCTGAGGGGGCAGGGGCAGGCCGACTGGTGGTGGGACCGCTGGTGCGCACTCTGCACAGCGATCAGTGAGGGAGGGAGGGGACAATCTGGGCTGGCCATGGGAGTGGGGGGAGCATCCGGGGAAGTCATCGGGAGGCTGGCGATGGTGGAGCCAGTGCGCATGCGCAGTGGGCCGCTCAGCATGCTGATGCTGGCCTCTCGGGCGGGATTAGCCCACCCCCACTACCAATGTGAATCCCCCAGCGGGCCCTGTGAAGCACGGACTGCCAGAAATTCAACCAACTAAGTTCACCCGAATAATGGGTGGGAAAATCTCCCGTTTTCCTGTCTGTTGGGCACTTCGTTTTTATTTTGGTAAATCTCCCCCTATATTCTCAACATAAATACAAGAATGTAATAATATAGAACTTTTAAAGATACAGAACCAATGTGACATCTTAATTGCCTAAACATATAAGGTGGACTGAAGTATCCTCGTGGTTATAGACTAACAACCCAGTGGTCAAGAATTCAAATCCCATGATGACAAGCTATGAAACTAATTCAAAATATTTGGTAAGTTATGGGCTGGGAAATGATCATGAACTCTGCTAACTGTAGTAAAAATAGAAGAGTTACTAACATCCTTCCGTGAATGAGCTATCACCCCGCAAAGGCTAATTTACATACAACTCCAGTTTCACAACATGTAGATTGATTCTTAATGCTCTCAGAGTATAGGAAAAGCAGTAGACGATTCAGTGCCTTGAGCCTGTTCCTAAAGACAATTAGGGTTGAGTGATAAATATTGTCATCAGTGTCACCCAGATCCGTACAATATTGAAAAAAAACTCAAAGGTTGCAATCAGTGTATTAATGTTGGCACTGTATGATATATGTACATGGCTTTGTTTAGTTAAGTAACGAAAAGATACTTGGACAAATACCTGTCTGATGGGGTCACCAAGAGATTCCAAAGTACCTGGATAGTTTTCAATCATTGAAACGTGCAGGTTGTTGTCAGCACGCTTGGGAAGAGCAGACACTATAGCATATGCTTCCTCTAAAAGAGCACAGTTTTTACTGTTTCTTGCTTTGTTCCGAATTAGCTCCTGAAAAGGACACATACATTCATAATTCATTTTACAGCCTTATAAAAAATTCAAACAAAACTGAAAAAACACAACTGGTAAGCTGGCTACTGTTGCTAATCAAAACAATTCACATGACCATGATCTTGGCAAATTTCTGTAAAGTTTTGAATCCAAAATTATGGGATTTATTAAGGCATACATGATTGGAAAGTTTGGTTGTCTATTGTCATCTGAATTCTAATAATCTCAGCACTAATTTATGCTGAGTGCTTTTTTATTTCAAGAACTCCATTACAAACAAACTAATGAATTAAAAAAAGTTCAACGATAACAATTAATCTTTTGCTTAGTCTTAGATGACTGGGTGAATTTTCAGGAAGACTACTGGTAATTTTTGTATTAAAACTCTAGATAATCCATGACTTACCTTGAGAAAATTCTGATATTTTAATAGTCTATTGGGAGGTTTTTCTAAGTAAGCATGTATAGGTAACACCGGGGGTTCTGATGGGTCGTGTGTTGATAACACTTCATCTGTGTATTTCTGGGAACAAGGTATTAGCTATTGTTAGAAAACAAAGTTCATTTTTGAAGAATGTAATAAATGACAACATAATCATCTTTCCTTTATTAGCAATGACAGGAAAGATCATGAGCACAACATTCATTCCAATGCTTAAAGCATCTGACCATAAAATTGTTTTTAAATAAAACCAGACTGATTATCAGTTCAGGACTTTATAAAAGTACCTTTCTAACATTGATCACAGTATTAATGCAGAATGGTCAATGAAGAGCTATATTCAATTATGGATTTTAATTTGGAGTTCATTTACAATGCATTCCTAAAACATCTTAACAGGAAAGCTTTCATTACAATGCAAAACAATTTTTTTTACACATTTGTGGGATGTGAGGATAGCTGCCAAGGCCAGTATTTATTGTCCATCTATAATTTTCCTTGAGAAGCTGGAAGTGAGCTGACTTCTGTAGTTATACACCCAATGCTGTTCAGACAGGAGAATGTAAACAGTTTGAAAGGAATTCAACCTGAATATCTCCCATATGTGATCTTCAAAGCACAAAAAAAGTTATTTAAATTTAATCAGTAGTCTATTGTCATAAAACGCCGAGTTGTTGTTGAGAACCAGGATCACCAACAAAAATTGGCCTTAGCCTGGCAACCTTCCTCAGGTTGACTTCTGTAGAAAATGGGAAATTTAAACCGATGTGCAGGGTTTGTTCAAAGTTGGTTAAAACATATTTGGGGGGATTCACCACTGTTGCCAGATAGCCAGTGGGAATGCCAGTGCCCCACTAAATGGGGCATTGGCCAAAAATTTGGATTCCCACCAGGTGTGAGGGCTGCCGGGATTCACTTGACCTGCCGGCCCCAATTAGGTTCCTGCCTGTAGCGGGCGGCAACTCCATAATATGCAAACCGCTAACTGTAATGAAAAAAAAATGATGGCCCATTCACTGGCCCTTCCGCCATTCACCCACCTCTCCAACGGGAAATGCATCAGGCGGGCTTTGGTGTTGGTGATTATCAGCGTGGGCCTGGTGTGCTGGACCCCAAGGGTCCAGGAGAGCACCTCCAACCACTCAGCAAGAGGGACATCCTCCGCCCAACCACTCAAATAATGGGTCACCAACCCACACTATGCAGTGAGAAGCTAATCTAACCAGCCCACCATCCAGCCCCCCAGTCCCCATTCAGCTTCAGACCCCCCACTCAGCTCTTCTCAGACCCTGTCCCCCCTCAAACCGCTCCCATCAGCCCCCCACTCAGCACTCCTCCCGTGTCAGATTCCAGCTCAGGCCCCCCTTCAGGCCATGCACCTTGGCAGTACCAATGGTGCACTGCCCACAGGCACTGATACCCTGGCCTGGCACTTTGGGCCCCAAGAGTAGACAAGGAGGTAAAACCAGTGGCCATTTGCCCCCCTGCAGCTGCCAGGCTGCAATGGAGGGTCCCACAATGGTCCTGGGGGTTGGGTGGCTCCGGCTGGGTTTTCAGAAGACCTGCATGGTGATTTCAGGCAGCTCAGTGAGCAAGCTCTTCATTCCTGTCTGTCTGCTGTGAAAATTACTTTAAACACAGCAGCACTCCATTCTGCAGCAGGGATTTCCCTTTCTCTCTGTCTTCTGACAGAGAGGAGATATCAATTTCACTGGGTGGGCGGGTCCCTTCTCCACAGCTGTGCACTCAGCCCCAGTGTATTCACACAGATTTTATTCAAATTCTGAGCATGCTGAAATCTTTGAAATCCTCTCTATTTCATTGGAAACCTTTGATCTCTGTCAACTTCAAGATGTATTGCTTTGCAATCGGCTTCAATTGACAACTGAGTGGATTTCTACTCAACTTCCAGTCAGCTGTGTTCGTTTACATTTCCCTTCACGCTTGAAAGCATCTCAACACCTCCAGTGTTCCTAACCGCAATGTTTACATAGACCCTAAGCCTGATTGATAGCTGTGATTTCTCCAATGGGAATAAGTGGTCTGCAAAAAAAAAGTGTTGGAAATACTCAGCAGTTACGGCAACTGGAAATAGAAACTGAATTAATGTTTTGAGTTGAATATAACCACATTCTGAAGTCATACGGAACTCAAATCGTTAACTCGCTTCTCTTCACAGATGCTGCCAGACTTGATGAAAAGTGTTGGCACTTCCTGCATTTAATTTCAAATTTTCAGCATCCACACTATTTTGCTTTTATTTTATGCTTTATTTTGTATTTGGCATTGTTTCACCCGGGTTAAGGACACGATGCAGACAGTCAAAGCGGAAATGTGTTTCAACCTTCTACTTTGTCAACTTGCTAAATATTTTTGTTTATGTCAAAGAACCTTTGGGAAACATGGGTCAATTGAAATTTGTATCAAAACTACATATCAGTCCCACATGATTTTGTACAAACGCAATAACTATTGGATAATTCAAGCACTGGTTTTGTTCTTTTGCCTTGTACATAGTCCTAATAAAAAAGGATACTGAACATGAGCAACTTAAATTTAAAAATAAAGATGGAAACCATTCTCTAAGTTGAACTAGCTTTGGGGTCTCAGTGATTACAATATTTATATATTAAGCAGAAACAATACCATCATTCATAAGAACATAAGAACTAGGAGCAGGAATAGGCCATCTAACTCCTCGAGCCTGTTCCGCCAATCAATAAGACCATGGCTGATCTTTTCATGGACTCACCTCCACTTACCCGTTCACTCACCATAATTCTTAATTCCTTTAATGTTCAAAAATCTATCTATCTTTGCCTTAAAAATTCATAAGAGGTAACCTCAAATGCTTTACTGGGCAGGGAATTCTACAGATTCACAATCCTTTGGGTGAAGAAGTTCTTCCTCAACTCAGTCCTAAATCTGGTCCCCCTTATTTTGAGGCTATGCCCCCTAGTTCTAGTTTCACCCACCAGTGAAAACAACCTCCCTGCTTCTATCTTATCTATTCCCATCATAATCTTTTGTGTCCATAAGATTCCACCCTCATTCTTCTGAATTCCAATGAGTATAGTCCCAGCCTACTCAGTCTCTCTTCATAAGCCAACCCTCTCAATTCTGGAATCAACCTAGTTAATTTCCTCTGCACCCCTCTAGGGCCAGTATAGCCTTTCTCAAGTAAGGAGACCAAAACTGTACACAGTACTCCAGGTGTGGTCTCACCAGCATCTTATACAGCTGCAACATAACCTCCCTGTTTTTAAACTCCATCCGTCTAGTAATGAAGGAAAAAATTCCATTTGCCTTCTTAATTACCTGCTGCACATGTAAATCAACTTTTTGCGATTCATGCACAAGGACACCCAGGTCCCTCTGCACAGCAGCATGCTGCAATTCTTTACCATTTAAATAATAGTCCATTTTGCTGTTATTCCTACCAAAATGGATGATCTCACATTTAGCAACATTGTATTCCATCTGCCAGACCCTTGCCCACTCACTTAAACTATCTATATCCCTTTGCGGACTTTCAGTGTCCTCTGCACACTTTGCTCTACCACACATCTTAGTGTCACCTGCGAACTTGGACACACTACACTCGGTCCCCAACTCCAAATCATCTATGTAAATTGTAAACAATTATGGTTCCAACACTGATCTCTGAGACACATCACTAGTCATTGATCGCCAACCAGAAAAACACCCATTTACTCCCACTCTTTGCTTTCTGTTAGTTAACCAATTCTCCAATACATTACCCGTAACACCGTACACCTTTATCTTATGCAGCAGTCTTGCACCTTGTCGAATGCCTTCCGGAAATACAGATACACCACATCCACTGGTTTCCCATTTTCCACCGCGCTCATAATGTCCTCAAAGAATTCCAGTAAATTAGTTAAACATGACCTGCCTTTCATGAACCCATGCTGCATCTTCCCAATGGGACAATTTCTATCCAGGTGTCTAGATTTCTGATTCAATTGATTTTACTCTTTGGTTGAATCCATATAAATCTGTGTCCTAATTTATTCTGAATTTTATAAATAACTTTACTGCTTGTATTTGAAAGTTTCATTGAAAATATAATTAGATATTGGTTTAAATACTTCGGCAGCATCACTCATGAGCGTTTTACTTACAATTTCTTAAAGTAGCACTTACATTAAAAAAGTCTTGGACAGCTGGGTTAGTGATATGAGATTCAGACTGTACCCTTCCAACAAGGTATTGCATGTATTTATCAAATCCATCTCTGTTCTTGATGAAGCATAATGCAATATCATCATCTGTCTGACATTTCATAAGGTCGTTCAGGAAGGTGCTGAAATAAAGTGAAACATGGTTAACTTATGTAATGTTTTAGTTTTTCAGCCTTTTCCTCAAGTCCTTAAACATTAGCATTATGTAACTTTTCTCTGCAGGCTTGTGGCTGGATTCACACTTTGTGCCGGGGACATTGCAGATGGAGAATACGGACAACTGCTCATGTTGCCGAGGGTAGACACCTCCAACAGGTTAAAGGGCTGAACAGCCAGGGACATTAACAAAACTCTATAGGTTCCAAAGTAGGTTTGTAAATCCAATCTGTGAAAGAGCTTGTGTTCGGAAGCACATAAAGTGAGAATGAGGAAGGTCAAGTGTTGATTAACTTTGTTTCTCTTCTCTCTGAAAAGTTAGAAAGTTAGGCTAAGGAACTAGGAATTTAAAAATTTAGATATTATTTTGAAAAATTAAGTAAAGCATTTCAAATCACCTCATTATATTTAAGGAACATAGAAAAAAAGTGAAAGTTTTATTATCTAATAGATAAAGGAATGACAGCTCTGGTCCCTGAAAGCTGTATCCTGTTCCACAAACATTCAATCCCTTCACCACCAGTGAACAGTAGCAGCCGTGTGCACAAGATGCACTGCAGAAACTCATCACAGTTCCTGAGGCAGCATCTTCCAAACCCACAGTCACTATCATCTCGAAGGACAAGAGCAGCACACACATGGGAACACGACAAACTAGAGGTTTCCCTCCAAGTTACTCATCATCTTGACTTGGAAATATATTGCTGTTCCTTCACTTTCACTTGAATTCTCTCCTTAACTGCATTTTGGCGTGCCTACACCTCAGGGACTTCAGCAGTTCAAGAAGGCAGCTCACCACCACCTTCTGAAGAGCAACTAGGGATGGGCAATAAATTCCATCAATGCCCACATCCCATAAATGAACTTTACAAAAGTGGAACGCAAAGTTATTTTCTGTGTCCTGGGTAACCATACATCCAGGAGATGGTGTCAGCTGCAGCAGCTCAAGCTCAGGGTATTGGCTCACCACCACTATCTCAAGGGCAATTGTAGATGGGCAATAAATGCTGGCTTAGCCAGCAACGCCCATATCCTATAAATGAAAAAATTAAAAATAGGTGCCTTCACTGTGGGGCATCTGCGTGCTTGAGACCTTTGTGGATAGCACTTTTATAGATCTGACTACTTGCTGCTTAAGGGTATGCAGGGAGAGAGGAAATGGGTAGCTGGCAGGCATTCGAGGACCAAGTAGGTAGCAAAGGAGTTTCCTTAGTGCATCTCACTCTGCAACCAATATTCCATTCTGAATACTGATGAAAGAGATGGCTCACCTTGGGAGTGCAACCAGAGTTGGTGGGAGCCTGGAACTCACTGTCTGAAAGGGTGGTGGAGGCAGAGACCCCCATAACATTTAAGAAGTATTTGGATGTGCACTTGCAACGCCAAGACATACAAGGCTATGGGCCAAGTGTTGGAATATGGGATTAGAATATTTAGGTGGTTTGTCTTTGACCAGCGCAGACGTGATGGGCCATAGGGCTTTTTTCTGTTCTGTTTACCTCTATGACTCTAAAAGATTCATGAGAATGGTTTCAGGGATGAGGTTACATATAAAGATGGGAAAAGTTGGGATTGTTCTCCTTGGAGAAGAGATCAAGAGGAGAACTGATCATGTATTCAAAACAATTAGGAGACTTGGCAGAGTGGATGGGAACAAATTGTTCCCATTGGTGGAAGGATCGAGAACCAGAGGTTTGATTTGATTTGATTTGGTTTATTATTGTCACTTGTATTGGCATACAGTGAAAAGTATGATGGCCAGGTAATTGGCAAAAGAAGCAATGGTGACATGAAGAGTAACGTTTCCACACCTTGAATGGTTTAGAGCTGCAATGCACTGCTTATGATTGTGGTGGAGTCAGAATTAATTAAGGTTTTCAAAAGGAATTACATTATTAGCTGAAAAGAAAAATTTGCAGGGCTATGGGGCAAAGGCAGGAAAGTGACACTAGGTGAATTGCTCCTTCAGTGAGTCAGCACACAAATGGTGGGCTGAATTGCCTCCTTTTGCACTGTAATCATTCTATGATTCTAAGCCTGAGGAGTGCTGAGTTAATAATGATCTACTTCCTTCCCCAGTAGAGGCAGAGGTATAAGTGACCACTGGTTTTGGAGTCTTATGATTCAGAATAATGGATAATTGACTGAAAAGGAGGATGCTGAAAGAACATCACACCTACTTGAAGGGTCTAAGGTCAGGCTGCAGAAGAATGGCAAATGAAGGCTCTGACTTTGGATTTCACAGGGCTTTCAGGATTTGCCAGCTGCCATTTTGTTGATCAGACGTTGGTTCCAGATTTAATTGCAATGATGATGGTTAAACCTGCAAGAGGCTGCCTTTTCTTAGCAGTACATTAAAAGCATTTAGCTTTTTTACACCCAGACCATCATGTTAATGACAGGTTGGAGGTGACACCAGGCAGCCCAGTCATTTTTAACCTTTTCAGCTGATGCAAGCAACAGATCTGCCTTCTATTACATTCCAGATTAATCCTAGTGAATGGAGGCACACGTTTCATTTTTTCAGAACCTTAATAATGTTTACCTTTCTAAGATCAATTTTTTAGATTGTCCATTTTCAAAATAATTTCATAATAATTTGCTTGAGCACTTCTGTATTACAAACCTGAGGTGGAAATCAGCAATTTCATTAATATTTTGGAAAATCGTTTCTTTGCTATTAGCGACTGAGGGTGGTATGTGGGGATCTGTTTCGGTATGTTTGACATAATGGTCGACAAAGAACCGTAAATCTCTCGCGAACTCTTTTTCAGTTGCAATCAGGTCCTGCACGAGGAGGCTGTAATCAGATAAATCACAATATACTGTTAGAAAAAACTTCTCTGGATAATACATTTTAATTATAATAAAATATTGATTCCACAAATGTTTTGCATGATTAAAGTAATGTTTCAGTTAAATAACATGTAAATCAGGAAAACCATTATGCCAGAGTAAGCCAATCTTATTTCATGAAACTAAGTTAACTTGAAAATCCTTTTCTTAACAAGTATCTGAGTTTCTCATTTTTAGAAAAAGAAGAGAATAGAAATGGAACTTAAGTCCACTCACTATAATTTTCTCCTGTACTCCTCTTCCGATTCAATCTCCCCGGAGATTTCAGGGCTTTCCTGCGCAACTTCAGCTGAGAACTATAACACATGAGAAATAAACCCTGTTTAATGTACTCAGTGTATAACAAACCAGCTTCATAAACGGTGCAAAGTACAGAATGAGAGATACTGAGAATTGGCAAACACCCAGTTTGGCTAAACAGTTCATTATTACCATCTGAATAGTCAATTGAAGCGACCTATGAAAGTATAAGTATGTTCTCTTTCCTTTTTGACGGTAATTTTCCTTCAAGTGCCTTGCAAATAGTTTTGCTATCACAACAATTAAAAACAGATAATACCTAACTAAAATGGGGAGTGATTCCAAGGCAATCTAAGCATTTCAGTGGCATTATTAATTGCAAGATCAAAGCAGTTTATAATTGTTATCTGAATGCTCTAGTAGAGTAGATCAAAATTTTAAATGTACTTTCTGACAGCCATTGTTGAGATTGATACATATTGTTTGCACATCATGTTGTGATTTTAATAGCCACTTCATTTTTGATATTTGTGTTGGCAGTACACAGATTCAGTGTGCTCTGTCTTTGACATGTAATGAAGCTCACATAAGAGTGTTACCAATTATGGTATTATCATTTCAGGTCTATTGATAAATACAAGTGTACGGGTACAGTGTTTGTGAGAGCCCTAGTGGGCAGCATACCTGGGAACCCATGGTATACATACCACTGAAGCCTGGAAGATTGAAACTGCCAGGACTAATGTGAGTAGATTTCTCTGCTCCCACAGAGGGGGGGGGGTGAATAAAAAATTTAAAAATACAACAATTTTGCCAGGGCTAGGAAACAGATAATAAGGATATAACAGCAAATTCCTGAAATTGCAAGTTCATTATTTGTCATTTTTCAACAGTAAGAAGTCTCACAACACCAGGTTAAAGTCCAACAGGTTTATTTGGTAGTACGAGCTTTTGGAGTGCCCTCGACGTAGCCGGAGAGACTCTCACACAGGGTCCTATTGCCTGATACAATGGGACGGCTGGGTGTGTTGGCCTTGTGTATCTTCGGGAGGCAGTAGAGATCTCCAATGCGGGAGTACGTGGGATGAGAGCACGGAGGGTGCTCTGAAGGTCCGGATCAAAGGTCTTGATCAATCTGTTGAGTTGATGGGTGTGTTCTTTGGTCGGATCTGCGGGTAACTGTCTGTAGTGTTCCTCGTTGTTCAGTTGTCGGTACGCTTCTTTGTAGTAATCCGTTCTATTCAGTATGACGACGGTGGACCCTCCTTTATCTGCTGGTTTGATGACAATGTTGCGGTTGGTCTTGAGAGCGTGGATGGCGTTGCGTTGCGCTTGGGTGACGTTTGGGGCTGTCTTGTGAGCGCGGCTGATGAATCTGGCATTGACGCACCCTCTGACAGCTTGGCATACATGTCGAGTCGAAGACAGCTGCCTTCGGGAGGGGCTAATTCGACTCACCGGCTACGTCGAGGGCATCCTGAAACCCATCGTACAAAGAACCCCCAGCTTCTGTCATGACACTACAGACTTCTTACAGATACTCAGCACACATGGAGCAGTTGAACCAGGAACATTCCTCGTCACAAGGGATGTCTCGGCACTCTACACCAGCGTCCCCCACGACGATGGCATTACTGCAACTGCCTCAGTAGTCAACGCCGACAATTGCCAATCTCCAGCTTCATCCTGGACCACAACGTCTTCACCTTCAACAACCAGTTCTTCATCCAGACACACGGAGCAGGCATGGGGACCAAATTCGCACCTCAATATGCCAATATCTTCATGCACAGGTTCGAACAAGACTTCTTCACCGCACAGGACCTTCAACAGATGCTATACACTAGATACATCGATGACATTTTCTTCCTTTGGACTCACGGCGAACAATCGCTGAAACAACTACATGATGACATCAACAAGTTCCATCCCACCATCAGACTCATCATGGACTACTCTTCAGAATCGGTTGCATTCTTGGACACACACATCTCCATCAAGGTTGGTCACCTCAGTACTTCACTGACTCGCAAGCCCACGGATAACCTCATGATGCTCCACTTCTCCAGCTTCCACCCTAAACATGTTAAAGAAGCCATCCCCGATGGACAAGCCCTCCACATACTCAGATGAGGAGGAAAGCAACAGACACCTACAGTCACTGAAAGACGCCCTTGTAAGAACAGGATATGACGCTCGGCTTATTGATCGACAGTTCCAACGCCCCACAGCGGAAAACCTCACCGACCTCCTCAGAAGACAAACGGACAGAGTATTCTTCATCGTCCAGTACTTCCCCGGAGTAGAGAAGATACGACATCTTCTCTGGAGCCTTCAACATGTCATCGATGAAGATGAACATCTCGCCAAGCCTTCCCCACACCCCCACTACTTGCCTTCAAGCAACCGTGCAACCTCAAACAGACCACTGTTCGCAGCAAACTACCCAGCCTTCAGGAGAACAGTGACCACGACGCCACACAACCCTGCCACAGCAACCTCTGCAAGACGTGCCAGATAATTGACACGGATGCCATCATCTCACATGAGAACACCATCCAACAGGTACATGGTACATACTCTTGCGACCCTGTCTACCTGATACGCTGCAGAAAAGGATGCCCCGAGGCATGGTACATTGGCAAGACCGTGCAAACGCTACGACAACAGATGAATAGACACCGCTCGACAATCACCAGGCAGGAGTGTTCCCTTCCTGTCGGGGAACACTTCAGCCGTCAAGGGCATTCAGCCTCTGATCTTTGGGTAAGCGTTCTCCAAGGCAGCCTTCAAGACACACGACAACGCAGAATCGTTGAGCAGAAACTGATAGCCAAGTTCCGCACACATGAGGACGGCCTCAACTGGGATCTTGGGTTCATGTCACACTACCTGTAACCCCCACGACTTGCCTGGGCTTGCAAAACCTCACTAACTGTCCTGGCTGGAGACAATACACATCTCTTTAACCTGTGCTTAACCCTCTCTCCACTCACATTGTCTGCACCTGTAAAGACTTGATTACCTGTAAAGACTCGCATTCCAACCATTATCTTGTAATTGAGTCTGTGTCTATATATGCCGTGTTTGTGAACCCAATCCTCTATTAACCTGATGAAGGGGCAGCTCCGAAAGCTCGTGCTACCAAATAAACCTGTTGGACTTTAACCTGGTGTTGTGAGACTTCTAACTGTGCCTACCTCCAGTCCAACGCCAGCATCTCCACATCATTTCTAAACAGCAACATCAAGGCTAATGTCTTTCTGTGCAACAGAACTTTACTTCTTAATGTTTCCATATCTATGTGTGCTGAACTGATGCTTAACTTGAGTTGTGAAGTTTACCTTTAATCTTTTGTCCAGGTAGGCAGGAGATACCCAACCTTGTCTGGCAGGTGTGAGTTTAGTAGGCTTGGTCCTAACCAGCCATTTCAGTGGATGTGCAGAGTCAAGAACCTCCACATATTGCCGCTCTTTAAGGTGAATAGACTCTTTCTCAGTTGGTAGCGGGTTGTAATCTGCTGTAGCCACGTAAATGTCAAAAACCTGCCATAAGAAAATAGAATTAGGATGAATTTTTAACTGATATTCAATAAGACAATCTGCTTATTTTCCTTACAGTTTCGTCCTCTTTGTACTATATTGAAATAAAATGCCGTGGTCTTCAGTTTAATAGCCAGCCGGATCAGCAGTGCCAGTGGGCAGAAGCACAAGTAAATGGTGCCTGGCAGTTCTAGGTTTTTGGGCTTGGAGTCACGATTGTAATGATAGAGGTCGGGTGGAGGTGGGCATGAATGATGCACTGTGGCTGGGATGAGGAGAGGTAGGGGTCTCTCAGCAATCAGGTGAAGGGGTTTGGTCTCACTACATCGTGGATGAGGGAGTTAATGTGGTGATTAACATAGAAACATAGAATCTGGAAGAAGGAGTAGGCTATTCGACCCTTCGAGCCTGCTCCACCATTCATTTTGATCATGTTGATCATCGAATTCAATATCCTGATCCCCTCTTCCCCCCCATATCCTTTGATCCCTTTAGCCCCAAGAGCTATATCTAATTTCTTCTTGAAATCACACAAGGTTTTGGCCTCAACTACTTTCTGTGGTAGTGAATTCCACACATTCACCACCCTCTGGGTGAAGAAATTTCTGCTCACCTCAGTTCTAAAAGGGTTTACCCCTTATCTCAAACTATGAACCCTTCACCATTGGGACATTCTTTCTAAATCTATCCTGTCTAACCCTGTTAGAATTTTATAGGTTTCCATGAGATTCCCTCTCACTCTTCTAAACTCCAGTGAATATAATCCTAACCGACTTAGCCTCTCTTCACATGGCAGACCTGCCATCCCAAGAATCAGCCTGGTCAACCTTTGCTGTACTATATAGCATGGACATCCTTCCTCAGATAAGGACACCAAAACTGCACACAATACCCCAGGTGTGCCCTCAGCAATGCCCTATATAATTGCAGCAAAACACCCCTATCCTCAAATCCTTGCATTATGAAGGCCAACATACCATCTGGCTTCTTTACTGCCTGCTGTATCTGCATGCTTACTTTCAGCGACTGATGCACGAGGATTCCAAGATCTCGTTGAGTCATCCACCTCCCATTCAAGTCATAATCTGTCTTATTATTATTGCTACCAAAGTGGATAACCTCACATTTATCCACATTATATTTTGTCTGCCATGCACATGCCCACACGCTCAGCCTGTCCAAATCACGCTGGAACATCTCTGCATCCTCCTCACAGCTCACCCTCCCACCCAACTTTATATCATCTGCAAATTTGGAGATAATATATTCAGTTCCATCTTCCAAATCATGAATATATAATGTGAACAGTTGGGATCCTAGCACAGATCCCTGCGGAACCCCACTAGTCACTGGCTGCCAATCAGAAAAAGACCCATTTATGCCAACTTTTTGCTTCCTATCTGCTAGCCAGATTTCTATCCATCTCAAGACATTACCTGCAATCCCACTTTACATAGTAGTCTGTTATGTGACATCTTGTCGAAAGCCTTCTGAAAGTCTAAATAAACCACATCCACTGGTTCTCCTTGTCAACTCTACGAGTTACACGCTCAAAAAATTCCAATAGATTTTCAAGCATGATTTCCCTTTTGTAAATCCATGCTGACTTTGTCTGATTATACCACTGCCTTCCAAATGCCGAGTTATGAAATCCTTGATAACAGACTCTAGCAACTTCCCCAGTACCGATGTTAGGCTCACTAGCCTATAGAGTCATAGAGGTTTACAGCATGGAAACAGGCCCTTTGGCCCAACTTGTCCATGCTGCCCTTTTTAAAAAAAAACTCCTAAACTAATCCCAATTGCCCGCATTTGGCCAATATCCCTCTATACCCATTGTACCCATGTAACTATCTAAATGCTTTTTAAAAGACAAAATTGTACCCGCCTCTACTACTACCTCTCGCAGCTTGTTCCAGACACTCACCACCCTCTGTGTGAAAAAATTGCCCCTCTGGACACTTTTGTATCTCTCCCCTCTCACCTTAAACCTATGCCCTCTAGTTTTAGATTCCCCTACTTTTGGGAAAAGATATTGACTATCTCG
Organism: Mustelus asterias; assembly: GCF_964213995.1. NCBI lineage: Eukaryota > Metazoa > Chordata > Chondrichthyes > Carcharhiniformes > Triakidae > Mustelus > Mustelus asterias. The sequence continues at coordinate 16,452,391 of NC_135802.1, forward strand.
CTGATCTGTGCCCCTCATTATTTTATAGACCTCTATAAGATCACCCCTCAGCCTCCTACGCCCCAGAGAAAAAAGTCCCACTCTATCCAGCCTCTACTTATAACTCAATCCATCAAGTCCCGGTAGCATCCTAGTAAATCTTTTTTGCACTCTTTCTAGTTTAATAATATCCTTTCTATAATAGGGTGACCAGAACTGCACACAGTATTCCAAGTGTGGCTATACCAATGTCTTGTACAACTTCAACAAGACATTCCAACTCCTGTATTCAATGTTCTGACCGATGAAACCAAGCATGCCGAATGCCTTCTTCACCACAAGTTCCCTGTTTTCCCTCTACCTCCCTTTTTGAATAGCGGGCTTTCAGTGGCTACCCTTCAATCTTTAGGAATTATTCCAGAGTCCAAAGAATGTTGGAAAATAAATGGATCTACTAATTCCAGAGCCACTTCCTTAAGTAGTCTGGGATGAAGATTATCAGGACCTGGAGATTTATCCACCTTCAATCCCATCAATTTCCCCAAAACAATTTCTCTACTAATGCTGATTTCCTTCAGCTCCTCACTAAGACTTGTTTCTCTCAGCACTTCTGGTACATTATTCATGTCTTCCTTTGTGAAGACTGAAGCAAAGTACAAATGTAATTCCTCAGCCATTTCTTTATTCCTCATTATGAATTCTCCCGTCTCTGACTGTCAGGGACCTACACTCACTTTTGTCAATCTTTTTCTTTTCACATACCTATAGAAACTTTTACAGTCAGTTTTTAGAAGAACATAAGAACATAAGAACTAGGAGCAGGAGTAGGCCATCTGGCTCCTCGAGCCTGCTCTGCCATTCAATAAGATCATGGCTGATCTTTTCGTGGACTCAGCTCCACTTACCCGCCCACTCACCATAGCCCTTAATTCCTTTACTGTTCAAAAATTTATCTATCCTTGCCTTAAAAACATTCAATAAGGTAGCTTCAACTGCTTCACTGGGCAGGGAATTCCACAGATTCACAACCCTTTGTGAGAAGAAGTTCCTCCTCAACTCAGTCCTAAATCTGGTCCCCCTTATTTTGAGGTCATGCCCCCTAGTTCTAGTTTCACCTGCCAGTGGAAACAACTTCCTTGCTTCTATCTTATCTATTCCCTTCATAATCTTATATGTTTCTATAAGATCTCCCCTCATTCTTCTGAATTCCAATGAGTATAGCCCAAGTCTACTCAGTCTCTCCTCATAAGCCAACCCTCTCAACTCCGGAATCAACCTAGTGAATCTCCTCTGCATCCCCTCCAGTGCCAATATATTCTTTCTCAAGTAAAGAGACCAAAACTGTACACAGTACTCCAGGTGTGGCCTCACCAGCACCTTATACAGCTGCAACATAATATCGCTGTTTTTAAACTCCATCCCTCTCGCAATGAAGAACAAAATTCCATTTGCCTTCTTAATTACCTGCTGCACCTGCAAACCAACTCTTGTGATTCTTGCACAAGGATACCTAGGTCCCTCTGCACAACAGCATGCTGGAATTTTTTACCATTTAAATAATAGTCCATTTTGCTGTTATTCCCACCAAAGTGGATGACCTCACATTTACCAACATTGTACTCCATCTGCCAGACCCTTGCCCACACACTTAGACTATCTATATCCCTTTGCAGACTTTCAGCGTCCTCTGCACACTTTGCTCTGCCACTCATCTTAGTGTCAGCTGCAAATTTTGACACACTACACTTGGTCCCCAACTCCAAATCATCTTGTAAATCGTAAACAATTGTGGTCCCAACACTGATCGCTGAGGCACACCACTAACCACTGATCGCCAACCAGAAAAACACCCATTTACCCCCACTCTTTGCTTTCTGTTAGTTAACCAATCCTCTATCCATGCTAATACATTACCCGTAACACCGTGCACCTTTATCTTAGCAGCAGTCTTTGGTGCGGCACCTTGTCAAATGCCTTCTGGAAATCCAGATACACCGCATCCACAGGTTCCCCATTGTCCACTGCGCATGTACTGTTCTCAAGGAATTCCATCAAATAAGTCAAACATGACCTGCCCTTCATGAACCCATGCTGCGTCTTACCAATGGGACAATTTATATCCAGATGTCTCACTATTTCTTCCTTGATGATAGATTCAAGCATTTTCCTTCCTATGTTCCCTGTTAGCTTATTTTCATACTCTATTTTTCCCTTCTTAATCAATCCCTTGGTCCTCCTTTGCTGAATTTTAAACTGCTCCCAATCCTCAGGCCTATTGCCTTTTCTTGCCAATTCTTCCTTGAATATGATACTCTTTCTAATTTCCTTTGTAAGCCATGGTTTGGTCATAATTCTCTTACCATTCTTGTGCCAAATAGAAATAAGCAACTACTGGAGTTCACTGATTCATTCTTTAAATGCCTGCCATTGCCTGAGCACTGTCTTTCCTTTTGGTAATGTTTCCCAGTCCATCATGGCCAATTCATGCCTCATACCATCATAGTTACCTTAATTGAGTTTCAGCACCCTGGTCTCAGAATCAACTACATCACTATCCAATTTGACAAAGAATTCTACCATATTATGGTCACTCGTCCCCAAGGGTTCTCTCACAACTAGATTGCCAACTAACCCTTTCTCAGTGCACAACACCCAGTCCAAAATGGTCTGCTCCCTTGTTGATTACTCAATGTATTGCTCCAGAAAACCATCCTAAATGCACTCCAGGATTAGCAGGATAGACTTATAAAAGGAAGGCCGAAGACTAACTTGAGAGGCCCTCACAGTACTCATGGTGGGAAAAACTTTCAACTTCCATTTGGTTCTATTTAGGACTGATATCAGATTGAGTATTTTATACAAAGAGTGATCAGAATTCAGAATAAAACCTTGCAAGATCTAGTTAGTAATATGATGGTAGACTGATTTCTTTTCCAGAACATGTAAGCTAAGATGGGTCAAACAACTGCATGCATCTCTTTTATCTCATTAGTATAAAGGAAATTTAGGGTTCAAACTCTACCTCGCCTCTGGTTTCTGCATCTTCAGACTCAGAGGAGGATTCATTAACAATAGAAGAAGGCCTGGATCTACCATGACGTGGAGATGGAGATGGAGTCTTTGTTTCCTCATCACTTTCTGCTCCAGGAACACGAAGTGAAGCTGAAATACAACACAGACATTTTGACCAATCTCAACTTTGTGTCCAAATACCCCTAAACTTAGCTGGTCTTTTTCTCCACTCTTGATGGTGTCCTGCACCGTGCACTGTGACAATTCACCTAGCTTTCTTAGGAAATGTTTAAAATCTGTTCCATTCACTGCAAAAAGATCACCAAGAAATTCTTCAGAGGTTCTCTCATACAGCTACCGTAACTTTCATGGATATCCTGTTTACCATCTCCCCCTGACATCCACAGCTTACGGTGATCAATCAGGAGAATCCCTGAGAAAATTCAGAGTTTTATTTCTGTTTTATTTTTGAAAATGTTTTTTCAAGTTGAATACCTAGATTTCAGACCTCTGCAGTGCTATCCTACAATTGGTGTACAAGGATGGTTTTAGATGAGCGGCTTTGGGATTTGCATTTTTGTATGGAAGTGCCTATCCTCTGCTCAGCACCTGCCCTGATGACAAGTCTCTCAACATTGAGGTATTTGAGCTCCATTTTATTGGTGAGTTATTCTTGGAGCTGAGATAGAGAGTGACATTTATTTAGGGAACAAGTGAGAGAAATGGATGGATAGAGAAGCAGAGGCAGAAAGGAGGGATGGAATCTAACTGGTACACTGTGAATCCCGATGTTGGGACCAAATGCAGCTCCTAGATCCACATGGGCAGAGGAGAGGACTGCGGGGGCACCTTTACTTTTGGCAGCCAATTAAAAGGCCATTGCTGTCTAATTAAGGATGGTGGCCTGCTTCTCTGAAATGCTAGTCCAATGCTAGCCTCACTGACAGAGGCCGCTGCTGAAGCTGCAGAGAGAAGAGGGCATCCCATATCGAAGTGCTCTTGAAGGGCTGGTAAGTGAGTCATGGGTGGGGACCAGAGGGGTGCACACTGAACATCATATCAGAGCCACTGGGGTGCCCACTTCCACCAGGATCCTGTCCTTGGGCCATGAAACTGTTGCAAATTCAAAAGCCCCATTAGGGAATCTACTGGCATGCTATCTTGATGCAGTGGCAGACTCAATATGCGGCGGAGGGCTGTTTGAAGGTTTCTAAAATCCCAATGGCCATTTACCAATGGCTTGGTAAAATAGCTACCATCTGATCAATTAGTTGGCCAGTGGCTGAGCTGCTACCATTCCTTTTTTTGATAGTATTTCCTGGCAGCTGGAACAGATCAAGCTTCCCTGTCGATGCCTACTGCTACTATTTTACGACCCCTTCTACCTCCCAGTCTGCCTTCAAAGAGCTGGTAAAATTACAGCTGAGGAAAGGTTAGTGCTATGAGCTTAACAATAATATAACTCTACTAAAGCAAAATATTGTGGAAGCTGCAAATATGAAGTGAAAACACAAAAACGTTGGAAATATTCAAGCAGGCCAGGCAGCACTTGTGGAGCGAGAAAGAGGGTTAATGGTTAGGGTATTACAGTCCTGCTGAAGTAAACAACAATTTAAATGGCCCAACGCATCTGCTGGGGAGAAGACATGCCATGAGGACAGTAAAATCCTGCCCGATGTTTCAGATTTGTTCTGATGAAAGGCCCTACTAGGCCTGAAATGTTAAGAATGTAATTCTGTTTTCTGTTGTTTAAACCACAAATTAGTGGTACTGTCCAGATTTGCAGGGGAATCATTCAAATACTGCAGAACATCAAACAGAGTTCAATTTGAATGCTTGTCTGTTGTGAACACTATTAATGGATGTTGGTGGAGGTTACTTACACTCTAAATTAGCTTTCTTAAAACATGAGATAATCTTTACTCACCTTGGGTGATCTTTGCAGAGACCATTTGTGTGATCTGAGATGTTAATTTCAGCAGGAATTCTTCTGTGCCAACATCTGCTAGTGAAAAATGGGGTAATGTGGTGGTTGTAGAATCTTCTCTGCTGACTCCTGTTGTTATTTCTCTCTGATCTGAAACAAAATAAAAGAAAAAGTCATGGGAACTAGAGAAGAATTTGTGCTGTAAAATCCAAAAAGAATATGGCTGAATATTTCCCGTCCTGGCTGCCGCGGGAATTGTAGTGGGCGAAACAGAAAATTCGGTGGAACATTTAAAGGTCCATTGAGCTCAAGTGGGAATTTCCGGTCTTGATGGCAAGTGCGGCCTGAAAATTCCACCCTACAACTATACAAATTGCATTCAGATAATAGGATAAAATATAAATATTTTATGTTTTATATGCAATTTTGTTTTTAATTTAAAATGGGCGCAAAATAAATATCTGCAAATTAAAAACTAAGTGGGCATTGAGTGATCAAGAGAATATTCATAGGTTTTAGCACCATTTCTACTTCATCAGGTAGGCACGATTTTGAAAGTATAAAATTCCATTAGAGCAATATTTAATGTTTCATCAAGTTTATCATTTCATTAAGTTCTATAAAGATACTCACTTTTCGCTGGTTCTTTATGATCAGTTTCTTGTGGTCTTTGTCAGGGAGCAATATCACACAGTTGAAGGGAAAGAAAGAGAAATGAAATGAAAATAAGAATTAAGAACTCTTCCTTTGAAACTCTCTACAGCCAGTTTTTAAAAACAAATTTAGCTACATTTTTTTAACATCTAACCATAATTCTTTTCAGTCTCAGGATGTGGGGGTCACCGGCAAGACAAGCATTTACTGTCTTACCACCCAGAGAAGGAAGGAGTAAGTCACTTTGGGAGCTATTACAATCCTGGCAGAAAGGGTACTATCACAACCATTTTGCCACTGTACATTCAAGAAGAAACTTAGAAACTTGGCTATAATTTTTGATGTGAAAGGTTTTTGTCTTGTGCCAGTTTATGAATCTAAATTTGCGGGTTGAATTTTACAAGTATGGAAGGTGGGGGGGATGTGCACAGCTTGTGACAATCCCCCTCCCGACTCTGAGCTAACTGGCCAGACTTACCCTAGTACTCAGAATGTCTTTCTAAATTTCTCCTGCAATTTCAAGATTTCAACTAATCTCTTACACGATCTTCTCGATTTCTTCTTTAAATCTTTGTGGCGACCTGCACTATAATCCTTGACCCGTTCTTTCCCTAAATGTGTACTAATCGTATCCCTTAGTCCGTTATTAGATTATTTTAAGTCAATCTATTCAAGTTCAGCATCTCAAAAGAGATTCTAATTCAGAAGAGGAAAATGCAGAAATCAGTGCATCTCAAACTATGTCCCTTTTGGCCAAACAGAAAAATACAGGCTTGATCTTAGCAGCTCACTGCGCCCATTGATCAGATTGCTATCTCCCCCCCACCATTTTATCAGTGAGAACGGTTTCATGCTCAGAAAGGGCGTAAAGCTCATTACCATTAGACTGTCTGCATCTGCATACAATTTGCTGGTCTGGAATGGCATGCTCCTTCCTGTTGGATGCTTCCTAAACTCACCGGCACGACATCATGCCAGAGAGAATCACTGCTGCTCTGCAATAGTGGAGGCCAGGCGCTATGGCCACGCCGGGGGATCAGAGGCCATTGAAGCCCATGGGTGGTCGGGAGTATGGTTGGGCAGTGCCCACCTGACTGTGTCCACGGGGCATCCTGGCATTTGGGCACCATAAATGTGCTGGGGTGGGGCTATGATGGGAGAGCTATACACGGGATGGGGGGGGCTTTGCAATGTGGGGAGCAGGGTGATGTGGGGGGGTCATGATGGGCAGCAGGGTAGCGAAGGGGGTCATGATGGGCGGGGGGGGGGGCATTTCAGAGGTCCACTAGGGGACTCATCGGGAGGGTCCTGATGCCGGCGACCTATGTCGGTATGGGGGGGGGGGGGGTAACAGAGCTGCCGGTGAAGGCAGAGGGGGTCCGATGTCCATCGGGGGATGGTGGAAGACTCCCAGTTCAACTGCAGATCGGGGCACCGTGTACAATGGCGCCCGAGCACTCTGTAGCCGCCTTCACTGCCATATTAGCTCCACCCCACCTCGTACTGGCAAAAAGCTCCCAGGTGTCAAAAGAATTAAGAGAGTGCCGCAAGATTGCAGTACTGAGCTCGCCAAAAATACCAGCATGGAGGACTCCCATTTTCTCACTGTTATGATACTTAAGAAATGTTTTGGGAAAATTCAGCCCTACATTTTTTTGGGTAGTTCATTTGCCAGTTCTGTTTCTTCAAGTAAAGAAGGGTAAAAGATCAGGAAGGGGAGAAACAAATTCAAAGGAAATGATTTGATCTGAGTAAAATAGGCTTCCATGTGCAAGTATCATTTGTGCTTCTTTTCTTCAATCGTTTCCTCTCATCTCTCTCCTGAAACCACACATTAATGCTGACGTTTAGTTCTATGAATAAGCCTCATCCTCCCATACCTGGTGTAAAAAGCCATTTTCACCTGTATGTCTTCAGAGTAGATGGACAAGTACATTTTTGTCTTACCCATCATCCACATCTGCAGCTTTCAGCAGAGTTAACTGCATAGGAATCTGCAGTAGAAACTCTGGTTTATATTCTCTGGTGTGCTAAGGACACTAAGATCTATTGCAACATCTTTATTGCTGTTCTTACTGAGATCAGTTAACTCAACAAATGAAGGGGGTCAAAGCTGGAATATACCTGATTTGTACAGCTCAGAAACTATACCAGTCAGGGGAGCTACTGAGTAAATTTAAACAGGTAAAGTGATATTTCAGAGTAATATTTTATTAGATGAATTTACCCGTGTAAGAATGTTTGCATAATAGCTTCTTTCACAGTTGTAGTTTCTTCTGTTGAAGCTTCAACTTCTTGCATGGAAACAGAAACACAAATATCGTAAATTGGTAATGCAATATTAAGATTAATTCATCTATTTAGCTTAGAAATTGATGCAATTAAAAAAACACTTGTTTTCACTGTAAATGGCACGGCAATTCCACAATTGTAAAACAAACCCTCACATAAATTGTCAACAATTTATTGTCACATATCAAGTTGTGCAAATTATGCTGCAATGAATTGACCAAAAGCAATTTGATTCTACAAATCATATATGCAACCAGTACCTTGCTGGCAAAAATAATTTGAAAAACTTGCATTTATAAAATACCTTATCACATCCTTCAGAGACAAATTGAAATACAATAAAAAGGAATTTGAAAAATATACTATAAGTTCTGTTTAAATTAAACACTCCAATTGAAGAAATTCTATTAACCACACTGTCTATGAAAAATCTATCAGTAACTTTTGCTCACCATCTACAACATCCAGGTGGGCAGAGCAGATAGACTGACCAGCCTTGTTTGTAGCAATACAGGTGTAGATGCCAGTGTATTCTTTCCCAACATCCAACAGGATCAGACTGTGCTGCATTTTTGAGCTGGCCAATTTATAACCCGGTGTATCTTGTTTAATCCAGATAACATCTTCCACTGATTCCTCTTTAAGCCATGTTATATCGGGTATCGGAGATCCTGTAAAAAGTGTATTATTGGCAAATTACTTTGAAGATTCCCAATACATTCCGTCTTAGCAGCAGAGCCTTTTAAAATTATTCTCATGTCTTCAAGGCATTAGGAGCTGCATGAGAATGATCTGGGGTGACTAGTAAGTATCCTTCTCTTGTGTGAACTTAGCCACCTTTCACAGCAAGCTGCTGAGTGCGAAACATTGGCAAAATATATTACAGCAATGCTCCTGATGTTACGTGGTTTTTCCAAATAACTATAGAAATACTCACAAGATAAAGAGATTTTACAATTGCTGGTGGGAAATCCATCTTACCTTCAACCCTGACAGTTAAGGTAATGCTCGTTCCTTTCTTTACATTCTTACTTGTGAATTTTTCCAGAAATCTTGGTGGGACTAACTTCTCTGGTTTTCCTATAAGAGGAACAATCAGGAAAGAAAAAAGACTGCCGGTTTTTAAGTGCCACTAATACAGTTTCTGTTGCAAAGAACATAAAAGTGTAGAATGTTAAGAAAGACAAAATAGGCCTGGATTTTCATCCGTGAGTCGGGAGAATTCCCGGCTGTGTGAACCTGACTATAAATGGCTGGCTGGATGTTGGATTATCTGTCAGGAGAGGAGGTGGGGGCAGGCTAGGTTAGGAGTCAGGGAGCTACCTCACAGGAAGTGAGGAATCTGCTTGCTTTGGAGGTAAGCTGGGTGGAAGGCCAGGGGCTCCAGCACTGTGTCCAAAAGTCTGAAAAATAATTTTACATAAAACATCCCTGTAGCCCTCACCCCTCACACACCTTCACAGCCACCTCATTCCCAACCAATGCCAATTCATGCCTCCTGTATATACTCATCCCATGACCCCTCATGCCCTCCATGCCAACCTATGTTCCTGTACCAATCCCCATGGCCCTCTGTAGCCCCCATGCCAACATCATGCCAGTTCATATCAGCCTATGTCCTCCACCCACCCTTTGCCCTTACACCTACAATGCCAACTCACCCAGAATCCATGCTGAGATGAGATGAAGTTCTATAATATAAAATTCTAAGTGTCTACTGCAGACTTCACTATATTGGAAAATACACTAATTCAAAAAACCCATTTACTATAATAATATTCCTTTAACTACATAAAGCCTTATAATAACAAACACTTCATTCAAGCACACAATCCTTAGAACACACATTGAAATTCATAGTCCCACTTCAAAGGGATATATATCCGCTTATAGCTGTCGATCAAGCTGTGAAATGGCAGGCGCCCTACTGTTTTAATGGATGGTAGTGAAATCAGTCATGTACCACTATTCCAGTAATGGCTTATGTCAATAGAGAAAGTGAAATAGAAAGCAATGATGTCTTTTAAACATTGCAGACACTTTTTTCAAAGATTTAAAGGGCAGGATTTTTAAATGCTAACAGTTGACTGCTCTCCTTCACTGGTGCTTTTCACAGGACTTTGTGACACTTTTGACAGGTTCTCTTGACATTTTTGATGTGTCCACTTGACAGGTGCTTTTGACAGTTTTGAAAGGTCTGTTTACAAATTTTAACACCCCTTCAAAGGTCATCTGATTCCCATCAAAGAGCATTTGACCTCCCCCATAGGTTCTCAGTGCCAGATTCAGAGGAATACCGTAACTCTCCAAATGGCCACCCTGCCTATCCAAACAAATCCACAAAGTTCAAATGGGCAGCACAGTGGCACAGTGGTTAGCACTGCTGCCTCACAGCGTCAGGGACTTGGGTTCGATTCCTGGCTTGGGTCACTGTCTGCGTGGAGTTTGCACGTTCTCCCCATGTCTGCGTGGGTTTCCTCCGTGTGCTCCGGTTTCTTCCCACATTCTGAAACTCATGCTTGTTCGGTGCATTGACCCAAACAGGTGCCGAACTGTGGCGACGAGGGGAATTTCACAGTAACTTCATTGCAGTGTTAATGTAAGCCTTACTTGTGACTAATAAAAAAATAAACTTTACAAACAAATCTGATCTTACCAGGTCTGTTCTGCACATTTCGTGTTTCACACTCCTGGATAATCAAACTCCAACTTCAGTGGAGACAGCTAATCATTTAAATGGTCAGCTATCTGCACAAACCAAGCGTATGAGAAACATCAATTGCCCCTTCATTCCTGTTCTCGGAAAAATTAGAAGTGCCATATTTGGGGCCAGAACTATGATTATCGGGTATTCTGCCATGATGTTGAAGCTCTCCTTCATGGTGAAAAACTGGCCCATAGTTTAGGAGGCTATTCAATTTACAGGCTACTGATCAATTATTATCTGCTTAACAATAAACTCGATTAGAGCAGAATCATTCCTTCCCACCATCAGCCAAGTCACGATTGCAAACCTCCATTCTCCTGGGAATGGACTTGTCTGACATGGGTTCATGTGGTTAATTTTTCCATTACGACAAGATTTCTCCATATAGTCTCAAGGTAATGGAGCAAAGCATTATAGATGGTCTCTCTCACATGGTTGTCATTACCTTTATCCAAGAGCGATAACTCCATGTGCAGCCATGTAAGGCCCATCTTTGTTACCCCCAGGGAGGGGTGGAGTGTGTTCAATAATTAAAAAACTTACAGCAAGGAAGAATCCAAGAGACTTCCAATCAATGCAAGCTAACATATATTTGCAAGTGTTTAACAATATACAATGATCATATACCCTTGCTCCCACTGTTAATTCAAAACTTCTTAATTCTCCTCACTCTTCCACTTCAGATTCCCAATCACTACAGTAGAGGTGGAAGCAACTTGCTGACTGCTATGCCGTCTTGTCTTTGATGGTTTTGGCGGCCGATCTCTGAGGACGGGAGGGCCCCAAACCAGGGCAGTTCACCCTATGAGGCTGAAGAGGCCACAAGCAGAGCGTTTTGCAGAGCGCTTTGAGAATGCCTGGACATCTGGAATGTCCTGGGTGGATGTCCCCAAGGTGGTAACTTGATGTTCCTCCATCTGTTTGGTGCCCCAGGGCTGCTGCTTGAGGAAAAGGGGCATCTGGTGGGAAGTCCTGTCCCCCTCTCGCATAGTCACTACAAAATCTCACCCATAGCTAGAGTAATGGAATTGCAGGCCTGAACTTATATCTGGCAGAAACTGTGCATTCTGCTGAACAAGTGTCTCCACAGCACCTGCCATTGTCCTCATGGAGACTTCCATGCACTTGCATGCCAGAGTTATGACATCAGATAGCACACGATGCATTCCTCCGTCTCTCATGCTACTCTGAAACCTCTACCTGATGTTTCCATGCATTTTTCTGATAGCCCAGCTTCTTTACCACGGCTGCTTCCAGAGGTTTTTTATCTGATTCAGACTTAGAAGCGCCCTCTACTCCAGCAGTTCTCTGGGTACCAGAGACACTGGATGTCACTGCCTGAGCTTGCTGTGAACACATGTCTGTGAGCTGAATAGCAGACTGTGAGTCTGAACCTAAACATATATACTTATATGACCCACTGCGGTGTCTGTTTCTGGGCTGGTGGAGGGTGCAGGCGAATGCAATGACAGCTCAACATGTGTGAAATAGTCTTTGTTTCCCTCTGAGGTGTCCAGGGAGCTGGGGCTTACTTCTGGTGTAGGGGCTGGCTTCCCCTCTTTCTGAAGGCACCCAGAATGGAGAGAAGTAGAATGAATGACTTGTCTAGGCTGGTTCAAGCATTGGACTTATCAACGACCTTGATTTTGAAAGGTTCTCCAACTAATGCACACTTCCTCATCCGAGGGAGGGAGGCAGTGGTAGAACCATAGAAATGATACAGCACAAAAGAGGGTTATTCGGCCCATCTTCTCCATGTTGACCCAAAGACATCCAGGTGCCCTTTTTACACAGCTCATAGCCCTGCAGCTTACAGCACTTAAGGTGCAGATCCAGGTATTTTTCAAACGAGTTTAGGGTCTCTGCCTCCACCACCAACTCAGGCAGTGAATTCCAGATACCCACCACCCTTTGGGTAAAAAAGTGTTTCTAATCATGTCCTCTAATCCTTCTGCCACATAGCTTGAATCTATGACTCCTGGTGTTTGAACTCTGCTAAGGGAAACAGCTTCCTCTTGTCTATTCTTTCTCAACCTCTCACAATTTTTTATGCCTCAATCATGTCACATCTCAGCCTTCTCTGTTCCAAGGAAAACAACCTCAACCTCTCCAATCTCTCCCCATAACTATAATTCTACAGCCCTCACAGCATTCTAGTAAATCTTGTCGGCACTCTCTCTAGAGCAATTACATCGTTCCTGTGATGTGGTGACCTGAATTGCACACAATACTCCAGTTGTGGCCTCACCACATTCCTACTTTTGCATTCTATACCTCTGCCAGTGATGGAGAGCATTCCATATGCTTTCTTTATAACCTTATCTACTTGTACTGCTATCTTTAGGGACCTGTGCACTTGCACGCCAAGATCTCTCACTTCATCTATCCCTCTCAGTATATTCCCGTTTATTGTGTATTCCCTTTTACTGTTTGACCTCCCTAAATGCATTACCTCACACTTGTTAGAGTTGAACTCCATCTGCAACTTTCCTGCCCACTCCACCAAAGAAGCAGATCCGCATGTTTCCCAACTGGAAACCATGGATGAACAGGAATCTCCACTGCTTGCGGAAGTCCAGGTCTGAGGCGTTCAAGTCAGGCAACCCTGACCTATACAAGAAAGCAAGATATGATCTAAGGAGATCTATCAAAGATGTCAAAAGACAGTACCAAACCAAGCTAGAGTCCCAGGCTGGACCCCCGCCGACTATGACTAGGTCTGCAAGACATAACAAGCTACAATTTGAAGGCATGTAAAATTGCCGGCACCAATGCATCCCCCTGATGAGCTCAATGCATTCTGTGCCTGTTTTGAGCAAGAGGTCAGTGAGAGCACGCCCTCCACTCAGAAGCCTCAGATCATCCTCAATACCAGTGCCTCGGATCTGAGTGCTCATCCGGATAAATACTCAGATCCTGCACGGACCAGCTGGCGGGGGTATTTGCAGACATCTTCAACCTCTCTTTACAACAATCTGAGTTCCCTATCTGGTTCAAGAAGATGGCCATCATTCCTGTACCAAAGAAAAGCCAGGCAGCATGCCTTAATGACTATCGTCTGGTAGCTCTGACATCCATCATTATGGAGTGCTTCAAAAGGTTAGACATGGCATGAATCAATTCCAGCCCCCCAGATTGCCTGCATCCACTGCAGTTCATCTATTGCCACAACAGGTCCACAGCAGACGCCATCTCCCTGGCCCTGCACTCAATCCTGGAACACCTAGATTACAAAGACATCTATGTCAGACTCTTATTTATCGACTGCAGCTCAGCCTTTAACACCATTATTCCTATGAAACTCATCTCCAAACTCCATGGCCTGGGGCTCGGCTCCTCCCTCTGCGATTAGATCCTAGGCTTCCTAACCCACAGACCACAATCAGTAAGGATAGGCAAGATCACCTCCCCCATGATCATCCTCAATTCCGGTGCCCCACAAGGCTGTGTTCTCAGCCCCTTACTATACTCCTTACACACCTACGACTATGTGGCCAAATTCCCCTTGAACTCCATTTTCAAGTTTGCTGACGACACCACCGTAGTGGGTTGGATCTCAAACAATGTCAAGACAGAGTACAGGAAAGAGATAGAGAATCTGGTGAACTGGTGCGGCGACAATAATCTCTCCCTCAATGTTAACAAAATGAAGGAGATAGTCATCGATTTCGGGAAGCATAGTGGAGGACATGCCCCTGTCTACATCAATGAGGACCAAGTAGAAAGGGTCGAGAGCTTCAAGTTTTTAGGTGTCCAGATCACCAGCAACCTGTCCTCATCCCCCTATGCCAACACTGTTGTCAAGAAAGTCCATCAACGCCACTACTTTCTCAGAAGGCTAAGAACATTTTGTATGCCCACTATGACTTTCACCAACGCGCCATTGAAAGCATTCTTTCTGCTGTATCACAACTTCGTATGGCTCCTGCTCTATCCAAGAACAAGAACAAAAAACAAAGAAAAGTACAGCACAGGAACAGGCCCTTCGGCCCTCCAAGCCTGCGCCCATCATGATGTCTGCCTAAACTAAAACCGTAAGCACTTACGGAGTCCGTATCTTTCCATTCCCATCCTATTCATGTATTTGTCTAGTTGCCCCTTAAACGCCGCTATCGTATCTGATCGCGCCACTTCCCCTGGTAGCGCGTTCCAGACATTCACCACCCTCTGTAAAAAACTTGCCTCGCACATCTCCTCTAAATCTTTTCCACGCACCTTAAACCTATGTCCCCTAGTACTTTACTTTTCTATCCTAGATGTGAAGATGCCAGCGTTGGACTGGGATGGGCACAGTAAGAAGTCTCACGACACCAGGTTAAAGTCCAGGTTTATTTGGTAGCATGAGCTTTCAGGGTGCTGCTCCTTCATCAGGTGAATGATCACCCATCTGATCTGAGAAATGGCAGATGGAATTTAATCCAGATAAATGCGAAGTGATGCATTTTGGAAGAAATAATGTAGGGAGGAGTTATACAATAAATGGCAGAGCCATCAAGAGTATAGAAACATAGAGGGACCTAGGTGTGCAAGTCCACAAACCCTTGAAGGTGGCAACACAGGTGGAGAAGGTGGTGAAGAAGGCATATGGTATGCTTGCCTTTATAGGACGGGATATAGAGTATAAAAGCTGGAGCCTGATGATGCAGCTGTATAGAACGCTGGTTAGGCCACATTTGGAGTACTGCATCCAGTTCTGGTCGCCGCACTACCAGAAGGACGTGGAGGCGTTAGAGAGAGTGCAGAGAAGGTTTACCAGGATGTTGCCTGGTATGGAGGGTCTTAGCTATGAGGAGAGATTGGGTAAACTGGGGTTGTTCTCCCTGGAAAGACGGAGAATGAGGGGAGATCTAATAGAGGTGTACAAGATTATGAAGGGGATAGATAGGGTGAACGGTGGGAAGCTTTTTCCCAGATCAGAAGTGACGATCACGAGGGGTCACGGGCTCAAGGTGAGAGGGGCGAAGTATAACTCAGATATTAGAGGGATGTTTTTTTACACAGAGGGTGGTTGGGGCCTGGAATGCGCTGCCAAGTAGGGTGGTGGAGGCAGGCACGCTGACATCGTTTAAGACTTACCTGGATAGCCACATGAGCAGCGTGGGAACGGAGGGATACAAACGATTGGTCTAGTTGGTCCAAGGAGCGGCACAGGCTTAGAGGGCCAAAGGGCTTGTTTTCCTGTACTGTACTGTTCTTTGTTCATTGTCAAATAAACCTGTTGGACTTTAGCCTGGTGTTGTGAGACTTCTTACTGTTTCTACCCTGGAAAGAGCATCTGACTATCCACTCTGTCCATGCCATTCATAATCTTGTAAACCTCTATGAGATCAACCCTCATCCTCCGTTGTTCCAATGAGAACAAACCGAGTTTATCCAACCTCTCCTCTCCTCAACATCCTGGCAAACCTCTTCTGTACCCTCTCCAAAACATCCACATCCTTCTGGTAATGTGGTGACCAGAATTGTACACAATATTCTAAATGAGGCCTAACTAAGGTTCTTTACAGCTGCAGCATGACCTGCCAATTTTTATACTCAATGCCCTGACCGATGACGGCAAGCATGCCACATGCCTTCTTGACTATCTTATCCACCTGCATTGTCATGTCCAAAGACCGCAAGAAACTACAAAGGATTGTGAACGAAGCCCAGTCCATCATTCAAACCAGCCTCCCACCCATTGACTCTGTCTACACTTACCACTGCCTCGGAGATGCAGTGGAGATAGCATAATTAAGACCCCACGCACCCCGGACATACTCTCTTACACTTTCTTCCGTCGGGAAAAAGATACAGAAGTCTGAGAACACGTACCAACCGACTCAAGAACAGCTTCTTCCCTGCTGCCATGGACCTATCTCCCATTAAGTTGATCTTTCGCTACACCCTAGCTGTGACTGTAACACTACATTCTGCACTCTCTCCTTTCCTTCTCTATGAACAGTAAGAAGTCTCACAACACCAGGTTAAAGTCCAACACGTTTATTTGGAATCACGAGATTCCGGAGCGCTGCTCCTTTATCAGGTGAGTGGGTGCTTTCTTGCATCTTTGTAAAAACTTGATGTCTGTGTCGATATGCGCGACCATTTTGGACATCCTCTCCACTTTGAGCCAGCGATTTGCGGAGTCGGTGGTAGCCATGATGTGAAGATGCAGGCGTTGGACTGGGGTGGGCACAGTAAAAGTCTCACAACAACTTGTTAAAGTCCAACAGGTTTATTTGGAATCACAAGCTTTCAGAGCGCTGCTCCTTCATCAGGTGATTGGGATTCGGAGCAGCGCTCCGAAAGCTCGTGATTCCAAATAAATTTGTTGGACTTTAATCTGGTGTTGTGAGACCACTCTCTATGAACGGTATGCTTTGTCTGTTTAGTGCTCAAGAAACAATACTTTTCACTGTATATCAATTCTTGTGACAATAATAAATCAAATCAAATCAAAACAGATCAGCCATGATCTGATTGAGTGGCAGAGCAGGCCCAAAGAGCTGAATTTGCCTACTTCTGCTCCTGATTCCAATGTAAGCAACCGTATGAAATGGTGTGCTGTTACTGAGAGCTGCCACCAAAGTCCAATACTAATCCTTGTAAGGAGCTGGAGGTGAAGATATTTAAAGGCACAGCGACTTTGACAGCTATTGGCAGGGCAAGGCAAGAAGTGTGAGGTCTTCCACCACGAGGGCACAAATATCAACATCTATCAACTTAGATGAGCAGTTTCCTGCAGCACTGATTCGCTGACGTGACCAGGTGGCTTCATCTTTGCCACATACGATGTTATGTATATTGCCTTTGCTGTCTCTCTTTGTGCCTGAGGATGTTTATCCAAACTACTATTATATCTCATCTTTGAAAAACTTAAATCCATGTCCAACTGCACTCATAATCATTTCTGGACAGTCTCCCTCACTCTTATATGGCCCATGGTTCCTGGAGGATCACAGCCCCCTGCAATGCTGAAGCTAATATAACCACTTGTTTCGCTATCTCTGCTCTCCTGATAACACCAATGGCTGAATACCATGTTCCCTTAATTTATGGGCCCACCTAACTCTATGTTGCATCCATGATTGGCTGCCTGCTACGTCGTCCCATCCTTGTATCTGGCCTGTTCTTAGTCCATTATGTAACCCATGCACACCCACTGGCTTTTGATGAGCTGATAACAAGCTCATTAACAAGATTAACTACTCACTTATCAAAATCGGGTAGGTTGCTGCATCTTGCCTCTCCTTTTGTGAGCAAAATTGCTGGCAGTAGAAATGATGATGGTAAACTCCCATGCTGACTGGTGGTGCTAATTTTAACATCTGCTAATTTTAGTGCCTCTACACTTGCCCCTATTGAGGCCTAAGAATATTCAATGTGTCTGTCTCTTTAAAAGACCCAGATATTTTTTATATATTAAAGGTGCTATAAAAATACAAGTAGTTATTGCTGTTTTATGAGACAGTTTTGGTTTTACCTGGCTTTTCTTCAGGCTTACGTTTCTCAATTTCTTCTCCAGAGCCTGAAATACAATGCAAGTTCATCCAATGTTGTGTGAAAGATTTGTCTTTTGATCAAAAAAATTTTTTTTAATATCTGACGGATTAAGTTAGGAACTGAATAGTGGGAGGGATGTTAAAATGACAGTCAGGCACTTTTTCCATTTAACCATGACATGAAATTTAATGCAAGGAGTGTGAAGTGATCAATTTTGACAGGAAGGATGAGGAGAGGCAATACAAAATAGAGGATGTAATTCTAAAAGGGATGAAGGACAGATGGACCTTGGGGTGTATGTGCAGAAACCGTTGGAGGTTAATGGCAGGTTGAGAGACTGGTTAATAAGGCATAAGGATCCTGGACTTTATAAATAACAGCAGAGTGTAAAAGCAAGGAAGTTATAAATGTTGCTTTGGCCTCAACTAGGCTATTGGGATTAATGTTTACACGGAAGCAGTGTCGGCACGTCCCAGCTTGAAAGCTGGAGACGAACCTACCTCCTTATGACTGGGAAGCCTGAGCTGATTTTATAGCTATCAGGCCATTAACGGGTCAGAGTGAAACTTCCTCTGGGAAAAAGTCCTGCTTTGATAGTTGCTAGCCAATCATATGTTGCAGCTCTCATGTTCCATTGGAAGTTACTGGTTACCAATGCTGGGACAGCAGGCTGTCTCAAACAATGACCGTTGACCAAAGAACACCTCCCGACCCCCAAAAAGGTTTCTCTTGCCATGTGGGAAACTCTTGTTGCGGGTCAAATACCAGCGGCAGACATGGGAGGAGGCCCTCAAAGCAGTTGTTAATTGCCTTCAGGCTCTACACCTGCAGCTGATAAAAATTCCAGCAAATGTACATGTGACAGGCATTATGCCCCAGCCATACCACCTGATTTGATGGCACTCCCAACCCAGTTCCGCAGTGAGGAATAGGTGGCGGGTGGGGGGAGATGCTGCATATCATTCCTGTCATGCCACAGAATGGGCACCAAATCTTAGTACTAATGTGAAGGCATGAGACAGCATACTGAACAGATTTGTGAGAATGATTCCAGGTGTGCAGGACTTTGGTTAAATAGTTAAGATTGGAAAATCTGTGGCTGTTGCCCTTAGAGGAAAGGAGGTTGAGAGGAGATTTGATAAGAGGTCTGGACAGAGTACATAGAGTAACTGTTTATATTGGCAGAAGGATTGAGAAACCAAGGCCACTGATTTAAAGTGAACTGCAAAAAGACAAAAGGCAACAAGAGGAAGAACCTTTTACTCACTGAGTGTTTAGGGTCTGTAATCACTGCTTGAGAGTGTGGCGGAGGCAGATTCAATCATGCATTTCTAAAGGAAACTGGATAATTATCTGATGAGGAAAACATTGCAGAACTATGGGGAAAGGGGAGGAGAGTGGAACTAGCTAAGTTACATTTGTGGAGAACTGGCATGGACACAAAGGGTAGACTGGCTTCCTCCTCTGCTGTAACCATTTTGTGATTATATGCCGGTGTCTGTCACCATTTTAACTGTTGGAATTTTGGCAGCTTCGGGATTGCCCACCAAACAAACAGTGCACTCACTGATATTTAAACATTGGGGTCCAATGATGCTTTCAGAAGCCACCACAATTTTAACTGTCAATAAAAACAATGCTGGGCTGCTGGAGGCATGCAGGAGCACCTACAAAACTGTATTCCCGCATTTATCAGCGAAGAGAAAATGGAACCAAAAATGTTCTGCTTACTTTGAACGTGCACAATAGCAGATGTATAGGCGGAGCCTGATGAATTGCTTATGTAAGCTGCATATTCACCACCAGTTTCTTTGGAAACATTGAGAATTTCTAGCGAATGATCTCCTTTATTGTCAGTCATCAGAATTGCATCTGTGGCACGCAGAGGTTTACCACTTTTAAACCAATAAACACGAGGGACTGGGTAACCTGCAGAGTGAAGAGATACAATTTATTGAAAATATTCAACAAAAACATGATTTACAAAGAATCAATCAGGCAATCCAAATTGTGGCAGTTTTTACGCAAACAACCCATTTTATCTCATTCCTACAAACTACTCAGACATACACCACTATACCTCCTACTTATATAAGAACCCATTTGGGTCCCTTTATGAATGCAGTGACCTCTGAGATGGAAGATTGCTGCTTTAGGCCTTACTCCAGCACAAAATTCAGGCTGTGACTCCAGTGGCACAGTGGTTAGCACTGCTGCCTCACAACACCAAGGACTTGGGTTCAATTCAGGCCTTGGGTGACTTTGCACTGCATGGGTTTCCTCTGGGTGCTCTGGTTTTCTCCCAAGTCCAAAGATGTGTAGGTTGGATGGATTAGCCATGGTAGATACGCAGGGTTACAGGATCGGGGGTGGACCTGTGAAAGATGCTCTTTCAGAGAGTTAGTGCAGACTCGATGGGCTAAATGACCTCCTTCTGTAGGGATTCTATGGTCCTATATAATATTGGTATTTCAAATGAGATATCAAACCGAGATCTATGTCACAATGTTCCAGTGGTTCAGATGGACATGATTCCAGTTCTTGAAGAAGAACAGAAAATCCTCTGTGTTATGGTCAATATTCCTTCAATCTAAGACATTATGGATTTCTGCTCAGAAAATGGTCTCCACAACTTTAGTAGTGGGACCAATGCCTACACAGATTGGATGTAAGCCCAAACAATAGAATAAAAGCTTTTCAATTTCTACACAAATGTTCATTCATCTTATTGATGTTTATTGAATCTTGTTGCATGCAAAATGCAAACATAACAGTCAGTACACTAACAAGGTAATTTTCTATACATGGGATACCTTGACTTCTTCTGAGAGACCTTTAGGGATGAGAGTGGCGAAAGACAAAATGGTTTGAAAATTAGTGATCAAAGATAAAAAGATCTGAGCATTTTTTGTGACAAGGAATCCTGTAATTTTATGATGTGTAGTGAATGCAAATACTTCTAGGCCATTTCAATTGGGTGAAATTATTTGACAGCAAGCGGATAGAAATATTAGCTTTTCCTAATATAAATGCATGTGGACCCATACATTTGTAATAAATCATCAGTGACCTCAGTGTTTTAAGCAGTTAGCACATGTAATACAGGGTGAAGTAAATACTGACACCAGAACATGACCTATTTCTAATGGTTCATCTTGGTATTTTTGAAGTTTAACTTAAATTTTCATAATTAAATAATTTTTTGCTCTGAAGTCTATGTTCTGTGGTGGGTGTGGAAGTGGGAATCATGGCTATCTTGAGCTTGTCAGCTCTTTAAATATGAACCCATGAGGAGCTTGCTGCTACTCGTGGTGGGAGCAGACAGGAATTTGCTGTTTCTGCCATTACCTTTTGGGGTTGAAGAGCCGGGTGCCATATTTAAAGGGTACCCAAACAGCCTGCACTATCATTTCTATCTTTGCGCAGCCACTGCCGTGGCATTCCTCACTGACCCTTTCTTAGCCATTCTCCATAGAACATACAAATTTGACTGCCTACCCACTGAATTAATTCCTTTTTGAGGGTGAAGCAGAAAGTTTTGACACCAAGGTGAGTTTCCAACCACATAGCTATGCCATCATTAAGACTGCCTATATCCACCTCCATAACATTGTCCTTCTCTATTCTGCCTGAGCTTATTTGCAGCTGAAACCCTCATCCATGTCCTTGTTACATCTAGATTTGATTAATATAATGCACTCCTGGCTAGCCTCCCACATTCTGTCCTCTGTAAACTTGAGGTAATCCAAATTTCAGCTCCCTGCAACATTAATCACACCATCAATGTTTTATAATGCTTCTGTGAAGTACTGTGAGGCAACTAATTATACTAAAACCCCTTTATAATACACATTGCTGTTATAAGAACTTTGAACAACCATAACTGTTTTTTTCCAAGCATACGGTGCAGTCACAATCATCGAATCACAGATTCCCTACAGTGCATATGGAAACCATTTGGCCCATCGAGTCTGCACCGACTCTCCGACAGAGCATCTTACTCAGGCTCACCCCATGCCTTCCCCCTGTAACCCCATGCATTTACTTCACTTATTCCCCTAACCTACACTGCTTGGAGCACTAAGATGCAATTTAACATGGCCAATCCACCTACCTGAACATTTTGTGAAATGTGTTCAGGAGAATTTTCTACAGTTTGTAAAATGTGTTCAGGAGAATTTTCTACATCAGTATATAGAGGTGCCAACTAGAGAGGATGCGATATTGGATCTCCTATTGGGAAATGAGTTAGGGCAGGTGATGGATGTGAGTGTGAGGGAACACTTTGGATCCAGTGATCATAATGCCATTAGTTTCAACCTGATCGTGGATAAGGATAGATCTGGTCCTCGGGTTGAAGTTCTGAACTGGAAAAAGGCCAAATTTGATGAAATGAGAAGGGATCTGGGAAGTGTGGATTGGCACAGGCTGTTCTCTGGTAAGGATGTAAATGGAAAGTGGGAGGCCTTCAAAGGAGAAATTTTGAGAGTGCAGAGTTTGTATGTTCCTGTCAGGATTAAAGGCAAAGTAAATAGGAATAAGGAATCTTGGTTCTCGAGGGAGATTGTCACACTGATTAAGAGGAAGAGAGAGTTGTATGAAATGTACAGGCAGCAAGGAACACATCAGATGCTCGAGGAGTATAAAAAGTGCAAGAAGCTACTTAAGAGGGAAATCAGGAGGGCTAAAAGAAGACATGAGGTTGCTTTGGCAGACAGAGTGAAGGAAAATCCAAAGAGCTTCTATAGGTATGTTAGGAGCAAAAGGATAGTGAGGGATAAAATTGGTCCTCTTGAAGACCAGAGTGGTACACTGTGTATGGAACCAAAAGAGATGGGGGAGATACTAAATGGTTTTTTTGCATCCGTATTTACTGAGGAAACGGGCATGGAGTCTACGGAAATAGGGCAAACTGGTAGGGAGGCCATGGAACCTTTACAGATTAAAGGGGAGGAGGTGCTCGCTGTCTTGAGGCAAATCAGAGTGGATAAATCCCCAGGACCGGACAGGGTATTCCCACGGACCTTGAGGGAAGCTAGTGCTGTACTTGCAGGGGCCCTGGCAGACATATTTAAAATGTCAGTATTCACGGGGGAGGTGCCGGATAATTGGAGGGTGGCTCATGTTGTTCTGTTGTTTAAAAAAGGTTCCAAAAGAAATCCGGGAAATTATCGGCCAGTAAGTTTGACGTCGGTGGTGGGCAAGTTATTGGAAGGTGTGATAAGGGATAGGATCTACAAATATTTGGATAGACAGGGACTTATTAGGGAGAGTCAACATGGCTTTGTGCGTGGTAGGTCATGTTTGACCAATCTATTAGAGTTTTTCGAGGAGGTTACCAGGAAAGTGGATGAAGGGAAGGCAGTGGATGTTGTCTACCTGGATTTCAGCAAGGCCTTTGACAAGGTCCCTCATGGGAGGTTAGTTAGGAAGGTTCAGTCGCTGGGTATACATGGGGAGGTAGTAAATTGGATAAGACGCTGGCTCAATGGAAGAAGCCAGAGAGTGGTTGTGGAGGATTGCTTCTCTGAGTGGAGGCCTGTGACTAGTGGTGTGCCGCAGGGATCGGTGTTGGGTCCATTGTTGTTTGTCATCTATATCAATGATCTGGATGATAATGTGGTAAATTGGATCAGCAAGTTTGCTGATGATACAAAGATTGGAGGTCTAGTGGACAGTGAGGAAGGTTTTCAAAGCTTGCAGAGGGATTTGGACCAACTAGAAAAATGGGCTGAAAAATGGCAAATGGAATTTAACGCAGACAAGTGTGAGATATTGCACTTTGGAAGGACAAACCAAAGAAGAACGTACAGGGTAAATGGTAGGACTCTGAAGAGTGCAGTTGAACAGAGGGATCTGGGAATACAGGTACAGAGTTCCCTAAAAGTGACGTCACAGGTGGATAGGGTCGTAAAGAGTGCCTTTGGTACATTGGCCTTTATAAATTGGAGTATCGAGTATAAAAGTTGGAGTGTTATGGTAAGGTTATATAAGGCATTGGTGAGGCCGAATTTGGAGTATTGTGTACAGTTTTGGTCACCTAGTTACAGGAAGGATGTAAATAAGATTGAAAGAGTGCAGAGGAGGTTCACAAGGATGTTGCCGGGACTTGAGAAGCTGAGTTTCAGAGAGAGATTGAATAGGTTGGGACTTTATTCCCTGGAGCGTAGAAGATTGAGGGGAGATTTGATAGAGGTGTATAAGATTTTGATGGGTATAGATAGAGTGAATGCAAGCAGGCTTTTTCCGCTGAGGCTAGGGGAGAAAAAAACCAGAGGGCATGGGTTAAGGGTGAAAGGAGAAAAGTTTAAAGGGAATATTAGGGGGGGCTTCTTCACGCAGAGAGTGGTGGGAGTGTGGAATGAGCTGCCGGATAAAGTGGTAAATGCGGGGTCACTTTTAACATTTAAGAAAAACTTGGACGGGTTCATGGATGAGAGGGGTGTGGAGGGATATGGTCCAAGTGCAGGTCAGTGGGACTAGGCATAAAATGGTTCGGCACAGACAAGAAGGGCCAAAAGGCATGTTTCTGAGCTGTAATTTTCTATGGTTCTATGGTTTCTATGGTTCTATGTGGGAGAATGGTGGGAGAATGTTCAAACTCTACACAGTCACCCAAGGCTGGAATTGAACCTGGGTCCCTGGTGCTATGAGGCAGCAGTGCTGACCATCATGCCACCCTCAATCTCTAAACAGCAAACTTAGGTGCAAGTTGGCTGAATCACGTTTTACAGACACAAACACATGCTTAAAGGTACTGCTGGATTTAACCACATAAAATATATATCCTACCAATGTGCTCCACTTCCCACTACTTGTACAGTCAACCCTTGGTTTTCAGAGGTGAGTAGGAATAATCTCAGCCTCATTTCAGTAGAAGTCATTGAGCTCCAAGACGTAAACTCTGACTCTTTTCACAGATGCTGCCAGACCCAATGAGTTTATCCAGCATTTTCTGTTTTTATTTCAGCATCAAATTTTATTCCTCCATGTTCTATTTGTGAATAAATCTGTCTGGTAAATTATCAACACTGTCCTGTAAAACTACAGATTGAGATATGTTGGGGAGAGGGGTGCAATTTTCATGACTATTGTCAGAAATTTCAATATGAATAGTTTATTGGTGAGATTAATTTTTCCATAAACAAATCAACCACTGAAACCAAGCTTGAAATTCAATTTGACTTTAAATGGGCCTTGAAAGGGGTGGCCATTTCAAAATAGATTGAATCATAGAAACACAGGGCGGCGCGGTAGCACAGTGGTTAGCACTGCTGCTTCACAGCTCCAGGGACCTGGGTTCAATTCCCGGCTTGGGTCACTGTCCGTGTGGAGTTTGCACATTCTCCTCGTGTCTGCGTGGGTTTCCTCCGGGTGCTCCGGTTTCCTCCCACAGTCCAAAGATGTGCGGGTTAGGTTGATTGGCCATGCTAAAATTGCCCCTTAGTGTCCTGGGATGCGTAGATTAGAGGGATTAGTGGGTAAAATGTGTAGGGATATGGGGGTAGGGCCTGGGTGGGATTGTGGTCGGTGCAGACTCGATGGGCCCAGTGGCCTCTTTCTGTACTGTAGGGTTTCTATGATTTCTATGATAGAAAATAGATGCAGGAGTAGGCCATTCAGCCCTTCGCGCCTGCAATACTATTCAATGTGATCATGGCTGATCATGCACTTTCAGTATCCCACTCCCACTTTCTCTCTATATCCCTTGATTCCTTTAGCCACAAGGGCCACGTCCAGCTCCCTCTTGAACATATCTAACGAACTGGCCCCGACAGTTTTCTGTGGTAGAGAATTCCACAGGTTGATTTGATTTGATTGATTTGATTTATTATTGTCACATGTATTAACATACAGTGAAAAGTATTGTTTCTTGCACGCTATACAGACAAAGCGTACCGTTCATAGAGAAGGAAACGAGAGAGTGCAGAATGTAGTGTTACAGTCATAGCTAGGGTACAGAGAAAGATCAATTTAATGCAAGGCAAGTCCATTCAAAAGTCTGACAGCAGCAGGGAAGAAGCTGTTCTTGAGTCGGTTGGTACGTGACCTCAGACTTTTGTATCTTTTTCCCGAAGGAAGAAGGTGGAAGAGAGAATGTCCAGGGTGGGATCCTTAATTATGCTGGCTGCTTTGCTGAGGCAGCGGGAGGTATAGACAGAGTTAATGGATGGGAGGTTGGTTTCACAACTCTCATCTCAGTCCTGAATGGTTTCCCCTTATTCTTAGACTGTGAGTCCGAATTCTGGACTTCCCCAACATTGGGAACATTCCTCCCACATCTAGCCTGTCCAGTCCCATCAGGATTTTATATGTTTCTATGAGATTCCCTCTCATTCTTCTAAATTCCAGTGAGCACAAGCCCAGTCGATCCAGTCTCTCTTCATATGTCAGTCCTGCCATTCCAGGAATCAGTCTGGTGAACCTTCGCTGGACTCCCTCAATAGCAAGAATGTCTTTCCTCAGACTAGGAGACCAAAACCGCACACAATACTCAAGGTGTGGCTTCACCAAGACCCTGTATAACTGCAGCAAGACATCTTTACTCCTATTCTCAAATCCTCTTGCTATAAAGGCCAGCATGCCATTAGCTTTCCTCACTGCCTGCTGTACCTGCATGCCAACTTTCAGCGACTGTTCCACTATGACACCCAGGTCATGTTGCACTTCACCTTTTCCTAAACTGCCACCATTCAGATAATAATCTTTCTTCCTGTTTTTGCCACCAAAGTGGATAACCTCACATTTATCCACATTATATTGCATTTGCCAAGTATTTTCCCACTCAGCCAGCTGTTCAAGTCACCCTGCAGCCTCTTAGCATCCTCCTCACAGCACACACTGCCACCTAGCTTAGTGTTATCGGCAAATTTGGAGATATTGCATTCAATTCCTTCATCCAAATCATGAATGTATATTGTGAATAGCTGGGGTCCCAGCAGTGGACCCTGCAGTACCACTAGTCACTACCTGCCACTCTGAAAAGGACCCATTTATTTCCACTCTCTGCTTCCTGTCCGCCAACCAGTTTGCTATCCACGTCAATACATAACCCCCAGTACCATGCGCTTTAATTTTGCTCACTAATTTTTTGTGTGGGACCTTGTCAAAAGCCTTTTGAAAATCCAGATACACAACATCCACTTGTTCCCCTTGTCCACTCTAATGGTCACATCCTCAAACAATTCCAGAAGATTTGTTAAGCACGATTTCCCATCAGTGAATCCAGGCTGACTTGGACCGATCCTCTCACTGCTTTCCAAATGCTTAGTTATTGCATCCATAATAATTGACTCCAGCATTTTCCCCACCACCGATGTCAGGCTAACTGGTCTATAATTCCTGGTTTTCTCTCCCTCCTTTTTTAAAAAGTGGGGTTACATTAGCTATCCTCCAATCCACTGGAATTCTTACATAAAGATTTAAACTATGGTCCTACAAAGAATGTAGGACCCTGATGCAATTTTCAGGTATCAATGAACTGAAAAAGGCAACAGTAGTGAGAAATTGCTGTGATCAACAGAAAATGAGTAACAGTTACAAAAAATAAGTTTAAAGTTTATTTATTAGTCACAAGTAGGCTTACATTAACACTGTAATGAGGTTACTGTGAAAATCCCCACGTTACTAAACTCCAGTGCTTGTTTGGGTACACTGAGAGAGAATTTAGCATGGCCAATGCACCTAACCGGCACGGCTTTCGGACTGTTGGAGGAAACCGGAGCATCCAGAGGAAACCCACACAGACACGGAGAGAACATGCAGATTCCACACAGACAGTGACCCAAGCCTGGAATTGAACCTGGGTCCCTGGCTCTGTGAGGCAGCAGTGCTAACGATTGTGTCACCGTGCTGCTGAAGAAAGTAATTGGTTTACATTTTAAACCAGATTAAATTTCTTGCCCCATTTGTGAGAGAAACCTGAGTTTTCTAGTGTTATGACTTTTCCCAAAAGTTATATGCTGAGAGAATACTTAACTGAAATTCCATTATTTACTGAAAATTTCAGAACTTATGTTGCTAAAATTACAACTTGCCATACCTTTAACTTTAATTTGTAATTTTACTATTGGAGCCCCATCAGTAACAAAGACATCATGAAGTTCCTCTATGATCTGAGGTAGCTGTTCTTCTTCAGCCTGTGATTCCAAACCTTCCAAATTCTGCTCCCTGTTATTAAAAATTATGTTATAAATTATTACAATCCCTACTCAAGAATCTTGAACTGAAATGTGTATTAAGACATTATCATGGAATGAAAGTAATCTAAAACGTCTTTTATGACAATCTTTGTGTTCATAAGATTTAACAGTCGTATTATGTAGTGAAATAGTTAATGTGCAGTGTGCTTCAATACTAACCGTGTAAGAGAAGCTTGGGCACTGACATAGGATGATGTCTCAGTAGCTTCTGCTGTATCATAGTCTGAGCTGCTAACTGTAAGAAAGAAGCAAAACTACTTTAAACAAAACACTAGCTATTATTTTTCCTAAAGTACAGTGGCCGGAATTCTCTGGCCTCACCCGCGGCTGGGATTCTCCAGTCCTGCTGCAGTGAATGGTGTTTTGGCTGAGCGCCAAATTCTCCGTTCTTGCTGGCAGCGGTGGTGGGGTGAATAGGATCGGAGAATCCTGGCCAACGTTGCAGTGTGAAGTTTTCACTATTTTCATTTGTAGATCCATTTCAACAATAAATATTTATTTCATCGAATTCTTCCAAATCAACACTAATGACATAGGCCAATTTAATTATTATTTGGTTTACATCATTTTTTCTCAATCTTAGTTTCCGCTGCAGCTCCATCACACTTACTGTCGACTCTCAGTTCTGCCTTTGTTGAAGCAACGCCAATATGGTTTTCTGCCACACATCGATACACTCCCATATCACTCAGAATCACAGATGTTAAAATAAGTTGATGGCATCCATCTTGATCTTCATTGATCATGTAATGATCATTCTCTTCAATCAGTTTTCCATCCTTAAACCATCGAACTGCTGGAGGTGGATAACCAGCTATCATACAGTCAAAACTGACCGGGTAGCCTTCTTGAACGTCCTGATTCTGGAGTTCAGATATAACATGGGGTGCTTTATGTGACAAAAAGGGACATCAAAAGAAATAATGCATTAATGATAGAAAATGTTCTCTCTGGAATGACACTAAAATCATAACTAAATTTAGTAATAACTAATTGAGGCAGAAAAGGGGCAGGATTTCCAGCTGTACATGCCCCAAGGCCGGAAAACCCCGCCTGAGGTCAATGGAACTTTGCGTGGTCCATGTCCCGCTTGCTACAATTTCCGTGGTGGGCAGGATGGTAAAATTCTGCCCAAGGGTTTTTCATGGGTTTTTCTTGCATAGAAAAAACCTGCAGTCTGCAAGAGATACTCAAAACCACTCCAATGTCTTTTTTCGCTCTTTCAATTTATTTTCCCAAGCTGATTAGCTACTTTCCTATGAAAGGATATTATAGCTCCTCCTTGCATCGTTGTTTTTGATGGACTATTTTGAGAGAGATTTTCCATCATTCATCAGTGGAAACCAGGATGATAGTGCTCCAAAAATGGTGGGGGCTTTACTTTGTCCGGATTTAGCTTGCAGCCTAGGTTAGAGGGAACTGCAAGCTAAGCTTTAATTTTATTTTGTGTGACCAGGAGTGGGGAAGAAAAGGTTCTCTTAGAGTCATCACAGAGCCAACTCGGTCTGTGACCATATTAGTTCACCTTCCTTTCCTACATTAGACCTCTCCTCCTTGAATTTGGGTCACTGATGGTGCATGCTCCACCCAGCACTGGGGTCCTAAAGCAGAAGTTTAGTTTCTCATTTGCATATTCAAGGCACCTAATGCTTGTTTTAAGTAGTGCCCTGAACATTTGGAAATTGGAAGCTAGGGTACTTCCAGGGATCATGCATTGCAGATTGCAGTGGAGATCTTCCCCCAACTCATATTTTATATCCAGAGATTGGGCAATGGGTACTGATTTTCTCTCCAGACTTTTTCAGTCATTTCATTTTTAGTTTCTCGATGGCTTTTGTTGTTTCTGCTTTATTTCCTCTAACTTTCATGCAGACATTTTTTTGTGTATTACAGACACTTGTGTCAAATACAAAATTTAATAACCGTTTGTATTGAAGAATAGCTTTACCCCTGACCCTCAAATATGCTAACCTAATAAATATATTTGTTATACGCTATTTGCACATCATAGTTATGAATATAATGACTGCAAAGATTAAACTTTGTCATTGTAATCATTAATTATTAAAACAATGTGCATAGAATAAAATGTACAATATGTACTGTATCTATTCTAAGGTTATATTCATTTTTAAGTTTTATTTTAAAAATAAGACCATAAAAAACAGGAATAGGAGTAGTCCATTCAACCCCTTGCACTGCCATTCAATAGGATTATGGCTGATCCAACATGGAATCCATACAAGGCAGGAGGCCATTGGGCCCATCAAGTCTGCACCAACTCTCCGGAAAAGCATCGTACCCAGGTCGACCCCCCCCCCCCCGCCCTATCTCCATAATCCCATGCATTTACTATGGCTAATTCATTTAACTCAGACATCTTTGGACACGAAGGGGCAATTTAGCATGGCCAAATCACCTAACCTGCACATCTTTGGGCTGTGGGAGGAAACCGGTGCACCCAGAGAAAACCCACAGACATGGGGAGAACGTACAAATACGCAGTCACCCGAGACCGCATCGAACCCAGGTCCCGGGTGCTGTGGAGCAGCAGTGCTAACTTCTGTACCACCATGCAGCTCTCATTTCCTCATGTCCACTTTCCTGCCTTTTCCCCATAACCCCTGATTCTCTTACTAATCAAAAATCTATCTTTCTCAGCCATAAATATACACAAGGACAGCTGTACGTGGCAAGGAGTTCCAAAGACTCACAACCCTCTTGAGAGAAGAAATTCCTCCTCATCTTAAATTGGCACACCTTTATTCTGAGACTATCCCTTCTGGTCCTAGATACTCGCATCAGGAGAAACATCCTCTCAGCATTTACCCTGTCAAGCCCCTTAATAATCCCATATATTTCAATGAGATTGCCTCTCATTCTTCTAAATTCCAATGAGTCCCAAGCTGTTTAACCTTTCCTCATAAGCCAATTCCTCCATACTAGGGATCATTCTTGTGAGACTTCTCTGAACTACCTCCAATGAAATAATATCTTTCCTTAAACGATGGGAAATGACAAACTTACCAGATTCAACAAGACTAGTATGTAATCCGTCTTCTATATTGGTACGATCTTCTCCTGATGCAGCAGGGGGCCGAGAAACCTTCTTAATCCGAATCTCAGCTCTGCTTCCTTCCTCACAGATATCAATGTGAACAGGAATTCCTTGACCAATAAATATTTCCTTAAATCTGGTTGCTGCCATTTCAGCCTCAGTCAAGGTATCAAACTTAATATAAATGTAATTTTCATCCTCATGGTATGTCTGTTTGTCCAAGATATCTTCATCTCCTTCATCAGCACTAACAAAAAATTCTTCTTCCACATCGGAAAATTCAAAAGACAGCTTTGAATGCAAAAGTCTATGAAGTCGTTTACCTGCTCTACGGAAAGCATCATCAACGTCACTTCCTGAAGAACTTTCTGGTTCACTGTCAGTGCTGTATTTTATGGTAATATCTTGTTTGACATTCTGAACTGTTTCCTTTGCTTCACTTGCAATTGTAACCTTTCCACTGTGAGAAGTTGTGCCAAACTTGTTAGAAGCCTCACAAGTATATGTTCCAGTGTCTTTTTGTTCTACTCCTGTAATAACTAAGGAGCAAGTTCCATCACGGTAATTATCAATGTGGTAATGCCTTCCATCAACAATTTCTTCACCATCTTTGAGCCATCGCACCTTGATTTCAGATTGACTCTGGATCACACACTCAAGGTGGACAGTTTGACCGAGTCTACTTATCTGAGATTTTAAAACTTCAGCAAACACAGGTGTGACTTGTTTAAGTTCCTTCCTAGTTTTATAACCTTTAAATGCAGCCTGGATTTTTGTAGCAGCTTCAACAAGAGATGGGTCTTCTTCTATGATAGGTACATCTTGCAACTGTTCATATTCAGAGGTTGAAGACTCCCAGTGTTTCCAAAATTTGTTTGTAGAAATAGTTTGCACTTTTCCAGCTACAGTTACAGTTGATTTTCCTGCCTTTTTCAGGTAATGAACAAGGGATGGAGTACCAGCTCTTGATTCATCATCAGAACTTGTATAAGAATCGCATGTTCTAGACATTTCATCTGTAGATAAATCTTCAATTTCTGTAGCTTTCTGTAGCCTTCGCTTCTGAGCTTTGTCATCTTCTTCTGGTACTTCACTGATGGAATCAAGTGTTGGTTCTCGACTCATTCTTCGCTTCTTGGCCAAGGCTTCCCACAGAAGATGTAAGTCACCTTCTTGTGCTGCCTCGGGTGGCAAGCTTGGTTTGGGAGGAACCTCTTCTCCATCTATTAGTTCAACAGTTACTTCATCTGGCTCCCGTGGAATTTCCAAATCTTGGGCAGGAATGGGTTCTTTCGTAACTGCAGACAGTAGGACACTAAATTATTCAAGACTAGCACTTATTAATTGTACAACCACATTGAAATAACGCTATTAGAAGCAAATATGTCCCAACAATTTAAAGCAAAATGAAGTTCACACAAAATAATAAGACATAATTGAGAGTGTTGTGAAACCATGCTTTATATCAAAAAATGATTTTTGAATTTACTGGCTGAAAACCCATATTGTTTTAAACAAAGGCTAAATCTACATTTCAGTGACTTGGGAACCACATTAAAAATGTACCTTCAATGTACCTTCTGCATTCCAAAACTACGAAAATGGAGCCAAACTGTCTGCAAAGCTGCACATAGAGCAATGGCCTTGAAAAAGGTTGAATAGCGGCCATCTTTATCCCATCAGCAAATCACTTTGACAATAGGACCCTGACTGAGGGTTGAATTCTCAGCCATGGGTGGCATGGTGGCATAGTGGTTAGCACTGTTGCCTCACAGCACCAGGGACCTGGGTTCAATTCCAGCCTCCCTCCTCCCCCCACCAGAGAGCCATCTGACCCGCCTCCCTCCTCCCCTCCAGACAGCCATCTGACCAGCCTCCCTCCTCCCCACCCGAGAGCCATCTGACCCACATGTCTCCTCCCCCCACCACCAGAGAGTCATCTGACCCACCTCCCTCCTCTCCCCTACCGGAGAGCGCTATGACCTGCCTCCCTCTCCCCCGCACCAGAGAGCCATCTGACCCGCCTCCCTTCTCCCCACCAGAGAGCCATCTGACCCACATGTCTCCTCCCCCCACCACCAGAGAGTCATCTGACCCACCTCCCTCCTCCCCCCTACCGGAGAGCGATATGACCTGCCTCCCTCTCCCCCGCACCAGAGAGCCATCTGACCCGCCTCCTTCCCCGCTTACCAGAGAGCGACCTGACCCGCCTCCCCCATCCCTCCCTGCTAGACAGCCATCTGACCCGCCTCCCTCCCCACCCCGCCACCACTGATCTGCATGCAAATGCATTTAAATTGCCGTCACGCCTGTTTTGGGCGTGGTCCCGATTGCGGCCATTTTAGGTGCTTGGTAAAGGGGGAACGGTCATGGATCACGCTACTCGCCTCATGCCCAACTTTACCAAGTTTTCACACCTGAAAACGGGTGCAACTTGATGGTAACATTGGGCCCATGGTCTGTATACCAAGAAGGAAAAGTCTTACTTTTTTCAGACGTCAGTCCAGTATTTGGGTCACATTATTGATAGTAAAGGCCTAAAGCACCTAAAGAGATGGACACTATTTTAGAACCAGCATGTCTGATGAATGTGATGTAATTGAGGTCCTTTATAGGATTAGTACATTATTATGGCAAATTTGTTCCTAACTTAGTTATATTATTGAAGACATTGTATAATTTACTATGTGTGAAACAGTAATGGGACTGAACAGACTGTGAGAAAGCATACAAGGATATCAAAGATGCTTTGCAGAAGTCTGAAGTATTGATTCATTTTAATTTTAAGTCGCACTTGCTTGCGACACTTCACCTTATGGAGTAGGAGCAGTAGTTTCATATATTATGTCTTTGGGAGAACAACGAATAGCTTTTGCTTTGTGGACTCTGACTACTGCCAGCTATGCTCAGCTAGAAACAGAAGAATTGAGTAATTTTTTGGCGTAGGAAGGTTTAATCATATGGTCATCATTTTACATTATTGACTTATCAACCCTTAATTACTACTTTTAGTCCATATAAAGGCATACGGTCTTTAGCTGCTAGCCGATTGCAAAGTTGGTCACTGATCTTATCTGCACATTCCTATGATATAAAGTATTGTCAATCAGAGTGCCATGCTAATGTTGATACATTATCATGCTTGCCTTTATCCATTGAGGAGATGCCACCAACTAGTTTTGCTAATATTCCTTATTTTCCACTAGTCATAGAGTCATAAAGAACAGAAAAGGCCCTTCTGCCCATCGAGTCTGCACCAACAATAACTACCACTAAAGGCAAGCTAATCACATTTTGCAGCACTTGTGCCATACCCTTGAATATTATAATATTTCAAGTGCTTACCCAAATACTTTTTAAAGGTTGTAAGTTTTCCAGCCTCCACTACCTTCCCAGGCAGTGCATTCCAGATTCTCATCATCCTCGGAGTGAAAAGTTTTTTCTCAAATCTCCTCTGAATCTCCTGCCCCTCACCCTAAATCTCTGTCCCCTCAACCAAGGGGAACCGTTGCTTTCTATTCACACTGTCCATACCCCTCATAATCTTATACACCTCAATCATGTCTCCCTTCAGCCTTCTCTGCTCTAAAGAAGACAAGCCAAGCCTTTTCCGTTTCTCCTTATAATTCAAATGTGCCATTCCAGGCAACATCCTTGTGAATCTCCTCTGTACCCCCTCTAGTGGATCATTTACCTGTGACAGCTTCTCAAGTTCAGAGACATACCCGAAATGATCCTGTGATGGGGAAGGTGATGGATATGGTGTTGAAAGGAACAATAGCTGGAATGCATCCTGATTTGAAACCAAATCAAGAAAGCTTGAGTTGGCCGCCCAAGGTGGATTTCTACTGTAGGGAATCTGAGTGATCATTGCTCCTAGTCTGCATGAGTTAGAGTCATAAAGTCATAGTGGTTTACAGCATGGAACAGTTCTTGAACAATTACATGAAGGACATTCTGGTATAGTCTGGATGAAGGAATTAGAAACATAGAAACCCGACAGTGCAGAAGGAGGCCATTCGGCCCATCGAGTCTGCACCGACCACAATCCCACCCAGGCACTACCCCCACACATTTACCCGCTAACTACGCATCTCAGGGACAATTTTTAACCTGGCCAATCAACCTAACCCGCACATCTTTGGACTGTGGGAGGAAACCGGAGCACCCGGAGGAAACCCACGCAGACACGAGGAGAATGTGCAAACTCCACACAGACAGTGACCCGAGCCGGGAATCGAACCCGGGACCCTGGAGCTGTGAAGCAGCAGTGCTAACCACTGTGCTACCGTGCCGCCCGGCAGGTAGTTATTTTTGGAGGCTGTGTCTACATTCTCAGATTGAAGAAAAAGTGGGACAATGTCAATCCTGTGCACGAATAAGAAATACACCACTGTCGTATCCTTTCCACCCTTGGGAGTGTCTAAAATGCTATGGCAATTATTGCAAGTAGGTTTTGCCGGTCTGTTTGAGGGTTACATGTTCTTAGTCATAAATAATGCACTCTCAAAGTGGCCAGAAATTCTTACCATGCTGAACAAACTATTGAAATATTTGATGAAATTTGGAAGATTTGGTAAACCAGAACAGATTATTAGAGTTTGAAGATTATCACAAGTAAATGGTATTCAGCATATAAAATATGTGCTTTATCATCTGTCAATTAATGGGTTAGCTGAAAGATTTGCATAATCCTTGAAATATTCTTTAAAAGTTTCAAGAGAACAAGCTTAGTTATCACGTCATGTGAATAGCTTTTTGGTTCTTATAGAAATACTACTCATGCAGCTATCCAAAGTTCACCTGCATTACTACTCATAAAGACAAAGTTCAGAACTACATTTGATTTATTAGTACCTCCAGAAGCTTCAGAGATAGTAGAGCATCAACAACAATCTCAGGTTGCTAGATGAGAAGTGAGGATAAAATAATGCTCATTTTAACAAGGAGCATATGATTATGCCATGAATGTAAAATGGGGTACCAGCCATAGTTTTAGCAGACAGGTCCAATTTCTTACACGGTTCTAACCAAAGATGAACCAGTCTGGCAATGCCATGCTGACTAATTGTAGTCATCTCAAAATGATTTCTCAGAACCATCTCCAGAAGTACCAACTTCTTTAGTCCGTAGTGTTGTGCATACTACTGTGGAAGACTTAGTTGAATCTGAGTTGCCTGGTGATTTGCTACTAAATCACATGAGAATGATGCAGTTCCAAGAGAAGAAATATCTACTATAGTTCCAAATCATACTTCTAGGGTCAAGGACAGCCAAATTCCAGGATGTCATATACAACCAAAGTGGAATAGATGTCCTGCTTTTCTTAGTGACTGTGTATAATGATTAATGTCTGCAGTATTATTGATCCTATATATATAACATAGTAATTTGTTATGATCACAGGAGTAAAGGGGGAGGGATCTCTTGCCTTTTGTTTAAACCCCACAGCCCCTAACATAATTAGGACATTAAGGATGCTGAAGAAGCAAGACCCTTGGCAGATATTTCTGCCCTTGCTGCCAGCAGGATCTTCCGATCTTGAAGTTGAGGCCCTGGAGCCGGGTGGGCGAACCAAGCAATAGCCTGTAGACTTTGGCGGGACCAAAAATTCCCACCTGTAGCCAAAGGTTATCTGCATCCACGACGGGAACACCTGTCATGGGGATGGGAGGTGTGGGCCTTGGCGGGGTGAAAATTAAAGCCCTTGAGTGCGTTCCTTATCTTTCCTTCTCCAACCAATTTACAAGTTTTGAGCCTTGCCTTCTGATTTTGACTGTTGTAGAGAGAGATTTTCAAAAAGAACTCCATCCAGTGCTACTATCTCCAGAAGACCCAATAATTCATCCATCTACAACTTTAAACTGCTTCAATGCTGAAAGTAGTAGCAGGACCACCGATTTCAGCATGAAGTCTGTCAAGTTACCAACATTCAAGACCTGCAAACCCCTTTAATTTTATTGAACTCTACTTGTTCTATCCTCCCCACTCTAATCTATTTCTTTGTGTGTGATCTTTGAGTGTGTGTGTGTGTATGCATGCATGAAGGTCTTAGCACTTTTTTCATTATTTTGTTCAGAACAGATTAAATGCAATAAAAGCTATGTTCAGTTCTTCTTTAAAACTCAAGGGGAGTGATTCTCCGCTCCCGCTAGCTGCAGGCGGGATCGCCACTGGCCCATTGAATCAGGTCTGAGAGCCAAAATGGGATTCTCACCAGATGTCAAAACCGTTGTGGGTCTCCCTGCCTGTTGTGTCGGCCTGATCAGCTCTGGGTGGGAACCGAGGGATATTGGGCTGAGGATTAAGGATAGTTTAAAGGAAGTAACTAAATACTCAGGGGTTTTGAGTTGAACTGGTTAAGGTTTGGGAAGAAAGGTTTTGATCTGATTTATTATTGTCAAATGTATTGGGATACAGTGAAAAGTATTGTTTCTTGTGCGCTATACGGACAAAACATACCGTTCATAGAGTACATAGGGGAAAAGGAAAGGAGAGGGTGCAGAATATAGTGTTGCAGTTACAGATAGAGTGAAGAGAAAGAGCAGCTTCATACATGATCGGTCCATTCAAAAGTCTGATGGCAGCAGGGAAGGTTTAACCTATGGTTTTTTTAGTATGATAAGTAGTGGTTTTGAGTGTTGTCCAGTGCCATTACACTAGTTTACAGCTCTTGTATTGGGGCATTAGGAGTGTTCTTTTATTGCTAAACATGTTTGTTGTTAAACCTAAAACCCTGTGTCCACGTAAGTTTGTCCTTTATAAAATCTTAAAGTCAAGAACTGACAGTAAGGGCAAATAGGTACATGCACCTTTTACATATCAGGTAGTGAGTACCATTTTGAAATGTTATACCTTTCTACAATGGATCAAGCTGTTGGCTTACTGGTAACATTTCCACTTAACAGTGAGAAGGTCAAAAGTTCATACACCTTTCCAGGCAGGCTCAATAAGTTGAGACCATGGGGGAGAGTGATGACCTAGTGGTATTATCACTAGACTATTAATCCAGAAACTCAGCTAATGTTCTGGGGACGTAGGTTCGAATCCTGCCACGACACATGGTGGAATTTGAATTCAATAAAAATTATTTGGAAATAAGAATTTACTGATGACCATGAAACCATTGCCGGTTGTCCACAAAACCCATCTGGTTCACTAATGCCCTCTAGAGAAGGAAATGTGCCATCCTTACCTGGTCTGACCTACATGTGACTCCAGAGCCACAGCAATGTGGTTGACTTTCAACAGGCCCGTGGGCAACTAGTGATGGGAAATAAATGCTGGCCCAGCCAGTGACACCCATGTCCCACGAATGATTAAAAAATACAGAAACTATTTCTGGGTGCTGCACCCGTTCTCACTCATTGTGACTTTCATGGTGCTGCTCCTTAATTGGCCTGGAGATGGGCTTGCAATCCAATTAATGACAGCAGGCAGACTCTTGAAGCTGGAGAGCTTAAAAGGAGCAACAAGCTTCAACAGAGGAAAAGGGAGGGTGCGTCAAGATGGAATCTTAATTTAGAAAGTGGGTCTCAGAGCTAGAAAACCATTGTGAGAGGATGGTGGTGGGGGATGGGGGAACCTTTCTACATGTTTGCATGTGGCTCCTACATCCAAGCAGTATAGGCCTACTGCTGGAAGGCCGCCTCCAAACATCTAAACTGGTCCCTCTTACCTAGAGGAACTTGTAGATTAACTGTAAAAGCCGTGTCTGGCTCCTATAATTGGCCTCAATAGGCTCTTAATGAGCCACTTAAGCTGCCTTCAGTGTGCAGATGGGTACCCCTAAGCCACCTCCACAAAAATGGCCAACAGGTGGGATATAGGCTGGGAAGCAACATGGCTGGCAGGCCTATATTCACCTTCCATCCACCTCCATAGAGTCATAGAGGTTTACAGCATGGAAACAGACCCTTCAGCCCAACTTGTCCATGCTGCCAATTTTTACCACTAAGCTAGTCCCAATTGCACGCATTTGGTCCATATCACTCTATACCCATCTTACCCATATAATTGTCTAAATTCTTTTTAAAAGACAAAATTGTACCCGTCTCGACTACTGCCTCTGGCAGCTTGTTCCAGACACTCACCACTCTCTGAGTGAAAAAAATGCTCCTCTTTTGTATCTCTTCCCTCTCACCTTTAACCTATGCCCTCTAGTTTTAGACTCCCCTACCTTTGGAAAAAGATGGTGATTACCTAGCTGATCTGTGCCCCTCATTATTTTATAGGCCTCTATAAGATCATCCCTAAGCCTCCTACGCTCCAGGGAAAAAAGTCCCAGTCTATCCAGCCTCTCCATACCACTCAAAACATCAAGTCCCACTAGCATCCTAGTAAATCTTTTCTACACTCTTCCTAGTTTAATAATATCCTTTCCATAATAGGGTGACCAGAATTGTACACAGTATTCCAAGTGTGGCCGTACCAATGTTTTGTACAACTTCAACAAGACATCCCAACTCCTGTATTCAATGTTCTGACCGATGAAACCAAGCATGCCGAATGCCTTCTTCACCACCCTGTCCACCTATAACTCCACTTTCAAGGAGCTGTGAACCTGTACTCCTAGATCTCTTTGTTCTGTAACTCTCCCCAATGCCCTACCATTACCTGACTAGGTCCTGCCCCGATTCGATCTCCCAAAATGCATCACCTAACATTTATCAAAATTAAACTCCATCTGCCATTCATCGGACCATTGGCCCAATAGATCAAGATCCCGTTGCAATCTGAGATAACCTTCTTCACTGTCTCCTATACCACCAATCTTGGTGTCATCTGCAAACTTATTAACCATGCCTCCTGAATTCTCATCCAAATCATTAATATAAATAACAAATAACAATGGATCCAGCACTGATCCCTGAGACACACTGCTGGTCACAGGCCTCCAGTTTGAAAAACAACTGTCTCCAACCACCCTCTGGCTTCTGTCATCAAGCCAATTTTGTATCCAATTGGCTACCTCACCCTGGATCCCGTGAGATTTAACTTTATGCAACAATTTACCATGCAGAACCTTGTC
This sequence comes from Mustelus asterias, assembly GCF_964213995.1. NCBI lineage: Eukaryota > Metazoa > Chordata > Chondrichthyes > Carcharhiniformes > Triakidae > Mustelus > Mustelus asterias. Next base: position 16,492,738 of record NC_135802.1, read on the forward strand.
AAAAGCCTTGCTAAAGTCCATGTAGACGATGACTGCCCTCATTTATCTTTTTGATTACTCCTTCAAAAAACTCAATCAAATTTGTGAGACATGATTTTCCACTCACAAAGCTATGCTGACTGTCCCTAATCAGTCCTTGACTCTGCCTGTAGATCCTGTCTCTCAGAATACCTTCTAACAACTTACCCACTACAGACGTTAGGCTCACTGGCCTGTAGTTCCCAGGCTTTTCCCTGCAGCCCTTCTTAACCAAAGGCATAACATTTGCTACCCTCCAATTTTCAGGCACCTCACCTGTGGCTATCGATGGTTCAAATATCTCTGCAAGCCTCCCACTACATCCTGGGATGCATTTCATCAGGTCCCGGGGATTTATCTACCTTGATGCGCTGTAAGACTTCCAGCCCTCCTTCTCTGTAATATGTACACGCCACAAGACATCACTATTTATTTCCCCAAGTTCCCTAACATCCAATTCTTTTTCAACAGTAAATACTGATGAGAAATATTCATTTAGGATCTCACCCATCTCTTGTGGATCCGCACATAGATGGCCTTGTTGATCTTTAAGAGGTCCAACTCTCACCCTGGTTACTCTTTTGCCCTTTATGTTTTTGTAGAAGCTCTTTGGATTCTCCTTTGCCTTATCTGTCAAAGCAATCTCATGTCCCCTTTTTGCCCTCCTGATTTCTCGCTTAACTCTACTCCGACATTTTTAAGAGAAAGACGTAAGATTTCCATGGTGATGGTGGGGGTGGGGGGCAGTGTTCATGCGCCAATCTCCCCACTGACAGATCAGCGCACACGCAGTGGCCCAGTCAGCACTATGCTGCTGCCTCTCCAGCATGAATATCTCTGGGGTCCTCTGTGATGCACAGAGTGCCAGAGATTCATGAAACTAAATACACCCCAAAAATGGGCAGGAAAATGTCTTTCTAAGGTAAGGAGACCAAAACTGAACACAGTTTACCAGATGTGGTCTCACCAAGGCCTTGTACAGCTGCAGTAAGATTTCCTTGCTCCAGTAGGCAAATCCTCTTACAATGAAGATCAACATACATCCGTATTTACTGAGGAAACGGGCATGTAGTCTACGGAAATAGGGCAAACTGGTAGGGAGGCCATGGAACCTTTACAGATTAAAAGGGAGGAGGTGCTCGCTGTCTTGAGGCAAATCAGAGTGGATAAATCCCCAGGACCGGACAGGGTATTCCCACGGACCTTGAGGGAAGCTAGTGTTGAACTTGCAGGGGCCCTGGCAGACATATTTAAAATGTCAGTATTCACGGGGGAGGTGCCGGATGATTGGAGGGTGGCTCATGTTGTTCCGTTGTTTAAAAAAGGTTCCAAAAGAAATCCGGGAAATTATCGGCCAGTAAGTTTGACGTCGGTGGTGGACAAGTTATTGGAAGGTGTGATAAGGGATAGGATCTACAAATATTTGGATAGACAGGGACTTAGTAGGGAGAGTCAACATGGCTTTGTGCGTGGTAGGTCATGTTTGACCAATCTATTAGAGTTTTTCGAGGAGGTTACCAGGAAAGTGGATGAAGGGAAGGCGGTGGATGTTGTCTACCTGGATTTCAGCAAGGCCTTTGACAAGGTCCCTCATGGGAGGTTAGTTAGGAAGGTTCAGTTGCTAGGTATACATGGGGAAGTAGTAAATTGGATAAGACACTGGCTCAATGGAAGAAGCCAGAGAATGGTTGTCGAGGATTGCTTCTCTGAGTGGAGGCCTGTGACTAGTGGTGTGGCGCAGGGATCGGTGTTGGGTTCATTGTTGTTTGTCATCTATATCAATGATCTGGATGATAATGTGGTCAATTGGATCAGCAAGTTTGCTGATGATACAAAGATTGGAGGTGTAGTGGACAGTGAGGAAGGTTTTCAAAGCTTGCAGAGGGATTTGGACCAACTAGAAAAATGGGCTGAAAAATGGCAAATGGAATTTAACGCAGACAAGTGTGAGATATTGCACTTTGGAAGGACAAACCAAAGAAGAACGTACAGGGTAAATGGTAGGACTCTGAAGAGTGCAGTTGAACAGAGGGATCTGGGAATACAGGTACAGAATTCCCTAAAAGTGACGTCACAGGTGGATAGGGTCGTAAAGAGTGCCTTTGGTACATTGGCCTTTATAAATCGGAGTATCGAGTATAAAGGTTGGAGTGTTATGGTAAGGTTATATAAGGTATTGGTGAGGCCGAATTTGGAGTATTGTGTACAGTTTTGGTCACCTAGTTACAGGAAGGATGTAAATAAGATTGAAAGAGTGCAGAGAAGGTTCACAAGGATGTTGCCGGGACTTGAGAAGCTGAGTTACAGAGAGAGATTGAATAGGTTGGGACTTTATTCCCTGGAGCGTAGAAGATTGAGGGGAGATTTGATAGAGGTGTATAAGATTTTGATGGGTATAGATAGAGTGAATGCAAGCAGGCTTTTTCCGCTGAGGCTAGGGGAGAAAAAAACCAGAGGGCATGGGTTAAGGGTGAAAGGAGAAAAGTTTAAAGGGAATATTAGGGGGGGGCTTCTTCACGCAGAGAGTTGTGGGAGTGTGGAATGAGCTGCCGGATAAAGTGGTAAATGCGGGGTCACTTTTAACATTTAAGAAAAACTTGGACAGGTTCATGGATGAGAGGGGTGTGGCGGGATATGGTCCAAGTGCAGGTCAGTGGGACTAGGCATAAAATGGTTCGGCACAGACAAGAAGGGCCAAAAGGCCTGTTTCTGAGCTGTAATTTTCTATGGTTCTATACCATTTGCCTTCCTAACTGCTTGTTGCATTTGCATACTTGCTTTCAATTACTGGTGTACAAGGACACCCAGGTCCCTTCGTACATCAACATTTCCCAATCTATCACTATTTAAATAATATTCTGTCGTTTTGTTTTTCCAAAGTGGATCACTTCACACTTATCCATATTATATTGCATCTGTCATGTATTTGTTCACTCATTCAACTTGCTTGAATTGCCTTGAAGCCTCTTTGCATTCTCCTCGCCACTCACAATTCCATCTAGTTCTGTGTCAATAGCAAACTTGGAAATATTACATTTGATTTCCTCATCCAAATTGTTGATGTATGTTGTGAATAGCTGGGGCCAGATGAAACATTGCTATGTCACTTATCTATGTTGATGATTTTAATCTCATCTGTACTTCAGTAATACGTTTTTACTGCATGATTAAAAACAGAAAAAATATATAACTCCAATGGGAGAATCTAAAATTTGATTTTTGTATGGCACTGGCGAGATCTTGTGTAATGAGATCAGTGTTAAGGTAGTGGATTATTTTAGAAATTGTTGCACAGCAACAAACTTGTTAAGCCAAGGGCATTAAGAACCAACAACATACTTTGGACTGCAGTCATGAGGTTATTCTGTGCAAGTGACAGTTTCCTTCCTAAAGGATATCAGTTGACCAGCTGCTTTCATTGTACTTTGTTAGTGCCGGTTCAGAAATTATCAGAAATATTGAATTAAACTTCATATTCTGCCGTGGTAATATTTGAACTCAAAACATCAAGAGTTGTTAGTTCAGTATTGTAATTTCTGCACTACCATACCCACTATATATGAAGGTTTATGCCTGTGAAGAATTTCTACTTCACTGTATGATTTTAAGAAGCTTCATAGTAAAACCGATTGAAAATTGTCGCAACAAATAGAGCAAAATGATGATTTACCATCAAAACAGACTTCAGCAGATGTTTTAATCTCTGAGGACACCATGCAGGTGTATCTCCCTTCATCCTCAGCACTGCAACTGTGAATAATGAGATAATGTTTCTTTCTGTCAGAAGTGATCTCATACTTGCTGCTTGTCTCAATGTGCTGATCATTCTTTAGCCATATTACATTAATAACCTCAGTGGAAAATTCACATTCCAGTCTGCAAGATTCCCCATTACTTATAGTAATGTCAGAGAGAGGAGTGATGACAACCACAGGAACCTCTGCAAAACAAATTAAAATAAAAACTCAAGGGGATGAATCCACTATGTACAATGCAAATATTCTCTTACACCATGCAAATAACATTGTAAATGTACAATCCAAATAAAATATGGACAAAAACTAAGAGCTACTATAGTAGTGTAGTTTGGGTCAGAACACTGAACACAGCATCAAAAAAATTGACAAGTGTTTGAAGAAAACAGTTTCTATGCTATTAAGAATTGTGTGTGCTATTGGATGTCAACAACTCGGACTAACATGGTAAAATATTCCAAAATGATTCAGAAGAGCTATTACCAAAAATAGATTGATGTTGAACCACATTAAGAGCTGTTAGGACAGGGGGTCAAAAGCATTGTTAAAAGGGTTGGCTTTTAGAAGCATCTTAAAGGAGGAGCGAAAGTCAAAGAGGTTTAGGGAAGGATTTCCAAAACCTATATCCTAAACAGCCAAAGGCTGTAAAGTTGACTAAGTTGCAAATGTCATAGGTTTGCATGGAGTATCTGAGGGGTCATGGGGGGTGGGTAGAGGGACATAGGTTGACATGAAGAGTATGAAGAGTCATGTAAAGTAGATGGAGGAGCATATGTTGGTATAGACTGCCCAAGGAGGTGGATGGAGGGGACACAGGCTGACATGATGGGTGGAGTCATTTGTTCATTAAGGTTAGGGGTGGGAGAGGTAGTCAAGGTTTCCATTTATGGTAGCTGTATCGCAGCCTCTGGTTGAATTATGCACGTGTAAATGTGATGGCAGCACTAGACTGGTTGGTGCCCTTTGCAATTGGGTAGTCGACTGCCACTACCTCATCTTAACAACAAGTCAAATTCTTCAAAACATTTGAAAGTTAAAATATGAGTACTTTTTACAATTTCTATCAGAATTTATGGCATTCAAAAGTCAAGTAACACTGACATTCGAACAAGGCCCCTTGAGCCTGCTTTGTCATTTAGTAACTTTATGGTTGATATGATCGCAACAATAAACATGAAAGTAACAATGAAGGATCCTAAATAATTAATGGAAAATACACCATATATTTAGTGTTGAGCCATCAGCCCAATTCTTAATGAAGTATGAAATAGCCAAAACAGAGTTCCAAATATGGATATTGCAATTTGAAACAAAGTAGATTAATAATAAAATTTAACAAAACCTAGTTAAGTTAAAAATAGCTTGTGTTTTTCTCCTGTTTTAAGCAAGAAGCAAAAAGTAAAACTGCAGAGGGATTTTTCTAGGGGTAAAACTAAAGGAATTTGTCAGCTCAGCAAAGCCACTGTGCCTTGTGTGCATTAGAATGCTCACACAATTGCCTAATTAAACAAAATAATTATCAGAAAAAAATTACAATGTATTGTAGTTATGGTTTGCCAGATACACATCAGTTTTTTCAAGAAAGTGAAAACATTTACAGATATACTCCATAATTTTCTTACAATTCTAAACCGACTAATCATTGTTAACAACTTTTAAGACTCAAATCTTTGTGAAGTATCAGGAGGTTCCAACAGTGCATTAAGAAAGTGTGACGAAAGAAGCAAACATGCACTTTAACATTGAAGTTCTGATTGAAATGAATAAGCTTCCCAATTTTGATTTCCAAAGAACTAAAGCCCTGTTGCAGCTCTGTTTAACTGTAAAAGCATGAAGTACATGCAAGTGCTACTTAAATGGGTCTGTATTCATAATTCTCACCCAGCAGAACCGTCTGCGGTAAATGAACAGGTTCTCCGGCACCAGCCTGGTTCAGAGCTGAAACACGGAATCTGTAACCAGTGCCTGGTATTAGATTATCAACAGTGAACTCCGTCTCTTCAATCACTTTTGTATTACATGGCAACCAGCAGTCACTGTCAGCAGGTTTCATCTCAATATGATAGCCTAGTATAACACTGCCACCATCACTCAATGGTGTGAACCAAGAGAGGGTAACAGACTGGTGGTTCTTTCTAACAACCTCTGGATCCTCAGGAGGGTCAGGAAGGCCTAAATGTGCAGAGTTAGAATCATTATTATCTTAATTCTTGAAACGACGATCATACAAATAAAATTCAAACATATTATTAATTTGGTACACATCAGAATATATCCAGCACTTTTAATAGATACATTGCACTTGTTCTTAGCTAGATTCAATTAACATACACACTTCATACTAGGTTCAATTAACATACACTCTTCAAAGCCTGGGAACGACAGGCCAGTGAGCCTCACATCTGTGGTGGGTAAGTTGTTGAAAGGTATTCTGAGAGACAGGATCTAAAGGCAATTAGAGACGCAAGGATTGATTAGGGACAGTCAGCATGGCTTTGTGAGTGGAAAATCATGTCTCACAGATTTGATTGAGTTTTTTGAAGGGGTAACCAAGAAGGTAGATAAGGGCAGTGCAGTTGATGTTGTCTACATGGACTTTAGCAAGGGCTTTGACAAGGTACCGCATGGTAGGTTGTTGCATAAGGGTAAATCTCACGAGATCCAGGGTGAGGTAGCCAAATGGATACAAAATTGGCTACTTGACAGAAGCCAGAGGGTGATTGGAGAGGGTTGCTTTTCAAACTGGAGGCCTGTGACCAGCGATGTGCCTCAGGGATCAGTGCTGGGTCCACTGTTATTTGTCATTTATATTAATGATTTGGATGAGAATATAGGAGGCATAGTTAGTAAGTTTGCAGATGACACCAAGATTGGTGGCATAGTGGATAGTAAAGAAAGTTATCTTCGATTGCAACGGGATCTTGATCAATTGGGCCAGTGGGCTGACGAATGGCAGATGGAGTTTAATTTAGACAAATGCGAGGTGATGTATTTTGGTAGACTGAACCAGGGTAGGACTTACTCAGTTAACAGTAGGGCGTTGGGGAGAGTTACAGAACAAAGAGATCTAGGGGTACATGTTCATAGCTCCTTGAAAGTGGAGTCACAGGTGGACAGAGTGGTGAAGAAGGCATTCGGCATGCTTGGTTTTATCGGTCAGAACACTGAATACAGGAATTGGGACATCGTGTTGAAGTTGTACAAGACGTTGGTAAGGCCACACTTGGAATACTGTGTGCAGTTCTGGTCACCCTATTATAGAAAGAATATTATTAAACTAGAAAGAGTGCAGAAAAGATTTACTAGGATGCTACCAGGACTTGATGGTTTGGGTTATAAGGAGAGGCTGGATAGACTGGGACTTTTTTCTCTGGAGCGTAGGAGGCTGAGTGGTGATCTTATAGAGGTCTATAAAATAATGAGGGCCTCAGATCAGCTAGATAGTCAATATCTTTTCCCAAAAGTAGGGGAGTCTAAAACTAGAGGACATCGGTTTAAGGTGAGAGGGGAGAGATACAAAAGTGTCCAGAGGGGCAATTTTTTCACACAGAGGGTGGTGGAATGTCTGGAACAAGCTGCCAGAGGTAGTAGTAGAGGCAGGTACAATTTTGTCTTTTAAAAAGCATTTAGATAGTTACATGGGTACGATGGGTATAGAGGGATATGGGCCAAATGCACGCAATTGGGATTAGCTTAAGGATTTAAATAAAAAAGGACGGCATGGACAAGTTGGGCCGGAGGGCCTGTTCCCATGCTGTAAACCTCTATGACTCTATTTAAAGGCTAAATTAACCTAAACTATTAAGTTAAAGATCCAGAGACAATGTCACTGATTTTGTCATGTACATAAATTATCTAAAAGTAATTGACCATAAATACAGATTTGATTTTGAGACTTGTGAACTGCAAATAAACCAGAGTTAGTTAAACCACCTGTAAAAAAAAAACTTACAAATGCAATTGTCACCTTATGCATTTTTAAAGTTACCTCAATAGGTTGCAACTGATTATCTTAATGGTAAAGCGAAATGTGCCCTACCACCTATCTTTCCACTGAAAGCTGATCAACCTCAAATGTCACTTCAGGGTTGAACTCACATGTGCACTGATAGTCATGAAATTCTTGTTATTTGAAATTTTTAGCATAACTATTATAAATGGGTTAATACTTCCAATAAAACAGTGGGCAAAATAATCCAACTGGAATTAGTTCATGTAATTACTAATTATTATGAAGTATGATTTGATTGTTTTTCCTTGTCTTCTTTGATTCATGCTGAACCATTATAATTGTAACTGCATGAGTAGGAGGAAAATGTATCATTAACAAACAGAAATATTTCTTCTCTCCAATATTTTATTTCTCTGCTGATATATATATAGGGATCAATAATCAACAAACTGGCTTACAAACAAGCACAATATTAAACCCAACTCTAGATTACTAATTTCAGACTGTAATTTTTGCACTCATTTTGTTCCCCTTTCTTTGCAGGTTTTGGTTTTAGTCATGTTTCTCCTTTTGCTTTGCTTTGGAATGGCCATTCTGCATTTGCAGCTAGCTTCTCAACAGTGTTTTCTTCACTTGCCCCATTACCATTCCATTTGGTCCTGCACCGCCAATTCTTTTGTCAATTGATCTTCCCTGTCTTCCACCCTACCCTACCCTTTTGTATTCTTCCCTTTCACTTGCTTAAAATCTACCACTAACCTTTTGCAGTTTTAATGAAAGGGAATTGACTTGAAAAATCAATTCTGTTTCTCTCTCCACAAATGCTGCCTGATCCAGAGTAATTCCAGCATTTTCTATTTTATTTGATTTAAAGCATTTTTACTGTTTTCCTTTCATCTAGAAGACCTCAATTTTCTAACTCTGGGCCACTATTTTGCATCCATGTTCGCCGCGAGTGCAAACAGTAACATGGGTGCAAAATGTCGCAAGATTTGGATAATGTGAATCCCTTGATCTCCAAGGGAGGGAAGGGTTTCCTGTTTTTTCCATTGGAGATTGGGTACCCCCGATCTCAGGATTCCCGGCTGCTGGCTTCTCCCAGCCCTGCCCCACTAGTGTGGGCCGTGCCTCCAGATTTTTTTCTGCACAGTAGGCTGGATTTCTGGAGAGAAAAGCTGACTTTGCAGTCTGTGAGCTGCACGTCGGATTTCTCCTTTCAGCCAGCACTATGTGCATAAAATGGAAAATTACACCCCTAATTTTTTAATACAACTGTCATTATTTTAATCCTACTAATTTCTTTAAAAATTAGTAACACTTTTATTTAAACTGACATTTTGACTTTTCATCTTTGTACAGATGATCATATTTGCAACAAAGAACAACCAGATACTATTCCAAATGGTCATTTTGTGGCTCAGAATTTGAGTATTGCTGAAAAAAGAGACATACCATCAATAATCTTTGTCTTGTACTCATCAGGATAGCTCACAAGAATTTTCCAGTTGCAATGGAGAACAATAATTTATGCTGCATGAAAAGTGAGCGCCGATTGGTTGGAAAGTGGACTCTTATTGATGGAGGCATGCCATGGAGAATGCAGCATGGAACAGTTAACTGCTCAGCTTTATATACAAGCAAAAGGGTGGCACGGTGGCACAGTGGTTAGCACTGCTGCCTCACAGCGCCAGGGACCTGTGTTCGATTCCTGGCTTGAGTCACTGTCTGTGCGGAGTCTGCACATTCTCACTGTGTCTGCGAGGGTTTCCTCCAGGTGCTTCGGTTTCCTCCCACAGTCTAAAAGATGTGCTGGTTAGGTGCATTGGCCGTGCTAAATTCTCCCTCAGTGTACCTGAACAGGTGCCGGTGTGTGGTGACTAGGGGATTTTCACAGTAACTTCATTCTAATGTTAATGTAAGCCTACTTGTGACGTTAATAAATAAACTTAAACTTTAAATACTATGGATTCTGGAATCTGTAACAAAAACAGAAAATGCTGGAAAATCTCAGCTGGTCTGACAGCATCTGTAGAAAGAGAATAGAGCCAATGGGATTTTATGGCATCGCTCGACCCAAGACCAGGAAATCCTGCCTGAGGTCAACAGATCTTCCCATTGTCCGCCCATTGCCTGCTCCGATTCCTGTGACGGGCAGGATGGTAGAATTCCGGTGAACGTTTTGAGTCTGGATGACCCTTCATCAGAGCTGCCGGCAAAGGGAGTGTTCGGTGGAGGGGTGGGGGGGAGATCTCCCAATTCACTATGGGATTGGGTGCCTGCACAGTGACGCCCCAAGAGCTCAGCAGCTGGCTTCACTGGCGAGCTTAGAATCTAAACCTCGCCCCCCCCCACTCAATATTTCCTCAAAACTAAAATTCCTCTGTCTTTGCAGGAAAAAAAATGGAGAAATTAAGGGACTAGAAAATGGACTAATTTGCAGGATTTGATGCCCTATATTCCTTAATTAAAAGAGGGAACTGTTAAGACAGTGAATGCACTGGTTATGAATTTCTAAAATTCCTTAAATACCAGAATGGTTGCAGTGGATTCTTTTTGTTTGTGCTTGGTATGTGAGTGTCATTGGCAAGGCCCTCGAGAAGATGGTAGTGACCCACCTTCTTGAACCACTGCAGTTAATTTGGTGCAATGCTCCTCGATAGGGAGTTCCAGGATTTTGACACAGCAATGATGAAGTAATGGTGATATATTTCCAAGTCAGGATGCTATTCAACTTGGAGAGGATTTTTGGCAGAAACATAGAAAGGGAAATTATTTCCTAAATGGAAAGATGATTCAAAATTCACCTGGGCAGAGGAATCTGGGTGTCTATGTTCCTGAATCACAGAAAGTCAGTATGCGGGTGCAGCATGTAATAAAAAAGGCAAATGGGTGTTGGCATTTATTGCAAAGGGACGGGAGTACAAAAGTAGAGAAGTGTTGTTGAAATTGTATAGGGTACTGGTGAGACCACATCTGGAGTATTGTGTCCAGCTTTGGTCTCCTTATTTGAGGAAGGATGTGGTGGCATTGGAGGCAGTTCAGAGGAGGCTCACCAGATTAATTCTGGGGATGAAAGGGTTGACGTATGAGGTGAAATTAAACAGTTGGGCTTATCCTCGCTGGAGTTTAGAAGGATGTGGTAGGGAAGTTGTTGGAGAGGATTCTTAGAGACAGGATGTATGTGCATTTAGAACGGAACCATCTCATTAGTGACAGACAGCATGGTTTTGTAAGAGGGAGGTCGTGCCTTACAAATTTGGTGGAGTTTTTTGAGGAAGTGACAAAAACGGTTGATGAAGGAAGGGCCGTGGATGTCGTCTATATGGATTTCAGTAAGGCATTTGACAAAGTCCCACATGGCAGGTTGGTTAAGAAGGTTAAGGCTCATGGGATACAAGGAGAAGTGGCTAGATGGGTGGAGAACTGGCTTGGCCATAGGAGACAGAGGGTAGTGGTCGAAGGGTCTTTTTCCGGCTGGAGGTCTGTGACCAGTGGTGTTCCGCAGGGCTCTGTACTGGGACCTCTGCTATTTGTGATATATATAAATGATTTGGAAGAAGGTGTAACTGGTGTAATCAGCAAGTTTGCGGATGACACGAAGATGGCTGGACTTACGGATAGCGAAGAGCATTGTCGGGCAATACAGCAGGATATAGATAGGCTGGAAAATTGGGCGGAGAGGTGGCAGATGGAGTTTAATCCGGATAAATGCAAAGTGATGCATTTTGGAAGAAATAATGTAGGGAGGAGTTATACAATAAATGGCAGAGTCATCAGGAGTATAGAAACACAGAGGGACCTAGGTGTGCAAGTCCACAAATCCTTGAAGGTGGCAACACAGGTGGAGAAGGTGGTGAAGAAGGCATATGGTATGCTTGCCTTTATAGGACGGGGTATAGAGTATAAAAGCTGGAGTCTGATGATGCAGCTGTATAGAACGCTGGTTAGGCCACATTTGGAGTACTGCGTCCAGTTCTGGTCGCCGCACTACCAGAAAGACGTGGAGGCATTGGAGAGAGTGCAGAGAAGGTTTACCAGGATGTTGCCTGGTATGGAGGGTCTTAGCTATGAGGAGAGATTGGGTAGACTGGGGTTGTTCTCCTTGGAAAGACGGAGAATGAGGGGAGATCTAATAGAGGTATACAAGATTATGAAGGGTATAGATAGGGTGAACAGTGGGAAGCTTTTTCCCAGGTCGGAGGTGACGATCACGAGGGGTCACGGGCTCAAGCTGAGAGGGGCGAGGTATAACTCAGACATCAGAGGGACGTTTTTTACACAGAGGGTGGTGGGGGCCTGGAATGCGCTGCCAAGTAGGGTGGTGGAGGCAGGCGCGCTGACATCGTTTAAGACTTACCTGGATAGTCACATGAGCAGCCTGGGAATGGAGGGATACAAACGATTGGTCTAGTTGGACCAAGGAGCGGCACAGGCTTGGAGGGCCGAGGGGCCTGTTTCCTGTGCTGTACTGTTCTTTGTTCTTTGATGAGAGGGGATCTGATTGAACTGTATACAAAGTTTTAAAAGGGATTGATAAAGTAAATGTAGTCGAAGGGGACGATTCTTTCAGCCCGCTGTGCTGCTCTGGCAGCACAACAGGCTGGGAGACATCAGCGGAGGCCGTTTAGCGGGCTCGCCGCTGGGCATCACAGCCTCCGCGCATCTCTGGGGCCAGGATTTCTGGAAATCAGCGTGAATCTGATTTCCATGTTGAAATCCTCATTTGAGTATCATTAGCAGGCCCGAGACTGTCTGGGTCCACTAGCGTTACCACCCCCCCCCCCCCCCCCCGCCCCGCCCCCCCCAACAGGATTTATAACAGCTGGGGAGCTGGTGGCCCGAATCTGCTGGAGTGAAGGGTGGCCATGGAGGCCCCCCAGGAGATCAAGAGTAAGAGGATGGTACATCTTGGGCATTGCCAGCCTGCCCTCTGGCACTGCCCCAGAGGCAATGCCCAAGGAGCACCTTTGTACCAGGAGGGGGTGGGGAGGGGGGGTGAACTGCTGAGGGAGGGAGGGAGGACATCTGGAGACATCAGAGAGGCCAGCGATCGGGGGGGTGGGAGGTCGTACGGCCAGCGATGCTGGCAGTGTCGCAGGGCTGGCCAGCGATCGGGAGGCTGGCAGTGCGGTGCTACTGCGCATGGGCCGATCTCCGTAACGATAGATCAGTGCAGCGCAGTGACCCGCTCAGTGCTATGCTGCTGGCCTCTCCAGTGGGAATAGGTCCTGTCCCCTGATTTTCAGCATGAATCTCCCTGAGGCACTCTGTAGTGCGCAGAGTGTGGGAGATTCATTTTAAAAATCCCACTAAAAAAAACCAGCGGGAGTTACTCCAGGTTTTACACGAATTCAACACAGAATTTTTTGGGGAGAATCCCAGCCCATATGCTTCCTCTTAAGGGGCAATCAAGAGGTTACAGGTATAGGTTGAAAGGCAGTAGATTTAAAACTGAGATGAGGAGGAACTACTTCGCGGAGAGAGTGGTGAATTTGTGGAACTTGCTGCCTCATAGCACGGTGGAGTTTGAATCATTGAATGATTTCAAGAAGTAGATATATTTCTAATTAAAAAAAGGGATAAGGGGATATGGGGAACAGGTGGGGAAGTGGATTTGAGACCAAGGAGAGATGAGCCATGATCTGATTGAATGGCAAAGCAGGCTCGAAGGGCTGAATTTGCCTACTTCTGCTCCTAATTCCTATGTTCCTATGAATTTGCAGGTGATGATGTCTCCATGTGTTTGCTGCTCTTGTGTTCTGGGTAGCAGAGTTTGAGGGTTTGGAAGATGCTGTTGAAGAAAGAAGATCGCTCATGTAACACTGTTATTCAAAAAAGGAGGGAAACTGCAGGTCAGTTAGCCTGAGATAAGTGGGTGATAAAATGCTGAAATCTGTTCAGCACAGCAAAGGTTCACTAGATTGGTTCCGTGGATGAGAGGATTGTCCTGTGATAACAGGCTGAGTAGCTTGGGCCTATACTCTTTGGAGTTTAGAAAAATTAGTAGTGATCTCATTGAAACATGAAGGATTCTGAAGGGGTTTTACAGGACAGACACTGAGCGGTTGTTTCTTATGGCTGGGTAAGCTAGAACACCAGGCCACAGCCTCAAGGTGAGGAGTCAATCATTTAGGACTGAAATGAAGAGAAATTCCTTCACTTAGAGGGCTGTGGATCATTGGATGCTCCTTCATTCAGTATATTCAAGGCCAGAAAAGGCTGGTTTTTTGATCTCTTGGGAATATGGCAAGTAAGTAGAAAAGTGGAGTTGAGGCAAGAGATCAACCATAATTGTATTGAAAAGCAGAGCAAGCTCGGGGACTGTATGGTCTATGCATGTTTCTAATTATTATGTGGACAGTCAGGCAGTCCAAGAACACCAACTAGTCTCCTATGGATTGTAACGTAAGAATTTAAACATTTCTATTAGCAGGCTGTTCACTCAAATCTCTTAAAAACTTTTAAACAATGTCATACATCAATCTTACATCATTTAATTGATGTCAACATCTAGCACCTTACCTATAACAGTTAATTTTGCTGATGTAATGGCATCCCTTGAAGCAAATGTTATTTCTCCAGAATGATTAAGTTGGGCATTCTTCAGAATGAGTTTGTGAGTGTTCTTCTCTGTCTTTGTTTCCCAATGTTCATCCGAATGAATATCAGTTTCATTCAGATACCAGCTCACCTCAGTGGTAGGGATCACTTCACTCAATACACATTCAAATTCAGCATCATTGCCTTGGACCACTTCAGTATTGCTCAAAGTCTTCAAAATGTTAATATGCCATCCTACACAGAAGAAATATATAAATATTACGCATACACACCAAACACTGCAACAAATATCAAATCAGTCAGATTTCAAGTATAAGCTATTTTAGTTTAACCAATCATAGGAAAGGAATGTAGAGTTATAAAACATTTCCCAGACCAATAACTTGACAACTATATTTAGAAAGCATAAGATATTTTTTCCTCTCTATTGTTGTAAGGAAGATAAATTAATTTAAATTAATTTTGAAGGACTAGTTTCCTTTCGATTTCCTGGAGAAAATTGTATAACAAGGACATCACAACATTCTTTTACCTTTAACAGTTAAATAGGCTGATGACACGGCATTTCCAGATACAAAGGTTACTCGACAGCTGTCTGAGGGAATTAAGTTCTTTAAGAGTAACAGATGTCGTTTTCCAGCTTCTAGGATTGCCATTTCTACGTTTTCAGACTGTGAAATGGCAATGTCATCCATCAACCACTTGTAATCGTGTAACTCTGGCCTGGACAAGTGGCACTCAAACAAAGCTTCACCACCTTCTGATGTATCTACATTTTCCAGCCCTTCGAGAATATCAGGTTGCTTTGCTGATTGAAGAAAATATAAATACCTATGTGACTCATAATGCTTTAATGTTAAACTTTTTAGGTCATTCTTTTATTCCTCAAAGTGAGGGATTTCCAAGTTTAGAAATGAAACAAAAGACAATTTCAGTGCTATCATGAAACACTCCCAGGTTAGGTATAGCATGATTAGATACAGAATTAAACCCTTCTAGTCTGCCCAGCAACGTGCCTTACTCTCACCCTCAGAAAAAAATGCTACTTAACAAGTAAGTTATTTTTTATTTCATGTAAAAATCTGGAATTAAAAGTCTAATGACTCCAGATCCACAGCAAGGTCATCGATTATTAAATGCCCTCTGAAATGATCTCGGAAGCCATTCAGTTGCAAAATCGCTAAAAACGCAATAAAAATGAACAAAACTGAGCAGACCATCCAGCATCAACCTAGGCCCTGATAATGACAAATGGCAAACCCAGCCCTGTTGACCCTGCAAAGTTCTCCTTACTAACATCTGGGGACTTGTGCCAAAATTGGGAGAGGTGTCTCACAGAGTAGTCAAACAATGGCTTGACATAATTATACTCATAAAATCAAACCTTACTGATAGTGTCCCAGACACCATCATCACCTTCCCTGGGTATATCCTGTCCCACCAGCAGAACAGACCCAGCAGAAATGGTGGCACAGTGGTATACAATCAGGAGGGAATTGTCCTGGGAGTCCTCGACATTGACTCTGGACCCCATTGAGTATGATAGCATCAGGTCAAACATAGGAATAGGAACCTCCTGTTGATTACTGTAAACCGCCACTCCTCAGCTGATCAATCAGTACGCCTTCATGTTGAACACAACTTGGAGGATACAGTATTGGTACCATTGACCACTGCACAGCCTTGTGGAGACAAAGTCTTGACTTCACAATGAGGATACTCTTCATCAAGTTGTGTGTCATGACCACTGTGCTAAATGGGATAGATTTCGAACAGATCCAACAATTCAAGACTGGGCAACCTGAGGCGCTATAGGCTATCAGCAGCAGCAGAACTGTACTCAACCACATCTGCAACCTCATGGCCCGGCATATCCCCCACTCTACCATTACCACCAAGCCATGGGATCAACCCTAGTTCAATGAAGTCTGCAGGAGGGCATGCCGGGGGGAACACCTGGAATAGCTAAAATGAGGTATTGACCGGGGGAAACTACAACACATGACTATTTGTGTGCCAAGCAGCATAAGCAGCAAGTGATAGTCACAGTTAAGCAATTCCACAATCAACAGATCAGATCTAACCTCTACAGTCCTGCCACATCCAGCCGTGAATGATGGTGGACAATTAAACAACTCCCTGGAGGAGGAGGCTCCACAAATATCCCCAATATCGTCAATAATGGAGGAGATCAGCACATCAGTGCAAAAGATAAGGCTGAAGCATTCACAACAATCTTCAGTTAGAAATGCGGAGTAGATGATCCATCTCAGCCTCCTCGGAGGTCCCCAGCATCACTAATGTCAGTCTTCAGCCAATTTGATTCACTCCATGTGATATCATGAAACAGCTGATGTCACTGGATACTGCAAATGCTATGGGTTCTAACATATTCCAGCAATTGTACTGAAGATTTATGCTCCAGAACTTAATGCACCTCTAGCTAAGTTGTTTCATTACAACGACAGCACTGACATCTACCCGGCAACGTGGAAAATTGCCCAGGTATATCCTGTACACAAAAAGCAGAACAAATCCAATCCAGCCAATTGCATCCCCACAGTCTACTCTCGACCACCAGTAAAGTGATGGATGGGGTCATCAACAGTGCTATCAAGCAGGATTTGCTCAGTAATAACCTGCTCTGTGATGCTCAGTTTGGGTTCCACCCAGGTCACTCTGTTCATTACAGCCTGGACAAATCTGGACAAAACAGATGAACTCCAGAGGTGGGTTAAGAGTGACTGCGCTCAACATCAACCTAGCATTTGACCGAGTGTGAAGCAGCTCTAGCAAAACTTGTCATTGCGAATCAAGGGGAAAACTCTCTGCTGGTTGGAGTCTTATCTAGCACAAAGGAAAGTAGTTTGGTTGTTGGAAGTTAATTATCTCAGTTCCACAACATCATTGCAGGATTCTGCAGGGTAGTGCCTACACCCAACCATCTTCCGCTGATCTTCCTTTCATTATGTCAGAAGTGGGGATGTTTATTGGTGATCGCACAATGTTCAGCATCATTTCCTCAGATATTGAAGCAGTCCGTGTCCAAATGCAGCAAGATCTGGACAATATCCAAGCTTGGGATGACAAATGGCAACATTCATAGCACACAGGTGCTAGGTACTGACCATCTCCAACAAGAGAGAATCTAAAGTTATTTTATTAGTCACAAGTAAAGCTTATATTAACACTGCAATGAAGTTATTGTGAAATTCCCCTGGTCGCCACAGTCCGGCGCCTGTTCGGATCAATGAACCTAACCAGCATGTCTTTCAGAATGTGGGAGGAAACCGGAGCATTGTCCCTTGACATTCAATGGCATTCCCATCGCTGAATCCCCCACCATCAAAATCCTGGGGGTTGCCATTTGCCAGAAACTGAACTGCACCAGCCATATAAATACTGTGGCTGCAAAAGTAGGTCAAAGGCTAAGAATCCTGCAGCAAGTAACTTACCTCCTGACTCCACAAAGCCTGTCACTGGATCAAAATCCTGGAACTCACTCCCTAACAGAATTGTGGGTATAACTATGCCATAGGGACTGGTTCAAGAATACAGCTCAGTACAGAATTCCTATAGTGCAGAAGGAGGCCATTCAACCCATCGAGTCTTCACCAACCCTCCAAAGAGCATCGTACCCATAGCTAATCCATCTAACCTACACACCAGGGGCAATTTAGCACGGCCAATCCACTAACCTGCACATCTTTGGACTGTGGGAGGAAACCGAAGCAGGCAGAGGAAACCCACGTGGACACAAGGAGAACATGCAAACTCCACAGTTACCCGAGGCTAGAATTGAACCCTGGTCCTTGTCGCGGTGAGGCGGCAGTGCCAACCACTGTGATGCCCCATGATCTTCTTAAGGACAATTAGGAATAGGCAATAGATGCTGACCTAGTCAGTGATGCCCACATAACATAAATTAAGATTAAAAAATGTATCAGCCATCTCATGATTATTGTGACTGAGATTTCCAATCTGTGCTGTATTAGCTGTAACCCCAAGCTGACAGGTAAATATTTCTAATTATTTTTAAAAAGGTCTTGCACTGTGAAGGCAAGAAAAATAATATAAATGTTATGTCAGTAGATTAATGGACACCATACCAGTGAGCATAGAATAGAGAGTAGCAGTATGTTTTGGGTAATGGTGCAAAATGGATGGTATCGGATCGTCTGCCCATTGTAGGCAGCAGGCATTCAGTTCCATTGCATTCAATAGAATTAAATGTGGCAGATCTGATATTACCTGTTTTGCATCAAAATCCAACATTAATTTCTATTCCTGAATCATTATAAATTCACTGATACAAATTTTAAACCTCAAACAATCTGGGTATTTGCTGTAAATATTCAGTTCTAATTTATTTGCCAGAAAGAATGAAGCAAGCCAAGGGAAAATCAGTACATTTGAAGGAAAACAAATTGCAGCTGTGCTTTTCTCGACTTGGCATTCTGAGGTAAGTGCTTATCTAGTAAATTAAGATGCAATGAATTCAATGGGCACACAGGTAGCGAGTAGGTCAGAAACCCTTTTGTCACTGAAGTGAGCTTTGGCGTGGCTAGTTAACTCCACCACAGGACTAACATTCTGCTTCCGGGATTCCGGACCAGAGAGGGCAAGCCGGATGAAGCATCAGATTTGTCAGCGGAAGGATTTCCACAGAAAGGGGCCCAAGCAGGGGTCAGAATACCTGAGCTATACATTAGTTCCTGCTGTGTCAGACACCATAGAAATGGCATTGAGAGCTGGGAAGGCTGCCCAAGATCCCAGGCTCTAACCTGGTGACTCTCCTGTGAGATTGGAGGGACTGAAGTGAGATGATGTTTGTCAACGACATGGAAGTGGCTAGCGTCTCCAATAAAGCAGGTCTGGAGGAGTGGCTGAGGAAATAAGCACCAGGAGAGTAGTCCTCTAAACTAGCTACAGTGTGCCAAGAGGTTCAAAGCCTCCAAGAAAGGTGTGGCATAACATTTTCAGGTACCAATCCTCACATTCTGAATTAACCAGCATTCTTCTGCATTACGCATCTTAACCAACACACGTTGCTGCCAGGCACATCCTCAGCATTCCATCATAATGAGCAGCACTCACACTCCCCTTTAGTTTTGTGCCATCTCACACCCATGCTTCACAGTCACTCTCTTTAAATACTATCCTTCCCTCTCCACACAATTCATTTCTCATGCACAGAACTCTGCTTTTTCTCCTTTCAAGTGGAGAGTGCAGAACTGCAGGGAGAAGCAGCAAATCGGAGTTGGGTAGAGGAAGGTGCATCCTTTGCAACCCATCTTTACAACCACTGGCAATTGTTATTAACCGAACAAGAAAATTGCTAAAAGAAATGTATTTTTAAATAGAATATCAGGCCCTTGCAGTTGAGAACGATAGTTCCAACTGGGTATCAGCAGTCTCTGGGCATCATGTGGCCCTGGAATGGCCACACACATATAGTTTATGTTTTTTATGTTCTTAGGCTATTGAGTATGTGCAGGCCGCAGAATAGCCATGCATGTACAATTGGGGCATATTCTCGTTGTCAGGCCATTAAATGGCCTTGCACAGAATTTGTTTTTTTTTTAATCTGGAAATTGGCTTGAGGCACTTATGCAGAAGAAAAGTGATAGAAAGTGAAACAGCGTGAAAAGGTCAGGTGACCTTCTACATCTCCACAGAGGAGAACCATTGCAGAAGTGCCAGAAGAAGCAGAACACAAGAACTGCATGAGGCAGGTCCCAGGAAGACAGTCCAGTCAAGGGAAAAGAACAGGAATCTGAAAGGTCCTGATATATGAAGTCAAGAGTAAGGAGGAGAGAAAAAGGCTTTGAATTAAAAAGAGAAAGCGGCGGAGAACAAACTTAGAGCAAAGCGAGTTGCAAAAACCCAGACGATCTGAGGAAATAGCCAAAGATTGGTGACTCTTTACTACAGGTCTTTGGAGCAATGGTGCCTTGTTGGCATGGTTGAAATCTGTGAGTGCATGCAGAAGGTGAGGCTGGAATGCACGAAGAGATTGGGGAAAGGAACAGCAGGAGAATTCGGAACCTAGGAGGCAGATCTTTGTTGAAGATGTTCTAGGAGAGCATCATTTGGGAGAAAATTCCAAGGTGAGTCTTTGAGTGTGGAGATTGAAAAACCTCATGTGAAAGACAGAATTTCCATGAGACCAGTTGGCTCACGGTGTGACAAGTGTTTGGGGGGATTCATCGGAGATCCATTGCATTTTGGTTTCGGTGGCATCTGTGACTTGTTTTTGGAATGTAGTTAGTCTAACCAATTTGCCAATTAGTTTACATGGATTGTATACATATTGCGAATATTACAGTATAAGATATGCTTGGTAACTTGTGTGATAGCTGCAAAGCCATTGAATCTTGCAGCCTGGTTATCTTCATCGAATGCAAACCTCATAGTGATGTGCCTTGCAGGAGAAGACATCTGTGATCTCCTTGATGCATCTATGTGTTGAGGACTGTGTGATGCTACTCAAGTCCCCTGTCAATCCCTGGAATGATCTGCAGGCAGCAGTTACCTTCATACCTACTGGTTGGGAGTTGCCTCCAAATCAACAGAACGTTAGGTCCTTATGAAGAATGTGGCAGATGTGACCTAACAGATCTCTCACTCAATCCAACAGAAATGACCACAACATCAACCCAAACAGAACTAGTTCTTAGATCAACAGTTTTAGTTCTTAAGTGAACAGATAGTGAAGATACTCCAGAATATATTGGTCATATAGGAGTAAAAGAAAGGAAGTGCAGCAAAAAGTATAAATTCCCCAATCTTAATGTAGTAGATATCATTGGTATTGGCTGACCATACTCTTTTGATTCATTCCAATGATAGAAGCATTGCAGGCAAGACCAGCACTAATTGCTCATCCATATTTGCTCTTGAGAATGTGATTACTGAACTGCTTTTTTCATCCACTGCAATGCAAATAGTGAAGGTATATAATGCTTTTCGGTAGGGTGTTATTGGATATTGATCCAGCCATGATGAAGGAACAGTGATATATTTCCAGGGTGGTTTGTGGCTTAGAGGGTAATTTGCAGGTGCTACCATGCACATAGTGCCCTTGCCCTTCTAGGTGGTAGGGGGTCATTGGTCGAAGAAGCCTCGGCGAATTGTTCACTGTTTGGTGAGTAATGCATCTTGTATATGGTACACATGGCTGTTATGGTGCACCAGTAGTGAATGTTTAAAGTGGTGGATAGGATGTCTGTCAATTGAAGTGCACTGTCCTGGATGGCATTTAGCTTTTAAAACATTATTGGAGCTGCACTCATCCAAGCAAGTGGAATGATTCCATCACACCCATGACGTGTGTTTTGTAGATGGTGGAAAAGCTTTGGGAAATCGAGACATGAATACCTTGCCTATGACCTGCACATGTAGCGATAGTATTTATGTGTTTGAACCAGTTCAGTTTCTGGTCAAGAGTGACCCCACCCCCCAGGATATCCACAGTTAGAGAATCAGAGATAATAATGTTCTTGGAATAATGTTCTTAGGCTCTTGTGAACATGGTCATTGCCTGGCACACGTGTGGAATTTGCCAATTATCAGCCCATGCCTGAATGAGTTGTAGAGTTTTGTATAGCACAGCAAAAGACTCTTCAGCCCATCGTGTCTGCACTGGCCAACAAGCACCAATCTATTCTAATCCCATTTTCCAGCACTAGGTCTGTAGCCTTGTATGCTATGGTGCATCAAATGCTCATCGAAATACATCTTCGATATTATTAAATATTGAGGGTTCACTTGCAGTGAGTTTCAGATTCCTACCATCCTCTGGGGGAAAGAGGATTTTCTCAAATCTCCTCTAAATCTCCTGCTCATCTTAAATCAATGTCCCCTAGTAATTGAACCCCTACTAAGGGGGAAATGTTTCTTCCTAGTTACCCTATCTATGCCCTTCAGAATTTTCTACACCTCATTAAGTTCCCCCCTCAGCCTTCTCTGCTCTAAGGAGAACAACCCCAGCCTAACCAGCCTCTCTTTATAGCTGAAACACTCCAGCCCTGGCAACATCCTGGTGAATCTACTCCAAACTCTTTCTAGTGCAATCACATCCTTCCTGTTGAGTGGAGACCAGAACTGCAAACAGTACTCCCGCTGTGGCCTAATGAGTATTTTATACAGCTCTATCAAAACT
The DNA here is from genome assembly GCF_964213995.1 of Mustelus asterias. NCBI lineage: Eukaryota > Metazoa > Chordata > Chondrichthyes > Carcharhiniformes > Triakidae > Mustelus > Mustelus asterias. Next base: position 16,515,188 of record NC_135802.1, read on the forward strand.
TCTTGCTCTTACAGTCTATGCCTCAGCTAATAAAGGCAAGTATCCCATATGTTTTTTTAACCACCTCATCTACCTGCTGCCTTTAGGGATCTATGGACATTCACCTCAAGATCCCTCTGATCCTCTGTACTTCCTATCGCCCGATTGTTCATTGTGTATTCCCTTACCTTATAGTCCTCACAAAAGACATCACCTCACACTTTTCAGGGTTAAATTACATTTGTCACTGTTATGCCCATCTGACCAGTCCATCTATATCGCCCTGCAATCTAAGGCTTTCTTCCATGTTATTTACCACACAACGAGTTTTTGTGTCATCTGTGAACTTACTGATCATAACCCCATATTCCCGTCTAGATCATTTGTTAGGAAAACCAAAGGTAGTTTTAAGGAATTTATATTTGTATTGGTAAAACTATGCTTTAAATGGGTTTAATTTAATGCTTCTGTGCCTGGAATAGTAAAACCAATAGTTAGATTCATGCTGGACAAAGGTATTTCCATGTGTGAGGGTTGGATTCAATTCAACTGTGATTCTACTGTGCTTAGAGAGGGTTACGGCATGAAGAATAAATAAAAGGCATAAACTTGTGGGCGTTGCTTAGCAACTGCAGGCCCTTTTAAGGCAAGAAGGTTTTCTGTTCAGTGTAGCTGAATTTGTTGGCAGTCGGAGACAGGACACCAGGGAGTGAACATCTCTCAACTATGCCAGGATAGAGAGCAGACAGTTCAAGGGAATTGCAAAGATGCAGGCTTCCTCAAGAACAAGATGCAATCCAGTTATCCAGGGAATTAGGGCAGTAAGAATGTCTTAAGACATCTGAAATTAAGAGATCAGAGACCAAGGTATTGTTCAGAAGAAGTCAAGGAAGAGTAAACAAAGGGTTTTGAGTTAAAGAGACAATAGCAGTAACCAGACTTAGAGTGGTGAAACAGACTTTAGGGGTAAATCAAATGTTTGATTAAATTTTTATCAGAGCCTGGGAATCAAGACTTAAAGCAATTGTGAACAGTATTTACAGCAGTCAAGACAAAAAAATCCTAAAAGAGGGTGGTGTAAATCTTGGGTGGATTCCCTGTTGAGTGAAGCAGAAGCTTTGTTTAAAAGTGTCGTTTGGAAAACCTGAATGGGATTTCAGAATGCAGCCCCTCACTGGTGGAACTGGAGGCCATTGAGGACTCCCAGGAGGTTGTGAGCAGTAGGGAGTGGCAGTGTCCTTTAGGCAATGCCAGCCTGGCACCGTGGCACTGCCCACCGGGCACCCTGGCAGTGCCAACCTGGCACATTGGCAGTTCGCATCGGGCACTGGGCAGTGCTAAGGGGGCAGGGCCAGACTGTGGGGCATTAGGAGGGGAGGGAAGGGGGGAACTTTGCATCGGGGTGATGGGGGCTATAGTGGTGCTGGCCATCAGTGATTGGGGCTGGTGATCAAGAGGTCGGGGCCGGCCTTTGAGAGGCCGGTGATCAGGGCGGGGCGGGGGGGTGGTGGGCAGGGGGGGGAAGAATCGGGGTCGGCAATGTCTGAGGGGGGGGCTGGCAATGTCCAAGGTGGGGGGGGGGGGGCATATCATTCAATCTCCCAGTATACCAGGAGATCGGTGCATGCCGAATGGCCCCCTGAATAGTCTGATGCTGGTCTCTCAAGTGGGATTAGGCCCCGATAGTGGAGAGAATTGCCTGATGGCCTCTGTGTGGCACAGAGTGCCGTAAATTCATTTAACTGAGCCCAAAGAAATGGGTGGGAAAATCTCCCGTTTTCCCACCCATTGGGCACTTCGAATTTTTTTGGGAAAATCACAGCCACTAACTTTGGTTCAGAGCAGAGTGTGCATATTTGACCAGAGCCAATCTGCGTGCTTAAATGAGACTTTTATTAGTGAGCCTATTGCAGTTTAAGATTGTAGTTTAAGATGTACGTTGTTAACCATTTTAATCTTCAATGCTGTGTAATTTTTAAGCTAAGGGGGAGTAAGGGAGCATTGTTTCAGAATCCAATTTATTTAATGTTTAATAAATGATTTTTTTGTTCAAACTAATTAGCAATCCTGTGACTCTATTCCTCCACGTTTTATAAGAAAATGAAAAAAAAAGTTATGTTATTTTCGGTCAGGGTTCCGTTCTGGAATCTTCCCGTCCAGTTATAACATCAACTGGGATTGTAACACATTAATATACACTACAAACAGCAAGGGACCCAACACCTATCCCTGCAGTACATCACTGGACACAGGCTTCCAGTCACAAAAAAAATCTTTGACCATCATCCTATGCCTCCAGCCACTAAGTGAATTTTGGATCCAATTTGCCAAATTGCCCTGGATCCCATGGGCTCTTACCTTCTTGATCAGTCTCCCAGCAGACCAGCAGGACCATGTCAAGTCTTACTGAAGTCCGTGTAAACCACCTCAACAGTATTACCCTCATCTACACACCTAGTCACCTCCTTGAAAATGTCAATCAAATGTTAGAAAATATCCTCCCCTGACAAAGCCATGCTGACTATCCTTGATTATTCCTTGCCTCTACAAGTAGAGAATAATTCTGTCCCTCAGAATTTTTTCTGATAATTTCCCTACCATTGATATTAAGACTCACTGGCCTGTAATTACCTGAATTGTTCCTATTTCCCTTCTTGAGTAATGTTCCCTTGCTCCAGGAGGGAATGGACTGCTTCAATATCTAAGGGGTTGCACATGCAACTGTACAATCATGAGTGGATATCTCAATTTCTGACATTATAATAAAGAAACCCAGGTATTTTACTTGAACTATATTTGTATTGTTAAATATTAGAAATAAGGTAACATTTTAAGTGGGTTTAATTTAGTGTTGTGTAAGGGAGGTTAATCTGATAGATTTGTGTTCAACAAAGATGTTTGTATCTGGGGGTTTAATTCCAACTGTGCTTCTACTGTGCTTAGAGAGGGTTACAGCATGAAAAGTAAACAAGCTAGGAGAAGCAAAAGTCGTTGTTTCTCCCAGCTTGGGAGGCGATGGCCTAGTGATATCATTGCTAGACTATTATCCAGAAACTCAGCTAATGTTCTGGGGACCCAGGGTCGACTGCCACCACGATAGATGGTGGAATTTGAATTCAATTAAAATAAATCTGGAATTAAGAATCTACTGATGACCATGAAACCATTGTCGATTGTTGGAAAAACCCGTCTGGTTCACTAATGTCCTTTAGGGAAGGAAGTCTGCCATCCTTACTTGGTCTGGCCTACATGTGACTCCACAGCCACAGCAATGTGGTTGACTCTCAACTGCCCTCCAAGGGCAACTAGGGATGGGCAATAAATACTGGCCAGCCAGCGACGCCCATGTCCCATGATGAATTTTTTTAAAACAGGGACACCTTTAGGGTCGTAAGGCTTCTTGAGTGTAGTTTTCAGTTGAATTCACAACAGTTGGTTATAGAAAGCTAAAGAGGAAACATCTCTCTCAGCTTTGCTAGAAGAAGAGCCTTACCAGGGAGCAAGAGTTAAGTGCTGAAGACTTAAAGAACAGCTCATTAAGGAAACGAAAGAAATGAAGAGAAGTTTCCAAAAAGTCTGAGGTTAAAGGAACAGAAAAAACAGGTAATAGAATCGAGAACTGTTCAGTTCAGACAGATAGGGTTGACAGGAAGTTGACTAGTGAGAAGCCAGAAATATATCTGAAGTGATTTTAATGTCTGTGAGATTTTACTGCAGCCTGTGAAACGTGAGTTTAAGCAATTACGTAAGTCAGGGCTGGATCTTGGCATTTAAGACAAAGGAAACCCGAAAGGAGAGGTGGAAAACCTGGTGCTGAATTCCCTGTTAAAAAGAGGAGCAGAATTGAAAGGATAGTTGGAAAAATTGGAGTAAATTTTTAATGCAAACAGCTGACAGAAGGCATTATTTGAAAGAAGATTTTAAAACTTTTTTTGGAGTGGAGTTTGGGAAACCCTCACATGACAATCATAGCGTGAGAAACGTACAGAAGATTAGTTTAATGACATTGGCCATTTGGTTTAGGGTGGGCTGTTATTTTTGAAAACTGTATACATTTGTGAAACTAACAGGGAATAAGGAGTATTGTATTATAATCAAACTCCTTGTGCCCGATTTTAGTACCAAGTTGTGCCCATTTTCGGGCACGAAAAATTGGTAAAGTCAGGCGTGAGGCGAGTAGTGCGGTCCACGCCGTCTTTGCGCCAGTTCCCCCTTTACTAAGGCCCGAAAATGGCTACGATCGGGACCGAACCCAAAACGGACGCAGTGGCCATTTAAATGCATTTGCATACATTTAAATTGACTTAATGGGCTGCACGCCCAACCATACCCCTTTACCGCTACGTTTGCTCATCCAGATTCGGCGCGAAACAGACATGCTCTACAAAAGTCCAATTCGGGCACTCCAGTTAGTGAGGAGGTAAGTGCTGAGCGTCCGACGGCTCTCTGCTTGAGATCAGTGGGGGGGAGGGGGGTCGGTTGCCACTCTGCCTGAGATCAGTGATGGGGAAGGGGGGTCCATTGCCACTCTGCCTGAGATCGGTGGGGGGAAGGGGGGGGAAGGGCCCGTGATCGGTCTGGGTAGGGGATAAGGGGGTCAGCAATGTTGTGGGGGTGGGGCAATGTCTGTGGGGCCAGGGGGAAGCAATATCCGCGCAGGAGCAATGTGGCAGGGGAGCTGCATTCTATCATTATTTCTGCGCATGCGCAGTTGGGGGTGCCAATTGGAGCTGCAGGATTTCGGGTGCGTTAAGTTCCGCCCACAGGCTTCTACAGCGCGGTTCGGAATCGCTGATATCTTTTCAGGCAGAGTGCGTATGGAGTGCATTCTCTGCCTGAGAATGGGTCCAAAAGTCGGATCTGAAACACTCCCAGTTTCAAGTCCGCCCAGCACTTAGACTCAAAATGGTAAAATAGGGCCCTTCATGTTTCGTAAATGTTTTTTCTTGTTGTTAAAACTAATAAGCAGCCCTGTAGTTTGATTCCTCCACATTTCTTCAAAAAACCTTTTCACCCAGGCTCCATTCTGAAATCTTCTCATCCAGTCGTAACACTAACTGGAATTGTAATAATAAGGCAACTAAAGGTGACACTACTTTGAGGAATTCTTGCAGTGATGTTCCAAGGATGAGATAATTGGCCTCCAATAACTATAACCATTTTCCTTTGAACCTGGTATAACTCCAACCAGTGGAGACTTCTTTCCCCTGATTGCCATTGATTTCAATTTTGCTCAGGCTCCTTTATAGAATACGTCAAGTGCTGTCTTGATGTCATTCCCACATCACTTGTGGAATGTAGCTCCTTTGCCAGTGTTTGGACCAAGGCTCGACTGATGTCAGGAGCCATGTGGTTTGGTTGAAGCCAAACTGAGCTTGGTGAGCAGGAATTTGATGAGTAAACACCACCACTCGATGGCACTATCAATGCCTTCCATAATATTGTTGACAATTGATAGGAGGCTAATCAAATGATAATTGACCAGATTCAACTTTCTTGCTTTCTGGGCAATTTTCAATTATTTTGTTGAATAACTGCTAGTTTTGTAGTTGTACCTCATGAAACAGCAAGGCTAGAGGCATGGATAGTTCTGGAGCGCATTATAGTCAAGATGCGGTTAGGACCTATGATCAGTGTGAACATAGAACATAGAACATAGAAAGCCACAGCACAAACAGGCCCTTCGGCCCACAAGTTGCGCCGATCACATCCCCACCTCTAGGCCTATCTATAGCCCTCAATCCCATTAAATCCCATGTACTCATCCAGAAGTCTCTTAAAAGACCCCAACGAGTTTGCCTCCACCACCACCGACGTCAGCCGATTCCACTCACCCACCACCCTCTGAGTGAAAAACTTACCCCTGACATCCCCCCTGTACCTACCCCCCAGCACCTTAAACCTGTGTCCTCTCGTAGCAACCATTTCAGCCCTTGGAAATAGCCTCTGAGAGTCCACCCTATCCAGACCCCTCAACATCTTGTAAACCTCTATCAGGTCACCTCTCATCCTTCGTCTCTCCAGGGAGAAGAGACCAAGCTCCCTCAACCTATCCTCATAAGGCATGCCCCCCAATCCAGGCAACATCCTTGTAAATCTCCTCTGCACCCTTTCAATGGCTTCAACATCTTTCCTGTAATGAGGTGACCAGAACTGCGCGCAGTACTCCAAGTGGGGTCTAACCAGGGTCCTATAAAGCTGCAGCATTATCTCCCGACTCCTAAACTCAATCCCTCGATTAATGAAGGCTAGTACGCCATACGCCTTCTTGACCGCATCCTCCACCTGCGAGGCCGATTTAAGAGTCCTATGGACCCGGACCCCAAGGTCCTTCTGATCCTCTACACTGCTAAGAATGGTACCCTTCATTTTATACTGCTGCTTCATCCCATTGGATCTGCCAAAATGGATCACTACACACTTATCCGGGTTGAAGTCCATCTGCCACTTCTCCGCCCAGTCTTGCATTCTATCTATGTCTCGCTGCAACTTCTGACATCCCTCCAAACTATCCACAACACCACCTACCTTGGTGTCGTCAGCAAACTTACCAACCCATCCCTCCACTTCCTCATCCAGGTCATTTATGAAAATGACAGTGTGGTCAGTTATTTTCTGATATTTCATGAAGTGAATTGAAATGGAGGAAAACTGGTTTCTGAGATGGTAGGAACTTCAGGAGCAGGCTGAGCTGGATCATCCACTCAGCCATTCTGGCTGAAGATGGTTGCAAAAGATTCAGCCTTGTCATTTGCACTCCTGTGCTGTGTTCTGCCATCATTACGATTGGGCATGTCCATTGAGCCTTCTCCTCTTGTTATTCGTTTGTCTACCATCATTCATGACTGAATGTGGCAGGATTTTAATTCTTTGATCTGATCTGTTGGTTGCTGGATTATTTAGCTCTCTCTCTATACAAATACTTTTACAGATGCACCATAGAAAGCATCCTTTCCAGATGTATCACAGCTTGGTATGGTTCCTGCTCTGTCCAAGACTGCAAGGATCTACAAAGGATTGTGAAAGTAGCCCAGCCCATCACGCAAACCAGTCCCCCACCCACTGACTCTGACTACACTTCCCGCTGCCTCGAAAAAGCAGCCAGCATAAACAAGGACCTCACACACCCTGGACATGTTCCCTTCCACCTTCTTCCGTCGGGAAAAAGATACAAAAGTCTGAGGTCACATACCAACTGACTCAAAAACAGCTTCTTCCCTGCTGCAATCAGACTTTTGAATAGACCTACCATCTATCAAGCTGATCTTTCCCTACAGCCCAGCTATGACTGTAACACTACATTCTGCACCCTTTCCTTCTCCCCTATGTACTCTATGAACAGTATGTTTTGTCTGTATAGCGCACAGGAAACAATACTCTTCATTGTATACCAATACACATGACAATAATAAATCAAAAATCGGTTTAGCATGCATGTAATCTTGTGTTGCAGTTTCACTAAGTTGGTATCTCATTTTTAGATACACCATGATTGATTCCCCGGTCTCAATGGCAGGGTACAGCAATGGATAGGTTGGGTTATATTGTGGTGGGATATAATTCAGGTGTTTCTGCGGTACCACAGCACCTCATGTGGTCTTATTGAAAGATATAAGATCCAGAGGGCAGTTGACAGGACGAACGTCAGGAAGATGATTAATCTTATGGGGAAGACTAGAACTAGGGGACACAGTTTTAATATAAAAGATCTCCAATCTACGACAGAAATTAGGATTTTTTTCTCTCTCAGAGAGTTGCAGGGAGGGCGGGGGTGGGGGGAAGACTCCTAAGTCCTACTATGTTTCCAAGTTTGTCCAATTTTATGCTGCTAGATCTGTTCTGCATGATGTTATTCCCAAAGAATGGAAGGTATCCTTAATGTGGAGGTGGAACTTTGTTTCCGCCAGGACAATACGATGGTCACTCCTACCTATGTACTATCTTGGACAAATAATGGGGAGATTGGTGAGGATGGGGCCAGTAGATTTTTCCCTCATATTGGTTCTCTCAGAACATGCAGCAAGCCCAGTCAGGCCAGCCTTCATAGTATATGTATATATATAATATATACATATTATATATACGTATATATAAATGCCTGCCTTGCATTAAAGTCTGGAAGTATCCTGGAGTTCACTTTGCTGCCCTTAGCTCTAAATGATTAATATATAAAATGTACTAGTTACATCATTTTCGACATGTCAAATGTACATCTGTGACCATAATCCAATATGATTGAGACTATTGCAAAATGATCTGTTGTACACTGTTGATATAGTACCACCATGTGAGGTCCAAAAGAGAGGGTGCTCCAGTGGATGATACCAGAGGAAAATGGATCGCATTACAAAATGGGATTTGCATTTATAAGAGATTCTACCCTACACCTCACTATTCTGTTGACCTTTCTTAAAATATTGCAAATTTCATAAACCATGTCTTCCAAAAAAATCTGTTCCAGGCAAAATATGCTTTTAATAGCTGTCACTGATTTTCTATGGCAGGAATGCTAAACATAGCCATGTCAGTTGCGGAATTAATCCACTAAGAGGGAGAATTTTGTTTGCCTAACATAGTGGTTGACAAGGGTTTTTGATTGTGTCTGTTCTATTTCTTATTTTTCTGTTCTCAGCCCTTCCAGAACCTCAAAATGTCCCCCTCATCCTCACCTTTCTTCCCACCAGCTCTTCGTTCAATAGATTATCCTCTAGCATGATGTCCCCTTTCCTTTCAGCCTACTTTAGAGACTGTTCTCACTATGACACCTGGTCCAATTCCTAGTTTCCCCAAACATACCTCCCCATGACAACTTTGTATGCTAGTGCAGGAGATGTAACACCTTCCCTTTACCTCCTCTCTCCTCACTATCCAAGGCTCTAACACTCCCTTCTAGGTGAAACAGCAATTTATACTTCTTTCAATTTAATATATTGTATTTGCTGCTCACAATGCAGTTTTCTGTAAAGTGGGGAGACCAAACAAGGCATCCCCACTCTCCCACCTGAAATCCAAGCCATTTTACCAACTGGGGTTCCAACCCATCACCAGCCTCAGTCTGCCACCCATGAAATAGCAGCGGAGGTAGGAAGTGGCATTTAGGCCTCAACTGGTACCATGGCAGCCTCCCCCACTGCTCCTAAAATTATGGCTAGGGCAGGGGGCAGGTAAGTGCCAGGAATGGCAGCCATGGTCTGCAAACATACCGACCTTGGAGAATAAAATTCTACCCAATGAGTGGTTTAGCTTTGGATTACGCTTTCTGATAGAGTGGTTGATACAAATTTAACAGTGACCTTCTAAAGGGAATCAGATAAATAATTGAGGCAGAAAGAAATTGCAGGATTTGGAGAAGGAATGAGGTGCAGGGCTAACTGGATTGCTGTGTGAGAGAACCAGTGATGCCCTGATAGACTGAATAACTGCTTCTCTGCTATAACAGTCTATGCTATATTATTCTATGATATTTACCACTTGATATAAGCTATATAAGAATTGGAGATATGGGAGGGTGATCCTACCATTGTGCCCCGCCAGCCAATAGGCAGGGTGAGCCAGCAAGAGAGCCGGGAAATCAGGGTCGGGCCTGATTTCTCACCTCTCGTGATCTTACTGGCACTGGATATCTGGTGCGTTCAGCCTCGCGACCTCTGAATATATTATTTAAAATATTTAAATGTTAATTTAAATGTAATAGTGAATTAGTGAACCTGGGACAGAATCGTCCAGGGGAGGTTCTCTCCAGCAAGAATCACATATGGTTCCCCCATCAACGGGGGTGGGGGTGGCGTGGCACTCTGCACAACAACTGGGGGTGGGCAGGGGGGACCACTGCCACTCTTCAGTGATTGATGGGGGAGGGAGGGTGGCGATCAGTCCGAGCCAGGGAGGAGTGGGATGCTCTCGATTGGCCTTAGGACCACGGAGACTAGCTATTGCAACAGAGGCAGTGAAAACACTCTGCTGTGCTCAGAGCACAGAAATCTGCACCTGTGCAATGGCGCACTGTGCTGCTATCAGCTGGCCTTTGGGCGATTTAGGCCCCCCCACTCCCCCTACTTGTGAGAAACAGATCGAGGGTTTTTTTATTGCACAGAGTGCATAAAATTCGACTGGTGGCCTTGCCAAAATAATGGATCTGAAACTCTCCTGTTTTCACGCTCGTTCTGGACTTAGAATATTTATGGTAAGATAGCCCCCGAGGCTCTGCCAATTGACAGATAAATTTGGAACAGCCCAGCGTTTAGATGCATTTATCGACACAACAGAATGTTTTGAAAATAGAAGAAACACTAAATTTGTTCCTTAACTGGATGGGATGATTGTGATCATCATTATTTTAGTGAAATAAGAAACATGGGTGAAGGGTTAGGACGCAAATCACCACAATGGTTGAAAAGAGTTAGTGAGAGGATGAGATTAATTAATGTGGTTGTTTAATAATTCCAAGCCTAGGTTTTAAATTCTGTTATTGTACATAAAATTAACAAATATATCCTTCAGTATTATGTTTATCTTCTTGCAATGTTAATTTGACATTTAAGACTAAGCACAAAATGCACTACGTTTTGGGGCAGCATTATATTTCTCCAGCGCTCACCTGGAACACTGAGCACTGCAGCAACCTTTGTTCCAGCTGCTTCACAAGTATACGTCCCACTATCCGCAGGGGTGACGTCATAGATTTTCAGTTTTGCTACATTCCAGTCCTGGTCAATAATCACGTGATGACCATCAGCCTGAATCTCTTTGTCATTTCTTCTCCACACAGCCTTGACTGGTCTGGAGTACTGACAGATAAACTCTGCTGTGCCATGTTCCTCTCTAGTAATATCTTCCATTTCGCTTACTACCTCAACTGTTGGATCTGTCAATCAATATGCCATAAGATGCTTATTAGTAGCACTGAAAGAAAGCCCAATATTTGCAAGATATTTTAGTTTAATGAATAGCCATATGGGATCAAGTATCAGTGGTTTTGATTATTTACTGGTCCAAAGAAGAGAATTTACATCACAATGCTAGAGTGGAAAGTGTCACCTGTAGTATTTTACCTTTTTATATGCATACTAATAAGGTCACAATTAACACTGATGAGACAGCTTTAATCTAAAACTTTGGAGAAAGATTTGTTGTACTGTATGTATTTAAGTTCTATATATTAATTAAAAGCTACCTTAAATTTTGATTCAGAATCAGCAAAATTCATCTGATGAAACTTTGAATATTAATCAGACCTGAAATTTCAAATCAGTATCACTGATTAAACAATTGCTCAGTCATCAGAATTATCTACTTCACAAGAAATTCAAGAATGATTAGGAATAGGAAAAGGCCATGGCATTTAACAAGCCATTCCCCATTTATGACTGATTGAAACCTGATCTGCCACGTTTTTACCAAATCCCTCAAACATTCTCTTTCCAAAAAATATGTCGAATTGCCTTGGGGAACATTTTCAACTGCCTGCTGTAATGGAATTCTCTGATCATTTATTTCTCAAATCTTTGTGAAAAAGAATCCCCCGACTTATTTTGCTTTTAACTTCCTAATGATTAACCTCTTAACAACTGTATGAATTCCCTGTTATATTGTACACATTTATGGGAGAAACAGCACCTGTCAAATGTTGCCTAGAAAGATGCTGACAAATCCATTATGGATTGCCTCTGCCTGTTACTTTAATGAAGGGATTAAAGTATTTAAAAACATTCAATTTCACGAATAATTCTGTCAGAATTAGACAGTTTAGGGCTTGTTTTCTTCAACAATTTTGAAGTTATCACTTTTTATTCACTCAATTCCGCTGCGATCAACCTTAAAGCAGTTCATCAGTAACTTAAGCCACACAAGTAAAATGTTTATTTGTGTAACTGATGACTGCAATTGATGTCAAAGTATTCAACAACACACTCAAAAAGCCCATTTATGAGACCAAGTCCTGAACACACTGGTTATCACCGTCATGGGCTGGTATGACCAGACTTCCAAAGGACAGCCTCTAACAATATAAAGGAAACAATGCAATTATGATTGCAAGTTACGAACAAAGCTAATGTATTACCAACCAATTTCAAGATCTGGCAGAAGATCCTAAAGAGGTTATACAATTTAAAAAGGCCACAAAGTTAGGGCATGAATATTGCATTAAAGCATCTTCATGGGTCATTAGATGAATGCAAAAGAAAGTTAAGAGTTTTATGCAAACTAATATCCTATATACTGCAAAATGTTAGCAAGGATGCCGCATGAGATTCAAGAGACAACACCAGTTTTATGCCATCATGGAGAAGAATGCATTGCAGGAAGGAATTTACACAGGCTAAACTTTCCTTGGAAGTCTGTGGGAAAGAAAGAATGAGAAAAAGATCCAACAAACAAAATTTAAATAGCACTTCAATGCAACCTGAGTACGCTCCAAAATGTATCAGATCTGAGTTTCAAGTATAATTAGCGTTGATCTGTCAGTCAATGAGGTAAGCGGTCAGCACACAAGATACCACAGACAGCAAATGAGATAAACCAGTTGGTCTGCATTTCAACGATATGATGAGAGGAATGTTAGCATGATGCTGGGAGAACTCTAATTTAAATATTATATTGGATCTTTTATGTTCACCCAACTAAGCAAACGAGCCCTTGACTTAACATCTGTTTTAAATGACAATCTGCAATTGACCATAGAATATAATCTGAGCATTGATCTTTAGCTACAGTTTAAACTTTTTAGGATTTCTTTTAGGAAAATACCAGTTACTGCAAAAAAAACTTACCTGAACCGCCTGGGGTCATGATACTGCTTCATCTGAGGCCCTGCAGCCATTAATTGGCTTGCAGTTATAATGGTATGAGCCTTTGAAAGACATTATTGGAATACAATTTTGCTACTTAAATTAGGCATCTGCTCCTCTGGGGCAGGTGACCTCCCAGTGCCTTGTTTCCAGTAAGTTAAAGTAAGGGTTGTTGGAACTGTAGTGCAAATACCATCCTGCCCCTCCCCACCCCCCTTTTCATACAGCATTACATTTTATGTTAATTGAGTTGACAGCAAGTGCATAGGAACAGCTGATTTGTACCTCAACTCCAATAAACTATCTTTGTTCCATACATTTGATATCCTTACCTAACAATAACCTATCAATCTCATAGAATCATAGAATCCCCACAGTACAGAACGAGGCCATTCGGCCCATCGAGCCTGCACCGACAACAATCCCACCCTATCCCTGTAACCCCACATATTTACCTTACTAATTCCTCTGAAACTAGCGTCAATTTAGCATGGCCAATCAACCTAACCCGCACATCTTTGGACTGTGGGAGAAAACCAGAACACCCAGAGGAAACCCACACAAACACGGGGAGAATGTGAAAACTCCAGACAGTGACCCAAGCCAAGAATCGAACCCAGGTTCCTGGCGCTGTGAGGCAGCAGTGCTAACACTGTCTCAGTCTTGAAAATTTCAAACACTCCAGTATTGACAACAAGTTTTCCTTTTTCACTACCATTGTTGTAAAAATAGTGCTTCTTGATTTCATTTCTAAAGAAGTCTAGCTCTAATTTAATATTATGCCCACTTCCTTTGGCTCTGCTACCAGAGGAAATAGTTTCTCTGTGTTTATTCTATCTAATCCCTTTATCAATTTAAACATTTCAAAATTAGATCACCCTCAATCTTCTCAATTCAAGAGAATATAAACCAAGTTATCTTCATAATTTAATTTTTTAAGCCTTGGTACAGGCTGGTGAATCTGCACTGAATTTCTTCAGAGGCTCATCCATCTTTCCTGAGGTTGATTACCCAAAGCTAAGCGCATTACTCCAGTCGAGATCTGAATGTGACAGAAATGTTTAGTAATATTTCACCTCTGAAATAGAATATTTGATATCCATATCGAATGAAATATTGCAAAATAAAAGGGCACTTGGCACAATGTGGAACTGCTATTAATAAGGATGTTTAACCTCATTCATTTTGGTGCTCTTCACACATTAATAACAAACTGAATCTACTACTGCTGAATCTAAAACAAGCAAGGATAGTGAAAATGATTTGATATTTAAGCCTGAATGATAGCCAAGAGCAAGTAAGCTTAACTGGTTAATGTGCTGCAGGCATGCAGATATATCACAACAACAAATTAAATTATATGTTCTCCACCAGATGTAAAATATTCTTTCTTATACATTCACTTGTTAAAGTATCATTTAGTATAGTAGGCACTGCAACAAAATTTACTTTATTTTTTGACATTTTTAATGTCTTAACATATTAGAAGACAATCATTGAAATTACTGCAGCAAGATATTACTTTCCACTTTATCATTAACTAATATAACCAAAATAATAGGTCAATAACTTTTCCCCCACATTATAAAGCTCCTCGAATTGACTTCAGTGCTAAATAATATTTACCTAATTTTATCAATTACCTCTCCATCTGAACTGTTACAAGATGTTTACTTATGTGGTTTTGTTTTGCAATCTCATTTTAAAACATACTTTTACACATCCTTTTTGTCCATAAAATAAGGCAGGCATGAAAGGATCAAGGAGTTAACAAAAATGAGAAATTCAGGAGTGCACCCCAGCCCCAGAGGCAAACATATGGCCTGACCCTGCAGAATGTTGACTTCTCTCATTCCCCCACCATGAATTTAGACAGCCACCCATCCTTTGCACTGATGACCTCTCCGTGCAGATATTGCATTCAACGTCCTCCATAAATATCAATCTCTAGCCTTCCCCTCCTGTGATGGTCTCCCCATCCACCTCTCCAAGATCCGATCTCCAGCATTGAACCCTTTCACTATGGACCCCCTCCCCAGCTCTCCTCTCAACCTTGATTTCCTTCCTTTCCCCTCCTGTGGCAAGCTGGAAAAATAAGAATTTGTGCACCTCAGATCAACCTATGAGAAATCAATAGCCAAATCAATAGTCTACTGCTCTGCAGTTCAGACATTCACCCATCCACTAGCTATTTAGAAACATAGAAAAACATAGAAACATAGAAAAACTACAGCACAAACAGGCCCTTCGACCCCACAAGTTGTGCCGAACATATCCCTACCGTCTAGGCCTACCTATAACCCTCCATCCTATTAAGTCCCATGTTAGAAACATAGAAAAACTACAATTTAATTCCAAAATGAGATTGTATGACCTCTTACAATCTTAAGATGCAAGGAAACTCAGTGAAACCAAAAGCATTTCCAGAAAAATGGCTAAAACAGACCTTGTCTCACAAAATACCTTTAACTAATAATTTTGCTGAAGAAATAAGTGTCCCAGCCTTAAATGTCACCGTTCCCGAGTCATCCGTTCCCAGGCTTTGTAACGTCAATGTATGGATATTTCCATCTCGAACGGCTATCTCATTCAGATCATTGTTCTGTAGGGGTGAACCATCCAACCACCATTGCACGTTCTCCACGTCTTTGTGTGAAAGCTCGCAACTAAATGTGGCTGACTCACCAGCAAAGACGTCAGTGTTCTTTAAACCAGAAACCACTTTTATTTCAGATTCTGGAAAACCAAAAACATTTTTAAATTAAACAGTTATCAACAATTTTCTTTATCTGTGTCTAATAGAATTCAAATATGCACACACAGTCACTTAAGGCTCTTAACCATCAAATACAAAACCTATTTAGATGTTTCGTAAGCACTGTAAGTATCGTAAGTAGTACACAAAAGTATACTAGAGGATAAAGGAGTCAGCTTCGTGAAAAGTAGCCTGGCAGGATCATAAAGGGGATACATTTTACTTATAGGATTATATATAGGATTGAGTAAGATTCATGGATCAATATCAATTTCTATAAAACTCTATTCAGATTTCCAGAAGATGCAAAACTTCTAAATTTAGATTCGATAAAGCTGTTGAATGCTATGGCTGTGAAATGTTTTCACATATTTTCTGACTATGATGGTTGTATATTCTCAGTATACAAAATCAACCCATCCCTCCTTAATTCCAAAGATGTAGCAGGTTAGTTGGATTGGCCATGGGAAAGGTGTGGGGTTACGGGGATAGGGCAGAGGAGAGGGCCTGGGTAAGATACTCTGTCAGAGTTGGTGCAGACTCAATGGGCTGAATGGCCTCTATGAATTATCAAAACCAGATTGTTAAATACATACAGCAGAATTTAAACATCAGTACTATTATTATAACATAATCAACCGAGCATATAGATCAAATCCCATTATCCATTCCACTTAGGAAAGCTTTCTTCCCTAATGTGCTTTATTAATCAATAAAGAATGTTTGTACTACTCAATCTGTGCCTGGAATAAACAAGAATGCTCCAAGTTAAATTCAAATGTAATGATATTGTCTACTCTCATTGGTTTATAAAAACACTAATCCTGTTATATTTTAAACAATTATTAAGTAGTCTGCATTATTCCTTCAGTGGCCTTTAATTAAAGAAAGACCACATTTTCCATGGGAAAGCTTTTTGACTGTTATAGATGTTTGAATGGGGTATCAAGGATCTAAGCTGTTCCACTGCTCAAATTCGTCATCCAAAAAACTTCCCCATGAAAAAAACTTTGCAGTAATAATAATTGATTTATCACCTCTAACAGTTAAGGAGGCTGTTGTTTGTAGATTCCCAGAATAACAAGTATATTTGCCAGTATCTCCTCGTTTCACATTGTGTATTAACAACTCAGCAATTGCACCATTTTGCTTCATTTCATATTTTTCGCTTGGTTGAAGCACTACTAGTCTCTTTCTCCATTCCACAGGAGCATCAGGCTTAGATAGTTCACAGCAGAATGTGACTGTGTGACCTTCTTCAGCTTCTTCATTCTTAAGCTCTTGCTTGAAATAGGCAGGTAAAGCTGAGGTTTATATAAATGATATACGATTTTTAACAATGAATGCGATTAGGAATGCATATAAAAACTTTTAAGACTCATAAATACTCTTGTTTTACTTACATCAAACATAGAAAGATTCAAATATTCAATTATTATTTTAATTTCTTTTTTGCACTCATCCACGACAATTTCCACATGCACACTGACACCCAATCTAACCCTAAATGTCCACTTCACCCAAAGCTGCTGCCACCTTTTCTGAGTGACTGTCTTGCACAAGACAAAATTCCCTCAAGTTAACAGTGGCAAAAACCATACTCTCTGGCTCCTGGCACGGTGAAGGTACCTCTCCCCACATTCTAATCATTGTGACAGTCTTCTCAGGTCAAATCAAGTATGTGTAACTTTGGGACTGTACAATTCTAAGCTGAGCTTTTTGTTCCACGTCAAGATCTCAACCAGAGGAGAGAGGAGGCCTCTAAAATGGAGTGCTTTACCATCATTGAATCTCATTGGTCACCAATTTAATTGCCCACTGCAACTGCATGATTGAGGACCCACCAGAGGAAAGTGGGAGCCTCAGGAATTAATACAAGCCGGAGTACTGGGATTTTTTTGTGAGATCAGAAAGAGCAGAACTCCTCTTGACCCCAAAAGAAAAGCAGTAGGCTGCCTTGGACTGCCTCCTCCTCCAAAGACCCTGTTGAAATCATCACTTTATGACATACCTGCTTGCCAGTCAGCCAAGTTCTACTGGTTGCCTGGACCCTAAGATATTCAGATTTTTCCAAACAACTTGAAATATTATTTTTAACCACAATTACCTGCCTGCACCCTCTGAATCTAATTTCTCCCTGTTTAAGTCCACTGTTTCACAACTGATAATGGTAGGATTTAATTTGGTGCATGGGAGTGTGTAGTGATGGGGAGGGCATAGAAGCCGCGTGGGGGTGCAGTGCCCATCACCTTCTCACTGCATCTAATTCACTGAATGGGCAGAGATGGTTAAGGCCGAGAAGTCCTTAAAAGCCCAGATAGAGCCCTCCTGATTGGACACCCCTGTGGCCCAGAGGGGGCATCTCCCCAACTTGCAGTAGCCCGGACCATCCTGTGGAAACACACCTGCATGTCCTTACCCTTCCGCATGCAGCCATTCACTGGGGCCTGACTAACCGGCCTAGGCTATCCTTACCCCACTTATCTCCATTCCAGACTCTTCTTCGTCTTGCTGCTCCTGGTGGGTTGCAGCCCTTGTAGTATCCTCTGCTCCCCGTGCAGGGTCAATGTAAGTGGGACCGAAAATTCTCGCAGGAAGAACTGGAGAATTCTGCGCTATGTTCCTACCCTCTGAAAATCACCAAACTTTGCTATGTTACCTTTGTCATCCCACCTCTCTCTCTCTCTATCTTTCACCTCCTCACACTGACCACAACTCATTCCCCACGTCTTTCCCATGCGACTACTGAAAATGTAGAGTGGGCAACAAAAAATTGCAGTCAACTGGGTCTTTAACAAGTTCAGTTTGCTAATTGCTTTCTTTCAAAATTGCAAGCAGGGCTTCTAATTTTGGCACCTGCTCACCTTCTGTATTATCAAAGACTGGCAGGATGACATTGGATTGGCCCAACGTCATCATGCCACATTTTATATAAGCACAGGGAGAGCGGGCTGTCAAATCTGAGGCTGTAAAATCCAACCCATAGTTCCTTTCATTCCCATCATTTCACAAAGCAGCTACCACCTCTTGCCTTTGAAGGCTCCATCTTTAGCATTGTTCTATCAGTGATATTCTCTGACCATGCTTTTTAATCTTTTCCTATATTTCTTATTCAGTTTCCAGCTTTCGGCTTTTTTTAAGCACTTTGCAACGTATATTTTATGAGAAGTACCATCTGAAACCAAGATGGATAGTGCTGGACTTTCCTCTTTGAGGTTAGTAATAATTTCTTCATAGTTTTATAAAAATCTCAGCTATGGTTCTGAAAGGTTTTAAGTGTGAAATTACGTACTATAATACTACTCATAGTAACTAGAGTTGGCTACCAAATACATGAAAGCAGTCTACCTCTACAAATAATGACAAAACAGCATATCAAACCCCAATTAAGGGAACTGACAAAAAATGAAGATGGAAACAAATAGAGAAGAAAAGTTAATCAACAGTATGTAGACAAAAAAGATGGAATGATTTTGTTATCCTGGATGACCACGAAGATTCTAAAATAAATCTGTCCCTTTCCTACCCTCCACTTTCAGGGAAGCTGTAGTCTGCTGATCTCCAGAATCACAGGTATATTCTCCAGCATCCTCTGGTGTTAAGTCAGAAATTACCAACTCAGCCACTGGACCCTTGTGCCTCAATTCATATTTGTCACTAGGTTTAATTGCTTCTGAGCCTTTCTGCCATGTAACAGGCACTCCATCTTCAGAAAGTTCACAATGAAGAATAGCTGTACCTTCTTCCTGTGCTTGTACGTCCTGGAGATTTTGTTTGAAAATAACTAGAAATGGAAATCATAAGGGTTAAAGTGAGTTATAAATTTACAAACATATAAAAAATTACAAGTCAGGTCAAGGCCTAGTGGTTGATCCAGCCTGTCCCATGCATGTGTGCATCCTAATACATACGCTCCCCACTTCACCTGAAGCTATGTAATTCCAAGACAGGCATGGAAATTTTTAACAAAATCTGAAAAACTCCTGTCCAATCCCCTTAGGTGACTACAACCAGCTTAAACCACCCAAGGCCTGATAAATGTTACAATGTGCTTAGCTGTGTACAGCAAATTAGATATGTTCAAATGACCAAACAGAGTTGAAAGATAGTCAGTTATATGCAATTGTTTCAAGAGTATGCTTGGTGAGTAATCTTCACACCTTTTATGGAGGAATTTGTTTTTAAAGCCTGACCAATTAGCGTGGGGAGGTTGGAACTTCAAATCCAACCGTATGTCTAGGACTGAAATCAGGCAGAAGAGGGGTTTGGCCATGAACTGGAAGTCAGTCAGGGTCACCAATTTAATGCCCTCTCAGTCAATCTAATTATAATGATAACAGCCAATCACTGCCAACTTCATCAATAGATTCTGCTGCAGCAATGATCCCACTTGCAGGTTGTTTCAGCTACTTTTTTGGGTTCTTCCGCAGTATATTTAAACAGTTGGAAAAAATATGGAAGGAGCATATCCCACGAATTCATGCTGGCAGGGAAGGCTCTGAATTAGCATGCCCTGCCAGCAACCATGGCTCCTGACAGATCCCTGATGAAGAAAAATTAAAAAACGGAACCCCCCATGGACATCCCTGCCTCCCTCTCCACGCCAGGGGACCCCACCCCAAACATCCCCAACAGAAGCCCCACTGCAGTGCCAGGCTACTGCCCAGGCGTGACTCTCTCCTCCCCGGCAGCTGTACTTGCCTGTCCACCTCCGCGCATGCGCAGAGGCCCGGAACTGTCAGCCTCCGGCGTGATTAGACACCCCCCCCCCCACCCCCGAGCTTTTAATTATATTCACATTTTGTGATCTCTGCATTGCAGAGTGTGGGAGATTAGAGTCTGAAGTTGCACTGAAAAAACTGGTGTGATTTACAATCGTTTTCCTGCGAATTCAGCACTTAGAACTTTTTTGGGAGAATCACCCCCTATATCAGCATTCAGAATTAGGTTAGTTAGATGGATGAAGGGAATGGTGTTTGAGGAGCATGAGTACAGGATAAGTCAATCTAACTAGGCTATTTTCTCACATGGAGGATAAACACCAATATGAACTGATTGGGTCAAGGTGGTTTTTTATGTGTTGTAATTTTGGTATATTTCTATAGTTTTATTGATGAACATCTGGTCTCCTAAAGGCAAATTTCTGGGCCTACCTGAAGATGCATGCTTCCAAGAGTGAAAGCTGCATCGGGATTATGTTGATGCGATAGGAAACTTCAACTTGCATAAATGTAGGAGCGAGCCATCCCTGCAATACCCTACAGGTTAATATTGGCTATGGTTAAATAAACCATCTGGTTTCTGCTGAACAGGTTAGGTTAAAATCAATCTGGCCACAATCTATAGGCCTTTGCTGGAAAAGAGCATGTAAATTAATGTTAAGGGAGCGCCTGATCCAGATTGGTTGCAATGTCTAGGGCGATATTTTATGAGTGCGTCGCACCCATCTTCGGGAGTTGCCTCTTGGGCAGTGCCAGACTGGCAGTGCCACCCTGGCAGCGCCGGGAGTGGGGCCAATAGGGAGAGGGGGCCTGCTGCCACTCTGCAGTGATCAGTGGAGGGAGGGCAGCAGGTGTGCAATTGGTGGGGGAGGACGACAGGTCTGTGATCGATGGGGGAAGGGGGGCCCGCGATCGATCTGAGCAGCAGGGGGGTCGGCAGGGGCTGCATCTCGGGCCGCAGGACCCTGTGATTGCGGGGAGGTGGGGGGTGGGGGTGGCGGGAGCTGCTTCAGCTGCCTGCAGGAGCAGGTGCCTGAGAGCTCTCTCTTTGTCTGACAGATCCCTGCTATTGTTAATGTGCATGTGCAGCATCAGAGGTCTGCACATGCGCACTAAGGGGCCTGAAAACACGCCCAAAAACCGATCTGTAAGTCTCCCAGTTACACGCCCACCTGGCACTTAGACAAAAAGTGGTAAAATTCCGGCTCTTGTCTCTAACAGTCAAACAGGGCACACATGCATAAGTAATTGGCATTGTGCCCATTTAACTGAGGGTTGCCATTGCTATTTGAACAATATTAATACTTAACACTTTTAGACGATGACAATGCAGGGGAAGGTTATTGATTTCTTTGATCAGTTGCACTTTTAAGAAAAACAGTCCACATGTAAAACTGTTGAAAAACGATTACAACCATTTTGTGGTGTCATACATGCCCTGAAATGTTTGTTAAGAATACCCTAAGAATTTCATCTCCTCTGAGATATAAAAATGCAATAAAATACCTTCAGGTTTTTTTTGTACTACCAACTTAGCTGTTGAACTTTCACAGCCGATTTTGACGAGAACTGTTCCCGAATCATCCGGTGTGACATTTTTCAATGTCAAGGTGTGTATCTTATCGGTAGCTTTAACTTCATTAAGTTCATCATTTTGAATTAATATTCCATTCAACCACCATTGCGCATTTGTAGCATCTTCACGAGAAACCTCACATACAAATTTCACAGTGTTCTGTGCAAATACATTAATATCTTCAAGCCCACGAATAATTTTTACTTGTTCTGAAAACCAATGTTGAGAAGAAAGTGCCTTTGAGTTAAGACAAACATTTATTTGTACAGCGCAATCATATCCTTCAGTTCTTCCAAGTATTAGTGAAAAAGCAGAAGTAACAATTATGGGATGAAAATTTCTTGCATTTAAACTTTGGGCACTGATATTCATGTTTATATGGGCTGCAGTATCAAAGAAGATCAGGGAAAGTTTTCAGTGCCCTTGCTAACAGTTAACCCTTAACATCATCACCAAGGCAGATCATCCGGACATTTACTTGTGGGACTTGCTGTTCACAAAATGGTTATCATGATTTGTCATATTACAAATAGCTGAAACAACAAATTGCATCTATATAGTATATTAAATCTAGAAAAACACACAAAGGTGCTTCAGAATGGAATGACCAGCCATAAAATGGTCACCAAGCCAAAGGAGAGTTATCATAAAGTGGACAAAACTTTGACCAAAGAAATGCGCTTAAGGAGGGACTTAATGAGGAGAGGGAGGTTGATAGTTGGAAAGATTAGGGATGAAATTCCAGAGCATGGTGCCTAGGTACTTGAAGGCACAGCTGCCAATGGTGATGCAAAATAGTGCCTTGTGTATGATACTAGCTATAAACAGAAGCTTAAGGTGGGGATTTAAGTCCATATCCTCTGATCTAATGTTATTAAGTGAATCAGTCAATATTTTCCTATAAAAACTTACATTTATTAAAGGGAAAACTACAATGGAAGAACAGAAAGAATAACATTTGAAAAATCTAAATGTACCATATTTGTTGGATCATAAGATGCACCAGGATTTTGGGAAATATTTGGGCACAACCGTCAGCATTGTGGAAAGATAAACAAGAGTTAACGGGTGAGATTCCCCGACCTCCCAGCCTTATGTTTCCTGCCGGCGGGAGGTGGCATTTTGCTTGCCAGTGGCGGGATTCTCTGTTCCGCTGTCAATGGGAATTCCCATTGATGTTATCTCATGCCGGTGGGAAACCTGCGGGCGGGGGTATGCTGCCGGCTGGACTGGAGAACCTCGCTGGCATGAACGGCCTGAGAATTCCGGCCCACATTTCAGATGGATTATGTTCCATCAGATGATCTTTTATTTTGACATTTTTCAAGAATAGACATGCTATTTGCTAATTTTTTTTAATTATTGTTAATGACATTTGCTTTATGTGGATTTTGATGCATGGCAATTTTAGGCAACTTTTTGCCAGAAGAGTCTTGTGGTCCAGCAAATACGATATGTGAAATTATATCAGCCCAATCTGTTGGGCTGATATAATTTTATGTTTCATATGTATAATTTCATATGTAGCATAAATATTATAAAATGCATGTAAACCTTTGACAGCCAGGATAGCAGTTGTTTGGTCATCACCAGAATCACAAGTGTATTCTCCAGCATCCTCTTGCTTCAGATCATGGATTAACAATTCAACAGCGGAGCCTTTTTGAATTAGTTCATATTTGTCACTATGACAAAGATTTTGGGCTCCTCTTCTCCATGTGACTGGTGCCCCAGCTTTAGTGAGTTCACAGTACAGAGTTACCACACTACCTTCATCACCCTCCTGGCTTTGTAGTTTCTTTATAAAATGCACAGGTGCAGCTAAAGTTCATAAAGCAAAACACAACTTGAGAAACTGCAAAATTAATCAAACAAAATGTATACTACTTTAAACAATGATCTAACCACAAATAATGGCCAATATTAGTTAAAAATGTATTGTAAGCCATCAATATTTTTATAAATTTAAATACTATAGACAATCACAGTGTAGATTTTACAATATAATCCATATATCACAAGAAGCTTGATCTCCTTCCCAAAGGCTAGGTTTAAACTTGATTTCCTGAAGGTTTTTTCACTTATGCTACTTTAAGTTTAAGGTACTTGAAATTAACCACAACTTCAATTACAATATCCTTTTAGACAATAAACCATTTATTCTTCCAAAGATAAACAGTTACCTTTCACCTGCAGTATTGCAGTGCTTTGTTTGAATCCTGCATCACATGTATAGTCTCCAGAGTCCTCCAGGTTCAGCTCATTAATCAGCAACATGTGCACATAATCTTCTTGTTTGATTTCATATTTCCCGCTGGGAGAAATGGCCAATGAGCCCATCTTCCATGTGACTGGAACATTAGGCTGTGACAGTTTACAAAGTAGGGTTGCTGTACTATTTTCCACTGCTTCTATGTTTTCAAGCTCTTGTGTGAAAGTAGGCGGGGCACCTAAAGTGATCGAATCAAATGATCATGAGTGGACATTTTTTTCATCTTTTGCATACAGTGCAGGATTGGACAGCTTCAACTCACTTGGAAATCGTTAACTATGGCAGGGATTCCAAAAAACCTAAATGCTAATCTGTACTCCCAGAGTTGAGGAGGTAGCCTGATGCCCAACATTCTTCCCTGCATGAGTCAGCATGTACTCATCAGTAGAAATTCCGTGGCATTATCTAACCCTGCACACATTGGCTGAGAAACATATCCCCCATTCACCAGCTACTGCTCCTTCAACTGGGAGAGCACACAAGCACTAGTTGGCATCCTAAATGAAAAAATGCAAAATTAGCTGTAAAAACTCACAAAAACATGAACAGAACATAATTAAATTAATGTACCATTACTAAACTTCCTGGTTGATTGTTAAAGGATATTGATTATTCTTTCATTATACAGAAAATAAAGCAATCAAAATCCAAATAAAGCAAATATTAACAACAAAAAGTAAAATAGACTAGCAAATAGCTTAAATGTCAAAAGTAAAGGCCAACTGACAAATTACCATTGACTTGGAATGTTAACCCTTTGTCTTTTATTAGAAAAAACAAAGCTAGTTTTAAGGGATTTAGATTTGTATTGGTTACCATATTTTAGGGACCAGATCAGAAACTCCAAGGTGTATTATGAAGTTAGACTAAACCACAACTATTTTTGATTTTGGCATTAGTATAGAGTAAAATGTTTCACTCAGGTGTGATTCTATTGACCCACAAAGAAGCTTTTATTAAAACAAACTTTATTTAACAATACAGTTTAACTATAACAAAAATAATTTGTATAACTTTTACCAATTGAAATATTTAAACATGACAAGATACAATTCTTAACTGGTCGTCCATCTCTACTTGTTCCAATTTAAGCAATATTCCTCATAGATGTAAACTCTTCTTCAGAATCAGTTAGCAAAAACACACCGGCTTAGGTGGTGGGTTGCCAATCCTCAAGCCTTTAAATACCACTAGAGAGAGATACGTATTTTCTAGCAGATCCCAGCCTTCAATCTCCAGAGAGAAGGGATGCTGCTTCTTGCAAATCTAAACAGACAACTATCTGCTTGTCTCTCTGCAAGCCTATCTCCTCCCATTAGCATGACACATTCTTGTCAATTACTCTAACTCAAAAAAAACCAAAACTGCATTACCCCCAATAATTAGAAGCGATTATTCTTTTGCATTCTCAGCAAGTGGGCTGCCTGGAGCAGACAAAGCGGCACTGTAATCAGAGCTGGAGTTTAAAACATTGCCCTCACAAGAAACGTGACACAAATACATTTCTTAAAGGCATAGTATCATCACAAATTAGGTATAGTTTTAAGTGGGTTGGATTTAATATTTCTGTGCCTGAAAAGGTAAAACCTATAGTTGGATTCATGCTGGACAAAGGTATTTGTGTGTGTGAGGGCTGGTTTCAGTTTCAACAGTGCTTCTATTGTAATTAGAGAGTGTTATGGCCTGAAGAGTGAATAAAAGGCAGAAGCCTGTGACCATTGCTTAGCAACTGGGGACTTTTAAGATAGAATGTTTTTTTGAATTTGGTTTTAACTGGATATATTGTAGTTGGAGACGGGATACTGTCTCAACTCTGCCAGAAGAAAGACTGGACAGGACAAGGCCGCTGCAAAGAGGTAGACTTCCCAAGGAATCAGATGCAGTTCAGATAACCATGGAAGTTGGATAGAAAGAATGAGTTAGGAGGACTGAAGTTAAGAGAACAAAGACCAAGGTACTGTTCAGAAGAATTCAAGAGGAAAACAGACAAAATGTTGAGAGTGAAAGTGACAGCTTCAGTAGCCAAACTTAAAGTGGAAAAGCAGACTTCAGAGGTAAATCAAAAGTTTGATGCGATCATAATACAGCCTGGGAGTCAATAGTTAAAGCAATTGTGAAGAATTGGTGCAACAGTCAAGACAAAGAATCTGAAGGGGGAGTTGTGAAACCTGAATGCTGGATTCTTTGTTAAAAGTGGAGTGGAAGCTTTGATTGAAAGAATAATTTAGAAAATCTGGATTGGATTTTGGAACGCAAACCACTAATGGAATGCATTGGTGTGAAAGAAGATTTGAAAGTGTGTGCTTTTGGGAGTGGAGTTTGGAAATTCTCAGGTGACAATCATTTGGGGGGATTTTGAGGAGAAATCCAAAGACATTCACTTGGGTTCAGAGTGGAGAGTGTATGTGACCACAGCCAGTCTGTGTGCTTAAACGGACTTGTGTTACTGAGACCATTGTAGCTTATAATAACTTTGTAACCCATGTTAACCCATGTCCGGCATGTGGGAGGCTTCAAAGGGCTAGTTGATTGAAGTGCAGGACAGGCATGTCCCCACAAAAATGAAGGATAGAAGTGCCAGGATTCGGGAACTGTGGATGACAAGGGAAATTGTAAGCTTTGTCAAAAGGAAGCATACGATAGCTCCAGGCTTCTAAAAGCTGACGAAGCCCTTGTGGAGTACAGTGGAAGTAGGAAGGAACTTAAACGTGGAATTAGGAGTTCTAAAAGGGGCCATGAAATATCTTTAACAAACAGGGTCAAGGAGAATCCCGAGGCTTTTTATGTCTATATTAGGAGCATGAAGGTAGCAAGAGAAAGAGTAGGCCCACTCTGGGACAATGAAGGGAAGTTATGCATGGAACCAGAGGAAGTGGGTGAAATCCTTAATGAGTGCCTTGTATCGGTATTCACCAAGGCGAAGGACATGACGGAAGTTGAGGTCAGGGATAGGTTTGTGAATGCTGTAGAGAACATCAATATATCAAAGGAGGAAGTGTTGAGAATCCTAAATTGCATGAAGGTAGACAAATCCTTAGGGCCGGATGGGATCTATGCCAGGTTACTGCAGGAGGCAAGGGGAGAAATAGCTGGGGCCTTAACAGATAGCTTCACAATTTCTTTGACCACAGGCGAGATTCCAGAGGACTGGAGAATAGCTGATGTTGTTCCCTTGTTTAAGAAAGGAAGCAGGGATAATCCTGCAAATTATAGGCCAGTGAGCATGACATCAGTGGTGGGGAGGCTTTTAGAGAAGATGCTGAGAGACAGGATATATGCACATTTGGAGGGAAATGGACTAGTTAATGACAGGAGCACGGTTTTGGAAGGGGAAGGTCATGTCTCACCAACTTAATTGAGTTTTTGAAGAGGTGACAAAGCAAATTCATGAGGGAAGGGCTGTGGATGTAGTTTATATAGACTTTAATAAGACATTTGACAAGATCCCACAAGGCAGACTGGTGCAAAAACTAAAGTCACATGGGATTCAGTGTGGGCTGGCTAGATGGATGCAGAACAGGCTTGGTTATAGAAGTTTATTTGGTAAATGTCCACTTCCACTCCATCTGACGAAGGAGCAGCGCTCTGAAAGCTTATGGTATTTGCTACCAAATAAACCTGTTGGACTTTAACCTGGTGTTGTTAAAACTCTTACTTGGTTATAGAAGACAGAGAGTAGTGGTGGAAGGGTGTTTTTCAGAATGGAGATCAGTAGCTGGTGGTGTTCCGCAGGGATCAGTGCTGGGACCTTTGTTGTTTTTAGTATATATAAATGATCTGGAGGAAAACTGGGTGATCTGATTAGTTTGCGGATGACACGAAGATCGGCAGAGTTGCTGATAGTGCCGAGGATTGTTAGAGGATACAACATGATATAGATAGATTGGAGACTTGGGCACTGAAATGGCAGATGGAGTTTAATCCGGACAAATGCGAGATGATGCATTTTGAAGGATCAGATTTAGGTGTGAATTATATTGTGAATGGCAGAACCCTTAGGAACATTAACATACAGAGGGATCTGGGTGTGCAGGCCCATTCCCTAAAAGTGGCAACACAGATGGCCAAGTTAGGGCAGAAGGTTTGTTTTTTGTTAGGGCATCATGATTGGCACAGGATTGGACAGCCGAAGGGCCTGTTCCCGTGCTGTACTTTTCTTTGTTCTTTCTTTGTTAACCTTAAAATTTGTGTATGGTTGTGAAATTAAGAGGGGAGTAAAGGGGTATTGTATCTTAATCCAAATTTCATGTTCAATTTTTTTTCTTATTGTTAAAACTAATTATCAGCCCTTGTGACTCTGTTCCTCCACTATACTCCTTATACACCCATGACTGTGTGGCCAAATTCCCCTCCAACATCGATTTTCAAGTTCGCTGATGACACCACCTTAGTGGGTGGGATCTCAAACAATGACGAGACAGAGTACAGGAATGAGATATCTGGTGAACTGGTGGAATGATATTAATCTCTCCCTCAATGTCAACAAAACGAAGGAGATTGTCATCAGCTTCAGGAAGCGTAGTGGAGGACATGCCCCTGTCTACATCAACGGAGATGAAGTGGAAATGCTCAAGAGCTTCAAGTTTCTAGGTGTCCAGATCACCAACAACCTGTCCTCGTCCCTTCATACCGATGGTATAGTTAAGAAAGCCCACCAACGCCTCTACTTCCTCAGAAGACTAAGGAAATTTGGCATGTCCGCTACGACTCTCACCAACTTTTACAGATGCACCATTGAAAGCATTCTTTCTGGTTATATCACAACTTGGTATGGCTCCTGCTCTGTCCAAGACCGCAAAAAACTACAAAGGGTCGTGAACGAAGTCCAGTCCATCACACAAACCAGCCTCCCATCCATTGATTCTGTCTACACTTCCCGCTGCCTCGGAAAAGCAGTCAGCATAATCAAGGACCCCATGCACCCCGGACATACTCTCTTCCACCTTCTTCCTTCCAGAAAAAGATACAAATGTCTGAGGACACTGACCAATCGACTCCGTTCTGACAGATCGGCATATGCACAGAGGCTCGCTCAGCGCTATGCTGCCAGCTTCTTGAGTGGGAGTAGGCGCCACCCCACTTTCCAGAATGAATCATGCTAGGACACTCTGTGATGCACAGAGTGTCAGAGATTCATTCTGGAAATCATGCTGAAAAAAACGGCGGGATTTACTCCCATTTTCCCGCACGTTGGGAACTTAGAATTTTTTTGGGAGAATCCCGGCCGTTGAGTATTTCCAGCATTTTCTGTTTTAATGTTAATAATCCAGGGGTCTGGACTAATGATACAAAAATATGAGTTCAAATCCCATAGCTGGGGAATTTAAATTCAATTAAATAAATCAGGATTAAAAATGTAAGGCTGGACTAAATATTGATGGCAGGCTCCCTGCATTCCAGCATAAATGTTAGAAGTTAGTATGTTTACCCTGCTTCCATTTTGATGGGGAGGCAGTAGCGAAGTAGTAGCGTCTAGTAATTAAGAGACCCAGGGTAATTTTTGGGGACCCGGGTTCGAATCCCACCACAACAGATGGTGAAATTTGAATTTAATAAGAATCTGGAATTAAAACTCTAACAATGACCATGAAATCATTGTCGATTGTTGTACAGATCCATCTGGTTTATTAATGCCCTTTAGGGAAGGAAATCTGCCATCCTTACCTGCTCTGGTCTACATGTGACTCTAGACCCACAGCAAAGTGGTTGACTCATACCCTCTGAAATGGTTGAGCAAACCACTCATTTCAAGGGCAGTTAGGGATATGTAATAAATGACAGCCCAGCCAGCAATGCCCACATCCCCTGAATGAATATAATAAAACATTTTGACTGACAGATGTTGTAACTTTAATTGTTATGAGGTGCGACATGCATCTCTCAGTTACCACTGACACCTTCTCAAGGGCAAATTCTTGAAGCCAAGTGATAGCCTCCTCATTTGCTCAGTTTAAGTTGATTAGTCTGCCACTTCTGTAGAGGGGTTGTTGCTCAGTAATGTGCAGTGTTGTTTGTGACTTTTCACAAGTGCATGAGGAGTTTTACTGAGGCCCAAGTGGTGGAGGTTGGATGCACAGGGGCCCTAACCTGTCCTGAACCTGTTTAGCAAGGCCCACTATAGCTGTGGTAGTTCAAAGCCTGCCATTGACAGGCACGTTTGTCTAACTTGTTAGTAACTTATTGTGTTATTCCAAAGGATGTTTGCTGGCAAATCTTGCTTTTGAAGGGTGCTCCATTTGGGGTGCCGAGATTGAAGGCAGACTGTAGGCAGGTTGAACAAGTCATAATGGAGTGGTAGTGAACACTGATGGTTTCAACCAAATCCAACCTTAGCTGATGGTGGTGAGCCTCCACCTTGATGACAACGGAGTGGCTTGCTGGGCCTTTTCGGAGGGCCATTAAGAGTCAATCACATTATTATGGATCTAATTCACAAATAGGCTAGATTTGTTAAAGATGGCAAATTTCCCTAAAGGACATTAGTAAATCAGATGGGTTTTAGTATAATCCCATTGTTTCATGATCACTATTACTGATATTTCGTCCATCAGCAGATGTGTGGGGGAGTGATGTTTGCGAGGACAGGAAGCCGGGGAGGGATGGTGAGTGGAGAGTTCCAGTTACGATGTGCATTCTTGCATTCAATTGCATGTCAACAAAATGTGTTGTGTGAGGTGATCTTTTCCAGACAGCATGCATTGTACTCTGCTGTGGAGTAAGAGGGTAAATCCAAATATCTGGAGCATTGTGGCAGCAGCAACCTTTGTAGATCCATCAAGTTTGGTTAGTAGGTTGTTTCTGACCTTTGCTGCTGATCTCCTCAAATCTTCCCAGAAGGACACGGCCCTATTTAGAGTCACTTCCAAGTATGATGGATTGGAATAATGCTTGAGTCTCTGGACAATCATTTGGTACCTCAGCTACGCCCTCTGCCTCAATGACTAAATCCCCTTTTTGGTTCCTAGCTAGCTGCCAGTCTTTTTATTAGTGGAAATAAACCTTACTTAAGAATTTAAAAAATGACTCACTAGCTACTTACTTGTTACTAATAGTTAATATTACTAATGCTTTTTTAAACTCACTGTTTATATTCGGTTATTTTGCAACATTATTCACCAGCCAATCACCTTAGAACTTTCCTGTAATTCCACTCTTCGCTTTTTTTTCAAGCTCAGGATGCTCCTGGATTTCTCTCTGCCTCTCTCCTGAAGGATGTATGTAGTCCTTGGTACATGAGCTGTATTTATCCACTCCTTGCTGTGTATACCCTGCAGGTCCATTCATCTCTGCCTCTTTCCTGAAAGTAAGTCGTGTAGGGCTTGCTTCTCGGGCTGTATTTATCCACTCCCGGCTGTTCTTCTCTGCCTCTCTCCCAAAGTTAAGTGCCAACCAAATTTAAGTTCTCAAACTTAAGTGGTGGGATTTGAACTCCTGCTCTTCTAGATTATTAGCCCAGGCCTCTGGTTTACTAGCTTATAAACATAACCACTACTACATCCACACTATCCCCACCAGCATGGTTGATATTAATGATGGTCACTACTTCTGGAGATGTGTGTTATTAGTGTAAATAGGAATGGGCGTAAATGCTGGCCCTCTCAGTGATACTCACAGCCCGTGAATCAATATAAATGACAGCTAGAAGCTGTAATGGAAACTCGGCAAAAAAACAAAGCAAACAGGAACGGGAGTAGGGTACTCGACCCATCTTAGGCATTCAGGATGATCATGGCTGATCATCCAACACAATAGCCTGATTTTGCATTCCCCCCATATTCTTTGATCCCTTTTGCCCCAAGAGCTATATCCAACTCCTTCTTGAAAACATTTGCCTTCAACTGTTTTCTATGGTATCAAATTCCATAGGCTCACTACTATCTGGTTGAAGAAACTTTTCCTCATCTCATTCCTAAAAGGTTTACACAGAAACATAGAAAACTACAGCACAAAACAGGCCCTTCGGCCCCACAAGTTGTGCCGAACATATCCCTACCTTTTAGGCCTACCTATAACCCTCCATCCTATTAAGTCCCATGTACTCATCCAGGAGTCTCTTAAAAGACCCTATTGAGTTGCCTCCACCACCACTGACAGCAGCCGATTCCACTCGCCCACCACCCTCTGTGTGAAAAACTTCCCCCTAACATTTCCCCTGTACCTACCCCCCAGCACCTTAAACCTGTGTCCTCTCGTAGCAGCCATTTCCACCCTGGGAAAAAGCCTCTGAGAGTCCACCCGATCTATGCCTCTCAACATCTTACATACCTCTATTAGGTTTACCCTGTACCATTGGATAATGCCTGGTTCTAGATACCCCCACCATTGGGAATATCATTTATGCATCCACCCTGTGTAGCTCTGTTAGAATTCTATAGCTTTCTATGAGATCACCCTCATTCTTCTGAACTCCAGCGAATATAATTCGAACCGACTCAATCTCTCCTCATATGCCAGTCCTGCCATCCTAGGAATTAGTCTGGTAAATCTTTGCTGCACCCCATCTGTAGCAAGAACATTCTTCCTCAGATAAAGATACCAAAACTGCACATCATATTCCAGGTGTGGCCTCAACAAGGCCCTGTATATTGCAGCAAGACATCCCTTTTCCTGTATTTGAATCCTCTCGCTATGAAGACCAACATACCATTTGTCTTCTTTACCGCCAATGCTTACCTTCAGTGACTGGTGTAAAAGAACACCCAGGTTTCTTTGCACATTCCTCTCTCACACTGAAGCGTCTCTGCATCCTCCTCACAGCTTACCCTCTCACCCAGCTTTGTGTCATCTGCAAATTTTGTCGGCAAAATCTTACCAAAAAATGGCACAGTGTTGGAGTGTTTCCCGTCAATGGCTCCAGTGTGTTTTCGGGCTGAATCTTATGCCTAATTTTTACGCTCCTGCGGCATGTTCCCTCTGATTCGCCCACGCCGCAATGACTTAACTGCTCAGGCAAAGGGAAGCTCCATATAAACGACTTCCCAGCACTTGTTCCACAATAACTGCAGGAGATGGCAGGCAAGAAGGCAGCACCACACCTTCTGGAAAGAGCCCTCACATGGATGCTGGATGGAGTGGAGAAGAGGCGGGAAACACCCTACCCTTGCTACAGAAGATGGCCTTCCAGAAGGGTCACCACCCAAGCCTGCGATGCAATGACAGCCCTGGTTAGTGCAAACAGTCCAGAAGAGGACAGGGCAACAATGTCGGAAGAAGATGAATGATCTTCAACCAGCCAGCGTAAGTGAAGTGAACCACTCTCAGTCTCCCACTGGACACCCTTGTACTCCTAATCTTTACTCTCACTCAGCCCCTTGACCTTTTCCAACACCAGTCACCATGCTCCCCTCGGAGCTGCTATGCTCCTCACACTCCAGTTCCTACCCAAATCTTGTGAATATTTAATTCTCCCTATTTGGAATAATAATGATCTGCTAGCTATTTCAGCATACTACAACAACACAATTTCAGTGCAGAAAAAACAAACACAAGACTTCTGATATAATAAAGTAAGCTTGCATTCCTTTTACCTTTAACTAGAAGTTTTGCAGAGGAAGTGTGTTTTCCAACTTTAACAGTTACAGTGCCACAGTCATCCTGAGTGACATTCTTTAATTTCAGAGTGTGAATCGTTCCATGTTCAACAGATATTTCATTCATTTCATTGGGCTGTATAGGAATGTCTCCCAACCACCACTGTATATCGGCAAAGTTTTCAGGATATACTCGGCACTCAAACGCAGCAGTTTCATTAGCAAAAACTGTTATATCCTTTAGGCTTTCAACAATTTTTGCTCCCGATACTATATAAAAAACACAAAATTATAGTTTCACATTAGCTATCAACTATCTGTAACAATCACCTTACAAATCATAATCAATGCACTAATGTAAATTCAGTCAAATACACCATTGTTACTTATTTATTGTGAGATGTGAGATTATGCATTCAGTATAGACAGTCTGGAGCTAATCCGTTGTCAGACACTGGATTTGCAATGTGTGATTACCCTGTGCAGGCAGTACAACAACGGTGCAATTTTCTCATTACCCTGAGTGTAGCAGGCAGGTAGCGCTGATTTGAGCATTCTTGAGTTATTGTATGTTTCAGCAGGGGGCCCAAAATTGTGAGAGGTTAGCACAAGTTAAAGCCAGCCTGCAGAAAGTAAAGCCAGCCTGCATCTCTTAAAGGGGATTGTATCAGAATTAGGCAGGTTAAATCCTCGTACACATAACTCTGATATGGAAAGAGACAACTGATATGATTCTCCTGCCAACAGGAAAACTGTGGTGTTTTCCACTGGCACAGGTACACCTGTCAGATGGAATTCAGGAACCTTTGATATGTAACGATATGCAAGACGTAAAACATGCTGACAAACTTGGCTTCACAGATATCAGGATGCCCTTCTTAAACAGAGCTCGGATCTCAACATTCAGAGACAACATCCCCCCGACCCCACCCCATTATTCATCAGATTCCCACTGGCTCTGGTTGGGAACCTGATCGAGCCGGCCCAGTGTGCAGGGAGACTTGCAACAGGTTTGACGCCCAGAGAGAACCCTTTTTCTTACCTAACATCCAATTCCATGCGCCATTGAGATTACCACCAGGGGTTAGCGGCCCATGAGAAATCACCTCCAATATCATC
The DNA here is from genome assembly GCF_964213995.1 of Mustelus asterias. NCBI lineage: Eukaryota > Metazoa > Chordata > Chondrichthyes > Carcharhiniformes > Triakidae > Mustelus > Mustelus asterias. Next base: position 16,549,928 of record NC_135802.1, read on the forward strand.
CAGATAGCAGCACACAAAAATTTTTTTATTTATTCGTGCCACAAGTAGGCTTACATTAACACTGCAATGAAGTTAACTTGAAAATCCCCTAGTCGCCACACTCCGGCGCCTGTTCGGGTACACTGAGGGAGATTTAGCATGGCCAATGCACCTAACCAGCACGTCTTTGGGACATAGGTTTAAGGTGCGAGGGGCAAGGTTTAAAGGAGATGTACGAGGCAAGTTTTTTACACAGAGGGTGGTGGGTGCCTGGAACTCGCTGCCGGGATGGTAGAGGAAGCAGATATGATAATGGCTTTTAAGGGGCATCTTAATAAACACATGAATTGGATGGGAATAGAGGGATATGGTCCCCGGAAGGGTAGGGGGTTTTAGTTCAGTCGGGCAGCATGGTCAGTGCAGGCTTGGAGGACTGAAGGGCCTGTTTCTGTGCTGTAATTTTCTTTGTTCTTTGTCTTTCAGACTGTGGGAGGAAACCAGAACACCCGGAGGAAACCCACACAGCTAAGAGGAGGACGTGCAAACTCCGTACAGACAGTGACCCAAGCCGGGAATTGCACCAGATCCCTAGCATTGTGAAGCAACAGTGCTAACCACTGTACCACAGGATGGGATATGAGGATTACTGGCTGGGCCAGTATTTTTTGTCCTCCCTAAATTGCCCTTGAACTGACTGGCTTGCATTGTGGAGGGCTTTTAAGAGTCAACCCCATTGCTGTGGATCGGAGTCACATGTAGGCCAGACCAGCTAAGGACAACAGATTTCCTTCTCTGAATGACATTAGTAAATCAGATGGGCTTTTACAACAATTGATCATGGTTTCACGCTCATCATTGGATTTTTAATTCCAGAATTTTATGGAATTCAAATTTTACAAGCTGCTGTGGTGGAATTCGAACCCGGATCTTCTCAGCATTACTCTGGGCCTCCGGATACTCATGACAGTACGTTACTACCTCTCCATAAATAGCATGGAAAGGGGTACTTGCTTGTTTTACCCCCATGGGAAATGATACTCGCCATCAAAGAACAAAGAAAAATACAGCACAGGAACAGGCCTTTCAGCCCTCCAAGCCTGCACATGCTGCCCGACTGAACTAAAACCCCCATCCTTTCGGGGACCATATCCCTCTATTCTCATCCCATTTATGTGTTTGTCAAGATGCCCCTTAAAAGTCACTATCGTATCTGCTTCAGTACCTCTCCTGGCAGCGTGTTCCTGGGACCCATCACCCTCTGTGTAAAAAACTTGCCTTGTACATCTCCTTTAAACAAAGAACAAAGAACAATACCGCACAGGAACAGGCCCTTTGGCCCTCCAAGCCCGTGCCGCTCCCTGATCCAAACTAGACCATTCTTTTGTATCCCTCCATTCCCACGCCGTTCATGTGGCTATCTAGATAAGTCTTAAACATTCCCAGTGTGTCCGCCTCCACCACCTTGCCCGGCAGTGCATTCCAGGCCCCCACCACCCTCTGTGTAAAATACGTCCTTCTGATATCCGTGTTAAACCTCCCCCCGCTCACCTTGGACCTATGACCCCTCGTGAACGTCACCACTGACCTGGGAAAAAGCTTCCCACCGTTCACTCTATCTATGCCTTTCATAATTTTATACACCTCTATTAAGTCTCCCCTCATCCTCCGTCTTTCCAGTGAGAACAACCCCAGTTTACCCAATCTCTCCTCATAACTAAGCCCTTCCATACCAGGCAACATCCTGGTAAACCTCCTCTGCACTCTCTCTAAAGCCTCCACGTCCTTCTGGTAGTGTGGCGACCAGAACTGGGCGCAGTATTCCAAATGCGGCAGAAGCAACGTTCTATACAACTGCAACATCAGACCCCAACTTTTATACTCTATGCCCTATAAAGGCAAGCATGCCATATGCCTTATTCACTACCTTCTCCACCTGTGACGTCACCTTCAAGGATCTGTGGACTTGCACACCCAGGTCCCTCTGCGTATCTACACCCTTTATGCTTCTGCCATTTATCATATAGCTCCCCACTACGTTAGTTCTACCAAAATGCATCACTTCGCATTTATCTGGATTGAACTCCATCTGCCATTTCTTTGTCCAAATTTCCAGCCTATCTATATCCTTCTGTAGCCTCTTTGACAATGTTCCTTGCTATCTGCAAGTCCAGCCATTTTCGTGTTGTCCGCAAACTTACTGATCACCCCAGTTACACCTTCTTCCAGATCGTTTATATAAATCACAAACAGCAGAGGTCCCAATACAGAGCCCTGCGGAACACCACTAGTCACAGGCATCCAGCCGGAAAAAGACCCTTCCACCACCACCCTCTGTCTTCTGTGACCAAGCCAGTTCTCCACCCATCTAGCCACCTCCGCCTTTATCCCATGAGATCCAACCTTTTGCACCAACCTACCATGAGGGACTTTGTCAAACGCTTTACTAAAGTCCATATAGACGACATCCACGGCCCTTCCCTCATCTACCATTCTAGTCACTTCTTCAAAAAGCTCCACCAGGTTAGTGAGGCATGACCTCCCTCTCACAAAACCATGCTGACTATAGTTAATGAGTTTATTCCTTTCTGAATGCGCATACATCCTATCTCTAAGAATCCTCTCCAACAACTTCCCGACCACGGACATCAAGCTCACCGGCCTATAATTTCCCGGGTTATCCTTCCTACCCTTCTTAAATAACGGGACTTAAATAAACCTTGCCCCTCACAGCTTAAAACTAGGCCCCCTAGTAATTGACTCTTCCACCCTGGGAAAAAACTTCTGACTATCCACTCTGTCCATGCCCCTCATAATCTTGTAGATTTTATCAAGTCGCCCCTCAACCTCCGTCGTTCCAGTGAAAACAAACCAAGTTTCTCCAACTCTCCTCGTAGCTAATGCCCTCCATACCAGACAACATCCTGGTAAATCTTTTCTGTACCCTCTCCAAAGCCTCCACATCCTTCTGGTAGTGTGCCAACTAGAATTGAACATTATATTCCAAGTGCGGCCTAACTAAGGTCCTAAAACTGCAACATGACTTGACAATTTTTAAACCCAATGCCCTGGCCGATGAGGGCAAGCATGCCATCTGCCATCTCTCTGCCCAAGTCTCCAACTGATCTATATCCTGCTGTATCCTCTGACGGTCCTCGTCGCTATCCACAATTCCACCAACCTTTGTGTTGTCTGCAAACTTACTAACCAAACCAGTTACACTTTCCTCCAAATCACTTATATATATCACAAACAGCAAAGGTCCCAGTTTTTTACACAGAGAGTGGTGGAGGCCTGGAATGCACTGCAAGTGAGGTGGTTGAGGCAGACACGTTAGCGACATTTAAGACATATCTGGATGAACAGATGCGGAAAGAGGGATACAGGCGGTTGGTCTAGATATAACAATGTGATCGGTGCAGGCTTAGAGGGCCAAAGGGCCTGTTTCTGTGCTGTACTGTTCTTTATTCACTGATCCCTGAGGAATGCTACTAGTCACAGCCCTCCATTCAGAAACGCACCCTTCCACTGATACCCTCTATCTTCTATGACCAAGCCAATTCTGCCTCCACCTTGCCAGATCACCTCTGATCCCGTGCAACTTCACCTTCTGTACCAGTCTGCCGTGAGGGACCTTGATGTGGAGATGCTGGTGTTGGACTGGGGTGGGCGCAGTAAGAAGTCTCACAATACCAGGTTAAAATCCAACAGGTTTATTTGGAATCATGAGCATGGTGGGGGTTGTCACACTACATGTAACCCCCATCATTTGGCCTGGGCTTGCAAAGTCCTACCAACTGTCCTGGCTTGAGACAATTCACACCTCTTTAACCTGTGATTATCCCTCTCTCCACTCACACTGTCTGTACCTGTAAAGACTCGATTACCTGAAAAGACTCACATTCCAACCATTATCTTGCAATTGTGTCTTTGTCTATATACGGCATGTTTGTGAAACCTACCTCTCCACTCACCTGATGAAGGAGCAGCGCTCCGAAAGCTCGAGATTCCTAATAAACCTGTTGGACTTTAACCTGGTCTTGTGAGACTTCTTAATGATGGACCTTGTCAAAGGCCTGACTGAAGTCCATGTAGACAACATCCACTGCCCTACCCTCATCAATCATCTTTGTCATTTCCTCGAAAAACCTGATCAAGTTAGTGAGACACGACCACACCTTCACAAAACCAAGCTGCTTCTCACAAATGTGTCCATTTATTTCCAAGTGGGAATAAATCCTGTCTCGGAGAATCCTCTCCAATAATTTCCCTACCACTGACATAAGGCTCACTGGATTATCCTTGCTACCCTTCTTAAACAAAGGAACAACATTGGCCATTCTCCAATCCTTTGGGACCTCCCCTGTAGCCAGTGAGGATGCAAAGATTTCTCTCAAGGCCCCTGCAATTTCTTCCCATGCCTCTCTCAGTATTCTGGGGTATATCCCATCAGGCCCAGGGGATTTGTCTACCTTAATGTTTTTCAAGACCCCCAATACCTCCTCCTTTTTGACCTCAACATGAACCAAACTTTCTACACACCCTTGTCCAGACTCATCATCCACCAAGTCCTTCTTTTTGGTGAATACTGGCGCAATGTATTCATTTAATACCTTCACCTGAGGACTACACCTATCTTTATCCATCAGTACCTTAAAGCTTACTGAATTGTAGTCACTATTCCCAAACTGCTCCCCTACTGAAACATCGACCACCTGGCCGGGTTCATTCCCCAATACCATGTTCAGTATGGCCCCTTCTCTAGTTGGACTTTCTACATACTGTTTCAAGAAGCCCTCTGGGATGCTCCTTACAAACTCTGCCCCATCCACGCCCCTCGCACTAAAGTGAGTCCCAGTCAATATAGGGAAAGTTAAAATCACCCACTTCAACAACCCTGTTACTTTTACACCTTGCCAAAATCTGCCTACACATCTGTTCCTCGAGCTCCCGCTGGCCGTTGGGAGGCCTATAGTAAACCCCCAACACCGTGACTACACCCTTTCTATTTCTGAGCTCTACCCATATTGCCTCGCTGTATGAGCCCTCCAAGGTGTCCTCCCGCTGTACAGCTATGATATTCTCCTTAACCAGTAGTGCAACTCCCCCACCCCTTTTGCATCTCCCTCTATCTTGCCTGAAACATCTGCATCCTGGAACATTAGGCTGCCAAACCTGTCCTTCCCTTAACCAAGTCCCTGTAATGGCAACAACATCATAGTTCCAAGTACTAATCCAAGCTCGAAGTTAATCTGCCTTACCTGTTACACTTCTCGCATTGAAACAAATGCACTTCAGTCCACCAGACCCTCTTTGATCAGCAACCACACCCTGCCTGCTCTTCCTCTGAGCCTTACTGGCCCTACTGTCTAGATCTCCTTCAGTTAATTCACCTTTGCTTTGATTCCCACCGCCTTGCCAAATTAGTTTAAATCTTCCCATGTGACACTAGCAAACCACACCCCCCCGGCCAGAATATTTATGCCCCTCCAGTTTAGATGCAACCCATTCTTTACTCATGAGACCATGGTCAATGAAGGGACTGAAGGTGCCGATATCCTCAGACCTAATCCTCCTTCCCAGATCCACAATCCATATCATACAAACTGCAGTGGATGCCAGAATGCACCTCGAGTTTTCCCCACTCCTGTTTTGGCAACTTAGCTTTGTGCCTTTATCTTTTCACTTAGTCAGGCAGTGTTGCAAAAGCAACTGACGATGAAGAAACATCATCACTTGATTTAACAGTTGCAATTACCAGCTCAGATACTGACACTGAGGGCTAGATTTTTAAGGAGTGGGGTTGACATGGGAGCCCTTTAAAAATGGCAGGTGGGTCCAGGATTCCTGACCTCATTCCTGGGCTGTCTTATTTTTTGGGTGTATTTTAAAGGGTGTGAGCTGGTTTGTGTTAGAAGCCCACACCGACACTGCTGACCCAATTGACTCCATATAGATAGGCTCAGCAATTTTCAGAGTCGGGCCAGGTTTTTAAAGAGCTGTAGTTCATGGCCGCTCAGAAGAATCGTGAACCCTAGTCTGCATGAGGGGACCTTTTAAAAGGCGAGTTCAAAAGGTTCTCTTCATGCCTCTCCCCACCATGCCATGGGAAGCCACATACCCTCCCATGGCCCCTCATGCCCCCAATGCCAGGCCATGCACCCCCATCCAACCCCCATAGCCTCATTTGCTTTGTGTGCCAGGTTATGGAACTCCATCCACCCCAATGCACCCTCATGCCCTTTCATCTACCTGCATGGCCCCTCATGCCAAGCTACTAAGCATGCTCACTGACCCACTATACACTCCTGGAATGATAGGATTGCTATATGAGGAGCGATTTGGCTGTTTGGGTTTGTATTCAATGGGAATTAGAAGAATGAGAAGGGGCCAAGGAAGTGGAGTGCCATAGCTTGGCTTGGGGACACATGGAACTATAGGGGGTGGGTGGAGTGTCACAGCTTGGCATAAGGGACATGAGGGGTCATGAGATGACATGGGTGTGTTGTGGGAAGTGTGTGTGTGTGTGTGTGGGGGGGGGGTAAGGGGTGAAAGCTGGAGGGCTTTTATTTTAACATGGACAAAGTCCCACAGTATTGAGGCAGGCCTTGTAAACAGCCCACTTCAGCACCCAACAACCCTTGTTGCTGCCTATGACCTCTTTCCCAGGTTAGCTGGCCTGACTCCAGCCTGCATCCACCTCCAGCAATGAAGATCCCATCTTTGCGCTTTCTCCTAAGGTGGGCAAGCCGATCCAGGGGTTTCCATGACTCCTGTTATTAACTCAGTGGTGAAAATCCAAGCCAGATTGTTAGAGGCAGGATCTGCACATGGTGATACACAGGGCACAAGTGGTTTACAGCTAGGCTGTGCACAGGTGCCAGCTCGCAGAATGGAGGCCACATGTAAATTCTGCTGCAGAGGACTCAGATAAGTACTTTGAAGAGATGGGCTGGAACAGACAATTCAGTATGCACAATTAAATGCTTGGTGTATTGGCAAACCTGCCAGAAAGGCTCTATGCAATGTCAAGGAGCATGAAAGAGTCTGGCCACCGGCCTTATAGAAGGCTTTGAGCAAGGCATGAAGTACATTATTTCTAGCATGGAAGTACTCCATTAGTACACTTGTAAACCCAAACATGATACAGCATACTGGTGCACAAAGAGAAGCCACCGTGGGTATAAAATGGAATCTCAGATTTCTATTTGACCATAATTCACAGAAGCAGAAGTAGGCCATTTGGCCTAATGAGTCTGCTCCGCTATTCAATGAGATTATGACTGATCTAATGTCATAATCTTCAACTCCACCTTCCTGCCTGATCCTCATAACCCTTGGTTCCTTCACTGATTAAAAATCCGTCTATCTCAGACTAGAACATACTTAACAACCCTGACTCTACAGGCCTCTGCGGTAAAGAATTCCACAGGTTCACTATCCTGAGAGAAGTAATTCTTCCTCATCTCTGTATTAAATGGGTGACCCCTTACTCTGAGATTATGCGTACTAATCCTAGACTCACCCACAGAGGAAACAACCTCTCAGCATCTGCCGTGTCAAGCCCCCTGAGAATCAGATATGTCTAAATAGGTCCTCTCTCATCCTTCTAAACTCTAATGAGTACAAGCCCAACCTACTCAACCTCCCCTCATACGAAACTCTCTGCATACCCAGGATCAACCTAGTGAACCTTCTCTGGACTGCCTCTAATGCCAGTATATCTTTCCTTAGATAAGGGGAACAAAACTGTTCAAGTATCTCAGGTGTCATTCTGTCCTGGAAGCTCAGACTACTGTGGCTTTGTGAAGAACAAAACTGCTGTCCTATCTCAAGATAGCAGCTCATGTCCTCCCATCACTACTCCTTCTGTGGCCTTGCTGGCATCTGTCAGCTAATCATCCCAAACAGGTGCTCATGCCAAGATGGTGCAGTCCAAAGCCAAGCCTTTCAGGTCCTTCAACAGCCACTTGAGGTAATCCTCCTTTAGAAGGTTTCATCTACAGACTTCCCCACTGTAAGTCAGCAGCCTTCCAATAACCATGCTGCATGAAGATTCGGGTCGAAGTGCAGAGAAGTACTAGAGCAGCATAAAATAGAAAGGTACTCTGGGGGTGCACAAGTCAATATGGCATGCATTCATTTATAATTTGGTCTGGAATGTTTATCTTATGCTTTTAATTTTTGCATTGTAGCCAAGTGAAACTCTGATGGACTGTAACAGAGGGAAGATAAGATGTGGGACTGCTGATAAATGGGCAGTTTCATTTAATGGTATCACAGTCAGCTGAGTTGTTCATGTCCAGCATGGCCAGAGAAGAGGTGTCAAAGTTGCCTCCTCCCTTCTTCAGCTGTACACCATACAGCTGGTGGGAAGACTTTGCATGCAGCAGCCAGCCATGAATATTGGCATCCCACTCAGTCCTAATCTCAAATTAAAATTAAAGACCTCCCTCCCCCATCGTCACCGGTTTCAGGGCATCAGAGCACCCCCCCACTCCGCCGACACCCCACAATGAAGGCATTCTCCCTTCACTCCCCGCAATCTCTTCCCTCTGTCTCTCACCCAAACCCTCAGCAATGCAGGCTTCTCCCATACCGTCACAATGCAGGCACAACCCCATAATGGGAAGCCCCAATGGGGTTCCCTAGAGACCCTGCCAGCTGTGTTCCTCATTACCTGGAAGAGGCGGGGGGGGGGGGGGGGGGGGGGGTGGGGGTGGGGGGAGATTTCATTCTGAGGTCTCCCTGGCACAAGCTATGGCCCTTTCGTGAGAGTTAGAGGCCATAACAGCATTTGCGTCCACGGTGAGCGGTGCCTGTTTCACTGTTTTACAACAATAAATTAAGATCTCTTAGACATGCACCATGGCTCAAATCCTTTTACACATCACCAGCACTGTCTGTGGGTCCTCCTGTAAGGACACTGTTTTGGCCCGATTAGAAATGAATCTCAGTATTATTATTCACTTAATGTGCCTTTATAAACTGACTTTTTCCTTTCTGCAGTCACTCAGACACACAACACCTATATTAGTTTTGCTGTTAAATTTTATGCAGAGTTTAATAATTAAAGGCCAATAAAAACTGGAGTAGCATAACAGGTCTGCAGCCAAAATCTCTCCTTTAACTAAATTCATCGATTAAAAATGAATGTTGGAACTTGGAAATATGAACAGAATATGTCATCACATATTAGATCTGTGAGCATCTGAAAGTTTATTACAGGGAATCTTCAAAATCATTAAGATTTAAAAAATATGATTTGAACTCACCTTTAACTGTTAAGGAAGCCGTGGTTTGCTGATCTCCAGAAACACAGGTAAATTCACCTGAATCTTCTGACTTCAGGTCACATATTCGTAACATATGTTCACAACCTTTTTGCTTGATTTCATATTTCTCACTTTGGGAGATTGCTGTTAATCCTTTCTTCCATACAACTGGAACATTGGGTTGTGAGAGTGCACATGTTAAAGTTACTGTTTCCATCTCATCCACTTCCATGTTTTGAAGCAGCTGAGTGAAAGTTGCTGGAATAGCTAAAGGAACAAGAAATCAGTAGAATTATTTTTCAACCTTTTCCTTTGGAATTGACTATCACAGGAATTAAACATCAGCTCGTATTAAAGTGCATGATGAAATCTGACATTTGTAATTGGTTCAAAAATTAAAACAAATTATGCTGATTTGAAGTATAAATCAGCACCTGTCGAGTTTGCTACTGATCCAATTTTAAAATGTTTTTTCCAACAACTCTGCTCAAAAATCCAAAAAACATACCTTCCATTTTCTTTGAATTCTATTTATTTCTAGTTATTCCCAAAATTAATAATTAATGATTACCTTTGACGTTAAGTTGTGCTGAAGATACGTATTTCCCAACCTTGAAGAGCACAGCACCAGTGTCATCCTGTGTGACCTTCCTCAACATCATGGTGTGAATATTACCATCTTTCACTGAAATTTCATTCATTTCATTATTCTGTAGTTCAATTCCTCCCAGAACCCACTGAACACCTCGTGCATTCTCATGGGAGACTTTGCATTCAAACAAAGCATCTCCCCCTTCAACTACTTCCATGTTTTTCAAACCATCAACAATTGTTACATCTGGCTCTGAAAAAAAACATACAAAATGAAAACACTTAGGTCTCAAAATTCAGTGGATTAGGAAGGACTGAGAAGGTGGAATTTAAAAAAACAATTCACTCAGGGGATGTGGGCCTGGCTAGCTGGGCCAGCATTTAATGCCCAAAATTACCCTTGAACTAAGTGGCGTTTTTAAGAGGGCATTTAAGAATCACTGCTGTGGGTCTGGAGTCACACATAGACCAGAGCAGGTAAGGACAATAGATTTCCTTCCCTAAAGGACATTCGTGAACCAGATGGGTTTTTACATCTCAATTGACAATGGTTTTTTGAGACTTTTAATGCCAGATTTTTAGTGAATTCAAATTTCACGATTTGCCATAGTGGGATTCAAATCTCTGTCCTGTTAGAATTAACCTGGGTCTCTGCATTACAAGTCCGTTGACAATACCACTATGCCACTGCCTCCCCGGTGGAACGGAATAACAGGCAACCAAACTGTGGGCTCCATGTGGATTTTGAGACTGGGATTGTTATTTATACCCAAAGTAACAGTGCATCTTTTAAAAACCTTTCAAGTGCATCTCCTTTAAATAAGAACTTAAAATTAAAAATCTACCTATTTCCTCCTTAAATTTGTTTAGTGTCCACTTCATTCTGGCATAGAGAATTCCAGATTCATGACCCTTTGAATAAAATAATTCCTCCTCATTTCTGTTTTAAATCTGCCATCCCTTAGCCTAAAACGATGGCCTCTCCACTCTCTCTGCTGCCACTTCCTAGACCCTAGTGTGAGGTTAGTGTACCTTTCCGAGGTTTCTAAAATCATGGTCACAGCCTTGGGTGGTGTCATTGTTAGAAGGACTGTGGACAGGTCAGGTGACCGAAATTTTTCAGCTTTTAGTTTCGTTTTGGCTGTAGTGTTAGAGGCAGTCTTAGAAGCAAGCTGGAAAAGTATCTTTCTCTCTTTGTTTTGCTTTGAAAATGTTATCAGTTAGCTGAAAGAAAGGCTTGTTGCCATGCTGCAGTAATTAATTTGTGCTTTGGTGTTTTGGGGAGTTGATACGACTGCAGGCTGCTCTGAGTTTTCAAGATCATTTGAAATCAGCATTCAACCCAGGGAACTGGATTCCAGTATCATGTGAGCTTTAGCCTCTGCAGTGATAAATCTGTTTGAAGAGTTTTGTTTCTTGGATTTTGGTTTTGATTGGAACATCATTAGATATATTCATTAAGGGTTATAAACTGGTGAGATTGTTTTGTTTTTGTTTATAATTGACAAAGGTTCTTTCTAATTTTCTTACTATACATGTTAACTATATTTTTAAATAAACTTTGTTTGATAAAAGCTGCCTAGTGGGTCTTTTGAATCACACCTGAAGTAAAGCATCTCATGCTTATTCTAGCCAAATTAAAGATGCAAAGCTTATGATTCAGGCAGGCTTCATAAAACACTTTGGAGTTTCTAACCTGAACCATAACACTAGGATATAGACTATCAGGCCCTGGAGGCTTGGCTGCTTTTAATCCCAATATCTTGTCTGTACATTTTCCCTAATGATAGCAATTATTTTAAGTTCCTCCTTTTCTACAACCTCTGCATTACGTGTTACCATTTGGGATGGTCGAATGTCCTCCACCTTGAAAACTGAGGCAAAATACTGATTTAGTGTCTCTGTCATTTCTGTGTTCCTATTAACTCTCCAATCTCATCCTCTAAGGCATCATCGTTGACTCTAGCTACTCTTCAATTTTATACACTTACATAACCTTTTGCTATCCTTTTTTATACTTTGCGCTAGATTTCTTTCATAATTTACCTTTGCTCTTTTTATTACATTTTTATTAACCCGTTTTTGGTCTTTGAAAGTTTCCAATTCCTCCAGCCTGCCACTGATCTTTGCAATATGGTATGTCTTAGTTTTTGCCTTTATGTTATCTTTGATCCCCTTGCTTAGCCACTGATGCCTTTCTTCCCTCTTGCAATATTTGTTCCTCTCTGGAATATATGTTGGTTGGCAGGAATTGAATATCTCCTGAAATATTGGCCACTTTTCTCAACTGTCCTGCAGTTCAGTCCTGGAAACAGGAGCCTGGTCTGTTTCCAGGGCCTGCAGATTTCCCTGTCCAATTAAGGGCTGCGAGCAGGCTCGGGGAGCCAAAGGGCAAATCAGTGGCCTTCCAATTTCGGTTGCAGTAAAAGGTAAACTCCCAGCCAGCCTGCATTAATTACCCTTAAAAAGACCCTCATGGCATTGGAATGCCTTGGCGGGTGTTCAACCTATGTCAGCCAAGGTGGCTGATGCAGGGAACAAGGGTTCGGAAAGACACACCAGCTGGCCTTGTAACTTCCGTGCTCCAGCTTCTTCCATTACTGACCTTGGCATGCACCAAAGGAAACAGTAATCTGTTTCTGACCTATGGTAAGAAAGCCATAGTTTTTTGTTTACCTGTGACAATTAAGGAGGCAGTAGTCTGTTGATCACCAGAATCACAGGTATATTCTCCAGCATCTTCTACCTTCAGATTGTGAATTAATAACTCAACAACGGGACCTGTTTGTTTCATTTCATGCTTGTCATTTGGTTGGAGCACCACAGATCCCTTTCTCCATTCTACTGAGGCATCAGATTTAGTAAGTTCACAGTGCAGTGCAGCAGTGTGGCCTTCTTCCACTTCCACATTCTGAAGCCATCGCTTGAAAAGTGCAGGCAAGACTGAAAAATATTATCAGTATTATCAATCTTACAGTAGCAAGAAATGTTTATTGGCCAAATCACCAAGAATGGACAACTTTAGAGTGGAAAATCCAAATCTGGAATGGGCGGAATTCTCCCAAAAAAATTCTAAGGCTGGAATTCTCCGGTTTCATACACTCCTCCACTGCTGTCAGTCAGAATGGAGAATTTGGCACTCAGCCAAATCTCCATTCACAGAAGCAGGACCGGGGAGTCACAGCTGCAGGCGAAGTCGGAGAATTTTGGTCAATGTGTTGCCCCAAGTGGGAAGACCGGTGAGATTCCCACCGGGAGGGTCGGTGCGATTCAGTTCACAATGTAAACCACACACACAAATTTTTTTGGAGCCTGGGAAGATTCTCACTGAATTCCTGAGGTGGGGACCAAATGACCCCAGCAAGGCCGGCTTCTTGGATATCAAGGTACCATTTTACAAGGGTGCCCCAATCTCCAGACAACGCCCCCCCTCCTCACCACGCCAGCTAAGGCCACTCCCCCCACTCACTGGCATCAGGCTCCACTCCCATGTGAGTGAAACCCCGTTATAGGGTCGCCAAAGGCCACCCAACCCTCCTGCATTCTCCCTGTTTCAATCTCCTACCCAGTTGGCTCTGCCAGGTTGGCACTGCTAGGGTACACTACCCAGCTGTTTCCCCAACCACTGGGGCTTCAATGGCCACTGATTCCCCCTGGTATGGCCACCGCAATTGGTTTTTGATTTTGGAAACCAGTAATGATTGGCGCCGGGTTTCCGTTGCCCCAGAGGGTTGGAGAATCACAGGAGGAGGGAGAATCCAGCTTCAAGATGACACAGCAGGCAGGATTCTCTGATCTCACCCGTGCAAGTGAGAATGGAGAATCTGAGTTCCAGCCATAACTCCATTCAATTTCAGCAGCACTGGAGAATCCCAGCAGCAAACGAAGATGGAGATTTTCCTTACTGGGTGGGAACCAGATTACGTCAGTGTTCAGGGGCAGGGAGAATCCCAAAGGGAGTTTTCCCTGGTGCTAAACATGCTATGGGTCCTTCCCAGTGATTTCCGGCCCCATGCAGCCCCAATGTGATCTGCGCATGAACACACGGGGCTGGAGAATTATCCCCATTGTAGACATTAACTCAACATTCTCATCTTATTTTGCTTCATGCAGAGTAAACTCAGAAAAGATGTTAGTGTTGAATTAGCCATCAATGTAAACACAAGTTCTTGCTGCATTTATATCAACAATTTCGATGGCAGGTTGTAGCACAGAAATTTCAATTCATAACCTCACGACAGGATCAACATAGAATTTAAATCCAACAAAATGCTGATGCTGCAAATTTTGGTAGCATAATGCTAATATTTGGGCAGCACGGTAGCTCAGTGGTTAGCACTGCTGCTTCACAGCTCCAGCGACCTGGGTTCGATTCCCGGCTTGGGTCACTGTCTGTGTGGAGTTTGCACATTCTCCTCGTGTCTGCGTGGGTTTCCTCCGGGTGCTCCAGTTTCCTCCCACAGTCCAAAGATGTGCGGGTTAGGTTGATTGGCCATGCTAAATTACCCCTTAGTGTCCAAAGATGTGTGGGTTAGGTTGATTGACCATGCTAAAATTGCCCTTTCGTGTCCTGAGATGTGTAGGTTAGAGGGATTAGCGGGTAAATATGTAGGGATATGGGGGTAGGGCCTGGGTGGGATTGTGGTCGGTGCAGACTCAATAGGCCAAATGGCCTCTTTCTGCACCATAGGGTTTCTATGATTCTATGATTTTCAGTGAGTCATTTTGGTTCAAAAATTACATTTGAGACATGTGCACATACCTCTGGTGTGCACCATGCTTGGGATGTTGAGTAGGGCATTATTATGGGTACATGGAGTATGTGCTGATGTACGCACATTGTGTTGTCGATCATTGTGTAACATAGTTTTGACACCAGCATTGCCATTTTGAAGCTTAATACGTCAGCTATCTTAACCTCGAAACCGGAGCACATGTTCAGCAGCAGCAGGAAGGATCACCCACCAGAGCTATTTAAAGGGATCAGCAACTACTTTTGGGTTAGCTGTTGATTAATTTCTACTGGCTGTTGCTGTGTTTGTGTAACTGTTTTGTAGTTTGTACTGTATTTAAAGTTGCTCAAGTATACATGAAGTGGTGGGTCAGGTGTTGAAGATCTTGTTCCTAAATTCAAGGGTTCTGCTTTTTAAAAATTCATTCATGGGACATGGACGTTGCTGGCTAGCTGCCATTTATGGCCAATCCCTAGTTGACTGAGGGCAGTTGAGAGTCAACCACATTGCTGTGGCTCTAGAGTCACCTATAGGTCAGACCTGATTTCATTCGCTAAAGGACATTAGTGAAGCAGGTAGGACAATCAACAATGGTTTCATGGTCATCAGTAGATTCTTTATTCCAGATATTTTTTATTGTATTCAAATTCCACCATCTGCCGTGGTGGAATTCAAACCCAGGTCCCCTGAACATCAGCTGAGTTTCTGGATTAATAGTCTAGTGATAGTGATAAGGAAATTGAGGAGCAAATATGTAAGGAGATTACAGATAGCTCCAAGAAAAATAGGGTGGAAACAGTAGGGGATTTTAACTTTCCCAACATTGACTGGGATAGCCAGAGTATTAGAGGGTTGGATGGAGAGAAATTTGTTGAGTGTGTTGAGGAGAAATTTCTCATTCAGTATGTGGATGGCCCGACTAGAGATGGGGCAAAACTTGACCTCCTCTTGGGAAATAAGGAAGGGCAGGTGACAGAAGAGGGATCACTTTGGGACCAGTGACCATAATTCTATTAATTTTAAGATAGCTATGGAGAATGATAGGTCTGACCCAAAAGTTAAAATTCTAAATTGGGGCAAGGCCAATTTTGATGGTATCAGGCAGGAACTTTCAAAAGTTAATTGGGGGAGTCTGTGGGAAGGCAAAGGGACATCTGATAAGTGGGAGGCTTTCAAGGGTGTGTTAACCAGGGTCCAGGGTAAGCACATTCCTCTTAGAGTGAAAGGCAAGGCTGGCAGAAGTAGGGAATCCTGGATGACTCGGGATATTGAGGGCCTGGTGAAGAAGAAGAAGGAGGCACATGACATGCATAGGCAGCTGGGATCAAGTGAATCCTTTGAAGAGTATAGGGGGTGTAGCAGTAGAGTTAAGAGAGAAATCAGGAGGGCAAAAAGGGGACACGAGATTGTTTGGTAGATATGGCAAAGGAGAATCCAAAGAGCTTCGACAAATACTTAAAGGGCAAAAGAGTAACAAGGGAGAGAGTAGGGCCTCTTAAGGATCAACAAGGTCATCTATGTGCGGATCCACAAGAGATGGGTGAGAATCTAAATGAATATTTCTCATCAGTATTCACTGTTGAGAAAAGCATGGATGTGAGGGGACTTGGGGAAATAAATAAATGGGGAGTGTACATATTATAGAGAAGGGGTGCTTGAAGTCTTAAAGCGCATCAAGGTAGATAAATCCCCGGGACCTGACAAAGTGTATCCTAGGACATTGTGGGAGGCTAGGGAGGAATTGCGGGTCCCCTAGCAGAGATATTTGAATCATTGACAGTCACGGGTGAGGTGCCTGAAGATTGGAGGGTGGCAAATGTTGTGCCTTTGTTTAAAAGGGTTGCAAGAAAAGCCTAGAAACTACAGGACAGTGAGCCTCACATCTGTGGTGGGTAAGTTGTTGGAAGGTATTTGAGAGACAGGATTACAGGCATTTAGAGACGCAAGGACTGATTAGGGACAGTCAGCATGGCTTTGTGAGTGGAAAATCATATCTCACAAATTTGATTGAGTTTTTTGAAGGGGCAACCAAGGAGGCAGATGAGGGCAGTGCAGTTGATGTTGTCTACATGGACTTTAGCAAGGCCCTTTGACAAGGTATCTCATGGTAGTTGTTGCATAAGGTTAAATCTCACGGGATCCAGGGTGAAGTATCTAAATGGATACAAAATTGGCTTGATGACAGAAGCCAGAGGGCGGTTGTAGAGTGTTGTTTTTCAAACTGGAGGCCTGTGACCAGTGGTGTGCCTCAGGGATAAGTGCTGGGTCCACTGTTATTTGTCATTTATATTAATGATTTGGATGAGAATATAGGAGCCAGTTAGTAAGTTTGCAGATGACACCAAGATTGGTGGCGTAGTGGATAGTGAAAAAAGTTATCTCCGATTGCAACGGGATCTTGATCAATTGGGCAAGTGGGCTGACGAATGGCAGATGGAGTTAATTTAGATAAATGCGAGGTGATGCATTTTGGTAGATTGAACCAGGGCAGGACTTACTCAGTTAATGGTAGGGCATTGGGAGAGTTACAGAACTTACCAGGAAAAGACTTACTAGGATGCTACC